>NC_139513.1:66675928-67875928 GCF_947247035.1 Vipera ursinii
AGTTGCGAAGCATCTGAATTTTGATCATGTGATTGTGGGGAATGCCGCGACGTTCGTAAGTGTGAAAAACAATCATAAGTCACTTTTTTCAGTGCTGTAACTAAACGGTAACTAAACAAATGGTTGTAAGTTGAGAACTACCTGAAACCTTTAGTGTGGGGGTGTCCAACTTTAGCAACTTTAAGACTTTTGAACTTTAACTCCCAGAATTCCTCTGCCAGACATGCTGGCTGGGGAATTCTGGGAGTTGAATTCCACAAGTTTTAAAGTTGCCAAAGTTGGACACCCCTGCTTTAGTGTTTGAGCAAGTAGTAGGTGTGCTTACTCAGAACTTGTAAATCAGTGTTGTGTAATCTTCATCCTGATGATATCAGTACACAAACTATTAACTCCCAGTGGTCTAGGATTGGAGGGAGAAAGACTTGACTTGTGATCTTGGTTTCCTTTTTTAAGGTTTACTTAAATCTCCTCTGCAGGAAGAATATTTTATTTTTATTTTATTTTATTTTTTAAAAATGGAAGTTAGAATTCCGCTTCTGGAGTTCAGTGAATGTCATCAGAGAGCAAATGACATGTGACCAAGCTTTTTTCAGGCTTGCAATTATAAAATAAATAAATGTGGAAGTAAAAGAGACCATTTATTTTCATTGCAGCTGTGCTCCCCAGGACAGAAGGATTCTGTGATAAGACAATAATGCTTTATCTGCTGCTGTTAACTTTCAGTTACTTGAAACTACCAGTTCTTCTGTCTGAGTCATCTTATATTCCACACAATGACACAAAGCTTTCCCAGTAGTAGTTAAATTTTACACAGCATCTAAGCTGAAATGAATTGAAAGAGGAAAAATGACTTTTACACCTTGAGGAATGTTACCTGGTTATTTAAAGTCTGATTTGGCCTGGTTCACATAACAGACTTTGAGATCATGTAATTTGTTTGGTTTTGCTATTTCTTTGGTTGGATGTTGAGTGATCAGAACAATGGTGATTTGTAAACCATGGCTTATGGATTAGGATGTTTTTAAGGCAGTCAATTGCGTAACACAATGTGTGAACTTACCCTTTATCTGTGGTTGCACATTTCCTGGAAGCTGAGGTACAAGCACAGATTGGGCAAGACCTGTCTTAAAAACAGTAACTGTAAGAGGGACCTTGGAGTCCTAGTGGACGATCACTTGACTATGAGCCAGCAATGTGAAGCAGCAGCCAAAAAAGCTAATACAATCCTGGGTTGTATAAACAGAGGCATAGAATCAAGATCACACAAAGCAGTGCTTTTTTTCTTAAAAAAAAAAAAAAGGTGCCGGAACTCTCATCTTGGCGGGGGCAGGGGGGCACCACTGCTGCA
Organism: Vipera ursinii; assembly: GCF_947247035.1. Taxonomy (NCBI): domain Eukaryota; kingdom Metazoa; phylum Chordata; class Lepidosauria; order Squamata; family Viperidae; genus Vipera; species Vipera ursinii. The sequence continues at coordinate 66,677,277 of NC_139513.1, forward strand.
GTCATGGGTGCGAGGGGTGTTTGTGGAGAGCCACCCCCCAGGGTGGGTGGCGGAGGCGGTGTGGGCCAGGTGATGCAGGGCGGCCACTTAGGTGCACAGGGCGAGGCGACAGTGGCGCAGGTCCAGCACCAGGTAGGCCACCAGCCTGGCTGACATGGGTGAGCACAAGGAAGGAGTGCACATGGACTCCGCAGAACCCACCTCCCACTCCTTGTCCTCTCTTACTTACCTAGTTGAGATGGTGTAGTTGGGCAGCAAAGTTCCTGCCAACTCGCCTTTGCTGCAGACAACTTGCCGGTGCAGCGTTTGCCGGCCAGGTCTTTTGGAATGCTCAGCAGCAATTCCTATTGGCTTTTGAAAGCCAATAGGCTTTTGAAAGCCAATAGAGGGAGTAGCATAGCTTGTGCAAAAGCTTTTTTGTGTCTGTGCAAAAAAAGGGTGCCAGAACGCGATTCTGAGCATTCTACGAGGGGAAAAAAGCCCTGCTTTTATGTTTTAATCTTATGATTTTAAAAATATTGTAAGTTGCCCCAAACCTCGCCATGTGGATTGCATACAAATATTATATAATCGGTAAATAAAGGTAGAACATATGTTAAATATACATCAAATGATAATATGCTTCCCTACAAAGTCAATTCTTGCTCAATGACAGACCAAGCAGTTAACTCGGAAAGGCGAGAGGAAAATCTAGAAGAGGTCTGTGCAACTTGTAGAAGGGAAAGGCCCACACTGATAAATTAAAAATCTTTGTGGTCTGCAAAGGAATGCTGGTGGGCTAATCAATGATTTGGTGACTAGAGGAGCATCTACAGTGTTGGAGCTCATGGTCATGGTAAGCCATGGAGGCACTAGGCAACATGACTTTCAGGGCAGTGGTGGTGATTTGATTATCTTTTTTTAAAAAAAAAAAGTCTGTGCTCTGTCCAAGGGTGCTTGGCAGGCTTCATGTACAGGCCTGGTCTAGAATTTATTTTGGAGCATTCAACTATCTAGAGCAGGCATGTCAAACTCAGTTTGTTTGAAGCAACTTCTTATAAAAGAATTGCCATTAATTTGTTTTAATAAAATAATTTAAATCAATTTTTCACTTGATTTCAAATTAAATGAATTATATTGGTTGACAATGAGATTTTTTTTAGTACAATTGCCAAATGCAATAAACTGGTTTTAGGTATATGTGTGTACTAATTATTTCAACACCAATACATTTTAACAACATATTCTATTTGTAAATGAATGCAAATGCAAATTATGCAATTTTTTTGTGCAAAAATAAAACAAAATAACAGATTTAAGAGCTGTTATCATTAGTTATCCTTAGATAAAAAATAATTCCATCATCCAAAACTTTGTTATTTAATGAACAGATGCTTTGGGATTAAAAAAAATGACTGACTACATTTGATTGTGTATCACCATGGCATTAAAACAAAATTTGAACAGTGTATGAAAAATAAAGGTTCCCTAAATGTCTGCTGGCTATATCTATACATTTTCCTTGATAGCACTTTACTGCCTCCTTTTTAGCCATTTTTTCAACTTCCCAGCTTATAAAAGGCAAGGCACAGGGAGCTGAAAGTTACAGAGACTGTTTAAGCAGGTTGCTAAGCAATCTGTTCACACTCAGCCCTTCTTACCCTCCCACTTTTAAATTAGCCTGTACGCAGTGCTTTTTTTGTAAAAGAAAAAGGTGCCGGAACTCACACATGTCATACAACCCGCCATGCCTACCCTACAAGGTCCCATCCAAAAAAGGTGCCAGAACTCCATTCTGAGCGTTCTATGAGAAAAAAAGCCCTGCCTGTACGGATCGCATTTCCTTCAATTTGAGCCATCTGAAGGCCTGTCGCTGCAATGCATTCTGCTGCTCTGCAACCTGGCTGCCTGCAGAGAATTTGGCTCTCCAGAACAGTTTTCTTCAACTTTTTTTTGTGTGTGCAAAAAAGGTGCCGGAATGCCGTTCTGAGCATTCTATAGGGAAAAAGCCCTGATGCAAAGTATTAGTACGGCTTTATAAAATCCTAGTAAGTCCACACCTGGAATACTGCAGCCAGTTTTGGTCACCATATCACAAAAAAGATGTTGAGAGTTTGGAAAAAATTCAGAGAAGAGCAACTAAGATGATCAAAGGCCTGGAGACAAAAAACATATGAAGAACGGCTGCAGGTCCTGGGTTTCGCTAGTCTAAAGAAAAAGAAATAGAGGAGACATGATAGCAGTATTCAAGTATCTGAGGGGCTGTCACAAAAAAGAGGGGGTCATGTTATTCACCAAAGCCCCAGAGGGCAGGACAAGAAATAATGGTTGGAAACTGATCAAAGAGAGAAGCAACCTGGTATTAAGGAGAAAGTTCCTGACAGTGAGGACAATCAACCAGTGGAACAGCTTGCCTCCAGAAATTGTGGGTGCTCCATCACTGGAGATTTTTAAGAAGAGACTAGACCAGGTATGTCAAACTTGTGATGTCACATGACGTCGCACGATGTATCGTGACTTTTTCCCCATTGCCAGCAATGGGGTGGGCACGGTTTCGGAGTGACGCATCCGGCTCTCAGGCTGGCAGTTTGACATGCCTGGACTAGACAATCACCTGTCTGAGATGGTATAGCTCGAGCAGGGGGCTGGACTAGAAGACCTCCAAGGTCCCTTCCAGCTCTATTCTATTCTATTCTATTCTGCTCTATTACTCTAGTACAGGGGTGTCAAACTCGCAATGTCACGTGACATGTCACGATGTATCGCGACTTTTTTTCCATTGTTGGCACTGGGGTAATGTTCTGGACCTACAAGATGGCATATAATAGAAATTGGTATATTTTGTTGTGAATGTAGCCTACTTGCCAAACCAAGATTGGCAGAATTCAGACAAACTATATACTGCATGAATGAGACATGGCTTTTGATCACATACAGAGATTGCACTAATCTTTCTCTCTGCTAGATACAGAGAAGGTTTGATCCTTTTATAACAGAAGACAGAATTATCGAGATGTGTATAGAAAGTGGTTGGCAAGGAATAGGGTCTCCATCTCCCCAGCAGCCTCTGATTAATGTGTAGAAGTAGTCCAAGGAGTTGAGGAACCTATGCTTTAAGACTTAGGAGATCCTCTCTAGAAGTTAAGTGGTTACAGAAGAAGCTTCCAAGCCAGTACCTTAAGGCATGTTCAGAAGTGAAGGCATGTTCAGGTTCCTCAGCCTCCTCCCTCATGGTCTTCCTTCCTTCCTTCCTTCCTTCCTTCCTTCCTTCCTTTCTTCCTCTCCAACGGCAAGGTAACTTTTTGCTTTCCTCACTATGATGTGATGAGAAGCAATCAAGTGCTCAAATTTTCTTGTAGGAAGTCTAAATCCAATCAAAATTCTATCCTGAGCATGTGTTTCTAAGAAGACAGGAACTTCTCACTGCAGATGAGTTGTTTAAAGTCAGCTTCAAATGATACTGAGGCCTCCTTGGCTTTTCAGTTTTCTGAACCATCGAAGACGACTGAAGGTCAAGAAAGAACAGAAATGACTACCAATCCATAGGCACTCAACTCCTCCTCACTGTATTTTCCCAGTGTTCTACAGCCATGAACATGTGTGGTCAAGCTACTTAAAAGACAAGCTCTTTCTCCCCCATAAGCAAAATGACAGCATCTCTGCATTCATAACAAAGTACTAACAAGTGTACACATGCTTTTGAAACATGAATAGGCAGCATAGATTATACTAAAGACAGCAACAAAGAGAAGTTGGCAGTCCAAATGTACACAGTTGTCTGAGCACACAACAATGACGTAACTGTCACATATAGTAGGAATTGTATCAGGAAGTTGAGCTCTCATAGAACTATTGAAAGCAAGCCAGCGTGTTGGACTGAACAACAGGCATATTTTCCCTTTCAGGGCATTTTATCTGTCTAAAAAAGAAATAATAAGTAAAAGGGTTTTTTTCTCACTTTTCTTCACTGCCAGCAGTCATTGAGGATGCTGCAAAAGAGAGCGAAAATAAATAACAAGGAGAACTGACTGGAAGACATATTACTCAAAGCTGAAATTAATTTATATAAGGAATAACAAGAGTTCAGCTGAGGAACTTGTTTTCGATACTAGATTTCTACCATGTAAAATGCCAAGTATTAATCTGAATGAGTTTCCTTTCACAATAGAGGCTTCCTTTGCTCCTGAGTCTACAAGCATGTCATGACATGCTATACAAAGAAGATGTACTCAATAAGTTCACTCTGATCTCAGAGAACAACACCCATATTTTGTCATCTTCATCCGGTCATATATTTGTAGAGGACGGAGATCCAATTTCAGTAATTATTCAGTGTCAAGTAGGATTTCAAATGTTCTGACCTTCACATATTTATTGTTCTCTTATTAAGTATTATTATGAGGTTTTTATTTAATAAAGCAAAAATGTCTTAAAAGTGGCAGAAAAAAAATTAGCAGCCATCTGCTAAAAGGTTTGATGTGTATGGGATAGTTACGGTGCTTCTTTCTCAATATTATAAACAGTATCCAAGTTTCTCAACCTAGTAGCCATGGCAGTTGTGCGACTATATTTATAAGTAATGTGTGTGCAGACATTTTGACAGTAGATTCCCAAAAGTGGAACTGAAAAATTGCTTGTCCTGTCCCCTCTCAGATTCCAATAACTACTCTCCAAATATATGGAGAAGTAACTACATACTGTGTGTTGATTGTTGCTTTGACATCCGTAGTTATGAAAACCTTTGAAAGGTTAGTGCTGGCCCAGTGAAAAACACCATGGTCCCTCTGTTAGACCTCTTGCAGTTTGCCTACTGAGCAAATAAATCAGCAGATGATGCTGTTATTATGGCACTGCACTGCATCCTACAACATCTTGAATCTCCAAAGACCTATGCAAAAGTCCTTTTTGTAGATTTCAGCTTGGCATTCAATACCATCATTCCAGATATTCTTCTCACTAAACTAAATCAGCTAGCTGTGCCTCACCACACCTGTAAGTGGATCATAAGCTTTCTAACAGGCAAGAAGTAGCAAATGAAGCTAGGCAAAATCACATCAGTACAATTAGCACAGCCCCCCCCCCCAGGGGTGTGTGCTCTTTCCACTTCTCTCTATATACCAATGACTGCATCTCAAAAGATCCTTCTGTTAAATTAATGAAGTTTGCAGATGATAAAACAGTGATTGGTCTCATTTAAAACAATGGTGAATCTGCATACAGACAGGAGGAGGTTGAACAACTAGCCTTGTGGTGTGGCCAGAACAATCTTGAACTGAACACACTCAAAATTGTAGAAATGACAGTGGATTTTAGGAGAAACCCTACTATTCTACAACCTCTTACAATACTAGACAACACAGTATCAACAGTAGAGACCTTCAAGTTTCTAGGTTCTGTAATATCTCAAGATTTAAAATGGACACCTAACATCAAAAATGTCATCAAAAAAGCACAACAAAGAATGTTCTTCCTGCACCAACTCAGAAAGCTCAGACTGCCCAAGGAGCTGCTGATACAGTTCTACAAAGAAATTATTGAGTCTGTCATTTGTATCTCTATAACTGTCTGGTTTGGATATGCAACCAAACAAGACAGACGCAGACTTCAACGAATAGTTAGAACTGCAGAAAAAACAATTGGTACCAGCCTGCCTTCCACTGAGGACCTGTATACTGTACGAGCAAGAAAGAGGGCTTGAAAATATCTGTATCCTGGACATAAACTATTTCAACTTCTTCTCTCAGTACGACACTATAGGACATTGCACACCAGAACAACTAGACATAAGGACAGGTTTTTTCCCCTCATGCGGTCACTTTGCTTAACAACTGATTCCAACAACACTGTCAAACTACTTAGTAAAGCTGTATTACTATTATTCTCCTCACCTTTCCTATTACCTATCCTTATCTTCTTATGACTATAACTTTGTTGCTCGTATCTTACAATTTATATTGTTTTTACTATCCTAGTATGACTTATGTTGTTGCTTAGCTAGTATTCTATGACTATCACTAAGTGTTGCATATTATGATTTATGATGAAGTGTTGTATTTTATGATTTATGATAAATGTATTTTTTGTTGTTTATGATCATGATTCTTACTATTACTTGTATGTACACTGAGAGCTTATGCACTGGAGACAAATTCCTTGTGTGTCCAACCACACTTGGCCAATAAAAAATTCTATTCTATTCTATTCTATTCTATTCTATTCTATTCTATTCTATTCTATTCTATTCTATTCTATTCTATTCTATTCTATTCTATTCTATTCTATTCATCTTACAATTCATGGTAAAACTAGGTGGTAATTTTTCTCCAGACAAATAAAAATATGTGTACTTCTTTGTACTCCTTTATTATCATAACCTTTGTCCCTAGTTAGGTTAGGCAGGAAGACAACATAATGCAGCCAGACAGCTTACAGGAAGAACAAGATATTTGAAAAATCACTCACTAGCTGATATAACTGAAGTCAAGCAGAAAGGAGAAAAAAATCCCTTAATGTCCGTAGAATGATACCACGCCCACATATACTGCTAAGTCACATGGTAGCCCCTCTTTATTTTGAAATTCATCAAATGTATAGGAGAAGAAATGTTCATCATTTTCTTTCTTCTCATATATTTTGCCTTTCCTTACATACTTATCTATTTCGAAAAGATCACATCCCTTGAGTCAAGGTTAGTTCCTGATAACTTCATGGACATGCCAAGAGTTTTCTTGGCAACACTATGAAAATGGTTTATCACAACCTTTTTTCAGGGCAAATTCAAGTTCTCAGTCCCATGCTGGTTCTGGAATTCTGGGAGTTGAAGTCCACAGGTCATAAAGGCGCCATAGTTCCCCATTGCACCCCCCCATCCCCATCCTGGTGCTGCCACTTCAAGTAAACATACTCCTATGTACTCTAGAACAATTCTATCTGCAACCAAGGGACAGAGTATGAGGAGAACAAACATTAATCCTGATAATAAATATTACTGCTGTTGATCTGAAGGAATCGGGAAATCCATGTTTTTCAAGTTCTATGGAGTCTACTTTATATATTCCCTTGTTGCCAAACATCTGGAGTAATCTACCAGAGAGAGAGAGAAAAAGCTCTCTGACCAAAAGAATGGGAAAAATCAACACTTAGTGAATAAAGTCATATCACACATGCATGTCCTCTTATTGTCTTACCTTCACACAGAGATTAACATATGCTACTTGCACCATTTGAAACTCAAATACTTTGGCCACCTAATGAGAAGGAAGGACTCACTGGAGACGAGCCTAATGCTGGGAAAGATTGAGGGCAAGAGAAGAAGGAGACGACAGAGAATGAGGTGGCTGGATGGAGTCACTGAAGCAGTAGGCGTGAGCTTAAATGGACTCCAGAAGATGGTAGAGGACAGGAAGGCCTGGAGGAACGTTGTCCATGGGGTCGCGATGGGTCGGACACGACTTCACAACTAACAACAACAACAAAACTTGCACCATAAGCTGCAAACAGACAGAATAAAAGCCTTCCTTTGGCCTTTGCCCCTCAAAGTTTAAGAGAGCCATTTCACTCTTTCTTTCCCATCTGATATGTATCTTCTCCTAAATAGTTCCACCCCTTACTTTGCAGGGTGCTAAACAAATCCCCTTCATGGATTACTGCCTTGTCGTGGCGAAGGGGCTTGCGTAATTCAATGAAGCTATGAGCTATGCCGTGCAGGGCCACCCAAGACGGACAGGTCATAGCTGAGAGTTCTGACAAAACGTGATCCACTGGAGAAGGAAATGGCAACCCACTCCAGTATCTTTGCCATGAAAACCCTATGGACAGTACCAAAAGGCAAAACGATATGACGCTGGAAGATGAGCCCCTCAGGTCGGAAGGCGCCCAATATGCTACTGGGGAAGAGCAGAGGGCTAGTACTAGTAGCGCCAGAAAGAATGAAGCGACTGGGCCAAAGCTGAAAGGACGCTCAGCTGTGGATGTGTCTGGTGGTGAAAGGAAAGTCCGATGCTGTAAAGATTTTTTCTCCATAGGAACCTGGAATGTAAGATCCATGAATCAGGGAAAACTGGACGTGGTCAAACAAGAGATTACAAGACTGAACATTGACATCTTAGGTATCAGCGAACTAAAATGGACAGGAATGGGTGAATTTAATTCAGATGACCATCAGGTATACTACTGTGGGCAAGAATCCTTCAGAAGAAATGGAGTAGCCTTCATAGTCAATAAAAGAGTAGGAAAAGCAATACTGGGATACAATCCTCAAAATGACAGAATGATCTCAGTTCGAATCCAAGGCAAACCATTCAATATCACAGTAGTCCAAGTCTATGCCCCAACCACCAGTGCTGAAGAGGATGAAATTGACCAGTTCTATGAAGCACTACAGCACCTTATAGAACTAACACCAAAAAATGATGTTCTTATCATCATGGGGGATTGGAATGCTAAAGTAGGAAGCCAAAAGATAACCGGAATAACAGGCAAGTTTGGCCTTGGAGTGCAAAATGAAGCAGGGCACAGGCTGATAGAATTATGTCAAGAGAATACGATGGTCATAGCAAACACTCTTTTCCAACAACCCAAGAGACGGCTCTACACATGGACATCAACAGATGGTCAACACAGAAATCAGATTGACTATATGCTCTGCAGCCAAAGATGGAGAAGCTCTATACAGTCAGTAAAAACAAGACCAGGAGCTGACTGTGGCTCAGACCATGAGCTTCTCCTTGCAAAGTTTAGGCTTAAACTGAAGAAAGTAGGGAAAAGCACTAGGCCAGTCAGGTATGAATTAAATCATATCCCTGTTGAATATACAGTAGAGGTGACAAATAGATTTAAGGAATTAGATCTGATAGACAGAGTGCCTGAAGAACTATGGACAGAGGTTCGCAACATTGTACAACAGGTAGCAACCAAAACCATCCCAAAGAAAAAGAAATGCAAGAAAGCAAAATGGCTGTCTGAGGAAGCTTTGCAAATAGCTGAGGAAAGGAGGGAAGCGAAAGGCAAGGGAGAAAAAGAAAGATACACCCAATTGAATGCAGAATTCCAGAGAATAGCTAGAAGAGATAAGAATGCCTTCTTAAATGAACAGTGCAAAGAAATAGAAGAAAACAATAGAATAGGGAGGACCAGAGATCTTTTCAAGAAAATTGGAGAAATGAAGGGAACGTTTAATGCAAAAATGGGCATGATAAAGGACCAAAATGGCAGGGACCTAACAGAGGCAGAAGAGATTAAGAAGAGGTGGCAAAATTACACAGAAGAACTATACAAGAATGAGCTTAACATCCCTGATAATCACAATGAGGTGGTCACTGACCTTGAGCCAGACATCCTAGAATGTGAAGTGAAGTGGGCCTTAGAAAAGTTGAGCAACAACAAAGCTAGTGGAGGTGACAGTATTCCAGCTGAGCTATTCAAAATCTTAAAAGACAATGCAGTAAAAGTGCTACACTCAATTTGCCAGCAAATTTGGAAAACTCAACAATGGCCACAGGATTGGAAAAGATCAGTTTACATTCCAATTCCAAAGAAAGGCAGTGCCAAAGAATGTTCAAACTATCGCACCATTGCACTCATTTCTCATGCTAGTAAAGTCATGCTTAAAATCCTACAAGCTAGACTTCAGCAGTATGTGGATCGAGAACTACCAGAAGTGCAGGTAGGATTTCGAAGAGGCAGAGGAACTAGAGATCAAATTGCCAACATACGCTGGATCATGGAGAAAGCTAGGGAGTTCCAGAAAAACATCTACTTCTGCTTCATTGACTATGCTAAAGCCTTTGACTGTGTGGATCATAACAAACTGTGGCAAGTTCTTAAAGAGATGGGAGTACCAGACCATCTTATTTGTCTCTTGAGAAACCTATATGTGGGTCAAGAAGCAACAGTGAGAACTGGACACGGAACCACTGATTGGTTCAAAATTGGGAAAGGAGTCCGGCAAGGCTGTATACTGTCGCCCTGCCTATTTAACTTATATGCAGAGCACATCATGAGAAAGGCAGGGCTAGATGAATCAAAAGTTGGAATTAAGATTGCCGGAAGAAATATCAACAACCTAAGATACGCAGATGATACCACTCTAATGGCAGAAAGTGAAGAAGAACTAAAGAGCCTCTTGTTGCAGGTGAAGAAGGAGAGTGCAAAACTTGGGTTGAAACTTAACATTAAGAAAACCAAGATCATGGCATCTGGCCCTCTCAATTCCTGGCAAATAGATGGGGAAGAAATGGAGGTAGTGACAGATTTTATTTTCCTGGGCTCCAAGATCACTGCAGATGGGGACTGTAGCCAAGAAATTAAAAGACGCTTGCTCCTGGGGAGGAAAGCCATGGCAAATCTAGACAGCACACTAAAAAGCAGAGACATCACCCTGTCAACAAAAGTGCGTATAGTCAAGGCTATGGTCTTCCCAGTTGCAATGTATGGCAGTGAAAGTTGGACCATAAGAAAGGCTGAGCGCCAAAGAATTGAGGCCTTTGAACTATGGTGCTGGAGAAGACTCCTGCGAGTCCCTTGGACTGCAAGGCGATCAAACCGGTCAGTCCTAGAGGAGATCAATCCTGACTGCTCTTTAGAAGGCCAGATCCTGAAGCTAAAACTCAAGTACTTTGGCCACCTAATGAGAAGGAAGGACTCCCTGGAGAAGAGCCTAATGCTGGGGAAGATCGAGGGCAATAGAAGAAGGGGACGACAGAGAATGAGGTGGCTGGATGGAGTCACTGAAGCAGTAGGCGTGAGCTTAAATGGACTCCAGAAGATGGTAGAGGACAGGAAGGCCTGGAGGAATGTTGTCCATAGGGTCGCGATGGGTCGGACACGACTTCGCAGCTAACAACAACAACAACAAACAAAAAGAAATCCAGCATTTTTCCATTGGTTCCATTTGTCTTGCAAATTAAAGAGTAGAGAAGAAAGATTGAATCCTGCAACACTCAACTTATTGAATTCTGTAAGGATCATGCTTTCACATCCTGACAGTACTGGGGGGGAGCCCTTCCCAAAAATAGTAGGATGCTACATATTTAATACTTTACAATGTGTAACCATCATTTCAAAACAAAGAAAAAGAAAACCAGACATATATTGGGAGAAGTGAATTGTCTTGCACTGCATGAAAGTTACACTATGGAGGAGTGTATTTTGAACTTGGCAACTTTAAGATGTTTGGTCTTCAGATCCCAGAATTTCCCAGCCAGCATGGAAGTTCACAGAGCTTAAAGTGGCTAAAATTGAAAAAAACTGCTCAATGGGTATCATATTGGGAGAGGCTGGTCTAGAACCACAGAGGATCTATAAAAAGAGCATCTCTTGACTTGGCTGCCTTCTGATAAATGGAAGAGACTCAAGGATGAAGACACCCAGAGTCATTTTTTTCAGAGTGAGATGGGTGGCATCTAAATTTAATAAACAAATAAATAAACCTGCTACTCTTTTTGACCTGCAAAATGTCAAAAGTTGGGGGGAAGGGAGAGGACACAATTCTTGCTTAGTGAAATAAAATTCCTTTCCCACCTTATAGCCTAGCACGATGATTTTGTAAGAGGTACAAAAAAGTGTCAGTAAATCAATTAAATACCTAAGCAAGAATTACTCACAGATGATCAACTATCAGCAACCTATTGCTCATTTGGTGGGCAATGAAACATAGTCTTTTTGGTTTAATGCCACCTCATTGCTGTTAAGTCAAGTGTAAGAAATTGCATTGCATTTAGAGCTGAAACAATAGCTCCCAGAACTTCCTTGGATCACCTTCGGCTGACATGCAATCAGGGAAAGTAAGAGAATACAATATTAGCAATGGTGCTTATGAGAAAAAGATGGCAAACCCAATTTAAATGTCTCTTTAAATATATATATATAGTAAAAATCAAACACAAGTATACACGAATGAAGGCAAATATAAGTGTCCCAGGATAATGTTGCAGGATCCAGTCTAGGTCAGTCACCAGAACTAGTGGTTTAGTCTTCCAAGCTTTTGGACTTTTTCTGAAGCCCATTCTCAGGGAACTGCTCTCTCACCAGAATCTCTCACCATGTGTCCAAAAGCTCTGAAGACTAAACCTCTGGTCCTGGTGACCAACCCAGATTGAATCCTGCAACAAGTATACACCTTTGTCAGTATATGAGAGAGAAGGTAATGCTAGATTTGAATCTTTTCTATGATTTGTCAGCTTCCTACTGAAATTAAGATTTTGTCATGGCTGGAAATTTTCATCTGTGGCCTTACCAGGGATATGTAATGATTTCAATTAAATTGACTATTTTCAGTACTGACAATCTCCTTTCAACCAAGTTAACCTTGCTTCTCACTGAGTACCAAGGTTACTGCAGTCTCTTACACATTTAATTAATTAATGAACCTTTATTGTCAAAGTACAACCATGTATTCATTGAGATTAGCTGAGCCTCCCTTCGTGCTCCCACCCCCAACTCACAGTGACAACAAACCTCCATCTTATTACACCATGTGAACACACCGGCCTCGCAAGTCAATTCTGCATAAAGTTTATTAAAAATATTTCCCGTTCAAAAGCCTAACAGCCCACGGATAAAAGCTGTTTTTCAGCCTGTTGGTGCGGCTGGCTATACTCCTATATCTCCTACCCGATGGTAGGAGAGTAAAGAGATACTGTCCAGGGTGTGAGTCATCCCTGAGAATTTTCCTCACTCTTCCAAGGCAACGAGCCCTGGCAATGTCATCCAGTGGTGTCAGGGAACAGCCCACAATGTCTTGTGCTGTACTCACCACCCTTTGTAATACTTTCCTATCCGCAGCTGTCAGACCAGCATACCAAACCATAATACCATACAAGAGGACGCTCTCTATAGTAGACCGGTAAAAGAGGGTCATTAGCCATTGTTCTACCCTGTTCTTCCGCAAGACCCTGAGAAAGTGAAGCCTCTGTTGGGCCTTTCTAGCCACCTGGGTTGTATTAACTTTCCAGGTCAGATCTTCTCAGGTCAGGGAGTTCTGGATGCATAGATATTAGAGCAGGAGGCACAAGGGCAGATGATAGAGCACACCCTTATGATACAAATGTTGTGATTTATGTACCTGCCTCAGACATCTGGATGCAGGTACCTAATTGAAGCATCGATATGATGATGTCACTTCCTGCATACTTCATTCTGTTGTCACTGCATTGTGCTTTCGATGCCACTGTCTTCCAGGCACACCTGGACTGTTGAATAAGTCTGCATTAGTGTATTTCATCTTTTGTAAATATTGTGAAACAGCAGGGGAAAAATCAAGTCAATATTGACAGGGCTTGGCCACTCTTTCTTCCCTTTTTCCTTTTTGAAGGGAAAATCACTCATTGGGACAATGGTGCTCTGATTCCTTTCCAGTTCCTAGGCTCCTTGCATTATATCAGAAGATGGAAAAAGCAGGTTGGCTGAGAAAGGTCCGTATCACTTACTAAGTGGAATGCCTTAAGAACAGAGTTGCAAAAGAGGCAGCTGTGGTGTGATCTGTTTGTCAACAAACCCTGATCCAAATCTGAAACTTTCAACCTCAGTGAGCACCCAGAAAAGATACAAGGCAGAGCCTTTGGAGACGTTCTTGCCAGAAATGTCTCCCTCCCACCCACCTGCCAAACAGCACAGCTAGATAGTATAATATAATAACATTATATTTTGCATAATTTCTATTAATTTTTGAATGCCTTCGTGCAATAAATTTAGCAGGGTGAACTTTTCCAGGCTGCTGCTTCTTATCTATTTTGGACCATAATGTCCACCATTCCTAGCCAATGTAACTAAAGCTGTTGAGAGTTGTAGTTCAATACAGTTGGAGAGTAACCTGCTGGGATGATTAATGTAGCATCCATTTTTAAAAAAAACAAAAAACAAAAACCCACATGGATTTTACTATGCTACTTCTGTTTGCAGCTTTGGTAAGCAGAAAATGGAAAGAACAACTCCATGTCCCACTGCATACCCTCCAATTGGCCAAATAGGTTCATTTAATAAAGTCATGTTGCAAGCCTCCAAAATGTTAATACTTTGACTTTCCAGGAACAAGATGGAGGGCTGCGCAAGCATTCTTCAAAACCCCAGCACCACTCATCCTGCCAGAGACAAAAATATCTCTTTTTATCTCAGGGGTGACATAGGCAATGCTAATCAGATGAAGGCAAAACTTTAGAGAGATAAAAGTGGAATGAGATTTTGAAGTAAGAGGAATAGATTCTTTTTTTATTATAGTACTTGAAGTTATCATCCACTGAACAATACAGCTGGCTAAGTCTGGATAAAGGCAAGATCCCTTGGATTATTTAAATACAGTAGTGGGAGTCAGATCTATCCTTTGTAAAGAAACATATTATTATGAGCACAAGGGCATTGTTGTGCTTCACAATTTAAGTTTAAGATCTTCCTACAGTAGCTGGGGGGATTATAGATTGGAGGCATTTAAAACAGGAAAACTATAATTTATGAATGGATAATAATGCACATTAACTCAAGTGAAGAAAGATTTGTAAGTATGACCTCATCCTAAGCTTCATTTCTAGTAACCCACAGCAGAACTCGGCATTAGCCATGTAGGGAATTACACTGCTTTCTCTGGAAGCCACAAATTGGCCTTTGAGTATTCAGTTTTTTTATTATAAGCAGCTATAAAAGAGCAAGACTAGCTTGGACAGAAAGGTTGGAGAATGTGCCAAATTCCATTCAGGAAGATTTAGAGCTTAACCAGACCACCACTTGAAAATGTCAACAGTCATCTTAGCATTAATGGTCCACAGGAAATAAAAAGTCAACTCCATTCAAAATTACAGCTGACTGACAAGGAAGGAAGGAAGGAAGGAAGGAAGGAAGGAAGGAAGGAAGGAAGGAAGGAAGGAAGGAAGGAAGGAAGGAAGGAAGGAAGGAAGGAAGGAATTCAAATCAATTGACTGCATGATAAAGGAGAATATTTATAGCTCACGGTGGAAATGAGGGTCTTGATGCTCTATGATCTTCCTTGTTTTCTTGCAGTCCTAGTGACTAGCACAGATGATGTTACCTAATTTGGGTAATGAAACATCTGCAAGAAAACAAGCAAGCTCAGGTCACCAAGGACCCCTCAATTGGCTGCATTTCTTGTAGTTTCAGATCAGTCCTAATGGAGTGAATACAGGCGGTTTACATACTTTCTGCTGCATTCGAGAATATTTCCTACTGTGGGTTTGTCCAGCAATGATAATGCCCTAGGGCAGGGGTAGGCAACCTAACCTAAGGCTGAAACAGGCAATAAGGTTTGGCCCATATTTGGGCTGGCAAGGTATTCTAAAATACTTAACAAATACTTAACACATATCTCCCTTGCCTCTCAACTAAAAAAGCAAGAAAGAGCCTGTGGCTTAGAGGTTAAAACAACTGCCTAATGTGTGCAATCGGCCCAGGTTTGAATCTCAGAAGGGTATGGCTGACTGATGAGAACAAATGAGTTTGAAATGGCCATATCAGTCTCCCTTTAATTCTTTGTTAGCAATCCAAAAAATTTACACAAATATGAGTTGTCACAGTTGTGACTACAGCTTGTGGATGGCCTTAGGTTAGGCTGAAACAGGTAATAAGGTTTGGCCCGTATTCGGGCCGGCAAGGTATTCTAAAATACTTAACAAATACTTTATATATATATATATATATATATATATATATATATATATATATATATATATATATATATATATATATATATATATATATATATATATATATATAATATATATAATATATATATATATATATATATATATATATATATATATATATATATATATATATATATATATATATATATATATATATATATATATATATATATATATATATATATAATGTTCCATTACACATTATCCATTTTCTTAGTAAAATAGTTCATTTTATTTATATTCATTTATTTGTATCCTGCCTTTATTATGTTTTTTATAAATAACTCCAGGTGATGAATGTACCTCCTCCTATGTTCACAACAACAGCCCTGTGAAGTGGGTTAGGATGAGAGGAAATAACTGGCCATAGTCACCCCAGCTGACTTTGTGCCTAAGGCAAGATTAGAACCCACCATCTCCAGGTTTCTAGCCTGGTGCCTTAATCACTCACATCCCATCTTATAGTCAGTACTACTTGCTCCCTACTGTTTCCTTTTTTAAAAAATAAAAATCCAAATTCAAAGTGAAATGTTTGGTTAAAAAACATTGTCCATTATACGTATAGCAATCTAAATGTAAAACTCCAAAATCAATGAATGGTGTGTCTCCCTCCAAGCTAAATCCAGAGCATAATCTGAAGTGTATGTTATGCAATCTCTACTTAATTGGTTCAAAACTACTTTTTGAAGCCCAGATGAAATCTGTTCTTGAATGAGATTGATGCCTAGCTGAATAATATATGAAGTCTTTGGTTAATGGATGCTCCAAATATCAATACACTCATGCAGTTGCATCACACTCAGAAATCTCTTAAATACTAAAGTCTATCAACTATTTTTACAATAATTTGTTCCATCCTAAAGAGGATCAATATTTAAGATGCATTAATGTTTAAATTGCCCCTACAATCAAATTTAAAGACAAGATGATAATGGCTCCAAAGCATACCTTGCCACCTTTGCCTGTTACCTTTCATATACTTGAGCTTGTCTATCCTATCAATGGAAATTTTAAATTGCTCACAACCAATTGTCCAATGTCCAGATGAAGCAAAGGGAACACACAGCTTTGTATCAACATAAAAAAGAAAACAATAAATCTACCAAAATAAGCATTACCCTAGCAAAGTTGCAAAAATGTTTTTCAAAGCTTTTTGCTTCCTTTTACTATATTTGTTTGAAGTCCTGGTGTTAAGAGTTGCGTTGCTTTTTTGCATTCAGAATAGGATAACATCAGATTGAACAAAATAGGTGACATTAAAAAGCATATAATGAACATTGCCTTCTTCTTACAGAAAATGCTTCACCCCGGACAAGCCATTGATCCATCTAGGTCACTATCATCTATTGAAACTTCTCTTCCCAATAGAAGACATTAAGCTGCAGAAGATTATTTTTCTTGACTGACAATACCTCTCTAGAGCTCCAGGCATTCCTAGCGCTAGATGATATTGTTATGATCCCTCCATTTGTTCCTTCTAGCCTTCTCTCTTCCAGCTGCTTACTGCAAGAAATTATCCCCTCCATATCTTACACAGTGCAGCAAGGAGAGTTGCTTTCTGAGCACTGAGTGGATCATAGGGCTGCCCTAAAGGGACAGGCTGTGCTCTCAGACTTGGCCTTCTTCCACTGAATCCAATGAGGCAGCACTGTAGTTCAGTGGTAAGATTGCTTTTCAGAGAGCAAGAGACAACTTCCCTCACATGACTATAGCTGATTATCTTGAGCAAAACATACTTACAAGAACCAAAATGATTGAAAATGTGAATTCATATCCCCCAATCATAAAAAGTGTATATAAAAAGTGCATTGCCTATTAAACATCTACCTGGACAACTTCTAAACAGATATTGTAATGTAGTGGGTCCGACGCAAGGAAGAGACGCCAGCCGGAGTACGAGTTCAGCTCTTTATTGTGGGGGGGGTTCGTACTGGAGAACAAGGGCTACCTGGCCTTCTTATATACCTGGCCAGGTAGGCGGCTAGCCAATGGGGTTGGCCCTAGGTTTCCCGCCGAAACTGGGTTTCCCGCCAAAACCGTCCAGGCCAACGCCCCCTGGTGGCTGCTGCTATGCAGAGGCTGTACCTGGATACATAACAGATATGCTTGCATGTATCAGGCATCAATCACAGTATCCTGCTTAGAAAATTGGGAATGGAGAGCACTGTGCATTGGTGATTCTCCCCCTTCCTCCAAGGGTACCTCCAAGAAGGTAGGCAGGAAAGACCCCGCCTTAGACCTCTGCTCTGTGGGGTGCCACAGGGTTCAACTCTCTGCACTCCTGTTTATGTAACTTCTGTCATCCATCCATGAGGCCATCCACTGACATGGCATTATCATCATTTGGACACTAATCGTTATATATCTCTGCCCCAGGCCACCCAAATGATATTTTCAAGATGCTTTCTCAATATTTGAAGACTAGGCAGATCTGAATGTGAATGACACCACTTTGACCTTGACAGCATTGAATGGCTGTGGGTTTTAGTGTCTCCCATATCTAATGACTGTGTCAATGATTGTGTATGGGCTAGCACTCCATCTTCCAGGACTCACAAATTTTGGTGGAGGAGCATCTGGAGGAACCACAAAGGTCTTTGCATGATTACATTATGTATAGCAGATATACCCCTTCCTAGTTTGGGAGGAACTGCTCACTTATCCCTTAGTCACCTAATGACAGTAATATTGCAATGTGAGCAACATGAGGATGCCCTTGAAGAGCATTCAGAAGCTTCAGCTGGTCCAGAAAGCAGCAGCACATGCAGTTCTACACCAAAAGGCATCCACATAACACTGCTGCTATATGAGCTTCACTTAGTATGCGTCCAGGTGCAATTCAAAATGCTAGTTGTCAACAGCCCAATATGGCATGTGGCCATGTTTCCTGTGGAACCACCAATCTCCTGTGAGTTGGGACCATCCCATTTGATCTGGGAAAGTATCCAAATTGCTTTGATCAACCCTAGGGTCTTCTCTAATATTTTATTTTTTATTTTATTTTAATCCCATTTATATCCCGCCCTAATATAGCACCTGCCTTGTGGAACAATCTCACCCTAGAGATATGGACCACCACGACCATGTTGGACTTTCAGAGGGCACTTCCCTCAAGCACTGAGGATGGTGATGAAGCTCTGGCATGTATACAGTTCTGTTTAATGTATTAATAAAATTATTTTAGGGGATTCAATTCATTTTATGTCTATATACATATGTAACATTTAGTTATGTTTTCATTTTTGTTTGCCAGCTAGAGTTTCCCGAATTGGTGGCTAGATATATTAAAAATTACACTTTGTGATTTTTCTCAGATACTGTACTACCCAAGCATGTTTCTGATTTGTTAGATTAATATTTTCAAAGTTATCATCACTTTCACTTTGTATTCCTTCTTCCCCCAGGTCTTCTTTTTATTCTCTTTATCCTCCCCCCTTTATCTTCTTCTTTTTCCCCATCTTACTCCTCCTCCTCTCAGTTTCCAGAAACGAACTGCCCTATTATCCTATTATTTTTATATCTTTTTTGCCTTTATTAAACTATACCCATGTTGCATCAGTTTGAACACACACACACACACACACACACACACACACACACACACACCTCTAGGTGTAGTCTAGCCTTGCTACTTTATTCTTGCAGTTCATTCATGTATCACAGAACTTTTTTTGAAGCAAACTGGAGCAAAAAGGAGCAAGCAGAACGGAGGGGCAAGAAGAGGCTAATTGCGAAACATCAATCAGGACAAAAAACTCTGTCCCTTTTGTAACTGTATTTTGACATTACATGCAAGTACATAAGCATGTATCATGGTGTCACTGTTGTGATTCAGGGTCAGCCTGTGGGTTCGGCAGTTGGGTCGGACGACTCAAAGGAGGAGGAGGGGGGTGTTGAAGACCTTGCTGAGGGGGTTGAAGATCTTGCTGATGAGAGCCCTCAGCCAGGCCCCTCCCACTTGGTCACCACGGAGACCCAGCTGTGTGAGCCTGACAGCGTGGATGAAGATGACCCACAGCTGGCCCTGTTCAAGGACGCCCAACGCAGGAGGCAGTCAATTAGGAGTAAACAGAGGAAAGCAATGGGGCTCCTTGGAAGGAGGCAGAGAGAAGCCACGCCCTGAACTCTATATAAGGGGAATGTGTGGGAGGGCTGGTTTGCTGAAGGCAACCGCTTGGATAGTTCCTGTTTCTTAAAGCTCCTGTTTCTTGGTTTGTCTTGTTCCATTTGTTTTTGTTGCAATAAATTTGGCAGGCGTAATTCCAGCCTCTTGCCTTCTTGTAAAAAGGGTTGTCCCTGCCTTTTCTGCAGGGCCGGTAGCAGGCTGGTACAGAACAGTCACGACAAACATTTCATCATTTTGATGAAATCGTTGCAAAGACCCCTAGATGGAAAAGGCTCTTAGAGAAATTGTGTCACCTGTTCCAGTAAATTTCTTCTTTCAGGACATCCTTGACCAGGAAAGAGATGCAGGAAGAAATCCAACATTAAGCTCATTGTAGTTCATCCACAGAAAAGGAGACCTGAGACATCCTCACATATAGGGCAAAAGCCAAGATTAGGGTGAACATACAGCATGCTGGGGTCAGTGAATCAAATGTGTGAACCTGATAACATATACATTTACAAGGAATATGTCCAAGATAACTAGCAAAGTCCAAACCTCGTCTGATTTAATTTCTTGACCAGAAGGAAATCGCCAGCAGCCTTGTAAAATGTATCTTGCCAAGGGTAAAAGCAGTTGACAATGGAGTTAAATAAATATAAGCTTTGTATTGCTATAGTTAAGCAATTAAATTCGGCACCAGAGCTGGTAATCATTTTAACAAAAAGTTCTGAGAAACAAAATGCAATATCTTATCATTTTATAATTGATCTCTGGGCATTGCATGCATTCCTAAGATTTACATGCTGGATTTTACATCAGAAAGTTAGAACCAAGTGAAAGTACAATCTAAAATGTGAGTCAGGATCCATGTATCTGAGTATAATAGATGGTAGTCCATCTACAACAAAGGAAAGTACTGAGACATCGTCATCTACAGAGCAAGGAAAGAGAAATTAGTGGCTGGTTTTTCTGATTACCTGTGAAAGAGAAAGCTATTTGGCATCTATGTGTTTTGTTCATGACTTAATCTACATTCATAAAAGCTGAAGCCCCTGTGCTAAATGCAAACCCTTAAGCTTTCATGTTATTTGAATATGGCAGTTCTTAGGGATAAATAAATATATATAATAAATGTCAATATCGCCAAATTTAGGAACACTAATAATTTCTTCATACTAAGTGCATGTTGTTCAGTACTGTCTAATCTGTCCAAGAGTGAAGAACTTTCACATGATTTGCTAACCAAGATTCTATTTTAATTGTTGCTTCCAAGGATGATCTGGGTCCTTCTGTTGGAAAAGTTCTCTGCATTGAGTGGTAATCCTTCATATGAGGCTTACAAACTTGAATATTAGTGTTTAGTGATGGCTGAACCTGGGTTTAAAAAGCCAGATAGTTTGTTTCCTGTTCACCCAGATTCTTGAAGCTTCTGTTTACCTTTACTTTTGGATATGTTTAACATTGATGTGATCACACCCAAAGCCAGGCTGGTAAAAGGCGAAAGCAATTCTCAAATCGTAGCAGTCTGTATAGCCTCCTAAACATGTCACAGGAGGAAGTGACTCTAAGTAATTTATTTTGTGGCATTCATTTCACATAGTCTGCACTCAAAACCAAGGTGGGGTCTACAAATGAATCACTGATTATATTGTCAATTAATCATGGCCAATGTTGGCTTCTCACCAGAATAGTATGGATGCTTGAGCAATACAAGTGACTTAATATGACAAAATGTACTTTTCAGATAGAAGCCTTGTGATGAGCAAAGATGGTTGTTATTGTGCAATATCTAGTTTCTTTTCTTAGTCAACTCCGATACATATTGAATTTCAAGTATGCTAGATAGTTCAGTAGGTCAGGGTGGGCAATCAATTTTGCCAAGGGGCCCCATGAAAAACTGGGACTGTTGTGGAGGACCAAACTAATAGGCCTGTGAAAGTGTGTAGGGATGCACGCACATACATAAATTGGGGGGGGGGGGGAAACCAGCAGTCTCCTTCAAAATAAAAGCAATGCAGTTGTATTGCATGCATGACATACACTTATTTACATTTTATTTCTAATTTCCAATTGAGCTTATGCAGGCTGGATAGGGACAGCCAAAGAGCCAGATATAGCCGAGGGGCCATAAAATGCCCAGGTCTGCACTAGATAGATATAATATACAGAAATATCACTGTACCCACTCCAAAGGTCTGCAATCTAAAGAGAATACTGGCCCTGTGGTCATCTGAAGATTCATACATTCTCTTGAAGCACAGGCTAGTCTCTTGCTTTTCAAATTGAGTGAATGGCATAATGGCCATACAAAATGTTTTCCTTGTGTTCGGTTATTAGGTAGTACCAGCCATCCTAAGGCTCAATTTGTAAAGAACTGCCTACTTGACTCTGAATCAACTACTGGAACAAAGCACCAGCAAGTCATGGCTACCTTACCACTCTTCATGTGAAATCAGAAGGAATATGATAGTAACTTTCCAGGCTAACCCTTTATGGAAAGGCATAAATCTTTGTGAAACCAAATAAAAATTATTCATAAAAATACTCCTGGACTCTTTCTGATTTTTGACTACCATTGACTAAGTTGGTACAACACTCTGTATGGTGAAAATGTGAGTAGGGAGAGCTCTGACGTGTCTTTGGAAGGACATCAAGATACAAATCTCCAGTACCTAATACTCTTGTAAAAGAAAAAAAGGCTAATAGACCCCATTCTAAAGAAAGCTGCTTACATCTGAGTTGCATTAAAAATTATGGGAGAAGTTAATGACAACCAGCTTGATTCTGTGAATGCTTCAGAAATTATTGGAGGAGATGTTTTGGACCTCACGCAAGACTGAGCATAGTACTTCTCTGCTATTTATTAAACAAGCCTAACTCTTTTCGGGCTTCTGAGTGAGGATGATGCTACTGCTTTAAGTGATCCACTTATAAGGAAACCTTTAAAGAAGTGTTATATTGTATGGGGAGGATCTTTCTGGACGCACATGGATCTTTTCTCTTGGTTTTCTGCTCGTAAACTTAATTGCAAATGGTCCACAGTCATTTGGAGTTGGGCAGTCTCCAAATTTAAAAATAAACAAATGGCATCTTTTTTTCAGATTTGTAAAAAAGCCTGAAAAAGTGTGGCCTTTTTTTAAAGAAGTGGATGCTCTCTGAAGCAATTCTGAATCTTTTTAAATGAAGAATTTAGGAATAGAAATAGAATTCTTTATTGGCCGAGTGTGGTTGGACACACAAAGAATTTGTCTCTGATAGATAAGCTCTCAGTGTATATGTAAGTAATAGTGATAATCATGATTATAAATAACATGAAATACATTCATCATAAATTGTAAATATAACACTTCATCATAAATCATAAGATGCAACACTTAGTGATAGTCAAAGAATACTAGCTAAGCAAACAACATAAAGCACATTAGGATGGTAAAAAAACAATATAAATTGTAAGATACAAGCAACAAAGTTATAGTCATAAGAAGATGATAGGTAGGAAAGATGAGGAGTATCATAGTAATAGAGCTTTACTAAGTAGTTTGACAGTGTTATAGGAATTGGTTTTTAAGCAGAGTGATGGCATGGGGGAAAAACTGTCCTTGTGTCTAGTGTTGTTCTGGTTTGCAGTGAAATAAATTTTCAATAATTTTAACGATACCCAAGTATTATTCACATTTTCTGGATTGGAGATACACAATGCTTCATCCTTCTTTCTGTTGTGTACCAATAAAAGGCAGAACTAAAATCAATGGAGAGAAATTGCAATGAATTGGATTTTGGCTCAGCATTAGGGAAAACTTCCCTTAATGTGAGAGCAATTTGAAACAGACTGCCTCCGGAGAGGGGAAAAAAGTTTTCCTTAGCTTGGAACATTTTACAGATGCTGCATAAGTCTCTGTCAGGGATGGTGAAGCAGCACAAAGCAGAAAATTGACCCAAACAATGACTAAATTCCTTGGCAATTTATGTTACTAGAGTCTGTGTTACCAAAATGTGTCCAGCATTTTCAAAATTCCTTGAAATGATCGCCTCTAAAACATGCAATTTTTTAAAAGCAAAAAGTGTTCTTATAGTTAAATTATTATTCCTAATGTTTCAAGTAACTTTTTTCTCTATTGAACCCTACTTCTTTTCTATCTTTTTCCAGGACTCCCTCCTGCACAATGTATATTTTGACAGATGCTATCCAGATTAAAACAATTGATTCCTCTAATTTTCCAGTAGATTGTACCATCTAATAACTCAATATGCAACCAAAGATCATGATTCCCTACACAAGAATGATGGCATATAAAGCATACCAAGGTGTGAAGTCAACATTTTGAATCTTCTTCCAGGAAAGAGGAGGCTGCTTATTTATTGTGAAAGCTCTTTCTCCAGAGATTTGTAAGGAATGTTGAATGAACATCTATCTTATCTAAAGATGAAGCAGTGGAGAAATTATGAATGGAGTTCATAATCACTCAGGTGCAATGCATGATTTGTACCAGATGTGAATGGAAATATTAGTTTTAACCTACCAAATATTGCACAAAACTAAAAGTACAAACCCTGAATCCAGTATTGTGTTCACTAAGTATGATCTGAAGATATACCCAAGTTCAAATTACTCTACCATCTTTAATGTGGAATTCGTAGTTACTCATGCAACCAACATTAAAAAAAAACACTTAAACAGGAAGCATTTGCAATTTAAGTGGCCTACAATAAGGCGGTAGAATCCATATTAACTCTTTGAGGAAAATAGCAAACAGGGCTGTAAGTAACTGTATCCCAAAGGTGTTGGATTGAGATAGATAAGGCAGAGAGCATACCAGGGAAGAAAGTTCCCCAATCTCCACTTCCAATCAATTGCCCATCTTGGAAACCAAGTCACTAGAGTGCTGGTGGCCTTAGCCTATAGATGTTTATAGTTAATATTAAGTTTGTCTGTAACATTGTACCTTCATCATCCATGATTTGGTGTTGGATAAAGCAATAAATCTACGGCCCTACGTAGATATACCATCCACTGATATATTGACCATTCTGCCGCTCACTTCCAATTTTTTGGTTTCCAGGTTGATGGTGAAGATCTGCATTTGGTGCTACCTTGGGTGTCTCTTAGCAAGTTTCAGGAGTTCAAGTAATCTTAAAACTCATGTTAGCAGACACACTTCAGACCTTGAGTTCGTT
Source organism: Vipera ursinii (assembly GCF_947247035.1). Taxonomy (NCBI): domain Eukaryota; kingdom Metazoa; phylum Chordata; class Lepidosauria; order Squamata; family Viperidae; genus Vipera; species Vipera ursinii. The sequence goes on from NC_139513.1 coordinate 66,702,186, forward strand.
TCTGAGCAGAGTACTAGTGATCTGGAGATGGAAATGAATGCTATCACCTTACTGTCATGGTTAGATAATGCCCTCATTCAGTTACACTAGACTAGAGAGCCACACTTGACTACATGGAACAGTGGGACCCATTTGGATGGTCCAGCTAATTGATGATACTTGAAGTGTTTCTCTCCAGCAACCATTTCTGTCTAATGCCTGGTGCATAATTGGCAACAGGAAATATATTGGGCACTGGATAGACTTTCCCCCAAATATCCAATTCTACTTTGGAACTAAGTTTTCTGAGCAAACTTCTACTACAGGAAATGGAACAGAAATGCCTGGAGGAGGAAGTTAGAAGCAAATCTGATCAAGTGTGGGAATGTACCCATGTCCAGTCCTACACAGTGTTGATAAGGGAGGCAACTTATCCCTTATTGCATCAGTAGGCTGACAGTTCATGATCTTATTTAAGATCGCTAACTGCCTATTGATGCAGTATGGTGCAGTATCATCACTATGCTGTTGATACCCAACTTTACATCATCTGGCAGTAAAGAAGCTACTATTGATGTCCTATCCCAGTGTCTGGAGGCTGTAAGAGACTAGATGGGCAAGAACAGATTGAAGTTTAATTCAAATAAGACAGAGCTGCTATTTCCATATCTAGATTCTCTGTCAGTTCCAGTGTTATCTCTGGACGGATGGAAACTACCCATGAAAAAGATGATCTATATTTTGGAGATGCCTCTGAATTCACAGTTTCTGCCTGAGTGAAAGCAAAGGCCAAGGCTAGAGAGACCTTTGTCCAGTTTCAGCTAGTATGCCAATTGTGATCCTAACTGGCACTAGAGGATGGACCTACAAGTCATGCTCTCATAGTGAACTACTGGCATGTGCTTTATATGGATCTACCACAGTGGTGGGATTTAGCTAATTCGCACCAGTTCGGCAGAATCAGTAGCTAATTTTTTGTTGCCCAGGCCCAGAATGGACTTCCGGAGGTGGCATCCAAACAGAGAACTGGTTGTTCACGTATCTACCCTTAAAGATTTTTTTTACCTCATTCCCAATGACTCTGAGTGGTTGACAAGTTAAAAAAAATCTTAAAAAACAAAAAAAAACTAGAATAGACAAGAGTAAAACAATAAACTATAGCAAAGATGACAACTGGACAAGAACAAAAAAGCAATGGATTCACAAGACTGGGAGATGTTATTAATCACCTTTGCCAATGGCCTGGGTAAAGAGTTGAGGCTTCAAGGCTATTTGAAATACCAGCAGCGAAGGGGCCATCCAGATTTCAGGGGAAAAATTAATTCCAGAGGGCAGAAACTGCTATAGAAGAAGTACGCTTCCAGCCCTACAAGTAATCAGGCCCTGTGCCATGTAGGGCTTTATAGGTAAAGACCAGCACTTTGAATTGTAGCCAGAAACAATTTGGCAACCAGTGCACCTCATGAAGCAGATGTACTGTATTACATGGGTATGATGCATGCATGTCAAACACTTTTCACTGACCAATTGAAGCTTATGGGTAGTTTTCAAGGGCAGCCCCATACAGAACGCATCACATCACAATGGGCTCAGATTCAGAATCAGAAGAGGAGATGGCCAATGAGCAGCCAGCGCCAGAGCCAGCTTCAGAAGTGCCAACATTTTTAAATTTAAAAATAAAAATAAGATAAGACTTTAAAACTGAACAGTAGAGAGAACTAAAAGGAACAAATGACTACAATTAAAGGAGAAGAACACTCAGACTAGACTTACAAATACAGAATGAAGCAAAAATATTTTAGCATTGGGCATATTGAAGGACATTTGTGAACAACAGACTCAGGAATTAATTTTAAGATATTATAGATATATGGTGTTTAAAAGATGTTAAGGAAGAGTAAAAGTTTCTACCAGATAAGACTGAGACTGATTTGAACATGAATTTGCAATAGTGAAGAATATGAATTTTGAAAATGAATTTTAAATGACAAGCTACAAGAACGATATGGAGAAAGATGCTCTGTTGGACAACAGAGGAAATCTGCTGATGTCTTAATAATTAAAATATATATTAAAATAACAAACCAAGAGAGAGACCTGGATAATTTTCCTACATTGGATTTACAAAAGAGGCCTGTAAAAACTCTGAAGAATTTTGTTAGAAGGAACAAAGGAAAAATGAAAAGAAATCAAGTTCTGGGACATACATAACATATAAGTGCAAACAAGTGAATAAAAGTGCAACAGAAAAAAAGGATGTAAAGTATAATATGTTGTGGCAACAACAACCAGTTACAATTGTATATATAATTATTTAATGCAATATTTTTCAAGTATATACACTTATGCATTTGTATGACTATCATGTCCTTTGTATAAATTTATCCCGTTCTCCCTTATAGCCACCCAGAGTCAATTGATAATGAGATGGGTGGCATATACCGTATATTTAAAAAATAAATAAATATCCATACAAAGTCTGCATCTATAGGCAATCTGCTTACAGATAGTAAGTGTAGTCAAGTCTTCAATGCACTGGATAAATGGGGCCATACATTTACTTTCCAATGTTGCAGAATCAATCTGTTAGCTACAATAAAAGCATACAGAATCCATTTATCCATTAATTCTAACTGTTATTTTTTGTTGTATGAGTCGTACTTTAAGGTCCATTGACACTCTAGATGTAGAAGCTAAGATATTCTCCAATTGTCTTGGCAATAGAAACATTCTTATTCTTTATTACACTCATCATAACAAATATCTATAGAAAGAAAATAATATGATAGTAGCTTTTTTAGTTTTAAAAGGTTTAACCAGTTGTTCTTGTATCTTGGGAGTCTCAGAAGCTAAAAATGCTTCTGGTTGAAACAATGTTATAAACAGCTGATGTAGCTATATAAATATTGCCACCACCTTTCATCTGATAGCCTTGGTGGAGCAGTGGGCTAATGCCTCCCTAAGTAACACCAGCTGTGCCTGCAATTAGTGCAGGTTTGAGTCCCACCAGGCTCAAGGTTGACTCAGCCTTCCATCCTTCCAAGATAGGTAAAATGAGGACCCAGATTGTTGGGGGCAATAAGCTGACTTTGTAAAAATGCCGCTTGGGGGCGGGGCGAAAGCCCTAATAAGCAGGCATATACATAGAATGAAGGCTATTGCTAAGCACATTGGTTTGTGCTTCTTAGATTGTAAGCCGCCCTGAGTCTTCGGACAAGGGCGGGATATAAATGGGATTTTAAAAAAAAACTAAAAAGTTGCTAAGGATTTGGCCAATCATTTAAAACAAAAGAAAGACAGGGCAATGATTCCAATTATTAGAAGTGAAAGAGATGAAATATATTTATTTATTTATTTATTTATTTATTTATTTATTTATTTATTTATTAAATTTTTATACTGCCCTTCTCCCGAAGGACTCAGGGCGGTGTACAGGGCAATAAATATCAAAATATAAATACAAAAGTTAAAAAGAGTTAAAAATAATGAAATAATTATGCCCAATATAATACAATAATAAAACTGTGTTAAAACTAAATCCAACCCCAAACCCATCAGACCAGGCCAGATTGTTCAAATAATCCGGCGCGGATTATTTTTAAATCGCGCCGGAAGGAGCGAAGGTCGGGGGCCATCTGGAGCTCAACCGGCAAGCGGTTCCATAGGTCTGGCTATGAAGGCCCTCCCCCTAGGGGCCACCAATCGACATTCTCTGATCGGAGGCACCCTGAGGAGGCCCTCTCTGTGGGAGCGCACTGGACGGAGGGAAGTTGATGCCGGCAGCAGGTGCTGCCGTAGGTAATCCGGACCCATGCCAAATATATAAAACTTCAAAGACCGCACATTGTCAGTATGCTACATTCTATTGAGAACTGTACAGGTAATCCTCAACTTTACAACAGTTTGTTTAGTGACCATTCAAAGTTACAACAGCACTGGAAAAAGCGACTTATGACCATTTTTCACCCTTACAACTGTTGTAGCATCCCCGTGGTTATGATCAAAATTTGGACGCTTTGCAGCTGGCTCATATTTATGATGCTTACCGTGTCCCAAGATCATGTGACTACCTTTTGTGACCTACTGACAAGCAAAGTCAATGGGGAAGCCACTTAACAACCGTGTTACTAACTTAACAACTGCAGCGATTCACTTAACAACAGTGGCAAGAAAAATCTCCAAGTGGGGCAAAACTCACTTAACAACTGTCTCATTTAGCAACAGAAATTTCGGGCTCAGTTGTGATCTGTATAAGGCTAAACACTGAAAAAGCTTTTGACAAAATATATAGGCAGTATATGTTTGATGTGTTAAATAGGTTTGAATTTCCTTTGAAATTCATAAAATGGATCAAAATATTATAATAATCGTCCACGTCAACAGGAAAGGTTAGTAGCATATTTTCTGCTACTTTTCCATTATATAGCAGAACCAGGTAAAGATGTCTGTTTTCACCCTGCCTTGTAGATACAGTATTTATGTGGAAGCCTTGTCTTGTGCGGTTAGACAATATAAGGAGATTTATGGAGCATTGTATAATTTAGTTCTGAATTGTAATCTTTAAGAAAACTACTATTAAAAAAACTAAAAATAAATTAATGGGCTAATTGGAAGGACAGGAATGCCTGTTAGGCCTGAATATCCATTAAGTACAAACATTTCCCTCTATGGTAATTAACACTGTTTGTGTAATGATGTCATTATGCAAATTACAACATAAGCTCATTACATAAATGATGTACATGTAAAATACTTCAAGTTAAATTTAACGGTCTCTTCTGGATCACTTTGCATGCAATGGACTTATTTATTTCAAGGATATAGCATGAGGTAAATGCCCATTGCATCAGAGGTCTGCTCAAAAGGGGTCTGTAGCTAAGGGTTTGTTTCTCAATTTTTGTGTTTGAATATGCATTCCCATAGAAATTAATGTGGATAGAAAATATGTGGATATACATTCTGTGCTGGTGACTGTCTTGCTATTAATATCTAAGAAAGCCACAAAGGCAGGATAAAAGCACAGCTGGCAGTGAGCTGTTCACATCTGGATTTTGTCTGTACTGGCCATTAGATTTCTTCTTTGCAGGAATCTCCTATGCCTTGCTCCAAAGAATCATGTCTTTATTGTTCAGCCGCACTGCAAAGATTATATATTTAATGTCATGAAAGAAATATTTAAGACATAATACTGAAACAAGTAGCTTGTGTTTTCGTTTGTATATATACAACACTGTGAAATCCCAGCTGCCAGTTCTTCCCAAGTACCTAGGATGTCATAATATATCAGTGTAGTATACAGGTAAAACTCAAAAAATTAGAATATCGTGCAAAAGTTCATTTTTTTCAGTAATGCAACTTAAAAGGGGAAACTAATATATGAGATACTCATTACATGCAAAGCAAGATAGTTCAAGCCGTGATTTGTCATAATTGTGATGATTATGGCTTACAGCTCATGAAAACCCCAAATCCACAATCTCAGAAAATTAGAATAGTGTGAAAAGGTGCAATATTCTAGGCTCAAAGTGTCCCACCCTAATCAGCTAATTAAGCCATAACACCTGCAAAGGGTTCTTGAGCCTTCAAATGATCTCTTAGTCTGGTTCAGTAAAAATCACAATAATGGGGAAGACTGCTGACCTGACAGTTGTGCAGAAAACCATCATTGACACCATCCATAAGGAGGGAAAGCCTCAAAAGGTAATTGCAAAAGAATTTGGATGTTCCCCAAGTGCTGTATCAAAGCAGATTAATAGAAAGTTATGTGGAAGGGAAAAGTGTGGAAGAAAAAGGGGCACAAGCAGCAGGGATGACCGCAGCCTGGAGAGGATTGTCAGGAAAAGGCCATTCAAAAGTGTTGGGGACTTTCACAAGGAGTGGACTGAGGCTGGAGTCAGTGCATGAAGAGCCACCACACACAGACGGATCCTGGACATGGGCTTCAAATGTTGTATTCCTCTTGTAAAGCCGCTCCTGAACAACAAACAAAGTCAGAAGCGTCTTACTTGGGCTAAAGAAAAACAGACCTGGTCTGTTGCTCAGTGGTCCAAAGTCCTCTTTTCTGATGAGAGCAACTTTTGCATCTCATTTGGAAACCAAGGACCCGGAGTCTGGAGGAAGAATGGAGAGGCACACACTGCAAGATGCTTGAAGTCCAGTGTGAAGTTTCCACAGTCTGTGTTGATTTGGGGAGCCATGTCATTGTTATGGCACCCAGGGCGAGACCATCACATACACGTTTTATGACATAATCTTTCAACATTGATTTTCAGATCTTGATACTTTGTGATCTTCTCTAGTTCTCTGTTCTCTGTTCTACTATCCCCTGGTATTGGCACATGAAGTATCCACAGTTTCTTTTTTCCAACAACAGTTAAATTTGGTGTTATGTACCAAGATAATTTCTACAGATATTCCAGTGAATCATTTTGGTGTGTTATTTATTCCTTTGTTTATAATCAGATGCATGATACTCATATCTCTTGCATGAGTTAAGTATATGATCCATTGTTTCTTCTGCTTCTTTGCACAATCTGGACTTTGACTGCATTAGTATTATTACTTATTAAATTTGTCTGCTATCCAATTCTGAATGACTCTGGACAGCTCACAACAATCAAAGAAAGAAATTACAATAAAATTAATAAGACATACAAGATAAAGATAAAAGATGCTAAGCATGACAGTCCAGATGGAATGAAGTGTGGGGTCTCATTCTCCCTCACCAAGGCCTGAGTGAAGAGGCACATCTTCACATCTCTATCTGTCTGTCTGTCTGTCTGTCTGTCTGTCTGTCTGTCTGTCTATCTATCTAATCTATCTATCTATCTAATCTATCTACTGTATCTATCTATATCTACCTATCTACAGCTATCATCTGCTCTATCTATCTATCTATCTATCTATCTATCTATCTATCTATCTATCTATCTACCTATCCTTCCCTAAACATTTATGGGTAATTCTTCCATTCCTTCAAACAGAGCTCAGATTTGTTTAGACTAAGCAGGGTTAGTTTGTATGGTAGATATTATATCAGAATACATTTTAAAATATAATTTATGGAGTGTCATTCAAGAAGCAGATTCATATTGTTTTTTGGACATATTTGAATTTCTACATTTTTAGTATGAAGTTTGGAGATCTTTCATTTGACCTGTGTTCTTGTGTAAATGGATGTAACATTAAATCACCATGATATATTCATATAACAAATTTAACTTGAAGTTATGCTGCATTTCCACAATGTGCTAATAGGTTTGACTAATGTAAATAGGATGTTGGGGTGAGCGGGAGTGGACTGGAGGTGCTAGTGTGTTATGAATTTGATTAGATTATTGTTCAGTACATTGAACAAACTCCAAAAATGGGTTAATTCCTTAATTCATGCAAGTATGTTGCATAGATCAAATGCATTTGGCATGATCCAACAGGCTTTTCTTACATTCTTAGAATTTTAGCAACTAATACTTAGTTGGATTTCTTCTGGAATAATGGTTTGTGATTAATTTCCTCACCAATGATGATATAGCTGACCACATGGCTGAATGTTCTCAGTGTGATTTATCATTTGACACACAGTGAAGTCTGCTTACCCAGCAATTCCCAAGTAAAGAGGAAATGCAAAATAAAAATAAATCCTAATGCAATGTTCAGCTTATAAACAGCTCTTATTGTTATTTTCATTCATAATTCCTAAAACATATTGGAATATTACATCCAGTTTTGGTCACCACGATGTAAAAAAGATGTTGAGATTTTAGAAAGAGTATAGAGAAGAGCAACAAAGATGATTAGGGGACTGGAGGCTAAAACATATGAGGAACGGTTGCTGGAATTGGGTATGTCTAGTTTAATGAAGGGAAGGATGAGGGGTGACATGATAGCAGTGTTCCAATATCTCAGGGGCTGCCACAAAGAAGAGGGAGTCAAGCTATTCTCCAAAGCACCTGAAGGCAGAACAAGAAGCAATGGATGGAAAGTAATAAAGGAGAGAAGCAACCTAGAACTAAGGAGAAACTTCCTGACAGTTAGAACAATTAATCATTTGAACAACCTGCCTCCAGAAGCTGTAAATGCTCCAACACTGGACAGCCATTTGTCTGAAATGGTATAGGGTTTCCTGCATGAACAGGGGATAGGACTAGATGACCTCCAAGGTTCCTTCCAATTCTATTCTATCATCATCATCATCATCATCATCATCATCATCATTATTATTATTATTATTATTATTATTATTATTATTATTATTAATTATTATTATTATTTTCTAGTGGACTCATTATTATAATAGTTATACCCTTATTCTGGTAGCAGCTTTTTTTAGCAGGAATTTTTCCCAGGTTGAAATTTCATTTGGCTTTACCGGGAGCCAGGATCTGAACCTGTGATTTTCTACATATGGCCTATTACTTATGTTTGATGCAGCGGGTCACTAGTATTTCAGCTCATTCAGTATGGAACAAGTTGATGACTAATGATTAATCCATAAAGGAAACCTTGAAAGAAGACTGCCCGAGATAGAAGTCATAAAACCAGAAAGGCAACTACTTTTATGAGTGGAAAAACTAGCAATACTGTAATATCCATTCAGCACTGCAGTCTACGAACACTAACTGGGGAATAGGAAAAACTCTTCTAACAGATGACCTCCAAGGTCCCTTCCAACTTTACTGTTATGATTATGATTACAACAGAAGGATCAGAGGGTGTCAAACTGCCGGCCTGAGGGCCGATTTCATCATACTGAAGCCGCGCCCACCCAATTGCCAGCAATGCAAAAAGAGTTGTGATATGTCATGACACGTCACGTGACGTGCCGAGTTTGACACCCATGTAAATTAGAGGATCACCTACTTTCCAGGAAGAAGGTCACAGATTGCATCAGGGAAGATATCCTAATGAGCTGCTACAATTCCCATGATTCCCAGTCAGCAGGATACTTGGGGAAAATAAATGTGTACTCCAAACATCTGGAGGATTTCAATATAGAAATATATGTTATAGATAGACCACACTGAGTTTCACAAAGCACTTGCCCACTTTGATGGGATACATTTTTCTTCCTCCTTTTGCCTACTTTTGTACTGACTGGAAACAGTTAAGCCCAGTACAATATTTAAAGCCCCCAACTACTGACGTGCTTATATTTCCCTTACTGAAACATTTCCAATGGGAAATAATACATCTAATAAGCTGATAGTAATAAGAATGCATTTGGCTGAAGCCACCATCCCAGTCTATCGTAATTAGTCTGCATGTTAGTTACATAAGGCTCAGTTAGAATCACAACTTTTCTCATCACATGAGCTTAAAGAAAATGATTGTGATGGAGCTTATTATGCAATTTCTTTACCGGATTAGGGAAATTGCTCATAGTTGGTTGTCTTGCAGAATATGTTTGGCAGTGCATCAAGAAGCATTGTCTCCTCAGAATATGCTGCCTTGGAGAATCAGTGCAAAGCAAGAACAGATGCTGGGTGTTTTAATCCCTTAAATGCAACCTTCCCAACTTCCTGGACCTTACTGCATCATCTCATCAGCTGTCACCCTCAAAGTAGGATGGAACTGGACATGTTACTTTTAGGCCATCTAGATTCTCCCATCTCTTTTTTTAGTTCTATTCTTTCCTTTTCTCTTCTTCTTTTTGAACTAACCCTCTGCAGTTAAGATACTAGGCTTGTCAACCAGAAGACTGACAGTTTGAGACCCAAGCACTGCGCAACAGGGTGAGCTCCTGTCCTCGCTCCAGCTCCTGCCCGCCTAGAAGTTTGAAAGCGTGCAAATGCAAGTTGATAAATAGTTACCCTTCCATGGGAAGGTAACAGTGTTCCATGTGCCTTGGTATATAGTCATGCCAGTCACATGACCATGGAACCATCTTTGGACCACGCTGGTTCCCTTAGCTAAGAAATGAAAATGAGTACCGCCCCGAGTCAGACACAACTGGACAGGGGAAGTCTTTATCTTTACCTGATACATTACAGTCGTGCAGTCATCTTAGGTTGGATGCAGTCTACTCCTGAATCCTTATTTACTAGCTGAATTTTTTGGGATAAGAAGGCAGACCTTTCTAAATTAGTTTCTCTCTCTCTCTCTCTCTCTCTCTCTCTCTCTCTCTCTCTCTCTCTCTCTCTCTCTCTCTCTCTCTTTCTCTCTGCCCCTCTCTCCCTCTCCCTCTTTCTCTGTCTCCCTCTCATGTATGTGTATGAGAGAGAGAGAGAGATCTCAAAACACTATAATAATATGTGTGTGTTTGTGCATGTGGTCCATATGTTGAATACAACCATAATTTGTTGCATAAACTACACTCACTGAGTTCATATATAATGGCATGCCATAAACCATGATTTATAAACCAATATAACCGGTTTCACATAATACCCAATCCCAACAAAAATTACTTAATCTTTGACACAACCAGTTAATATTCGTTCTAGGTGCATGGAAGGGGAGGAATCTTTTTCATATTTTGTGGGAAACAGACAATTTCCTCAGTATTAAATCCCAATTAATTTAATCTAATTTACTTTAAATTGGACATGGGAGGTATTTTGCTTTCAGGCATAACAAACCGCTTTATTGTTTTGAAGATGTATAAAAGTACCTCCATTAACCATGCTTTTAATGTTCTGATGCCATGTTTCAGTTGTGCAGTGCATTCATCTTTTTATTTTGGAGTTAAAATACATCCTAATGTAATTAGACTTGAGTTAATATGTCATTTTAGAAAAGAGGAAGGTCTGCAAAAACAAAAGGAAATAATGTTAAATTATGAAAGAACCAGTAAGACCTGGAAAATACAATTAAAATATGTTTTTCCCCTCCTCAAACATTTTGCCATAAGTAATCCTTCACAGTGTACTCTTACATGAAGAATGCAAGCTATTTCCTGTGTAGAAATGCTCATTTAGAGACTTCTGATGATCTGGATTTCTTAGCTGCCAAATTTGGGTGTGAATTTTAGCAACCCCATTAAGCAAGAACATCAACTCAAGATGCTCACGAGATCCAGGATTCACAGGAGACCTTTTGCTGCCCGATGAAGAGAGGCCCAAGTACCCACTAGCCAAGACCACCTAGCTTAGTTTGGCTTCCAAAATAGAATATTCCACCATCTCCTCATCTTTATGGCAATTAAAAGAGTAATTCCCATTTTTACACCCAGATTCAGCTTCTTGAGGCAGTTTCCTTGTTCTGCCGGTGGCTGGATCAATGTCCTACATCATCCCCTTTCTGTTCAAAAAGACAAAATTAGCCAATGTTTTTCCTTGGACCCACAAAATCAGAGGCACAAGACAGGCAATAGCCATCAGGGTTAGATGGAGTTAGTTTATTTAAAAGGCTGTGTCGAGAGGAAAGACATTCCAGCCCTGCCTCCACAACAGACACAATTTATATCTGAACCCTTAATCACAAATGATAACCTTAGAAAAGACTCCTGGAGTTTCCCAACTGTAATTCCTGGAGAAAAAAGGTTGACTGCTTAATTTCTATATATGTATCTGGTCTAAGCTACAGCATGATAAACTTTCCCTGTGTGAACAGAGTTTGCGCTGCCCATTTTGTGCCAAGATTAATGAGAAAATCAACTCATCTCATTTCATCTCTTTTCTTTTAAGTGCCTTCAAGTCAGTTTGGACTCCTGGCAACTGCTGGGACAAATCCATGCAACTTACTTGGCAAGATTTCAGTCATGCTTTGCCATTGCTTCCTGCCTAGGGCTGAGAGAGAAGAATTGGCTTCATGCCTAAGGCAGGACTAGAACTCACACTCAAAGTTTCTAGCCTGGTACTTTGGCTATTGTACCAAATTGGCTGTCAAATCATCTCACACCTCTTACAGTTTACCACTATTTATTTCTTAAATTTATTTATTGTATTTGTTTGCTTCTATCTCGGCACAAGGCAACCAACTACAGTTGGTCAAAGACACATGCCCCCTAGTCTTCATATGCTAGCAACGTTTAATGTCTATATCACATTAAATGTATTTGTCCCTTTTATTACCTAAATTTGTGGGTCAGGTAGGTTCATTTTATGCACAGTCATTGTTAGCTGACCAATATGATTCAGCTTCTTTGAAGGTGGCCAATTTTGGGGGTTCTTACTGATAATTTAGTTATTGCTGTTTATTTTCCTTTATTTTGTCGGTTTTAATTTCTCTTCTTTTACTGGAATTCTGATCACTAATTGTAATAAAGAAGGAGTAGACTGACTTAAATATATTTAACATTTCAATCCTGAGAAAGTAAAGTTTTAAGCTACTTTATAAAGGGCATTCATTGAGTATCAGCAATGATCAATACACTGCATTGGAGCTACAGTTCCTACTAGGAAGGAAGATTATCAGAAGCAAGGCTAGGTAAGAAGAGAAGCCAGAGGAAAAATTAATAATCATCCATAAAGCATCCAGGTGAGAGATTGAAATCATCTGTTGTCTATGACAAGCAGAACCTACTAGCATAGGTTTGAGAATCACTATATTGCATTACAGTGCATTGCATTGTGAATTTTTTGTAGGTTGTTTGATTGATCCTAACAAAAATATTGCCCAACTGGATCTTAAAATTTTTATTGGTGGTTCTGAAGAGCACTTTTAATATACACAAGATTCTTTTTTCTGGAATATTTATATATACCTGATCACAAAGTCTTGACCATTCAGTAGACCTTAATTAAAGTGGCCTTTCCTAAGACCCACCTAAGAAGGGTCTTATTTTGGAATGGCTACCTACATTTTATATAAACAAGGAGGGGAAGCAAGGGATAACTAAGTTCCCCATGCCACGGTCCCTGAACATGTAGAAATCTATAGTATATCATGCCTTCATACTTGGTGAGCTAATCTATGGTAGACCAGCCGCTGTGTCTGCTCTAAATGAAATCTAAAGAAGACTACCATGAGACTCAACATCCAAGGAAACATATCACATTAATGGAAGCAAATCCAGTTCCCATCAATACTTCTATTTTAATGTTTTGTCAATGTTTTGCATTACAACCCTGACATTCCTGGCACTCAGGTTAACAGAACCTATAACTCACTTCTGGGCCTTATCTACTATTCAAAGAAAAGTATTGGGCAGATCTTAAACAGCCAATCAAATGAGTTATATACATTTCATGCATTGCTCTGATATGAAAATAATTATGCTGTACTTGGGGATGCAAAGATAACTTTAACCGTGAGCACAGCATACCAAATGAGTGTATACTCTAATAAGAGCTATGCTTGGTCCCCACTCTTAAAGTCTCAGAGCTTACTATTTCCTTTAAGAAGCCCCTCTTTTGCCAAATGTTTAATTATTGGATGAATTTAATCTATATTTTTAACTTTTTAGATCCTGTTTCAATTTGTATTTTTTTAAGCTTCCTTGAACCTGTCTACCAAATAAATAAATATTGTGTACAAGAAAGTATATTAGCACTATTGGCAAATAAATAAAGCATCAAATGAAAACATTATAGAAAGGCATCTAATGTGAAAACATATATCTAACATTTGTATTATAATTACATGTTTTCTGTTATGTGTAATTATGTGCTTGGGAAAAATGCTGGAATGGAAGAACTTACGAAGACACATAACTGACTTGGCTCTGGCTTACATTGCTCTGTACATCAGATATTGCAATAATTACAAGCAACCCTTGTGCCTCTCAGCTTTGAATATCTTTATATGTTCCATGTGTGCAGACAAAGTTAGCTTTTATTTGTTTTGTTGTCCTTTTGTTATGCATTTGTTTTGTGGGGCTGCAGCAAATCCACTCATGATATTCCAATAAAATCCCTGCTTTTTAATTAAAAAAAATTAACATGGGGAAATGTCTGCTTTTCTAAAGTATGTTTTTGTGCAGTTTGGCCTTTAGGAGGACTCAACCTTTCATTTGAAAGGTTGATCTCTGGGCCCAACAGTTTATCATACAGAGTCTCAACAGTATGATAGTGATTTATCACTCTCAAGGTGCACATTAACCATTTTTGCCTTTTAGACCTTATACGAATTCCTGCTTTCAAATGAAGAGGGAGATAGATCACCATGGAATATTTTGGAGTTGCAAAGTTCGCTTTAGGCATTTTAAGAATAACCAGGAGAGAGACAAGCATTGCTGATGAGAGAAGCCTTAGAGGAAAGGTTGGCTCCGTTTTTTTACTTGAGTCAGAAGGGTGACTAAAATAAAGCAGGCTGATGCTGGCAGAAAACAGGGATTAAGCAGATGGTCCAGAATAGTTTTACATTTCACAAACAAAATCAGGGATTTTTTGTTATGCCTGAAATCTAGATGCTAGATTTGTGGTAACCATGCAAGGTAGATTGAACAAATGAAGCAATGATCAAAATCACCAAAAAAAACACCTCTTTGGATCTTAATACAAGAAATATTTTGCGAAGAGAAACAGAAAAAGACAAATTGTTAACGTACCAAGAATTACTAATACAGTAATTGGAGAATCACCAAGAAGAATGTAAAATTAAATCAAGAGAGCAATTAATGGCAGAATGATATAGCTGTCAGTGGTTTTCCTATTTACAGTTATCAGAAAGATATAAATTTGATAAAAAAGACTTATTGTATGGAGCAAAGAAAGCCAACATTTGAAGTGCAATTGTGCACAGACGACTATATAAGGTGCTGGTGATGACCTAGAAAGCCCTAAATGGCGAGGGTCCGGGATATCTGAGGGAACACCTGCTGCCAGCATCAAGCTCCCTTCATCCAGTGCGCTCCCACAGGGAGGGTCTTCTCAGGATGCCGCTGGTTAAAGATTGCCGGCGGGTAACACCCAGGGGTAGGGCCTTCTCAGTGGGCGCGCCTGCCCTTTGAAACCAGCTGCCCACGGAGCTTAGGACTGCCCCCGACCTCCGTTCATTCCGCCGGGACCTGAAGACCTGGCTCTTCAAGCTCTCTGGCCCAGGCTGAGAATTTTTAACTTTAACTGGGGTTTTTATTTTTCTCTCAGGGATTGATTTAATTTTTTAAAATTGTTTTTAACTTTTGTATTGATTTTTCTTTTAAATATCCTGTAAACCGCCCTGAGTCCTTCGGGAAAGGGCGGTATATAAATCTAAATAATAATAATAATAATAATAATAATAATAATAATAATAATAATAATAATAATAATAATAGCTAAAATGTATAAACTTTTGTTGAACTTTGAAATGGAAAAACGGGCTAAATAATGCATGATAAAGTGGGCTGAAAATTTTGATTATAGTATACAAATGGATCAATGAGAAAATATATGGTCTAAAGCAGACATATTAATGTCACGTGATGTCACGCAATGTATCAGAGCTTTTTCTCCATTGCCAGCAATGGGGTGGGCGTGGTTTCCTTATGATGGGTCCGGCCTGTGGGCCGGCGGTTTGACACCCTTGGTCTAAAGGGTTGAAATTTATATTATGTTATGATTATAAAGAGATTTTTTATAAAAAGATGTATTGTTGGTACATGACACCAGAGAAATTATCTAGAATGTACAAAGGCTCTTCAAATGTATGTTGGAAATACGAACACTATGATGCCTGGTGGATATGTAAAAAAAATTTAAAAAATTGGATTCAAACACACTTTGATATCAAGGGTTTTAAAGATTAATATTCAGTTGAAATCAGAACTCTTAATATAAAAGTTTGAATGATATACATTTAGAAAATTGTCATAGAAATTTCTTTCAGTCTGTGATGATTGAGGCAAGATTATTGTATGAACAGGAAGATGGGGGATCCCACACTGCACAGAAGTGCAGTGGCTGAAATTGACAGATCTTGCTGAAATGACCAAACTGGCTTCTTTGATTAGATAAAGATCATTAGTGATATTTACCAATGACTGGAAATCCCTTCTAAATGTTTGCATTAAAAAGAAAAATAACATGTTTTTAATGATTAGAAAGAATAGGTTATAGAAAGAACTATGATATAATCTTAGATTTCATCAGAGTCGTATATATAACTGCCAAGAGGAAGAAGATCAGAAGCCATTTCTTTATAATTCTTTTTATGTGTTCTGTTTTTTAGTTTCTCTTTCTTTTTTCTATTTTCTTTCTTCTTTGTCTTTTTCTCCTTTTCTCTTTTCTTTCATACTTACATGTGAATTTATATATAATCTTTTAATAAATACTATTTTATAAAGAATATGTAGAACCAAACAGGTATGAAATAAATCAATATGACTTGATCTTTCTCAGATTGCAAAGGCTGCTATCTCTTTTGTGGAGGGTGAGCAGGTATGACTTTTGGATGGTTGTTAGACATTAACCCTAATTTAAATATGTCCCTAAAAGTAGATCACCAGATGCAATGAGCCTGTCCCAAGCACGTAAAAATGCAAGTAGAAAAATAGGGACCACTACGGTGGGAAGGTAACAGCGTTCCGTGCGCCTTTGGCGTCTAGTCATGCTGGCCACATGACCACGGAGACGTCCTCGGACAAGCGCTGGCTCTTTGGCTTTGAAACGGAGATGAGCACCGGCCCCTAGAGTCGGAAATGACTAGCACGTATGTGCGGGGAAAACTTTACCTTTACTTTAACTCCTGTCACTATTTTCATGGCCACTTAATGAGACATTTAGCAATATAATAATAGTTTTAAAAATAAAAACCGTAACTCAAATAGAACTGCCATATAGTTTATCGTACTGGATATGTCTGAATCCAAGGAAGGTATATTCTGACACCTTTGTTGCTGACCAATATTGCTTTGCAATAATTGTTCCCAACAGAATTTCTGCTTGGTATGCACAATGTTGACAACATAAACATACACCACACATACATGTAAATGTATGTAAAAGTAGGAGGTATTTTGTGTCTATCATTTTTTGCACAGTGAACTCCAAATGCTGTTGTTCCAGTTTGCTTTTGAGCCTGTTAATACCCAAAGCAAACCTTTACGTATCTGGTTGTTCATACCTTTGGACAGTGCTTTTTTTGTAAAAGAAAAAGGTGCCGGAACTCACACATGTCATACAACCCGCCTTGCCTACCCTACAAGGTTCCATCCAAAAAAGGTGCCGGAACTCCGTTCTGAGCGTTCTATGACAAAAAAGCCCTGGCTTTGGACCTTGATAGGTATTCAGTGAAAAATAAGAATGAATTAAACAAAACACTGGCTTTTTGCTGACAAATCCCCACTCTCTAGTCCAGCTCAGGCCGAAAAATATGTTTCAGAGACTCTTAGAAGTCCACCTTTTGCTGACTCCCATGGCTCTAGTGATCATGGTTTCTTTTCTTCTTGTTTTCTTTGTTTCTCTCTTGTTTCTCCAGAGCAATCAAGGAGATGGAATTGCTACAGATCAACTCACTGGCCAGAAAACAGACTCTGTCCCTCTATTTATCAGTGTAGCTGGACTTTGAAATCACTCCTACCTTTAAGGACTATGATACCACAAGCTCAAGCAGAGTTTACTTGTTCATATGTGGAAATGGCAAAACAACTAACATAAAATCAGTCTGCGGAGAGTAGGGAAAAATATGGAAGGAAAATAGCTTCAGGAGCACAAGGTGGGGAGTAGACAGTCTCATAAATGAGTCAGATGTCATATGGTGGGATGAAATGCTTGAGTAGCTTAGTCTGCAGTGATCTTCATGATACTCAGTCTGGTAAGTCTGGATGAGCAACCTCTGGACCTTTGCTGCCTTTCGTTTGAATTTATCTTTGAATAGATTGTGGACTGAATCACTTTCAAACAGAGGATGCTTCCAAACAGAGACATGTCATCTGCAAAAGTAGACAAACAGCCATGATACTGACCTTAAAATATTATGTACTTTAGCAGTCTATCTAGCTGGTTAAGGAGCTGATAAGACTAGCTGCTGAAGAATGAAGATATGAGACAATGGACCTCAATACTTATTAGGAAAGTGGATGATATCCAATAAAATAGACAAGGCGCATTGTGGAATTTCACAAGCCAAGAAGGGCTTAGTTTCAGAACCCTGAAGATGAAGATAGAGAAAGCAAAGGGGGGAAGGAGATAGTCATAGATGAAAAAGGAAAGATGTGGCCAGATATTAGTTTTCATACGACTGAGGATGAGAATTTATGGAGTCATAGAAATGTGGAGTTGGAAGCGACCACAAGGATCATCTAACTCCTGCTTTCTGCAATGGGCGGGAAAAGCAATTAAACCATCCATGAGTGGTGGCCGACTTCTTCTTAAGAACCCGCAGAAGTAGAGAATTCACTACCTCCGTAGCAGGGCTATTCCATTGTTATACGAACCTTACCATCAAGAACATTTTTGCTTATATATAAATGAACTTTAGATGTCTGTAATGTATACCTGTTATCTCTGGTCCTAGTTTCCATGGGCAACTTCTCCATAGCTTCTCTTAACATCCTTGAATATGGCCATCATATCTGACATTCACTCTTGTTTTCTTCAGACTAAATATTCTCCTGTAAGTCTCTGTATCTTCTCCACTAACATCTGCTGAACTCTGGGTAACCTGTCAATAACCTTCTGCAAATGTAGTGTTCAGAATCATACACAGTAACTCAAGGTGTGGTCTCACTAATGCCAAGAAAAGAGGCATAATTAACTCATATCTTAATAAAACATTCTTGATGCATCCAAGAACTGTCAAAACCCTTTTAGCAGCTGTCTCAGGTTCAGCTTATTGTCAATCTGTGCTTCTTGGATGTGGGGTTTCCAACCCATGAAACTCCCTTCTTATGTGATGTCCTACATTTTTTTTCTCCCCAAATATAAGACCATACCCCTCCTTCATGTTAAAGGACACCTTGACTTAAAAAACTAAAGCTAAACTTTCTGTGAGAATGGAAATATTTTGTTAGAATACATTCACAGGTAGTCCTCGACTTATGATCACAATTGAGCCCATAATTTATGTTGCTAAGTGAGACATTTGTTAAGTGACTTTTTTCCCATTTTATGACTTTCCTTATTACATTTGTTAAGCGAATCACTGCAGTTGTTAAATTAGTAACACAGTTTTTAAGTGAATCTGGCTTCCCCATTGACTTTGCTTGTCAGAAGGTCGCAAAAGGCGATCACATGACCCGGGGACACTGCAACCGTCATAAATAAGAACCAGTTGTCAAGAGTCCAAATTTTAATCATGTGGTCATAAGTGTGAAAAACGGTCATAAGTCACTTTTTTCAGTGCCATTGTAATTTTAAACAGTCACTAAATGAACTGCTGTAAGTCAAGGACTACCCGTATGTATATTTTTGTTTGGTTTTCCCAAATTAGACTGTATCCTTCTTGTTCAATTAATTATACTGTATTGTCCATAACAGGCCCTGTTTCAAAGCCCTGTTTTACACAGGTAGTCTTCAACTTACAACAGTTCATTTAGTGACCTTTTGAAGTTACAATGGCACTGAAGAAAGTGACTTATGACCATTTTCCACACTTAGGACCACTTCAGAATCCCCATGGTCACGTGATTTGCATTCCGACACTTGGCAACCTGTTCATATTTATGACGGTCGCAGTGTCCCCTGGTCATGTGATCGCCTTTTGCGACCTTCTGACAAGCAAAGTCAAGGGGGAAGCCAGATTCTCTTAAGAACAGTGTTACTAATTTAACAACTGCAGTGATTCACTTAACAAATGTGGCAAGAAAAGTCATAATATGGGGCAAAACTCACTTAATAAATTTTTCACTTAGCAACAGAAATGTTGGACTCAATTATGGTCATAAGTCCAGGACTCCCGGTATAGTATCATCTATTTTTCCCCCATTCAAGCCATACCTGGATTGTGTTGTGGGTGAATTGGGAATTTAATCCATCCCTTGCACTGGAATTAAATAAAAATGACTTCCCTCTACCCATCCCAAGAGGAATAAACAACCCCCTGAACCAAAATTCTGACACTTATTGTTGGCCGTTCTTATGCCATCTTAGATGAGGAAGCAAGAGTTCTTGTTACTTGAAACTCCTAAAGCAATGAGAAGAAAAGCTTCATATGGCCGGCACACTGAATTTAGCCTGTACTGCTGGGGTAAAACATAAAGATGTATATTACAGCAAGGACTCATTTAGCTGTCAGGTATTTTCCACCGTTCCTTTGCCATCAATGTTAATTACAGGATATTTGTATTTCAAAGGAAGTTGCTTTCCTCTGCAAAAATTACACTTCTCCCTCTTGGTCCTAGCCAGGAGTCAGAATTAATCCATTGGTGAAGAGGTGTGAATCTTAAAATGAACCTTATGCATATTAGTCTTGCCACTGGGCGCAATGTGATATGCTGGCTTCCGGAAAGTCCCAGAAAATCTTTTGGTATAATGCCTTGCCAGGGCTGTCTGGTGTGAAAGGGGAGAGGAGGGGAAAACTCAAGTGTTCTCCTTTCATATATACACAATTGTAAGGTGTCATGAGAAAAGACAGTGTCCTCCTCTCCCATTAGGCCTCTCCAGCCCTTGTTGGTATTATGGTCTTTGCCCCCTTTCCCCCTTGCATCAAAAGCAGTGCTCAGAAAGGGAGGATATATCTGAGGGGAACCTCTGAAACCAATCAGGGGGCAGCTGGGGAGTGCCATTCCATGTGTCCCATTCCTACAGCAAAGCCAGGTAGGAGGGCTGCTACAGATCATAGGACTGATAAGGTTCTGTGCTGGGAGAAGCGCAGAGGAGGGGGAAGGTCTGAAGAAACTGAGCTTCTGGATGGAGTCACAGAAGAGAAACAGTCAGGGCTGATTCACATGTTCCTGGGCAACCCATGATACCTCACACATCGGGTAACTCATAGCTGAGTGTGTAAGCTGCCTACTCGGAAAACTATTGTGGCAAAGTTGAGAATTGGGAAGTTTGATATGTCATAACTTGTTCACACACTCAGCAATGAATTTGTTGACTGATCAATGTTCATCTTGGTCCAGATGGTTCTTATTTTTGCTCTTCGGATTGTCTTGGCTAATCTGAATGAATGATTATCAGACCTGGGGAACACATAGCTGGACCATTAGAAAATCCCAGGGCTATTGACTAGCATCCCAAAAGAAACCAACGGGAAAAAAACCCCATAAGTTCTAATGAAAAAAACTACTTGGAAGCATGGACAAAAATAGTGGAGCTGAGCTCAACTCCAAGACCTTATTTTGTTACATAACTACAGTCCTTAAATAATTTGTGCCCAAGTTATGGCTTTTGTCTTAGATGCCCTGCTTTCCTAGATGTAACATGGAGGCTGGTGAAGACAAAGACAGAAGTTAATGTCCAGAGTGTTTGTGTGTGTGTGTGTGTGTGTGTGTGTGTGTGTGTGTGTGTACACATAGATACATACATACACATATACACACACATACATATCAGGCTCTGATAAAGAGATTGTGTACCTTAGTAATTAAGCTACTGCACCAGGCCTGGGAGGATCCTCATGCAGCTATAAACATGAGTGAACATCTTCAACCAGTTAGTTCTCTGTTTTCCCCTTCTTTCTTTCTCTCTCTCTCTCTCTCTCTTATACACACACAGACACAGACACAGACACACACACACACACACACACACACACACACACACACACACAGAGAGAGAGAGAGAGAGAGAGAGAGAGAGAGAGAGAGAGAGGTCACAAGAGGTATTGGGGTGAAGGGCAAAAGTAAAGATGGTGGCTCCAATCACACAACAAACCCACACCTGTCTTTTAGGTATGTTACATGTGCAAAGCATATTAAAAATTTGGATCTTTGATCATATGGTGATGGCTGCCATTTTTATTTTTAAAATTTCCCCGGCAGTTGCCACACCTCATGAATCACACAGGACAGTTGTGAGAATAAAAAAGAAGGGGGAATTGCATTATATACTGCCTTACACTCAGGAAGAAAAAGCAGACATACTGTATTTTTTAAAAAAAAACTAAAGAAAATTCCACTCTTATAGGCTTGAAATGTTTCCGTATTAATGCTTCTCATTGCAACATTCTGAGCTAAAATTGATTTTCAAAAACGTACACTATTAAAACAAATTCGATGGAAATTGAATCCTTTGTCCCAATGGAAATGTCACAGCATGACTGAAAGACAGGGCAAGTCAGATGTACCATTCAGGTTTGGCAACTATGAAATAATTGAATAGATTAACAGAGTGAAGGTTAATTGAATTATAAGAGTTAAAAAGAAATTTTAATGAAGGTATGTAAGCAGAAAACCGATCAAAGCAGCCTTTTCCTGCCATTTTTTTAAGCATCTGCTTTAGCTGTTCTGATTTCCCAATTAAACTCATATTCTACAGCAGGGTTTCTTAACCTTGGCAACTTTAAGACTTAAGCAACATGTGGACTTCAGTTCCTCAGCTTCAGTTCTCATGCTGGCTGGGGAAATCTGGGAGTTGAAGGCCACATGTCTTAGAGTTACCAAGGATGAGAAACAATGCTCTAGTATCCTGGACATTATGTAAAGTAGATCCTCCAGGCCTCTTTGAATGTTCAGTATTAGTTTTCTTCTTCTTTAATTTTTTTTTCCATCTTGTGTCATTGAGAGGAAATGAGAAGCTACTTAGTAAGACACAACCAGCTTCAGCTTTTGGGCCAATAAATGCAAGAAATACTGACATGGTTGGCAATAGTTTGTTTCTATTTTCATTGTTAATCTTAACTTATCTTATACCTCCATCTTCTAGGGAAAGTACATGCTAGGGACAGAATACCAAGATGGTGGCCTCAATCATGCACATGCAACATTATCTTGATTTTTTTTTGGTCCACTCTTCCATCCCAAACAGCCCTGGAGGTAGAGGAAAAATGGAAGAAGCTGCCATAATTTCCAGAATGGGGTCAAATTTCAGGACCCCAAATCAATTCCCTCTAACCACCTTAGAGAACAGCAAATGATGGAGGCAAAATGATCAAACAAACCCAACAGTAGCACTTGTTAAGTGCTCCAGTTGAGCATTTTCATTGTTACAAATATTCTTTTTTTTCAGTCAAAATGTCTAAAACCTGTATAATTAAAGAGAGCTTATTCCCATTTAAATGGTTCAGCTCAGAGCATCAGATCAAAACTCCAGTTGTTATCTTCCAACTGCATGATCAAGGCCACCATCTTGAGGTTTTTTTTGCCCCTCCTGTGGATGCTCCTCCCACTTTTCCTGATCTGCAAGATGGAACGTAGCACAGTATGAATATATAAGGTATTGCTGAAGGGAGATTGCAATGGGAAGGAACAGAATCTTAAAACTTTACTGTTTAAAATCATAAGGATTTTTGTTCTGAACATACTTTCCTTGCCACTTGATATTCACAGATATTTCCAATGAACATCCATGAAGAGCTGTTGCCATTATCACCTAGACACAGAAAGAAACCCTAAATACTTCCCTTGTTGCTGAAAATATACAATTGGAACTCACTTTAAAACAAATGAAATGATGTTGGACCAAGCCTGAAAGCAAATGGGATGTGCCATCTCCCCAAACAGTTTCTGGTAAACAGCTGAAATCTCCAGAAAATTGAGAAGTCCAGATAAATCAGAGCAAAGGAAATCCATATTTAAAGAATTGATGTCTATCTTTATCTATTGTGATAAAAATCTAGCCAGGAATTTGTGTTAGCTTGTTATTTTCTGTTTCTTGCATGTTTAATAGTTTCTTTCTTTCTTTCAAATTCGTCAGGGTCTGTCCTTAACTTTCTCTTTATGGACACATTGAAGCACTAAACAAACTGCTTGTTGCCAACTACCATCAACTTACAGTTTGAGTAATACCCTACATTTTCCTCTTTTTTGCAACAGTTATTTTGCAAGCAGCTATTTTATTGAAGCACCTCCATATCTCTCTATTGTCAATGCTGCAAACATTGACATGTTTTTGCACTGACAATATAAGAGACAGCCTGTTACTTTAATTGTTTTATATGGGGGGGAGGAAATCTACCCGGATGTTGTGAGAAGATGAGAAAAGCCCGCGTACAGAATGGGAAGTGAAACCTCATATGTAAAACTAATTGGATAATGTGATTTATGATGTGTAGATAAGGGCGGGGGATTGTGTGTGTGTTATGATGGGTTTGTGGAAAGGAGATTTCAGATTCTGGCATCCCTCCATGAGTGCCGATGTTTCATTTCATTATTAAGACTTTTTAGATAAACAATGTTTGCATTTTGTTTGAGCTGTCTCATTTATCGGAACCATGACATCTATTTCAGCAAGGAATGGTTGCATATGAACGTTCAAAGTTAAAAAGGGATTCGATGTTGGATATTTTTGTTGAATAAAAGCATATTCTGTTTATCTCTTGTGAAATTGCTCTAATTCTTTGGGAGAAGGAATGTCAGATTCCTCTAGACACTTTAACTCTAAACAGCCAGGAGATGGCTCTATCAGAGTTATTTGACCTTTTAATCCCAGAAGAACTGGAGAGGTTCCCTAAGAAGTCTTACACATACAACAGAGTTAGGGAGAGGATGCTAGGTGGTACCTGCTTAGCCAAAGCAGGAAATGAGGCCAGAGGAACAACACTGAAAGAATTTCTGGGACAGAAATATTGTTCTTATTTTGCTCAAATATGTCAGAAATGTAGAAATTCATATAAACAACCATTGACATTCTCTCTCTCTCTCTCTCTCTCTCTCTCTCTCTCTCTCTCTCTCTGTGTGTGTGTGTGTGTGTGTGTGTGTGAGTGTGTGTGTGTGTGTGAGAGAGAGAGAGAGAGAGAGAGTAAGCAAGGTGGGGGAAGGAGATTAAATTTGTATTTTATCATTCAATAATACCAATGACCCTGTAAAGAAACACTGCTAAACAATCATTGCCTAACTGCAAAATTATACCACAAGGAAAGGAACACATATAGTAGGTAGAAGCACATACATTATGCAAGCAATTATCCTTCAGAGATACCACACTGACAATTATGGCTTTGGAATTGGCTGTAATAGTCATTTTATTATGGGTGAAATCAGTGCTTTTTTTCTAAAAAAAAAAAAGTGCCAGAACTCAGAGGTGCTGTCACTGGGAGCGATGCCAGTGTCTTGCTATGGCATCGCCACCCATCCTTTGCACCCCCACCCCTGCGGCTTGGAGCCACATACCTCAGGGATTCCCCTCCCCACAGCCGCCGTGGGAATTCCCTTCCCCACAGTTGCCATGCTGCGGCCCGTGCTGAGCCCCCACCCGGAGCTGCTCCAAACCCCAACCCAGAGCTGTGTTCCTCGTGGCAGTGGTCTCCGGCACCAAACAGCCTCTTTCCAACCAGATCCAGAAAAATTTGTAACAAACATTGGAATTCTCAAGGCCATGTTTGGTATTTCCCAGCAATCTGTTACTGGAAGGAAAAAGCAATCCCTGCTGCGTTACTGATCCCAGAGAAGCATTTGCATGTATCCAGCTATCCTTAGGGTGCCACTGTTATGGATGACAGATATTGGTTGCAAAGCTGGCATTTCTGGATGTAATACAGATATTTTGGACTTATTTTTATTTCTTTGCATGTTTGATATTTTTAAAAAGGCATATGCTACTGACTACACTTATGCACATACAGTATGTAACATCTTTTGAAAGATTGTGACTAAACAAAATTTTAATGTACAGATAATACCACCAGAAATTATTTTAGCCTTTTTAAATAAATGTTATTGATGTTAAGCTCACCATGGAAAACATCATATATTGTTATGTATATACTAGGTTAATTATTTAAAGACTGAAATGCAACATAACTAGATTCTAAATAATCTATTTTTCAAAACACACAACAGTCCAAACAGTAAAAGTAAAGTCCAAATTAAGAATATTTCATTCTTAATAATTGTTTAATTTAAAGTGGTTTAGTTGTAATAGATGGTTATAGATTCAAAATAGTTTTCAAGAGTGTACAAAAGATACTATTTTTTTCTATCATCAGCTAAATTAGACATATTACATTGAGAAAAATGTTTGTCATTTCTTTCCTGTTACCTTTATTGATTTCATTGCAGAGATGTTAACACAGGAAATAGATTATTTTGTTATCTAATTTTACCTTCCAAAAGACAGAAGCAGATGAAAAATGTGAGGTTCTTTCCTGTTGACTTTTTTGAATTAGCTGTTTTAGATTCTAAAAGTTTAGTTCCTAAAGAAGTAACCTTGTAAATAATTTTAAGGTCCTCCTCTAGTGCAGGATAGGCAACCTTGGCTCTTTTATGACTCAAGGACTTCAACTCCCAGAATTCCTGAGCCAGCATGGCTCAGCTTGGAAACCTCTCTTTTTCCCCTCAGCGTGGCTGGCTCAGGATTTTTGGGAGTTGAAGTCCACAAGTCATAAAAAAGAGCCAAGATTGCCTACTCCTAAAGCCAATAGAGGGAGGTTTTTGTTTTATTTTTTGTTTTTTTGCAAAAAAAGGTGCCGGAATGCCGTTCTGACCATTCTATGAGAAAAAAAGCCCTGGGTGAAATTCTATATATCAGTTTTCTACAACCACTAATAAAAGTTGCTGAATAATGTACCTAAATTATAGCTATGCTGTCATTTAGAATAAAGAAAAAAAGAGATGTCTTTAAACAAGCGAAGTATATTATTAACACATTTTAGCTAAGATGTAGGTGAACAACATAGCTCCAAACACCTCCATCTACGTACCAGACTCTTTCCCCTGACTTTTTGAAGAAAAATGTGGGGGCAGGGGGTGGTGTGGAACTGACATGCTGTAGCACAAAGCTCCAGCCATAATACCATATTTACTTACAGCAAAGTCAGGTCTTTGTGCCTGGAAAGGTCCCATTAGAACAGGGATCCCCAACCCACTGGCCGCAACCCACTACCAGGCCTCAAGCCCTTCAGAACCAGGCAGTGGTGGGATTCTGTCAGTTCGCACCACTTCGGCAGAACCGGTAGCTAATTTTTTGTTGCCAAGGTCCAGAATGGACTTCCGGAAGTGTCATCCACACAGAGAACAGGTTGTTCACATCTTTGAATCCCACCACTGGAACCAGGCCATGTAATTGGCAGGCTGCAGGCAAGTGTGGACACTCCATTTGCGTGGGCAGCATATGTGCCCGCCATTCACACAAATGGAGCTGCCTGCGTACACTTGCCCACCACTCGTGCGGAACAATCTCTTCTCGCCCCCCCCACCAGCTGGTCCGCAAAGCCAGAAAGGTCAGAGAACTCTGCATTAGAAGAATAAAAGGCAATTGCACTTTCTGGTGAATTGGTTTCATGACCAGTTATGTATAACACAACAGTTACTTTACAAATATCATAGTAGTTGTTTTGTGACTACACCCCCATTCCACATGATCCTGAAATTACAGATATGCCTCCAGCCTCAAAGATTGCTTACCCCTGAATTAACATTTATAGGCAGTATGTAACATCTACTGTATTAGAATCTAGAGCAGCCTCTCCAAAGGTTGGGATTGTCGTTGCCACCACACTTGGCTTCTATGCTCTATGATGGTTTTGGTTTGGAATAATAGGAGATGTGGTTGAACTGTAGCTCAGCTTCCTGGTCTGACACATATGCCAACCCAAATATGTGCACTGTATGTATATAGCTATAAAAAGAACAAGGATTACATTTACAACACACACAAAAAAACAGTATCAGTTTCTAGTCAAATTTTAGTTCTGAAAATTCACAGATTTTCTTGGGCCATTTTGGGGGGTGTCAGTCTCTTGGCCCAATCTACTTCACAGTGTGATAAAGTGAATGAAGCTGCTTGCAGGAAAGGCAGGATAGAAATCTAAAAAAACCCGTACAAATAAATGGGTGCAAAAAATTTCTGAATTGTTGTGCTTCCTTGTGAATTAATTATTTTTAATATATGGAGGGGCCTGATAGCTCAGTGGTTAAGATGCTGGGCTTGACAACTGGAAATCTGACAGCCCAGGTTTGAGACCCGAGCAACGCAGAATGGGGTGAACTCCCGTTACTTGTCCCAGCACCTGCCCACCTAACATTTCTAAAGCATACAAATCCAAGTGGATAAATGGGAATCACTTTGGTGGGACAGTAACAGTGTTCTGTGCACCTCAGTGTGTAATCATGCTGGCCTCATGACCACAAAAGTGTCTATGTACAACACTGTTTCCTCAGCTAAGAAATGGAGATGAGTACCACCACCACCCCTAGAGTGAGACACGACTGGACAGGAGAAACATTTACTTTTACCTTTAAGATATAACTTGGGGGTGATTATCCCTTTTTATTACAAATTTACAAATGATGTAGAAATTGTTCATTCCAGCAGTCACTCAAACATATCAACAGTGGGCATGATGATCTCATTAAATTTCCAATACAGAGCTCACATGGGCATAGAGACATAATCATTTATCTTCCAGGACTGAAAAATAGATCTGTTAGTACATTTTAGTTTGATGAACATCTTGTTTGCATTGACTTGCAATGAAGAGAGTATTTATGCAGTACTTGCTGAAAAAGCTTTGAAACCACCTGATTAAAAAGGTCTGCACTTCTGTGGTGATAAATGGCTGGATCCAAGGCTCCCCCAAGTGGTCACATTATAGTTTTTATGCGTGGACATTTTTCACTCTTGAAACGGCAATTAGACCAATATCTCAACCTGGTGTGTTTCAGATACATTGGCTTTTATGTCCCACAATTTCACAACCAAAAATGCTTATTACCTTAGAATTACGATTGGCAAAATGTTTGGGAGGATTATAGTATATGCTGTTAAGAGTTCAAATATAAGTTCAAATGAGTGCTTGCTAAAGTGCTTCTGCATTTTGCAATATGGATCCATTTTATTAATTCATCAAGGGCAAATATAATTTTAAGGGAAGTAGAGCCAGATTTATTTCTCCTCTTCCTCCTCTTCATCATTGTTATTATCATCATCTTATTATAGCTTTTATTATTATTTGTTCACAACCATGTGAAGTCACAGCTGCCAAGTCTTTAGCTGGTATTGACATTCAAATGCATCAAGTTCATAGAGTATCTGCATAGTATATGTTCATATCCAGTGTGGGGTTTTGTAATTGACAGATGGAAATTTTGTCAATGCATAGATTTTCTATGTGCCATCCAAGTAGAAATGGTACCCAATGTGCCAATAACCATCAGGACCACCATGGTTGTTTCATGCCATAATCTCAATTTTGATTTTCAGGTCTTGATACTTTTTGATCTTCTTCAATTCTTTGTATTCTATTTTACTATATCCAGGTATTGCCATATCAATTATCCTCAGTTAAATTTGGTGTGTTATGAGCCAAGACTTTATCAGTTTGAATTCAGAAATCCCACAATATTTTAACCTGCTGATTTTTTTATTACTTTTTCAACTATATGCTCCAGTATTTTTTTCATTCCTGGCACGTGATAATTTTTACAGATGTTCCAATGAATCATTTTGGCAACTGTGTTATATCATTTTTATAATAGGTTTGTGTGACTAGATTCCTTTATATGATCTACTGTTTCTTCTTTGCACGATCTGCACTTTGAATCATTTGATGGATTTTCAATTCTAGTCCTGATTAAGTTAGTTCGGATAGTTTGCTCTTGCACCAGCAAAATCAAGATTTCACTTTCTTTCTTTAATGTTCTTGATGTAAGCCATTGCCAGGTTTTATCTTTATCCACTTTTCCCTCAATCTTTTATAGAAATTGGCTTTGTAATGTTCTTGCTTGCCAGCATTTTGATCATGTTTTTATTACATTACCCCAATATTCATATTTTGTTTCCTCCATATTCAGCAAGTTGCAACTTGCATCAATGCTTGTTCTTGGCTGTCTTTTACATAATCAACCAATAGACACTTTTCTTCTTTGACAGTTTGACTCAAAGTAAACCTCTGTCTCCATTTCTGTGGAGCAAATTTAATCTCTATCTCAATATCACTATGCAGATGTATCATGGATTTTCTTGTTTTTAGTCCAAAATGTCCAGTTCAGCTAGTATCCAGTTAATATTTCCACCAGTGTATTATATCACAGGTATGGCCCAAGTGCTGATAATTTGATGGTGTTTCCATTGTTCAATTTTGTATTTGACAATGTTCTCATCTTTTATGTATTTTTTACTAATCATATTTTAAACTCGTCCATAAATGATGCCATCCAAACTGTAAAATGCCCAGATATCTATAGGCTTCATTCTGACGGGTCCTGATGATTTAATCATTTAGCATTTCAATTCTATTACTGTTTTGTGATCTTACTGCAATTTAGTGCTATTGTAGCACACCAAATAAAATAAACAAACCAATAAATTCCTCTAGGCCGATATCCATTGCTATATCTGTTCCAACAATTCTTACAGTGACAATGACTGGATTTCAATTTCTGATTATTTTTATTTATATGTCTTTATATTTTATCACAGCTGTTAGTTCTGTTGGCCTTCATTTGTATCAAGTTCTTCCCAAGAACATAGAATGTTGTAGTATATTGGCATCCAAGCAGTTTGGCCTTTCGTAATTTACAGATGGAATTTTTTTCCCCATGTGTAGATTTTCTAAGTGCTAATAAATGTTCAACACCTTAATTAACACCAACACTTTGCATTATGTGGGGAAGCTAGCTGGCAGATCTTTAAACGTAGGCATTGGATGATTAGCTGCACTAGTTCAAGCGAGGATAGTTGCTTTTCTTCTATGATCCCATGATATTTCTTGGGGGGAAAAACTGATCAGTTCCCCTTTGTCAAAACAAAAGAAAGTACAACACCCCCATAAATTTATGATACCTATTTCTGATCTTTCTTTCTTTCTTTCTTTCTTTCTTTCTTTCTTTCTTTCTTTCTTTCTTTCTTTCTTTTTTCTTTTCTTTTTTCTTTCTTGCTAATGTATTCCATAACAGTAGGCATTGTTTTGAGAGTAATTGAGACATCTGGCTGAAGTGGCTATGAGCTAGAGGGTTGTTCCTGAGCCTGCTCTCCAGCTGTTAACTGCAAATATTGGGCAACTTCAAAGTTCCTACTGTTCGTTCTCATTGAGACTCTTTATCCTGAAATCAGATTGGTCTGGCAGCCCTTCAAACAGATCTGTGTCTTCAGTTAAAGAGGACATGCAACCATGTGGTGCAATTTGAAAATATGGTTCATTTCTGCGATGACAAGATTTCTAAATTTGTCCCAGAGATGTTCTTCTACTTCACTAATACATTTAAAATGTAAAATGAATAATAATTAAATAAATCGTAGGAGTTCTTCCCTTTCATTCAACATTTCTGGGGAATTCTCTAGGACTTCTTTGAATGTGTGGAGAACTGAAACTGTGCATTAAAACTAGGATTAAAGTTTACTCAGTTCTGTCTCATTTTAAGGGCCAGCCCTAATATATGTGTCTTGGTTCAACTGAATAATATGGAATCCAGTGCATTTTCTGTAAGAACTGCTTGCAAGAGATTCTACTGTCCTGAAAAATAGGATGGTGGAAGATCACAAATGGCAAGATTTCAAGTTTCTTAAAACTTTTTACAGGCATAAAACATTCAGTAAAAACATAGTGCAAATCATCAGTCACATATCTTCTTCCTCCTCTTTTTTCCCTCCTAACTATAGACACAAATGAGTACAGCTAGTCCTCAAGTTATGACCTCAACTGAGTCCAAATATTATGTTGCTAAGTGAGACATTTGTTGTGAATTTTGCCCCATTTTACTACCTTTCTTGCCACAGTTGTTAAGTGAATCATTACAGTTGGTAAATGAATCTGGTTTACCCATTGACTTTGCTTGTCAGAAAGTTGTGAAAGGTGATCACATGATCCCGGCACACTGCAACTGTCATAAATGTGAGTCAGTTGCCAAGTGTCTGAATTTTGATCATGTGAACATGGGAATGCTGGAACAGTTGGGTGAAAAATAGTCATAATTCACTTTTTTCAGTGATGTTGTAACTTTGAAGTCACTGAATGAACTGTTGAGGATTACTTGTATTTTTCACAGATAGAAACATTTTTAATTTTTATAGATCTATCCACTGGAAAAAAATACTGAAGAAATGGTCAAATTGGACAAAATTGTGGGCACAGGGCTGGAACACACTTGCATCATCTATTTGTCTCCTGGTCTGTGCCCATTGCCAGCATTTTTTTTCACCAGCCCTCAACTTAATACTTAGAATTATCCTCTCATTGGAAATAAAGTCACATGGTCCAGGAAGCAAAACAGAGGTTGCTAGGCAGGACTGCTTGATTTATTCATTTCTATTTGAATTGAACACCACAGATGGACTTTCAAATTTGTTGGACTCTCCAAACAAGTCCTCTAACTAGACATGCACTGGATAAGTATGCAGATAAGTAAATAGTGTTGGGAGATGGAGTTTAGATTTGTTATACCGGGAACTTTGAGGTCAAGTCAGGTCGGTACATGAAGGACAGGCTCCACTTGATTCTCTTCCTGAACCACAGGCAAGCAAACTCTAAGCAGAGAAAGATACAAATCCCAACCTAAGAACCTCTTACCCAGCTAGAAGGTTATAGTAATGGACTAAGAAACAGATTCCAAGCACATACACACAGAAAGCTCTATCAGACACTCATACATATGGCCAAGCTGATCAAGTGCTGGGTCTTTGAAGAAAGACTCTTTTTACTGGTAGTGGAGGCAGCCATCTGGCATGGTGGAGAGCATGATGTGATTTTTAATTGATTAAATAGTAACCACAATCTAGTTGCAGAAGCAGCAGAGCCAATTCAGGGGAAGGAGAGAGCTTTCTATTGAAGTCCCCATGAAAGGGGAACTAAGAAAAGTCAAAAGTCTAGGATTCCTCCAAGATCCCCTATTAGAATGTAGACTTTTGTGATTTGTTAACTCAAGAAAAGTTCTCAATCACAAGAAGAAAATTCCCCCTTTGAAAAGATGCCAGTATGTTTTAGATTTATGTGTTCATGTCTCTAGTAATTATTGCACCTCTTTTGTGTAAGTCTGCATTGTGCATGGTGAGAGAGAAAGAGAATATTTGCATATCTATAACTTAATAATAACCCCCTTTTCTCCCAAAAGCAATTTGGTATGGTGAATTACAAAACTTGAAAAGCAAACTGTTCCCAAAATGCACTCTAGCTTCCTACATATGTTGATGACAATGAACAAATCACCCGCATTTAGTTTAGGGAAATTTAACATGCATCACATATTGATATCTCTCAGGAAGAATGAGTCTGAATATCAACTAATAAGTTTGAATATCCACTTGTTGTTGTCGTTGTTAGTTGCAAAGTTGTGTCCGACCCATTGCGACCCCATGGACAACGTTCCTCCAGGCCTTCCTGTCCTCTACCATCTTCTGGAGTCCATTTAAGCTCACACCTACTGCTTCAGTGACTCCGTCCATCCACCTCATTCTCTGTCGTCCCCTTCTTCTATTGCCCTCAATCTTTCCCAGCATTAGGCTTTTCTCCAGTGAGTCCTTAATTTATGCAATTACAATTAATATAGTGTACAGAAGTTAGTGCGGCCTTGATAATTGATTAAAGAGCAACCACAATCCAGTTGCAGATGGCACAAAGCAATCATTACTGATGGGCTTTGGTGGCCTGACATTTCTGGGATTAGGTTGCATTGGGGCCTTGCCCCAAACTGCTCTTAGGATTTGCTTAACAGATGCAGTAGTTAATGAAGTTGAGAGTTTGCATAGATTTCTGAACTAAATTATATAGGTAAGGTTGGAAAACTATTGGTATGAACCAAGAAGCATGTTGCATTTTGCATCAAAATACTGCTTTTTCTTGAATAGACCTGTCATAAGAACTGTGGATGTTGTTGTTGTGTTACTTTCTAAGGCAGAAAGTAAAGTAGAGGAAAGGGGTTAATGTTGGAACATACACATCTGTAACCACATTTCCTTGTCTTCCTGGAAGCTCTGCTCACCTCCAGTGCTTCAGCCCATGGCAACAATCAGATGTTTCAGTGTTCTTGCCTTTTTTTGTCCTTTTTTTCCAATCTGTTACCTCTGAATGTCAGAGCTTCTACTTAAGCACCATCAAGTCTCTCTCACTCACGCTCTCTCCGCCTTCCTCTCTCTTTCTCCCTCTCTTTCTCTCTCTGTCTCCCTATTTCTCCCTCTGTTCATATAGCAAATAATAAAATAAAATAATAAAATAATAAAATAAAATAAAATAATAAAATAAAATAAAATAAAATAAAATAAAATAAAATAAAATAAAATAAAATAATAAAATAAAATAAAATAATAAAATAAAATAAAATAAAATAAAATAAATAAAATAAAATAAAATAAAATAAAATAAAATAATAAAATAAAATAAAATAAAATAAAATAAAATAAAATAAAATAAAATAAAATAAAATAAAATAAAATAAAATAAAATAAAATAAAATAAAATAAAATAAAATAAAATAAAATAAAATGACCTACCTGGACATTGTTTTACATATGTGTTGAAGCTGCAGTTCCCAGTATGGTGACAATCCTAACATCTCTAGAGATACCAACTTAGGAGGAGCATGGGTCTTAAATATACTGCTCAAAAAAAATAAAGGGAACACAAAACTATTCATTGTGTTGTTTAAGTGTTCCCTTTATTTTTGTGAGCAGTATAGAATCTTCAGTTTTAGAACCATTTGATCCAAAGTTTTGTGTTGCTTGATGCTCTATGGCAGGGCTTTTCAACCTTTTCATCACTGGTGCAAAGTGCAGCTGCATGGACACTTTTGGGGGCCTCCCGATGCTCCCATATCACACCTCTCCTCCGTGAGCTGCACTGGCTTCCAGTTGCCTTCCGAGTGAAATTCAAGGTGCTAACAATGACATACAAAGCCCTACATGGCATGGGTCCGGACTACCTACGGGAGCACCTTCTGCCAACGTCAACACCCCTCCGTCCTGTGCGCTCCCACAGAGAGGGCCTCCTCAGGGTGCCACCGCTCAAGGAATGTCGGCTGGTGGCCCCCAGGGGGAGGACATTCTCAGTGGGTGCGCCAGCCCTCTGGAACTGCTTGCCTACCGAAATCCGGATGGCCCCCGACCTCCGCACCTTCCGGCGCGATTTAAAAACTTACCTGTTCCACCAGTCCGGCCTGTCCTGATAGCTCTTGGGGTCTCAGTTGTTTTTACTATTGTTTTTCACTATTGTTCAATCTGTATACCTACCTTACTCTGTACACCGCCCCGAGTCCCTCGGGAGAAGGACGGTATATAAAAACAAACAAACAAACAAACAAACAAACAAACAAATAAATAAATAAATAAATAAATAAATAAATAAATTGTACCACTTTTAGGATATGGCAATATCTGAGTACCACCAGTCGCCTAGCAAGGTGTCAAAAACTTGATGACACCCCACCCCCCCAAAAAAGGAAAAAAGTGATGACGTACAGGTACTCCTCAACTTACAACAGTTCGCTTAGTGACTGTTCGAAGTTACAATGGCACTGAAAAAAGTGCCCCCCAAGCCACAGCCGAGCAAGTCACCTGCCTGCGCGCCTGGCCACACTCTTCCTCCTGTCCGAGGTTTTCATTGTTGCGAGCATTTCTGTTGAGGATTGGCAGCAGGGATGGAGTGGGGTGTTTGGTTTTTATTCCCCCCCGTCTGTGGGGTGGTTGAAGCAGGTTTTGGTCACTTCACATGACCCTGGGACACTGTGACCATCATAAATATGAATCAGTTGCCAAGCATCTGAATGTAAATCATAAGACCCTGGAGATGCTGCAATATTCCAGGTGATCAGCGCTTCTTCTGGGCTCAGCAGAAGCACCAGGATCAGTGCCGAGCTCCAGCTGGAGCCTGGCACTGATCGTGGTGCTTCCACTGAGCCCTGACAGCCCCAAAGAAGCGCTGATCAGCTGGAAAGCAGCACTGATCCTGGCTCTTCCGCTGAGCCCTGACAGCCCTGCAGCTCCAACCATCTCTCGCTCAGGCTTGTGTGGTGCTGCTCATTCCCCTCCCCCACTGCCACTTTTCTAGGATGGTCGTGTACCACCTGCCAGGTTCCAATATTCCACAGTTGGTACCCATAACCACTGGTTGAAAAGCCTTGCTCTATGGTTGAAAGAGCAGTAATTTTGCACTAATTATCATGGTTGTTAGTGAAACCCAGGACTTTAACATGTCAAAACTTGAAAACTTACATTCACAGTTGAAAACTGTAACCAGTTTAGATTTTTAAAATGATATTCTATCAAGCAGCATAGTTTTATTTCAAACACTTCTAATTGTACTGCCTGTACGTGGTTTCTTCTATGGCAAAGAATTATTTTTTAATGAATACAAAATTATTTTTAAAAGCCATGTAAGAAAACAAACTATGTATTATAAACAAAAGCACATGGAGGTCAGTATACTGAATTGGAAACATTATTTTAATGTTTTTCAAATCTAATAATTCATATTATTACAGACTCAGTGTTCATTAGGTACAAATTAAGCTAGTGTTAGACTTTTCATATTCTTCTTAAAAAGAAATTTCTAAGCAAAAAAAATTACCTTCCTGAAATAGTTTATACTTCAAATTCATACATAAAACTTTTGTTAAAAATATGAGTTCAGAAGACACAACTTTTAAAATTTCTAATCCATCTCCCCTTTTCCCATTCCTTGATCATTCCATTCAATATAGAACTCCTTTTAAATATTGAATCAACAAGTCGGGTCCAAATAAAAATAATCCAATTACAGTAGTTTTCTTTCTAATATGCTTAAAATAAGCAGGTGGATTTATTTCATCTTTTTGATCAAAAACCTTGCCTGGAGATGCCTGGATAGAGGCCCATTAAAACTGTTCTATGGAACCTTGGCTTTCCAGTTGCCCTTTACCCAAAATTATTATAGCCTGGTGTGATACAGATACTTCATGAAAACAGATTGTTCAAAATTAAAGTTTTAATTTAAAAAAGAGAACTCTCTAGAAATTAGATAGTATTACCTTTTACTAAGTCTCTGTATTATATCTGTAAACAACTTTAATATATAAGTTAACAAGTTATACGATGAGGAAAACCAATCTGACAGGAGAACACGCGGGAACTTTGACAGCTGTCAAAGTTCCTCGCAGGGCGCAGGCGCGACCACTGACAGCTCGCGGCTGTCAAAACACCGAGCCATGCGGAAGCCGGAGCTGTCAAGTACAGACGACGCGGATTGGTCGGGATAGACGCGGCGCCAAAACGAACGATCCTGATTGGCCCTCACTGACAGCTGCCGGCTATAAAAGCCGGGCGAGTTATTCTGCTTTGTCTTGCTCTAAATAAACAGTTGTTAACGTAGCCTGTCGTCCCGAGTGGTCCTTCGGCTACTTCACTGGCGACGAAGGTGGGATCGCTCCTGAGCTGAAGTCACGGCCGTGGAAGAGAGTTCCCGGCCAGAGCTGTCACGGGAAGTTTTAACTTCCAACGGAGCGAGACCTAGGACCGGACGACATGGCAAACTTCGGCCGCGTGAGGGAATTCGATACCTGCCATCCCGAGAGATGGCAATCACACCTGGGACAAGTCGAGGGATTTCTCCTCGTCAGCAAGATCACCGAAGACAGAGCAAAGGCCGCCGCGCTTCTATACATCAGCGGACCCCCAGTGTACGACGCTGCCGTAGGGCTGTTTAGCCCGGTACCCATCACCGAGGTCTCCTACGCGGACCTGGTAGACCAGCTCACTAAGCATTACATGCCGGCCCGCTCAGAACTGTACTGGCGGGTACAATTCGCCCTGAAGAAACAACGACCAGACGAACCCGCAAACGATTTCATCACCGGGGTCAGACATGCCGCACGGAACTGCCGTTTTCCCGACCTAGAAGACCGCATTAGAGACCAGGTGGTGATCGGGTTGAGGGACGAACGTCTACAGAAGAAGCTGACATCCAAAACCGACATGAGCCTGGCAGAATTGACCAGAGAAATCATGGCCTACGAGTATAACCACAAGAAGAAACCGACTACCACGACCCCCGAGAGCCCAGCGACCGTATACCAAGAGAGCACAACGCTCAGCGACAGCGACGAGTCGGTGGACTTCACGGACGGGGAAGCCCTTCAGCGCCGAATGGAACGCAGACAACAGAGAAGAAGCGACACATCGGATCGCCGAAGATCCAGGAACCCCCCTCCGCCACCGCCGCGCTACGAGCAACGGGCCGCCTGCGCCAGCTGCGGGGGCAATCATGCCCGAGGAAGCTGCCGGTTCAGAAATGCTAAGTGCCACAATTGCGGGAAGACTGGCCACATCAACCCGGTGTGTCGCAGCCGGGGCCGCGACAACGTCAATGACGTGGAGGCCAATTCCCCAGGTAGGCCAGCTACCCGGGCCAACAGAGGAAAAACGACAGGGGCCCTTGTAGAAACCATTGATAGGGTAAACAGCTTAAGCTCAAAGGTGAGGATCAGGGTAAAAATTCAGGGGGTGCCCTGCCTCATGGAGGTGGACTCCGGGTCAGCAGTCTCCTTAATTTCATTTGAAACGTATAAGGAGATCTGCCAACAAACCAAGGGAAAAATTCCTCTGAAACAAACCCAGGTCCACCTAGCAGATTTCCAAAAAAAACCCCATTCCTCTGGAAGGGAGGGCTAAGGTTGCTGTGGAATACAAAAAATTCAAGGGCCCTTTAGAGGTTCTAGTAACGCCAGGGAACCACACCAACCTGATAGGACTGAACTGGTTCGGGCCTCTAGGAATCGCCATAACGGGGGTAAATACAGTCCAATCACCCAGTCTCGAAGCCGTTTGCAACAAGTATGCAGACGTCTTCGATGGCACGCTAGGGAAATACACGGGTCCCCCCATCTCTTTACAATTAAACCCAGCAATCCAGCCCATAAAGATAAGAGCTAGGAGAGTACCTTTTGCCCTCAAAGAAAAAATAGAAAATGAGCTAGAACGCCTCGTAGGTCTCGGGGTGCTCGAACCTACGGAGGGGGGAAGCTGGGAGA
Source organism: Vipera ursinii (assembly GCF_947247035.1). Lineage (NCBI taxonomy): Eukaryota > Metazoa > Chordata > Lepidosauria > Squamata > Viperidae > Vipera > Vipera ursinii. The sequence continues at coordinate 66,740,935 of NC_139513.1, forward strand.
CCCCAATAGTTACCCCTGTTAAACCTAACGGGGAAATAAGATTATGCGCGGACTATAAGGCGACCCTCAACCTAGCGCTCAGCCCCCATGCTTACCCGGTGCCAGCGGTAAGGGACGTATTTGCTTCCATCCGCTCCGGCGCCATTTTCGCCAAACTTGATCTCACGCAGGCATATTTGCAACTGCCTGTCACAAATGACACCGCGGAAGCCCAGACAATTGTCACCCACCGCGGTGCCTTTAAAGTAAAAAGGCTCCAATTCGGCATATCAGCAGCCCCGGGTATCTTCCAGGGTATCATGGAGAAAACCCTGAAAGGAATACCCGGGGTCTGCCCCTATTTCGACGATGTGCTCATCGCTGGAGAAAATGAAGCAAACTTAGCTGACAGACTGTCAGCTGTGCTGAGCCGGCTCAGAGAAGCCGGTCTCAAACTTAAAAGGGAAAAGTGCTCCATTGGAGTCACTTCCACAGAATTCCTAGGGTACAAAATAGACGGCCAGGGCATCCACCCCACCACTGAAAAACTAAGGGCTATTCAAACAGCACCAAGCCCAAAGAATAAACAAGAACTCCAAGCCTTTTTAGGATTATTAAACTTTTATCACGCCTTCCTTCCCCACAAAGCCACTATCGCAGAGCCTTTGCATAGGCTCCTGGACAAGGGAACTGCCTGGTCCTGGACCAAAATACACGAAAATAGCTTCCAATCATTAAAAAAGATTATTTGCAATAGCTCAACGATCACCCTTTTCAGAGAAGACACACCAATATGCATCGCTTGCGATGCATCTCCCTATGGGATTGGGGCAGTGTTAAGTCATTTATACAAGGACGGCACCCAAAGACCCATAGCCTTTTATTCACGCACTCTGTCAAAAGCAGAAAGGAACTACGCACAAATAGACAGAGAAGCCCTAGCAATAGTCGCAGGGGTTAAAAAATTTCATGACTACCTCTATGGGAGACCCTTTACTATATTCACAGATCACAAACCCCTGCTAGGGATATTCACGTGGAATAAAACAACACCTCAGATTCTCTCACCGAGAATTCTACGGTGGTCCACATTCTTATCTGCCTATTCTTATCAATTAATCCATAAACCAGGAAAGGAATTAGGTCACGCAGACTGCCTCAGCAGACTGCCAATTCAAAACAAGGACCCAGACCCAGCCCCAGCTGGACTGATTTTAGCAATTTCGCAACTCCCAGACTGTCCCCTCTCTGCAAAGATTATAGCTAACAACTCAGCTAAAGACAAAATACTCAGCAGAATTCTCAGGTGGGCCACAACAGGGTGGCCAGCACAAAACCCACACTCCCAATTCCAGCCATACTTCAACAGGAAAAATGAAATATCTTCACATAGGGGATGCCTGCTGTGGGGAAATCGAGTCATAATACCTAATAAAAACATAAATCAAACATTAGACATCTTACATGAGGGACATCCTGGCATTGTCAAGATGAAAGCGATGGCCAGGAGTTATGTCTGGTGGCCGGGCATTGACAAAGAGATAGAAAAATACGTGGGAGGGTGCTACACCTGTCAAGCAACACGAAATGAGCCACCCCAAGCACCAATTCACAAATGGGAGACTACAAAAAACCCATGGTCACGCATACACTTAGATTTTGCAGGACCTATCCAGGGACAGAGTTTCCTAATTGTAGTTGACAGCTATTCTAAATGGTTAGAAGTCACTCCCCTTAGAAAAACTACATCAGGAGCCACAATACAAGCCCTAAGGAAAATATTCGCCACACACGGCCTCCCAGACACCATAGTTTCAGACAATGGCCCTCAATTCACCTCTCGTGAATTTCAGATCTTCGCTACGAAGAATTGTATTAGGCTGGTCACGTCTGCACCATTCCACCCATCGACGAACGGGATGGCAGAAATTATGGTGCATTCCACAAAAGAAGCTTTGAAAAAATTCGTCAAGGGGAACTGGCAGCGGCGACTCAGCCAGTTCCTAATGTCACAACACGCAACGCCATGCACAACAACGGGCAAATCACCGGCGGAACTAAGATGGGGGAGAAGGCTGATAACGCGGCTCGACAGATTACATCCTGACACCTACCCGGAAGAAAACGAGCACCCCCAACCAACCCGTACACTCAGACCAGGCCAAATGATATGGGCATGATCATATACAGATAAAAACAAATGGGTCCAGGGGACAGTGCTTAAACAAACAGGACCCATTTCCTATCTCATATCCACACAAACTCACGGCAATCTACGCCGCCATATAGACCAACTCAGACCCAGACAACCACCACACACCCCAGAACCCCAACCGGAGGAACATGACCGACAACCCCCCCCCAGAAATACTACCGATGCCTAACCAAGAGGAAGAGGGGCTAAGAGACGCGCTACCAGCAGAACCAGACATCGCCCCACTTCCACGCCGCTCTGACAGGAACAGAAGGGCCCCCGCCTACCTAAAGGACTACCAGTGGGCAGGTTCCAACGACCAAGGGGGAGGGAATGCTCCAGGGGAGGGGTAAGGGGTGTATTATATCTGTAAACAACTTTAATATATAAGTTAACAAGTTATACGATGAGGAAAACCAATCTGACAGGAGAACACGTGGGAACTTTGACAGCTGTCAAAGTTCCTCGCAGGGCGCAGGCGCGACCACTGACAGCTCGCGGCTGTCAAAACACCGAGCCATGCGGAAGCCGGAACTGTCAAGTACAGACGACGCGGATTGGTCGGGATAGACGCGGCGCCAAAACGAACGATCCTGATTGGCCCTCACTGACAGCTGCCGGCTATAAAAGCCGGGCGAGTTATTCTGTTTTGTCTTGCTCTAAATAAACAGTTGTTAACGTAGCCTGTCGTCCCGAGTGGTCCTTCGGCTACTTCAGTCTCTACTCCATAAATTGCAGCATTTCTTGGTTGCAAGGTTGGAGAAACTCGGATTTAAGTTTCTGGCAGTGCTGGCTTTTGGCACCAGAAGATCTATGCTATTGTCCCAGATCCTGGTGGGTCTCAACTTCTGGACTAGGGCTGAATGCTGGCTGTTGGCCTCCTCTTGGTACTTATGGTCTGTCACCTCAGACTTGTTACATTTTGTTCGGGACCGGAAGAGAGGACTGGGGTTGACAGGATATCTGTGGGCCCCCACTCAGTGGGCCCCCTGCCGAGTGCAGTAGATGCAACTTGAGGTGAAGTGAAAAGGCTGCTGCAAGAGCCAGGGGTAAACAGGTTATGTTTGGTTATATGTTTCTGGCATTTGGGGTGAATGTATGATTTGATGGGACCAGTGAATGAGTGGGAGAGGAGAGCATAGAATGGGAGTGAGATGGGGAGAGGAGGGAGGGCCTGCCTCAACAAGAACACCCTCCCCTCCCCCTCCCCCCCAATTCATTCAGATCCCACTTTTATGGTTTTTGGAATCTATTCTCTAGGCCTGGGTTAATCTAATCTCCTAGGCCTGGGTTCAGGATAATTGAGTTGTATTGATCTCCCAGGATTTATTTTCATTTCTACTTATATGCCTTTTTTTTAATTGGCAAACCATCCAGAGTCGTCAAGGAGTCAGGCAGCATTAAAATGGGAGAAATCAATTGACCAATCAATCAATCAATACCTTTTTTTTGAAAGTATAGAAAAAATTAGAGAAATCATTGAGCAGACTTTATTAGGAACCTTCAGATTAGCTTACTATTTCCTACTATAAATTAAAATATTTGAGAATGGTTATTTTGTTGATGTTATAGCTATCAGATCTGTTTTTAAATAAACAACAGAAAACCAAAACATGAATTTTGCCCGATCTCTGACATTTGAAAAGTGTGGGTAAATGCTGTAGCTAGAAAATTATGTGATGCTAAAATGTTTGGAGATCTGAACAAGTTATAGAGCACCCAGATTCTGATCAATAGGGGTGCTGAAACTTCAAAGTCTATTCATAGGTATCATTCATTCAGCACCATGGTAGGCTTAGTTGCTGAACAAATATTGTTAACCAAGGGCCAGCTGTATCAGGTCCCATGACATGGAGGGAGGGGGCTTAAACCAGTCACTACTATTGGGAATTGCCACTCCAATAGGAATGCATTGAGGGGTTCTTTTCTCTATAGGCCCAGGCCAGATTCACCTCCTTTCCTGTTTCCTGCCCTCAGGTAAGTTTAGTTGACCCTCCCTCCCTCCCTTCCTTCTTTCCCTCCTTCTCATTCCCATCTCCTTCCTTCCTTCCTCCGCTCCTTCTTCTCACCACTACTGTACTATTTTCATACAAAAAGCTTGTTTCATATGTAAAATAAAATGTTGTCTTTTATAGCAGAGTAGTATTGTAATTATACATTGTTGTAATGTTACAGTTTTGTTCTGCAACTAGCACTGGCTCCCAATTTGCTTCTGAGTGCAATTCAAGGGGCTGGTTATTACCTATAAAGCCCTACATGGCCTGGAGCCAGACTTTCTTACCTGCTTATTGCCTTTCTTGCCTTACTACTATTGTTCCTAGTTGACTGATTAGATTGGGCAACGTGACATTGCTCCACATACCATCAATTGTTTTGCTGTTTTTTTAATCTAATGAGACCTGGGAAGCATTTTTTTTTCTTCCTTTGGAACATAAAATAGCCCAAGATCTGAACTGTCCCAATTCTGCTCATCTCTCAGAAAGCCTAGAAGACCTGGCATTTTACAGTATTTGGGGGATTCCTGTCTTCACACTGGACCAGATATTCCGTTAATGTTTCTTGAATACCAAACATTTAGGGTTCCATCTAATGTATCTCAGGACTTACAGTAGTGTGGTAGACAGTTGTGGATGGCTTACTGTCTTAATCTTACTATTGGGAACAAAATCTCCACATCAAGGTACACTCAAATGATCTCTCCCATTGGAAACAACAGATCAGTCTTTTAAATGCCAACTGTGAAATAGTTGGGTAAGGAAAGTCTGTGCAGTATTAAAGTAATTCTGGAAGTAAAATGAATCAATATCTAAACCTTTAGATCGCTGGCTTCAGGGTTTTCTTTTCACTTCTAAGTGTATGGACTGCAGTTACAGAAAATGTCGGTTGATCTGATTGTCCAGCCAGAGTTTTCAAATAGACACAAGACCGGAGGTTGCTAAACCTCCTGCAGGTTTTAGAAATTGGTATGAGCAGTTGCTGGGGGAGTTCAGGTTGGCTGCTAATTACTGAGAGTTATTTACATGAAACACACACACATTGCTCTGTGTTCTGTCTCTCTCTTCCCAGATTATTTTCTGCAGTTGCTATTTTCTAAATTGTAATTTTTATTAAATATTTTTTAAAGGAAGATTAAAAAAACTAATAAAAAGCAGGAAAAAGAATTAAAGAGAAAGCTAAAAGTACAAAAAGGAACAATAGAAAAGAAAGAAAAAAGATACAAAGAGGTATTTACAGAAGTTATAAATACAATCATAAATTTGCCTCTTACCCTATGACCGAGTCACACTTCTCCTCTTTCTATAATCTATCCTATCTAATCATCAAAACCATAAATCATTTGTTCATTTCTTCTTGTTCCATGCAAAAAATCTAAAATGGATTTCCAGTTAGAAGTAAATGTCGATATTGCCTTTTCTCTGATCAAAGAAGTCAATGTAACCATCTCAGCAAGTTCTATTATCTTCACCCTTCTTCCATTGTAATATGAATGTTTTTGTCTTTTTGTCTTCAGAGATCATATTCTGTAGTTGCTATTGTTCTGCAACATTCTGGTCAAAGCACTATTAGCATGTTTGGTTTTCTGAAGAAAAGGAATCCAGCTGTACCCGTGATTCTAATCTGTTTTGTGAAGCAGGAGAGGGTTAGAAAAGCCGGGGAAGCTGTTTGGCGTGGTGGTGCTGCCAATTGCTAAGCCAAACAGACAGCATGGAAAAAGATGGTCTTTTTCCAAAACCAACTCTCTGTAGCATAGCATAGAGGATGAGGTTGTGATGGTCTGGCAAATAGGAAAGCAACAGTGGGAAGAATCCAGAGAAAGAAATATTTTGGAAATATTAAAAAGGCAGAATATATTTCCCCAAAGGATCTTAAAGGCAGAAACCAACCCCACCCGAAGTCTCTCTGTCCCAAACAGAAACCAGGTCTGTAGAAATGCAGATGTGATAATCTTGTCAGAAAGATTGGAGTCAGGAAGCTTGGATTAGAAAGACAAAGATCCCTAGAATCAACAATCCCTCACACCAAAAAAATCCAACAGTCATCAGCCAAAGCCCTAGGGAAGCAGGATATGAACCTTTGGGACATAATAGGATTAACCCAACACCATCAGAATACCAGAAAGGCACACTCAGACTCAGGTCAAAGTTCATGCCACAGGAACAACTCCAAACAAAAGCTCAAGAAGGTATAAAAACCCACCAATCCCTACTACATGTGGTCAACTTTCCCAGAGCCATCTTTCTGTCTGGCTCTCCTCTTCAATAAACTACAACCTTCTTTCTAAAGCAGTCTCCATTTTGATTATTCCCAGCTTGGACTGGACCCTGATGAAGATTTTTCTTTCAGCACAACAATAGAAGGTTGGACAAAGGTCTCATCTGATCTTTAATTTTCTGCTCAGCCATTTACTTGCAGAGTAAGAATTTCACAGACATCACCGCCAAACCTCTAGGCCCAAGTCCTTTTATTCTGGTCCAGAAATAGGGAAACGTTGCATTGTCCAAAAATACCTGTTTGCCACTGAATTTCAGAGGTATAGTCTCATGGGCCACAGATTGCCTCACGTTGATAAATGCCCCCAAACCGAAATCAAGGGCTAACAGATCTATCTGTGCTCATACATATAAATAATGAAAATGTACATGCCTAGATACACACACTGACTCACGGGTCTTTGTCTTCTGAAGATTAATAAACCAAGGCCAGATCATTGTTTTCCTAGATCGGGGTAGGCAACCTTGGCTCTTTTATGACTCGTGGACTTCAACTCCCAGAATTCCTGAGACAGCTGTCTCAGGAATTCTGGGAGCTGAAGTCCACGAGTCATAAAAGAGCCAAGGTTGCCCACCGCTGGCCTAGATCATTTGGTGCATAGAAATTTAATTCTGGTCTTGAGAAGGAGGAGAGAGAGAAGACAACTCTGGGAAAGCAGAAGGCGTGACCTTGTTGTCATTGAATGGGGGCAATGAAAGTTTGGGATGGGCTTTCTAGATTTTGTTAAGGTATACACAATGGTTAATTAGCATTCCTGGAATCCTCCTCATGTCTGTTTCTTGACCTTGACCATCCCCGATAGGGTTGACACTTTGGCAGAGAAATCTGCCAGAAATCCTCTGATTGTGTGTTCCTAGATGCATGTACAGACATAGACCTTCTAAATGTGCTACTTCAGAAAGAGGCCCGTCACAAATCTAGCAGAGCTTGGGCCATTTTCATGGTGGCCCTAACATTTTGGAATTCTCTTCCCCAATTAGTGTGGTCTGCCGTTTCTATTACGTTTTCACATTGTAGCCTTCCTCCCACAGATGCTGTTTCAATTGCCTAAAGTTTATGTTGAAGTCATGTTTTGGATATTATTTTCATGTGTTTTATTCATGTACATATTGCTTTGATAAGGCAGCAAAATGCTGTTTAGCAATAGCAAGGCATAATAACAAAACATCTTATCTCTACACTATTATAGGATAACTGGAGGCAACGTAAAATTTAAATAGTCATTACCTGAACCATTTTTGCTTTCTAAAAGAAAATGTTTTCAAGGCAAGTTGAACACCCGTCAGATAAACCTATTAGCAATTTATATAATAGTTTTGTTTGTGCAATACATTAAGCTTCTGCACTACAGTTAGTCAACTATATTAGTTGTGTTCATAAAACATGCTTAGCCAAAAATAACAAGTCATGTCATAATTTACCCTGGCAGATGGATTCATACAACACACTACAACAGAATGTCATTGGGATTACTCATATTTGGAAAACAAAGATCTGTGGTTTAGCATACTGCATGAACACGGCCTATATTAAATTTTCTATAGGCGTAAGAAAATGTGCAGTTCTGCATATAGACTGTCTTTGACCCACAGTACTTACCGTATATACTTGAGTATAAGCTGACTCGAGTATAAGCCGAGACCCCTAATTTTACCCCAAAAAACTGGAAAAAGTTATTGACTCGAGTATAAGCCGAGGCTGGGAAATGCAGCAGCTGGAGGCTGGATCCCCCAAAAGACGTCTCTGCTGAGATGAGAGAACGGGGTGGCAAGCCGCCAAGAGAATGGGGCGGCCTGCTGTTCTCTCGGTGCAGCACGGCAGAGGCTGGATCTCGCGAAAGAAGTCTCTGTCGAGAGAATGGGCGGCAAGCCTCCACCACCCCATTCTCTCAGCGGAGCACTCCACTGCCCCATTCTCTCGGCAGCTTGCCACCCCGTTCTCTCATCTCAGCAGAGACGTCTTTCGGGAGATCCAGCCTCTGCCGTGCTGCACCGAGAAAACAGCAAGCCGCCCCATTCTCTCGGCGGAGCGCTCCACTGCCCCATTCTCTCGGCAGCTTGCCACCCCGTTCTCTCATCTCAGCAGAGACGTCTTTCGGGAGATCCAGCCTCTGCCGTGCTGCACCGAGAAAACAGCAAGCCGCCCCATTCTCTCGGCGGAGCGCTCCACTGCCCCATTCTCTCGGCAGCTTGCCACCCCGTTCTCTCATCTCAGCAGAGACGTCTTTCGGGAGATCCAGCCTCTGCCGTGCTGCACCGAGAAAACAGCAAGCCGCCCCATTCTCTCGGCGGAGCGCTCCACTGCCCCATTCTCTCGGCAGCTTGCCACCCCGTTCTCTCATCTCAGCAGAGACGTCTTTCGGGAGATCCAGCCTCTGCCGTGCTGCACCGAGAAAACAGCAAGCCACCCCATTCTCTCGGCGGAGCGCTCCACTGCCCCATTCTCTCGGCGGCTTGCCACCCTGTTCTCTCATCTCGGTGGAGAATTCTTTCGGGGAATCCAGCTTCTGCCGCCCCCTTTTCTCAGCTGGGCTCTGCCGAGACGAGAGAATGGGGCAGCAAGCTGCTGAGAGAATGGAGCAGTGGAGCGCTCCGCCGAGAGAATGGGGTGGCTTGCTGTTGGCGCGGTGCGGTGTGGCAGAGGCTGGATCCCCCGAAAGAAGTCTTCGCCGCTGAGAGAATGGGTGGCAAGCTTCCCCGCCCCATACTTCGTGGAGCGCTCCAACGCCTCGTTCTCTCGTCTCAGCGGAGACTTCTTTCGGGGGATCCAGCCTCTGTCACCCCCTTCTCTCAGCTGGGCAGCTGAGAGAAGGGGGCGGCAGAGGCTGGATCCCCCGAAAGAAGTCTTCGCCGCTGAGAGAATGGGCGGCAAGCTTCCCCGCCCCATACTTCGCGGAGTGCTCCAACGCCTCGTTCTCTCGTCTCAGCGGTGACTTCTTTCGGGGGATCCAGCCTCTGTCACCCCCTTCTCTCAGCTGGGCAGCTGAGAGAAGGGGGCGGCAGAGGCTGGATCCCCCGAAAGAAGTCTTCGCCGCTGAGAGAATGGGCGGCAAGCTTCCCCGCCCCATACTTCGCGGAGTGCTCCAACGCCTCGTTCTCTCGTCTCAGCGGTGACTTCTTTCGGGGGATCCAGCCTCTGTCACCCCCTTCTCTCAGCTGGGCAGCTGAGAGAATGGGGTGGCAGAGGCTGGATCCCCCGAAAGAAGTCTTCGCCGAGAAAATGGGTGGCAAGCTTCCACCGCCCCATTCTCTCAGCGGAGGCTTGCAGAGGTGGCGGCGGAGCTGCGCGCGCAGCTCTCCAAACCGCCGCCGCCCGTTTGGAGAGCTGCTGCCTTTGTCCATGTTTGTCGAAAGCAGCAGCTCTCCAAACTGGGGGGTGGAAGTTCTTTTTTTTGTTGTTCACTGGAATATAAGCCGAAGTGGATTTTTCAGCCCAAAAAGTGGGCTGAAAAATTCGGCTTATACTCAAGTATATACGGTATGCAGTGACAGCTTTACCTCAAGAAGCCCTACGTGGATAAGACAGAGTTCCCATCCTCCAAAATTGTATTACAAGTAGTCCTTGAATTGCAACCACAATTAAGGGAGTTTGCCCCATTTTACGACCTTTCTTGCCACAGTTGTTAAGAGAATCACTGCAGTTGTTAAGTTAGTCACATGATTGTTAAGTGAATCTGGCTTCCCCACTGACACTGCTTGTCAGAAAGTTGTAAAAGCTGATCACATGACTCTGAGACACTGCGACCGTCATAAATATGATCCACTTGCCAAGCATCTGAATTTTAATCAGATGACCAAGGGGATGCCGCAATGGTTGTAAATGTGAAAAACACTCATAAGTCATTTTTTTCAATGCCGTTGTAACTTTGAATGGTCACTAAATGAACTGTTGCAAGTCAAGGACTACCTGTGTTACAGTCTATATTTCTTGAATTATCCAAAATTGCTGCTGGCTCCCAAGCCTCTCTCAATTAAAAAAAAAAGTTCTATGTCAACTGTTAATAGAGTGATCATTTTATAAGTTATTTAAAAGTCAGATAAATCAGTTATTATAATTGCCCAATTCTAAAGAGCCAAAACTACTTTTGAAGTTTCAGCGTCAGAAAACCTGAGAATTTTTACACTCTCCAGAGCTCCTCCAGAATGGGAGAGATCACCATTTTCCTTTTATTTTTATTTTATTTTGCTTTTAAGTAGTTTCCACAGCCAAGAATTATGAACCAATTACATGTTGTTGTTTTTTAAAAGATCAGCAGATGTGCTTTTCCTGTCAGGGAATTAAGAATAATGTGTATAGCTTTTAAGAACATGGAGCACCAATTGGAACAAGTATGGCCTGAACCTTTACTCTGATAGACAGAGACTGAGTGGTTCGTATCATAGTCTCATGTGTGTACATGTCTAGACCGGGATGCCTTATGTACGGTCACTCATGCGCTCGTGACCTCTCGTCTGGACTACTGCAATGCTCTCTACATGGGGCTGCCCTTGAGGACCACTCGGAGGCTCCAACTGGTACAGAATGCAGCCGCGAGAGTTGTGTTGGGAGTCTCCCGATACTCCCATGTTACACCTCTGCTCCGTGAGCTGCATTGGTTACCAGTTGTCTTCCGGGTGAGATTCAAGGTACTGGTAATGGTGTTTAAGGCCCTACATGGCATGGGTCCGGAGCACCTTAGGGAGCACCTGCTGCCGGCATCAACTTCCCTCCGCCCTGTGCGTTCCCACAGAGAGGGCCTCCTCAGGGTGCCACCGATCAGAGAATGTCGATTGGTGGCCCCCAGGGGGAGGTCCTTCTCTGTGGGCGCCCCGGAGCTATGGAATCGGTTGCCGGTTGAGCTCCGGATGGCGCCCGACCTTCGCTCCTTCCGTCGCGATCTGAAGACACACTTATTTGAACAAGCCGGCCTGGCCTGATGGGGGATGGGTTGGGTTTTTATTGTCATTTTTAATATATGTATTTATTGTTTTTAGTTGGGCATATGTTTAATTTTCTTTTAACTTTTGTATTTTTGTATTTTTTTATATATATATCTGCCCTGTTCACCGCCCTGAGTCCTTCGGGAGTCCTTCGGGAGAAGGGCGGTATACAAATTAAATTATTAAATTAAATTATTAAATATAAGCAATCTGGTCTAAGTCAGATTTATGAGAGGAGCTCGACCGGTAAGCGGTTCCAAAGGTCTGGCGCGCCCACAGAGAACGCTCTCCCCCTGGGGGCCACCAATCGGCATTCTTTGATCGGCGGCACCCTGAGGAGGCCCTCTCTGTGGGAGCGCACTGGACGGAGGGAAGTTGACGCCGGCCGCAGGTGTTGTCGTAGGTAATCCGGACCCATGCCATGAAGGGCTTTGTAAGTCATCACTAACACCTTGAACCTTGAGTTTACTTGTTTTATGGGCAGGGATAGACACATCAGGAATGTTACGAAAAGGCACTGAGGATGTCTCTGCACCATTGTATTCAACGTTTCAAACAGAACATTGTGGCAAGGAAATATCAAGGAGCGTATCTCAAACCCAAAAGTCTATATGAGTATGTGTATAGATTAGAGCAGGGGTGTCAGACTCAATTTCATTGAGGGCCGCATCAGCATTACGGTTGCCCTCAGGGGGCCGGGTGGGTATGGCCAGGGTGGGCATGGCCTACTGGGTAGGCATGGCTAGAGTGCATATGGCTTACGGGGTGGGCATGGCCAGCTCTACATTGTTCGCATCAAGGGTGCCTTTGGGGGCCTGGGCAAGAGTGGGACAGATCTGAGGGTCTCTGGCAGAAGGAGGGTCTCTGGGCCAGGGCCAAGGCAGTGGGGGCCGTTCCCTCACTGTTTCCAGGATGGCTTCGCGGGCCACATGAAACCACTTCACGGGCCGGATCCGGCCCCCGGGCTTTGTGTTTGACATGTCTGGATTAGAGTGTTGCTAACCATGGAAGATTAATTTCTTCTTTCAAGTGAAGTGTAGTTACCAAATTAGGGGGAAATGAACCACCTCTCAAATCAAAGGATAGTAGTATAACAATGCTAGGGCTTCCCACCATTCCCACTGCTCGCTCTCTCCTGCCCTCCACAAGCTTTCACCCATCCCTGGAAAAGAAAATTGTATTAGTCTCACGTTTGCTGAGGCTGAATGGGAGAAAATAGCAGCCTGACAACAGAACACTTTTTAACTTCACACACATCTACCATCTCTGTGGTGCAGGACAGTTACCAGTCCAAACTAAGAGATTGGTGGTAGCGGTGGCTCAGTGGGTTAAGACGCTGAGCTTGTCGATCAGAAGGTCAGCAGTTTGGTGGGTCGATTCCCGAGTGCCGCGTAGCAGAGTGAGCGCCTGTTACTTGTCCCAGCTTCTTCCAACCTAGCAGTTCGAAAGCACGTAAAAATGCAAGTAGAAAAATAGGGACCACTACGGTGGGAAGGTAACAGCGTTCCGTGTGCCTTTGGCACTTGTATTTCAAGAGCCATTTGCAACTAAGCAGCTCAATAGCAAAGGCGTTCAAGTATTGTGGAGCAGCAGCCTGGCTGGGGGGGAAGAGAGAGGGGAATCAGGCCACGCATGCAAGTTGAGTTGCGATTGCATGCATATGCATACTGGCCCGCCACTCGTGCAAGTTGAGCTGCACGTGCAAGAATTGAGCTGTACGTGCATGCACACCGGCCCACGTGTCGCACAGGCAGGTTCCGAAGAGGTCACAGCCCGGTACCGATAGGTTTGCCCTACCTTCATTCAACTAGGATAAGCAGAAGATATTCTACATATTAAATGGAAGCATTCTAGATTCTTTTCCTTTTCTTTCCCGTAAAGGGTGTGACAATGGAAACTTTACTGAGAGTACAAGACTGAATGTTTTCATAGGCCCACACTAGGGGAAGTCTGAATGGAATAGATCCCAGACAGCTGTTAAAAAAATACTCACCGAGGGAGTGCAAAAGGGAAGTGAAGCAATGCTGAACTTCATTCAAGCAACCCGCACTGCACTTACTCGGTTAACTCTTTCAGTGGTCGAACTACACATATAAACCATTTATGTGGGGAAATTATTACGGTGGCTCTTTGCCACAGTGGAGAAACTAAAGAAGAAATGGTGCAAGGGCAGAATGGCACAATCAAGAAAAAGGGACTTAAATCTACTTTTTGTGAGAATGAAGCAAGCATTCCAAGTTTATTGTTAGCCATGAAAACTAATCAACTGCACATGCAGTTATGTGTGGACCCAATCTCTTGAACTGATGCAGATTTAATTTTCTCTGCTGTAACGGCCCAGAAAGAAGATTTTAAGCAGATGCTAGGAGAGGAAACAAAGAGTCTGGTGGAGCAATTTAACCCTTCTAACTTAAATTTGCAGAATAACATGTTCAATATTAGGGAGATCTTTGTTGAGAGTGAACGACCCAGAGGAGTCCCAGTAGTAAATACCAAATCCAGCCTTCCTGCTCTAAGCAGCTAGGCAGCTAATTATGCCTATGTTAATTTTCCCTGGCACATTACGGCAATGCCATAAGACACGGGTGTCAAACTCGCCACATCACGTCACGTGTTGTGATGTATCACAACTGTTTTGCCTTGCCGGAGCTGGGGTGGGTGCAGCCTTTGCATGATGAAACCGGCCCGCAGGGCAGCAGTTTGACACCCCTGCCGTAAGAGAATAAAACGGCAATCAGGTCCAGCTACTTCCAGTGTTGCTTAGCACTCTGTCTAGGATTTGCTCAAAATGAAGCTTAATTCTGCCTCCCTGTTTGGTAACGTTTGCCTCTATAAGTATTCCGGGCAAGCCACCATAAAGCATATTTGTTATAAATCTAATCCCATATTGAAGGTTTACATTCAGAGGGAGTTTCCATATCAGAAATATAGCTGTCTGGGTCAACTTTTTTGCTCCTTCTAGGCAAGCCCCCATTTTTAAAACACGTATGATTCTTCGTTTACCCTGACTGCTTATTTGAGTGAGAATTTTATCAGTGTTAAAGTAACCATGGTAGGAATGATTTTTTGCAACTTAAAAGGCTATGTTAAACCCAGAATTTAAGGCTGGCTTAGAAAATGAGAAACTGAAATTAACAAGAACTCTGTATTTAAACAGCTATTCTTATCTGTTCTTGGAAATATATATTGAGACCAGTTCATGCATATTACATATGTACAAAATTACTGGTTATCCCTATCAGAATGAGCAACTGAGGCATATGGAAATTAAAGATAGTTGTGCTCACAATGACTATGTGGATATAGAACAAGAATCCAAACATGTCTCTCCAGTACTTTCTCTTTAATTATAAGGCAATGTTCTGTAGCCAAGAGTCAAATTATGGTAATTATAACTGTGATGATTGTATTGCCTATTCCACTTTTCCACAATTTGATGGCCTCCAAATAGTGTTGGAATAACAACTTCCGGAATTTCAACTAGACTTCAAGTTGGGGAAGGATGGCCTAGTCATTGAAGATCAAAATGTTTTTCTGATAAGCCAGAATACCCTTTTCCCCATAACCAGTTGGGAGCAAGATCATCCAACACATCAACTATAGCTATAATTTTTAAATACCTGTTCATGCTAAAGTAAGAAAAAAAGCTAAATTAGATAAAAGAATGAAAACACTAGACCTAATACAAAAGGGGGGTCATTTTACTACCAGATTACACTGTCATTGTGAGAATGGGAGTAGACAAACTACCATATATCTCATCCTGGATCATTGACATGTAGGTTTTTTTCATCCTTCATATGGAAAGAAATATACAGCACTATATAATTACAAATTAACCACATTGCTTTAGTTTAAACTCCTAGACAGGAAGGAAAGTGGGCATTGCTTAAACACTGCTTTTTTCACAGAATTTGAGTACATTTTAACATGTTCCATGCCCACAAGAGCCAAAAATATTCCTTTGCTTCAGGCCCTAAGGGAGTATTCCAAATGAAAAGAGCTGTTACTAAAAACTTTAGTGAGGTCATATGTTTGGCAAAGTTAATGGCAACAAATTAAACTGCTGTTTTAAGAACTTGGCTTAGCATTGGCCTCCAAGATGCCAAGAAAGTCCCTTAACTCTTTGCAAACTGCTCCATAACCAGCCACAAGTCAGGAATTTGCATCAGACAACTATTGAGTTGTTTCCTGAAAAAGCAGTTTGCAAGATAAGGAATGCAGCTATTTCATGAAGTTACATGCAAGGAATAAGTATATTTATGATCCTCCCTGATTAGGAATATTATTTGAAGCTACTGATGTCCTTGAATTGACACATTGCACTAAGTCAAAATGCAATTTGACTCTGGGTTTAGAGTACTGTATGAACCGTATGACTGATTCAACAAACTATAATTAAACTAAAGTTTGGCAAGATGTGTAAACTAACTATGAGTATTAATTAAAATTGTGATCATAATGCATAAAAGTTATATTGATCAGACTGATTACAAATGAAAGAGAACTCATCTTAAAAGGGAAACCTAGGGAAAAAAGCACTATCAATAGATTGTCAAAATAATGATAGCAGACCACCAGCTTTATATGCACTCTTACTAGCAGGTTTATTGCTACTTCATCTACAACTTTGTTACCTAATGGGAAACTTAAGAGATCAAAGCACACCTCAATAAACTGAGCAACTTCTTGGTGAGCGCTTCAATTCCTTAGGTTACAGATATAGTGGTTGGGCTTCTCACAGTGGTATAAATTACATGGACTTTTCAGTGCCTGTGGCTTATTCTCAATGCAAGTTTGAAATACCGTGTTTCCCTGAAAGTACGAACTACCCTGAAAATAAGCCCTAGCTTGATTTTTGGGGGTGGACCTAATATAAGCCCAAAAATAAGCTCTAGGTTTGGGGCAAGGCACACACCTAAATAACAAGCTAGGGTGGGGGTGGGGGCTGGAACTGCCCTACACACCCTGCACCCACTTACCTTGCAGCCAGGCCTCTCCTTAACAGGCCATTTCTTCCTTGATGTCTTCTGCAGCCAGGCCTGCATTTCTCAGTCTTTCCAGAAGGCCTCTGCAGCCAAGAACCGAGCTATGGATTCAATCCATATTTTGCAGTCAGGCCTTTCCGGAAGGCCTTTGCAGCTGAGTTTCGAGCTATGGATTCAATCCATAGCTCGAAACTCAGCTGCAAAGGCCTTCCGGAAAGGCCTGACTGCAAAATACAGGCCAGAATGCAGCTGCAGAATGAAGCTGCTCCTTCAGCCGCAGAAGAAGTGGACCAGCTGGGTGGGGCTGTCAGTGCCGGAGGTGAGTATAAAAGACAACCCCTGAAAATAAGATGTGATGCCTCTTTTGGAGATAGGTAGGTAGGTAGGTAGGTAGGTAGGTAGATAGATAGATAGATAGATAGATAGATAGATAGATAGATAGATAGATAGATAGATAGATAGATAGAACCCAATCTTATTTTCAGCCATTTAGAACAACCAAGGTACAGCAACAAATGATTTGGATGAGGCCTTTCAATGAACCTCTGTATGGATATTCAGAACTACGTGAAAATACCCCTACAGGCAGAAGGGTAACAAAAATTAATATATATCTAGTACAGAAATATAATTTTAAATGTACTTACCTGCAAATGAAAGTGGATTTTAAAATGACAGACTACAAGAATGACATGGAAAAAATGTTATATTGGACATAGAAAAGAAACCAACTGATGTCTTAATCATTTAAAGGGATGTGAAAATTATAAATCAAGAGAGCGATCTGGATAGTTTTCCCTTATTGGATCTAC
The DNA here is from genome assembly GCF_947247035.1 of Vipera ursinii. Classification (NCBI taxonomy): domain Eukaryota; kingdom Metazoa; phylum Chordata; class Lepidosauria; order Squamata; family Viperidae; genus Vipera; species Vipera ursinii. The sequence goes on from NC_139513.1 coordinate 66,758,099, forward strand.
AAAAGCTTGTTAAAGCTTTGAAGAATTTTGTGAGAAGGGACAAAGGCAAAATTAAAAAAACAACCCAAATTTTAGGAGCTTATTTGAAAGGAGTAAAGATAAAGATTGTTAAAAATAAAAGGAAGGAATATAAAGTTGGTTTATTTGATCAAGGCTCAAATACAGATAGATTATCTCTGGTAACCCTTTAGGGATTTTTGCTGATATCAGGACTGAAATGATGAGGTTTTATGGATTTATTTAAAAATCAACAATGGATATGGGAAGAAGATACTTCTTTGTATTTTAAGAGGTGATATTATTAAAATTGTTTATATTTGTGATGAAGGCAGGAAGTCATTACTTTAAATATTTGTCTTCTTTTTACTATATTCTTATTCTTTTCTATTTCTCTATGTTTTTCCTTTTTCTGTGCCTTTTCTTTTTCAGCTTCTCTTAGGGGTTTCTACACTCATATAAAAATACATCAAATTAATGAACTTTCCAAGGGAAAATAATTACAGGTACCTCTTATCAGTAATAGAGGTATGACAAGGCAGTTAATAGCAAATAAATCTATGACTAGGAACAAGCATACAGAGCTAAAACAGACAAATAGAGAAAATATATTAAAGGTTCTAATGTTTGATAACCAAATAATGTTGAAATTAAGATTAAAATACAACAGCAATGTACCTTTTTTTAACAGAGAAGCTTAATATTTTCAGTCTCAACATATTCAGAAGTATGTGAACCAGCATGGTGTATTCATTTAGAAGTTAGACAGGATGAGAAAGATCCAAGTTCAAAATCATCCTCAGCCACAGAAGCTCAATGGATGACTTTAAGCAGATTATCTCATCTCTCAGCCCAACCTACCCCACAATTTTCTTATATTGGGAGTAAAAGGAAGTGGTGAATAGGATATGCGTGGTGCTTTGGGGAGATTCTTCTTGGAGAGAGGGAGAGAAAAAGAAACCATAGATCTCTCTGTGTAAATAATATTTCAGATGTTCTTCTGGCACTTGAGATTCCAAAAAGAATCTCCCCAAAGCACCAAGCATGTTTTTTTAAAAAAATCATTTGGAGTGTTCACAGATCATTTATAACTGAGACCTCTTCTATTTTCTAATGAAAAACTCCCACACTGTGCCATATGCATTAATTCACCCACACACAATATTTCAACAGGTCTACTTCAAGCTCTAAAAGATCAGTTTCAAAATAAAACTATTCATTTCTACTTTCATTTCGTTTTTGTAAAATTTGAAATGTTTTTGCTAGATAAACACTATTTCCTCCTTTGGACATCAGGAAAGCCAAGCAACACATTTTTAATAAGAAATGAAAGTTTAATCTTAACCAAAATGTATTTACAAACATTATTAGCTATACAGTTTATTCTAATAAAATATGTCTCACTTTAAAACCATTCACACAAAATGCCTTCATCAGCTTTGGGGGAGAATCAGACAGATTTACTTTGAGCAATTTTTTGTTGATTCTCAAGACACTCCTTCAGCTTGTCTTCTGTTAATGTTAATCTCTGTTCTAGAATGGACACAGTCTGCAAAATGAGAAAGATAATGACAGAATGTGCTATAGGATTAGCATAAGGCAACAATTCTACGTAAGTAACTACTTAGATTAGAACAAGTCAGATTCATGTGAGAATTACATCTGAGTAAATATCTGTAAGATTAGGCTATGCTGCACATCTTACTTAAGGATACATGGGCTGTTTTTCTAAGAAAGGAGCGCAACAGAATAAACGACTAAAAGCAATAAACTCACACAAAAATCATGCACTGGCAAAACATAATATTGCAGAAGAAAACATTTTACCACATTACATATCCGATTTGCTGGCCATTCCACATCAGTTAATGAAAAATTATTACCCAAAGTAGAAAAGTATATAATTTGCTAAATAATTCATTACTACTAATTTTATCCTTTGTGAAAAGCTAACGTAAAAGAAAATATAGTCTTATTACCACACTAAGGCCCAGCAAGCAGAAAGGATGGGAAATTGCCCTTTTTCCAATGTTGCTTCTCCTATTAATTGGTCTTACAGCCTCAGGAAGAACAAGCTTGCTCTTTTATATATTTGTTTCACTTCTCCAGCATAGGTATTGTCTCCAAAACATTAAACAATATTGGACCCAACCTAAAAGAACTCTCTGATCATCAAAAAGAAAGGTAATGCTCTGCCAAGTATGGTGAGAGACCCTTTCAGAAATTTAGTCACTTCTCTTGCAATTCAAGAGCTTCCTTGAGGCAGGAGCAGAATAGGGACTGGTAAAAATATTATTCTAAGTTAAACTTTAGTCATTCCCACAGCTGACATACATCAAAGAAAGTAGTAACATACATTCAAGGTCACCATGGTGGAGCAATAACTTACATCCCTGTAATGTAGTATCTGACAAGAGAAAATTTGTTTGTTTCAAAGAAAAATTGGTATCATAAACAATTCCATTTTGTAGCTATAGCCAAGATTTTGTTTTTCTGATCCTAGAATATTGTGACAAGATCAGGGGACTAACTTTTGCAAGAGGGTTTTTTGTTTTTTGTGTTTTTTTTGGTCTCTGTAAGTCTGTCTTCAAGTCAACCTTTGACCCCTAGCAACTGCCTGGGTGAGTTCCTGCATTTTTCTTGGCAAGATTTTCAGAAATGGCTTGCCATTAACTACTTCCCAGGGCTTAGGGAATGACTGACTCAAGGTTACCCAGTTGGCTTTGGGCCTATGGCAGGATTAGAACTCATGGTTTCCCAATTTCTAGTATGATGCCTTAACCACTAGACCAAACTGGCTCACTTTGCAAAAGTCTAGCTATTGATAAGCACATTGGTTTGTGCTTAAATTGTAAGCCGCCCTGAGTCTTCGGAGAAGGGCGGGATATAAATGGGATTAAAATAAAAATAAAATAAAATAAAATAATAAATACCGTAGTATCAGGAAAACTAAATTATCATTTTTCATTAGTTACCAAATTATTACACTCTTAGCAATTTATAACATTTGCTAGAATATATTACTGTCATGAAGCCAAAGTAATAATGGGAATATGTTTCCTATTAACCTGCATGTTGAGTGGCTGATGCTATAAGAATGCCATAAATCCCTACAGGTAATCCTCAATTTACAATTGGCACCGGAATTTTGGTAACTAGGCAATGCGGTTATTAAGCGAGTCATCACTTGAAGAGACCCAATTTTACAATATTCTTACTACAATTGTTAAACAAATCACATGGTTGTTAAGTGAATCACATAGTTATTAAGCAAATCTTCAAGCCCACTGCAACAAATTAACTTTGCTTGTCGGAAGCTGGCTGAGGAGGTCACAAATAGCAATCATGTGACTGCAAAATGCTGCAATCGTTGTAAATGTGAGCTGTTTCGGACAAGGCCCCAAATTGCATTCATATGACTGTGGGATGATGCAATGGTCATAAATTTGAGAAAGAGTTGTAAGTCACTTATTCTGAGTCCATCGTAACTGCGAACCATTGTTAAATGAACAGTTGTTAAGTTGAGGACTAGCTGTGGTGGGAAAATGGGCCAGGTACAGCTTGGGAAAATACTAGGCAGCAAAGCTTGCTTAATGATACAGAGTTCTTACACAATGGTATTAAGCAACCTGGTAATGGTTCCATTAGTTTCCTTAATCTCTTTTAAGCCTTATGACTGTTTAAAAAACACATATTTAAAATGATTGTGGCTATATAGTTCAGACAGTTTAGAAAATAGAGTGATGCTCCTTCAGTGTAATATGGTACGTGTTTAGATCCCTCTGCTGTTCATTCTTGGGTACTAATCAAAGAAGTGCTAATGGTACGATATAGTTCTTGCTTGAAACTTCTTCAAGTTCACTACAACAAAGCTATTCTTCTGGAACTTGTCACCATGGAGGAACAATATAGGAAAAACCCATACCCGGCCCAAAATATCTTGAAGACTGGAGCCATCATGCAGTAATGAAGCCAAGTTTTCAAGTAAAAAACACATTTTTATAGCTACTAAGCATGGCCTACCACAGTCTGTATTTTTAAATATTACAGATAATAAACATTGCATAGAATAAACACAAAGTAAAGTGGTTTTGCGTACATGAATAAAAAGACAATATAAAACGATTAGAATATCAGTATTCTGAATTATTTATTCTCAGTATTGCTTTTCAGGGATGGCATTATGTATGTTCAGGAATACTCCAAAGTCTTATGGATTATAACACCCAACCACATCCAGAGCAAGCAGATAGCCATTCCTAATGTCACTGTCCTGGCTGAATCAAAAGTTGCTCCATCCCTAGGCCATGTGGCTCTGGCCCAAAAGTGGGCACCATTCATTGCAGCCACTCTGAAAATAGCACCCAGTTCTGGGACGCAGCCATGCAGCCAGTGATGCCAAGGCACATAGAGGCCTACCCTCCTTCCCTCACACGAGGTCCAGGGCTCTTGGACTCTAATTCTAAAGATAAATGTGCATTTAGTGACAAGAGGTGGGTAAGGAGGGCATGGGACCCAGTGGAGTGGGAAATAGGTCCAATCTTGCAGGGACCCTCAGGAGCAGCAAGTAGAGCACAGGGTGCTTCAGGGGTGAGGAAGGCCTGGGACAGGCAGGCCTAGGCCTGCGCTAGGCCTACCATTGCCTCCCCCATCCGTGAGGCACCTCATGCTTTACTTAATGACCTTCTTGGTCACTTAATGACCACACTGGGGAGAGCAGGGAGAGCTCAAAGCAGTGAATGCAGCCCAGAAATAAAACATCGGATTGCATTGGGTCACATAGCAACGATGAACATGAGCTGAATATGAAAAAGCAAGTACATTAGCCTGGCAACCAAATACAGGTTAGTCTGCTCCACTGTGTTGTCCTAGCTACCTATGGTTGTGAAAGCTGGACCTTAAAAAAGCACGACAGGAAGAAAATCTGACTCGTTTGAGCTGTGGCGCTAGAGAAGCCTCCTGCATATTCCTTGGACAGCAATGGTGACTAAAAAACAAGTCCTGGTGTGCATAACACCAGACATGTCACTAGAAGGCAAAATCACAAAACTTCATCTCACTTATTTTGGCCATGTCATGCAGGGGAATTCATTGGAGAAAGCAATTATGTTTGGAAGAGTTAGCGGTAAAAGGAAACCAGGCTGCCAAAGGCTGGACACCATCATATGTAAATATACAAGGACATACTCTGAGAAGAATTTCCAATCTGAATTAGCTCTATGCCAGTAAAAAAAATGGCAAAGAAATGGGAAACCTGCTCATCTCTTCTTATGTAAATGTACAAAAGCTTTTCCAATCATATAGTCCAACTTTAAAGAAAAATCACCTCACAACTTTCCAAATAGGGTCACACTGTATATAAATCCACAACCACTACCAACACCCATAATGTCTGTATAGGGAAAATACTGAAGGGCAGGAGCCTCTGTGGCATGTTGGCTAAGGTGTTTGAATAAGAGAGAATGAAGTTCAAACCCACTGACCAGTCACTATCTCTAAAGCAAACCTATTTCACCTTTTTTCGGGAAAAACTGGATAAAAGAATGACCTATATGCCTCCTTGAAAAAGAATGAAATACAAATGAAAGTTAAAATGTCAAGCATTTTGCTATGAGCACTTATTTATTAGATATGTGTGCCACCTGTCTCGTCTAGTGGCAAATAGCATACAGGGCAGGAAGTTGCCAGCTATAGATTATGTGCACAAGCTAATTCCAAACATTAGCAACTTACGGACTATGAAATGAATTCCAGGGGTGTCAAACTCAATTTCATTGAGGGCCGCATCAGCATTGCAGTTGCCCTCAGGGGGCCGGGTAGGTGTGGCCTGGGTGGGCATGGCCTACTGGGTGGGTGTGGCTAGAGTGCCTATGGCCTACCGAGTGGGCGTGGCCAGTTCTACATCGTTCTCATCAAGAGTGCCTATGGGGGCCTGGGCAGGAGTGGGACAGATCTGAGGGTCTCTGGCAGAAGGAGGGTCTCCGGGCCAGGGCCAAGGCAGTGGGGGCCGTTCCCTCACTGTTTCCAGGATGGCTTTGCGGGCCACATGAAACCACTTCGCGGGCCGGATCCGGCCCCCGGGCCTTGTGTTTGACATGTCTGAATTATGCTGTGAATCAGCAAATTCTGCTTTGCCTTCTTCCATCACTAATCCATTCCACATTGCAAGGCAAGTATAAAAACATTTTCTGTTTATGACTTAATTTTCATATGGAGTTACCCAGAAGTTTCTTCATCTTATTTCTTACACTGATTCTTCCATCACAGCACGGTTCCATTATTATAAAAGATTCCATTGTTATAAAACTATTTATAATATTATGACATTTCATCAAAATGCCAAAGTCTTCTCTACCTGAGTGAGAACATCCAACTGTCCCACGATGTGCTGGAGAGTACTGGTCAGGCCAATCTCATCAGTTTGTACTTGCTGTCTTTGGATTAATTCTGCCGTTCCAGCTTCTTGAGTTTTTTGTCTAACTGGAAAATCTCCACAATCCATCCCTAGCTGCTGGAGGATGAGAGACACAATGAAGGTAATGAAACCAAACACTAGTCACTCTCGTGTCATATGCATTTAAATTGGCACAAACTTGTGCAGAGAAGCTTAGAGCACAGAAGAACAGTCACCTAAACCAATGTTTTGCCAATGTTGCCTTCAATCCCCCATGGTTGGGAAACAATGATTTGAAGGAAGAAGCTGTTTTTGCTACAGATCTTCTCTTTCAGTAAGCAGCTATGTTGCTGCTTCTTGTTGCTGGAGGTACATGGTGGCAGCTATTATCTGCAATTCACGTTTGGGACCTCCAGGAATTGAAACAGCAAAAGAAAAACCTGGAGCAAAGTCAATGGCAGGAAATTGCAAGTCCCAGAAAACTTGCAAGCTGGCAGGCAGGTAAGTGACTGCTGTGGTATGAGTATGTTGTGGGTGCCCCAAAGGTGGGAAGACCATGCAAGTGGCTGCTGCAACCAGGCACAAGTGCAATCAGATGGGGGAGCAGGAGCAACTTACTGGGGTAACTTGAAACCTTCCCTCTAGCTTCCTCACTGATTTGCTTATGGAAAACTAGCAGGGAAGGTTGCAAATTGCAATCACATGACTGTGGGATGCTGCAACTGTAATAAGTGCAAGCTAATTGCCAAGCACATGTGTGGGATGCTGGCTTAGCTTGAATTTCAAGGACCAGTCTTAAGTACCACTCATTCAGCACCATTCTAAGTTTCACTAACTGAGGATATACAAATATGAGAAATATGTCTATCAGTTGGGCGGGTGAGCTTTCATCCATATTCTCATGATACCTAGCTATGTATCTCCATCCTTGGTGGGACAGGACATCCAGTAGATAAATGGGTTTATTTTTCATTTTGGGCATATCCCGAGGGAAAATAATGAAAAAAGACAGTGTGTGCGTGTGCAATATTAAGCTAAATTAAATTTAGTTTTGTCCTGGCCCTGACCATGTTTGGGAGTCCAAAGAGTATATGTGGCTCTCATCTAATAAAAGAAGATCCTTTCCCTGTTACAATATTGTACTGTAAATATTTTTAATTTTATGAAATATTTTAAAAACTTATTATAAACAAACAATGGCCTCCTGATAACTATACATTCAATTTGCTTACCTTTTCCTGTCTGTAAATTCCAGCTTTTTGTTGCTCGCTGTAGCCAGTGTCCATTGGTTTCTACAATCAAACATTTGAGAAGAATCTGTGTTATTCTACATGCTTGCAATTTCACTGTAAGCTTCCAGATATTCAGTCTGCTTTCCCCAAATCTCAAGTCCTGTACCATCCTTTTCTTTAACAATGTCCCATCAATTAAAGAATATCATCTGTCAGACCTGCCTGGTAGAACATCATCTCCCATCCCCCAGGTCACACTGGCTTTGACCCTAATGGGCTTTTCCAAGACCCTGAAGACATCACTGTGTTCCCAAGCATGGGGGTCAAAGTGTCAAAATTTAAATGGCTATACTGTGGGTGTCTGGGCGTCTGCTATTTATTTTGTCTTCTTGTTGGCTTTGTTATTAGCCACCCAGAGTCACTTTGATGAGATGGACAGCCATTTAAGTCCTGACTGGCCTTTTCCTCTGTTTACAGTGCAGCCATCTTGATAAGCTATTATTTGTTTGTTTTAGCAAGAGTCCTGATTTTAAATAACCCATGCTGGACTCCCGTTATCTCCTCTGGTTTTCTTCAGACCAAAGCCTCTCCAACTTTATATACTTCAAATTTTATCATTTCAGTGAAAGAAACTGATGCCTTTGGATCCACAACAAGAAAATGTTCATACTTGCACAACAACGAAGTGGCCATTTGGCAATAAATTATTTTCCAGATGCAGTTTTTGAGCTTCACAGTCAATATAAAAAAATCTACATAGCAACTATTTTGAAGGGAAACTGTAATTATAGTGGTGAAGAGCTGACACTTATTTTAGTTCATTGTTCCAGTTCAAAATTTATTCAGCACAATGGAATGTTTAATACTAATAGGAGATGGAATCAAAGCCAGAAAATTATTAAATGGAAAGATAGAGAAATGAGTTAGTTCAGTCATCAGCCACTAAGAATCTTTATTATCTAATTGTTTATAATCTCTACGAAAATATTGGAATTGAAACAGTTGTGGGATAGAAAGGGAAAAAAGCAGTCTTTATTTGAAAATTTTATTATATGTCCATCACCGATTATTCTTATTAAGTTAGCCAAACTAGACAAAACAATCTATCTACAAATAATGGATTGGAGAAGAAGTGTTCTTTACAGAAGCATAAATTCAACAATAATCTTGAAAAACAATTTCTAATGGTTTTATTTAGTTATTTATTACATTTGTTTGCCACCTATCTCACCAAAAGGTGACTCTTTTTATCCAATACCAAAATATTTCACATATTTTCTTCACTATAATTTACAAGAAGTCTATACAATCTGATAGACTTTAAATCCATTTACTGTAGTATTAAGACCTAGTAGGTGCAACTTTTCTCTCTTGTAGAAAGCTGATAGGTAAATAAAGAATGGAGCCAAAGCATCTTTGGTTAATTCAGATCCAAATGCTGCACGTTACTCTTTCCCTTTGAATGTTTCATATAATTTCACATCTTAAAATTATTAACCTGAGCTATCAATTATTTTTATTTTTTATCCACTGCATTGTTGTTCTTTTAAATCTATCTGTAAACTAATGATAATTATCAGTGACAAATAAGCATGTGAGTAATGCTAAGTAAGGGATAGGTTTAACAACAACAAAAAAGCTGAAAATACAGAGCACTATAACTATTTTATGTTGGCATTTCTTTCGGACAGAAGTAAGAATTAGATCACTGTAATATGGTTTCATGGTTCAAAAGGGCAGAGTGCATCAGACTAAGAAAAATCAGCATGCACAGCAATTAGAAATCCCAATTGTTAAACATGTTTTTTCAGTTCTATCCATTAACACTTGAGTTACTTTCTGCTACTTTTAGTCTTTTCCTTGTAATAACAGCAGCCATCTATTTTAACTCAGGTAAAATTTCTAAAGCTCTACAGCAGTTAAAAACTTTCAGTTATCAAAATCAATCCTCTTCCATTCCAAAATCTCTTGATCTTTCTGAGGTTTAATTATCATCACAACTGACAGTTATCAGCAAATATATGGGGAAAAGCAAACAAGATGAGAGCCAATGTAAAGTCCTGGTTTTGATGTTAAATCAAGATTGGGAGACTGTGACTTCAATTGCTCTTCAACCAAAGAGCCTGCTAAGTAACAACAACAACAAAAAGGCAATCTCATTTTCTCAGGCCAGCCCACCTTCTGGTTGTATTACAGCAGACATATCAAACACAAGGCCCGGGGGCCAGATCCGGCCCGCGAAGTGGTTTCTTGCGGCCCACGAAGCCATCCTGGAAACAGTGAGGGAATGGCCCCCACTGCCTTGGCCCTGGCCCAGAGACCCTCCTTCTGCCAGAGACCCTCAGATCTGTCCCACTCCTGCCCAGGCCCCCATAGGCACCCTTGATGCGAACGATGTAGAGCTGGCCACGCACACCCAGTAGGCCATACACACTCTAGCCACGCCCACCCAGTAGGCCACGCCCACCCGGCCCCCTGAGGGCAACCGCAATGCTGATGCGGCCCTCAATGAAATTGAGTTTGACACCCCTGTATTACAGGTAGTCGACTTACAACCATTCATTTAGTGAACGGTTACAAAGGCACTGAAAAAAGTGACTTCTGACTGTTTTCCACACTTACAACCCTTGCGGCATCCCCCACGGACACGTGATCAAAATCTGGATTCTTGGCAACGGGTTCATACTGATGACTGTTGCAGAATCACGCGATCCCCTTTTGCCACCTTCTGACAAGCAAAGTCAATGGGGAAGGCAGATTCACTTAGCAACCATGTGACCAACTTCACAACTACGGTGATTCACTTAACCACTGTGGCAAGAAAGGTCATACTGTAAAATGGGGCGTGACTCATTTAACAAGCGTCTCACTTAGCCACAGAAATGTTGGGCTCAGTTATGGCCGTACGTCGAGCGCTACCTGCACTGTATTAAATAAGTAGCATCGTCTTATTATCTAAGTTCGGCGTAGTGGTGAAAACATCAGGCTAGAAACGAGAAGAGCAGGAGGCCAGCTGGGTGATCTTGGGCCAGTCACTTTGTCTCAGCCCTAGGAAGGAGCCAATGGCAAACCACTTCTGAAATACCTTGCCAAGAGATCTGTAGGGACTTGTTCAGGAGGTTTCTAAGAGTTGCACACCACTGAACAGAAGAAGAAGAAAAAATTTAAGAATGCAGGACATTCTGTTGTTTCAAACCAGAACACACCAAAAAAAACCTAGAACAACAATTCCATCAACTTACCATACTTTTACAGCCATTCATATGCATAATGGAGTCCTGTGTTTTCAGATTATTACCATAATCACCACCATTTGCATTCACAGTATATTTCTGGGCTTGTGTTGCATCACCAAAATCAGCAGCAGCAAAGTTGGTCTTCCAAACCATTACCTAGAAAAGTAAAAATTACAGAAGTCTGTAAAAATGTTTAAATACTATAATCAGACTCAGGATTATAGGAATAGCTCCCCCGGTGAAGCAAGTGAACTAATTTGTAGACTTCTTGCTCATTTTAAATATCATGTAATTCAGGTTTTTACAGAGATGGATTTAAAAGATTATCACAATGAATTCAGTCTGAAATCCTACATGAATTTAACAGCAAGATCAAGATCTCGGATCCATATTATATTAAAAACCACTATATACGTGTAATTGTTGTTGTTTTTTTATCTCAGAGTACTTTCCTGTCTCATTCTTAGTCCCAGCTACTCCCCACTTGTTAAGAGTGCTTAGTTTTTAACAAACATAACATTATGTTCCAAGTGCTCCTAGAATTATCTGTGCTCTCCCCATACAAGACAAGTGATTTCTTTGAGAATATCTGTAAACGCAGACTACTGCTCATCCGGCAACTCTTCTCACAGGAAAAACTGCAGGGTTTGCAAAGCCCCAAGCCACTAGAATTAGAAAGTGAATACCTCCAAATACTGGCTGTTTGGGATTTCTGCTTTTTCTATGTAAAAATAACTCACAGAAGTATTCAGAGATTAATTTTGTTTTGGGCGATGCCCTAAAATAATGAACATTCATAAGAAATAATGGGAATCGAATGCTTCCATCATAAAGACAGAAATAGTTCACTTTACATTTTCTGTGCTACGGTAAGAAATTATTTCTGAGAGTTAAGGACTTAAGAATAAACTGATAGACATGAGAATCAGAGCAGAAGGCCAGGCACGGCACCAAAACGATGGATCCTACAGGCCTGACGTACTACTTCAAGGAACCATCACTGTCAGCAACTTCAGTTTTCTCTCTCCTAATATGATTAAATAAGTTTTATTTATGAGGTTTCAAAAATAATGGAACAAAACATGTAGATTTAACTCATTTTTATATCTGCCACATGAAGCATGTAAATATTTTAAAGACACATAAAGCAAATATACTATACTTAATATACAAAATGTAAGAAAACACAATAAATCATTTTATTTCATTTCCATTTCTTTGTCCCATTCCAAATTCTTTCAGAATAGAACCTGGAGTTTACAGGTTATTCATATTCATAATAACTTCACATCACTGATCCACAAAAGAGCGGAGAGAAAATACTAAACGTTGTTGTTGATGTTATTTATTAAGCTAATAAAACTTTCATTTCATCGTATGTGAACCTTCTTCCCAAGAAAGCCCAGAACTATTAATAAAATGAGGAGCTTTTAACACTGACACTTCTAAACCATCAATGGTTAAAGACAAGGTAGCCCTTTCCATGTGTCTACTTCATAGCATTCCCAACTCTTTTGAATCAATGGGCCCATTTTCTAATTTCAGAGCAGGACACAAACGTTCAGAAGCATTGGTTGATGAGTGGAGGGATTTCTTGCCAATTCACAAAATAATTGTCACCGCGGGTATAATCTGTTACAAAACAGCAAATGCTTAGTTACTTCCTGATGCACTGTCTAAGACATTTACTGAAGGGGCAATTAGACTGGTGTGTATGGGAGTGTTCATGCAGCATCTGTTTGCAAATCCCAAAGCCAAAGGCATCTTTTCCTGGGGTTCAGCCATCACAGCAAACAGCACAACTGCGTCAAGGAATTGCAATTAGGGCACTATATAAACACACTTGTGAGTTCCAAAGCACCTTTTTGCCCTGGAATCAAACAGGTTGCATAGTAATTGTGAGCACATGCTATTTCTGTCATAAGGTACTTGCTATTTACAAAAACAGTACCTGCTCATCAAAACCTCCGGATGCAAAAAAATCTCCTGTTCTTGAAAAACAAACACAGGTAGCTGGTCCCTATAAAGTTAAAAGAACAATGATTTAGTATGGATTGGGAGTACTAAATATCAGCGTGAAAGCCTTGTGCAGATGGCATATTTTCTCTATTACATTGTATTCTTTTTAGTTTTGTCTCTTCTAAATTGCCTCGAGATCACTTCATTTTGAAAATCTGGCATGAACTCAGTTTAATGAAAATTGATCAATACAACTGCACTTGATTTTCCCAAGAAGTCCTTATTGTTCCTAGATCACTCTTATTTCTAAGTCATACACAGCAGTATCCACTATCCCACCGAACAGCAGTAATTTCCCTAGTAGAGGATAGATGACTGATCCATGAGTCATGAGGCATAGTTTCTGTACCAATCAAGTATCGACAATGGGTCTACGCATTCATTCCAAGCCTTGTTTATATTTTAAGGGAAAAGTACTCCATAAATGAAGATACTTGAGATGCCATCAGAATGTATCAAATTGTGTAGCTGTAAATGTCAGCAATTAAACTCCCATCTCCCTAACAGGCTTTCTGGTTGGAAAAGTAAGCACCGTTATAATTAAAGACAGAAATGTAAACTTAGCCGTATTCTCTATGTAATCAAACTGGCAAATTATTCCGGTACAGAAACATATTACGTCAAAGTACATTTAAGACATCTTGGGCTTTTCCTATGAGTAAATGTCCCAGGAAAGTAATCAACTGTTAATAGTATAAACCATATTTGAGCCAAGCAATGTCTTTAGTACAAACATGCAAAGTGTAAAAATTTAACAAGCTCTTAATCCAACTAATATTACTTGCAGAATTAATACTTAAGTTATTAATCCTTGTATCTTTAATCCTACTTTTATCTACTGTTAGTATAACAGATCCAGCTACAGCTCATTATTTAGAAAGATGACATTTAGTAAATTATACTGCACAAAATAAACAATATAAAAATATATCCCCAAGTCTTTCTGGCACATTCCTATTAACAACATGGAGAACTTACAAGTCAACTATAAAGCAGATGACATATTTTCAAGTACACAGGTAAGAAAACTGGGAGAACAGGCAGTCTCAAAAATGTTAGACTCAAGTACATAGATAAAAACTTACATCTTTAATCAACATTAAATCAATGGTCATACCAGAGTTTACAAATTAAAAAAATTACATTCTATCATTATCAGAGCCTCCACTGCACAATAAGATCTGTGGCACAGATCCTTACATATATGACCAAATAAGGTCATGCCTTATCTTCGTGAACATCTGTGATGTGTCATGTAAATATCACAGATACTTAGCTACATCTGTGCCTAGTTAACTGTTTTTGTGCAAAAGTGCTACTGGAAAAAGCAATAAATCCTTTTACTTGGTTGCTATTTAAACTTCTAAGTTTACTTTCATAAAGATTGCTTCCTGACTGCAGCAGTGTGACTACGTATTGTAATGTGTTGTACGTGCAGCTCCTTTTGAAAACTCTTCTGCAACGTCACCTAATACAAAGCGTATCTACAAAGTTATTGACTAGAATCAACTGGAGTGGGCATTGCACTTATAAAACTGATTACATTTCTGGGCACAATTCTAAGTACTGATTATTATACCAATGAAATCCTAAAGAGCTTGGAAGTAGACTCTAGAAAAAAATATTACAACACATCACCTCAGCCTTTCTGAAGCTTTTTTTTTTCCTTTACCAACGACTTAAATCCTCAAATCACTCTATGACATAATGATCCCTTCATGAAATGCTGCCACCCTCACCCAAGTTTGCCTGGTATCAATTTTTATATTTTTTGATGCCCATCAATTAATTCTTTTACATATTCATGTTTCCCAACATACTTAACCTGTTTTAGCTAAGTTTTAATGGGGTTTGCTCTTTTCAAAACTGAATTTATAGTTATTGGGTTTCAATTGCATTATTATTTTATTCTACTGGCTTTTATTAGAATTTTAACATATAATATTTTGTGAGTCTTGAGGTAAAAAAAGAGTGATCTTAGAATATTGTATGCTATTAATCAAACTGCTACATGTCATTAAAAAAATTAGTTCTTGGGAAAATCTGAAATTCTAAGACAATATTGGAACAATATTTTGTTTTTAAAAAATCAACGCTTAAAATCAATTAATTTTCAGTTCAAACATAATCACACCAAAATACGCCTTAAAAATCAGCTGATTTCCTAGTTTTTTTAGAATTGGAGCCTTGAGATTGTTCAATATGTGATCTCCATGTGTTTCAGAAATGTCCCATCTGAAAATTGTGCCTTTTTGTAATGATATCTATGTAACTGAACCTCTACAGATATGTAAAAGGTGTAAATGAATTCATATGTAAGTTTCTATTATAACAACTTCTGCTATAGAATTGTTTACATATTTATTGCATGCACAAATGCAATTACTCCTGAACCAACTCTCCTTACCTGGTGACCATGTAAGGTATATAATAGCCTGCCTTCTAACAAATCCAATATTTTTAATGTTGAATCATTAGAAGCAGTAATGAGGTAGTTTCCAGAGGAGTGAAAGGACAGGCAATTCACTGAAGCACTATGAACTACAAAGAAAAAGAAAAAGAAATACTTGCGTGTTACATTTAAAAAAGAAGATAAAGAAATCTCTGCAGATTTTACTCCACTAATCATTGCCGATTATAGGGGTGGTGTTCATTTCCGTTTCAAGGTCACTGAATCAGCATTGTCCAAAGATATTTCTGTGGTCATGATGCCACAGAGCAGGGGTCTACAACCTTGACAACTTTAAGACTGGTGGACTTCAGCTTCCAGAATTCCTCAGCCAGCATAGTTGTCAAGGTTGCAGACCCCTGCCATAGAGCAGTATTACCTTCCCACCAAAGCAATACCTATTTATATACTCCCATTTGCAGGCTTTTGAACTTCTAGGTTGGCAGGAGCCGAGGCAAGGATGGGTCTCAAGCCTGGACTGCCAGCTTTTCCAGCCAAAAAGCTCAGGGTCTTAACTGCTGAATCACTGCACCACCTCATATTACACGCATTCACTTAAATTAAAAGTATAAAATAAAACAGGAAAAAAGTGAAAGAATCATTCTAACCGAAAATACCGGGGGGGGGGGGGAAATAGCTCTCGATTTATTGTGATATAAACTTTTCATACGTTTTGCTTAGCTCTCAGCATCCTCACGTAGAGAAAACACTCATGTAGTTTTATGCGACAAGTTAACTCATGCGAATTTTAGGCAGCCTGATGGCACTGCACCTCACAAATGTTCCAAGTCCATCACGAAACTGTGAGCTCTAGGCCTCCTTTAGGCATGAAAGCCACCTGAGGGACTTTGGGCTAGCTAGTCACTCACTCTCAGACCAACCCACCTTACCGGCTTAGCTCCCTCCCCCCCATATCTGCCCTTTGGGCCACTCTGCCCGCTGCCTTGCTGTAGGGTGTAATAAGCAGACCCAAGAGAGACAGCTTTAAACACTGCAGCCAAAGTTTGCTAGAGAAGCTGGGTCTGAAAAGGAGACAAAAAGGCAATGTGGCACTGGGCGCAAAAGGCAAAGAGTTGGTGCAGGGAACTGGGAGAGGAAGGCAGCTGGGCAAACAAATACTTGCTGGTGCTTTTTAAGGTTTCCCAGAGGGTGCCAACCAGCAGCAGACCTGTGCAATTCTGGGGCTACTGGTGGCCCCATTTGCCACCCCACAAAGCAGGCTGCAGGGTGGCCCAAAGACGGAGATGAGAAGGGAGATAGACGGGTGGAGGGAGTTGGAAGCAGTCCCTTACCTCATTGAGGCTCGGGGCCAGGAGGGGCCAAACCTGGAATCACTTGGATTGGTGCGGGCACTCTCTTAATGACCCGTGATTCTCAATTAATGACTGTAACAGAGAAAACTGGGATTGCTATCTTAACTCCGTGAGATCAGGTGATGCCTCATTTTATGGCCGCACTGACTTACAATGGAAATTCCAGTCCTCAACTGTAAGTCAAGAACTACCTGTAGTCATGTTTCATTGTGAAATAAATATATACAGTAAAGATATAATATTATTACTTTTCAAATATTTAACTCCCTGAAATTAACAGTACTATTCATACATAATTAGAAAGGATTTGGAGTCTTATTTTAAAGAAGTACACTTTTATATATAAAAATGATGTCTGCTTACTGCTTAAACTTCAAAACAAAATTCTTCACAAAGTCAAATATAAAGTCCTTTCAAGTGTTCATTAGGAAAAATATCAAAGAAACATGCTTTTTTCATTATTGGGAGCTTACTGTTCTCTGAAACTCTAACAATGAGCTTAGCAAAGGAATATTCTGTTACTGGTTCACACACCAGGTTATGTTGCTGCCGTAACTGCAATTTAATGAATGAATTAGAATGGGCCGAGTTTACAGAAAACACTAAGCTGAACTCAAGCAAATCACATTATGGTGTACAGCAGTGAGCACAGCCAATCTAATAGCGCACAGGTTGCTTACCTTGATAATGTTGCAGCAGCCTATTCATCCTAACATCCCATACTTTCACTGTGTTGTCAGTGCCAGCTGAAGCAATGGATGTACCGCTGGGATGAAAGTCCACATGAGGGACAAACCTGTAATGATTAAAAATGAAGAAAAAGAGCTAAACCAAAAATGAAAAAAGTTGCTCAAATGTTGTTTTTAAGGTTACATGATTGTCCTACTTCCTATAGAATTTTTGAAAAGTGCTGGTTGAGTATTAAATATTTCTTAAATTTTTCTGATTAAGTAAAACAATCAGGGTATTATCTCACGTGTGTGTGTGTGTGTGTGTGTGTGAGAGAGAGAGAGAGAGAGAGAGAGAGAGAGAGAGAGAACACTTCTTAAGTCTTTAGAAGCAGAGAATCTACAGAAAGGGTCATAAAATTTTTGTTTGTCCATTTTCAGATTTGAAAAACCTCCGCTGGTTGATCTGATCTTCTTGAACGGAAGCATAAGCAGTTCTCATTCCAGGGAGACGTTGTCTTCGTGTAGCAGTGTAAAGCTACATCAGCATCATAGGTATGCAGCTTCCTTATGTCATAAAGCCCAATGCAAGGGGCTTTATGCAGCTTCCCATTTAGAACTGCAAGAGTCTCATGGTTACATGATGCTCTCTACCTATCCTACTTATTTTCATTAGAATCCAAAGCAAGAGTTAACTATTAAGTCAAGCGTATGATCAGGTCACCCCAATAGCTTTAATGTTGAGTCTTATGTAACCACAATGTTCTAACAACTAGAAGTAGCTCCCACTCTGCGGGAGTAATAGGACAAACTGAATCCCCGAATCAATGATATGCATAAAGTCTAGTAACTTAGACTGAGGACAGAAGTAAGGATCATGCTTAATTATGGGCATAGCTGGGTTTGACAGAATCTTGTGTAATGATGCAAGGTTATAAATAAGTTAAGTATAAAGAATAAGTAAGCATTTTTGCATGGCTATGGTTGTGCAAGACTATAGCATTTCACAGATGAAGGCAAATATACGTGTCCCAGGATAATGTTGCAGGATCCAATCTGGGTCAGCTACCAGGACCTCAGAAGATTTGTCTTCCGAGCTTTTGGACTCGTGCTGAAGCTCATCTTCAAGGGACCTTCTCTCTAGCAAATGTGTTAGCAGAATCCTGCTAGAGACAAGTTCCCTGAGGATGGGCTCCAGCATGAGTCCAAAAGCTCAGAAGACTAAACCTCTCGTCCTGGTGACTTACCCAGATTGGGTCCTACGACGGTATTTGCGTAACGTTTCTAGCCTGAACTACCTGAAATTTAGATGTAGCCCTTTGAGAACAGCTTGGAATAAAGCAGTATTTCTGTCATCAATTTTCAGTGAAATTTTCTCCTCAAAAATACTAACTCCAGTTAAAAGATTTATATTCAACGTTCTATAAATCACAGTAAATTATCCCATACTCTTTGAGACGCTTTTCTAGTCATTTTCTTATTTTTCTTATTTATTTTGGACTAATTGTATTTCACGTACATCTTCCAAGTCACCTTTATTATCTTTTTCCCAAGTGCCTTTTATACCACTGAGTAGTAGGAAAGAAGTAGGCAAAACCAGAGTTTTCATCAGGTATGAGTGGAAGGAAAAGCTCAGCAGTTCCACTGATTGCAGAAATAGTTAGAATTTAACTTAAGACTAACTAATAATGCTTCTGGACCATTGCTTTGATTGTTAAGCTAGCAAAGTACATAAATTTCATTATAAAAACTGCACCACTTTTAAAACATTTTAATTAATTGTTGAATTGGTATGCTGCCCGACTTAAATGTTACAGCACTACTATTTTTCAAGGAGATATTTCTTTATATGCTTTAAAAAAAATATAAGACAAGCCCCAACAAACTATAATTGATACTTGCCCACCATGCTCACAAAAAGAATGTATACATTCCCGGCTTGTTTTATCCCAAAGTTTGACTGTTTTGTCATCACTGGATGATACAATCAATCTTCCATCAGGAGAAAATCTGCAACAAAGACATTTGTTGAAGCTCATTTAGTAATAGCCAATATAAATTCTATCTGAGTTATTCTCAGAGGAAAATTACTAGAACGGTACAAATGTTACCTGGCTATAAGGGGCTCTTGAACCATTCAGAGCGATGTTTCAGAAGCAACAAAAGCACCCATCCAAACCCAATGCTTAAAACGATGAGGTACTGGACCCTCTCCCAAGTTCACTGTGGCTACTTTGAGGTCCTTCCCACATTGTAGGAGGACTCATATACATGCACCAAAAGCATGTCCAGTAGCACTGTCACCAAAACAATGTCTCCCCCCCAAGTAGTGTTTGCACAGCTCTAATAGTTAATAAGACACTTCTTTTAAATCAGAGAACCATTTTTTTTCTGTTCCCTCTCTGGCAAGCTATTATCCGGGTCTGGAGGGGGAGGAACAGGCTTCAGCTCAACCCTGACAAGACTGAGTGGCTGTGCGTGTTGGCATCCCGGGAAACGCAGAATTTTCCATCTCCTTAGAAGATCATATAGGAGCTGTGACTAGGGGGGCCTTCGACCAGGTTCGCCTGGTGCGCCAGTTGCGGCCCTATCTAGACCGGGATGCCTTGCGTACAGTCACTCATGCGCTCATGACCTCTCGTTTGGACTACTGCAACGCTCTCTACATGGGGCTGCCCTTGAGGACCACTCGGAGGCTTCAACTGGTGCAGAATGCAGCCGCGCGAGTTGTGTTGGGGGTCTCCCGATACTCCCATGTTACACCTCTGCTCCACGAGCTGCATTGGCTGCCAGTTGCCCTCTAGGTGAGATTCAAGGTACTGGTAATGACCTATAAAGCCCTACATGGCATGGGTCTGGACTACCTACGGCAGCACCTGCTGCCGGCATCAACTTCCCTCCGTCCAGTGCGCTCCCACAGAGTGGGCCTCCTCAGGGTGCCTCCGATCAGAGAATGTCGATTGGTGGCCCCCAGGGCGCGCCAGACCTATGGAACCGCTTGCCGGTTGAGCTCCGGATGGCCCCTTCGCTCCTTCCGGCGCGATTTAAAAACTTATTTATTTGAACAATCTGGCCTGGTCTGATGGGTTAGGGGTTGGATTTAGTTTTAACACAGTTTTATTATTGTATTATATTGGGCATAATTATTTAATCCTTTTTAACTTCTTTTTTAACTTTTGTATTTATATTTTGATATTTATTGCCCTGTACACCGCCCTGAGTCCTTCGGGAGAAGGGCGGTATAAAAATTTAATAAATAAATAAATAAATAAATAAATTTTATCTGTTCTATAGCCAGAACAATGGTCTTCTACATATTTTGACAGCTCTTAACATATCAGCAAATAATAAAGCGCATTCTCAATCAGAGATTTATTTTTATAAACCTGCTTCCATTTTTCCTTTCCTGTGTGATCTAAAATTCTAAGTATTAAAAAGCATAAGAAAATAAATTAACAGTGAAGTTCAAATCATATCCACTTAGAAATAAAGTCTGTATAGCATTTGGCTTCAGTTAAACCTTTATGAAAGGCCTTCAGAAAAAGCATATTACATTACACACAACTGAATAAATGCTATTGCTTCTAAAAATATTAGGGTTTTTTTCCTCAGTTCAAAAAGAGAGTAGGTAAACCTTCTGTCCTCTTCCATATCATGTAAAACAACTGATTTTATTCTACATTATTCTCATTTAGTCTAAAGTAGTAATTATTCCTTCCAATAATGCAGAAGTGAGCAGAAAGGAGATCTGGAAATATGAAATGTGGCCAGTTCCTAAAGTACATAGGTAACCATGAAGATACGTTGCCAAACTTCACAACTAATGTTCGTGAAAGCCCTAGTCAAAATCTTTTTCTGTTTCTACAAATAGCATTGGATAGAGAAAATGAGAGTGTGTCCTGTTAACCTGTCCTGCCCTCACATCTTTTTTGTCTAAGTAGGAAACAGTTAGCCACAGTTTTTCTCCTTCCAGGGTTTCCTCCAATGGATAGACAAGAGTGAGGCTGCAGAGAATTAAGAACAAGGCAAGGCTACTGCACATAGCTTCTCATGCAATATTACCAAGAGAGACTTGAACACAGCTTTTGTCACATGACAGTTAGATGCCCTATACATGATCACAAAATCATTTTTTAAAAAAAGACTTACTTAGCACAACGAACCCAGTTTATGTGCTGATTCAGGGAAAATAAGAATTTTTGTCTGTGGACAGCCCATACTTTGATTGTTTTGTCATCAGAGGCTGTAACCAATAACTGGCCATCATTAGAAAAGTTGACACTTCTGACTGTTGCTGTATGAGCCTTGAATGCAGTCGATTCTCCCTTGCTTAGTTTAGGAAAACAAACACAAAAAATATATTAAATTCTAAATCATTCAATACTTGTACACATTTCTTTACTTGTTTTAATATACACATTTACATTAACAGAAATTTGTTGAATTTAGACTTATACAGTACAGCAAACCAAGAAAGAAAGAAAGAAAGAAAGAAAGAAAGAAAGAAAGAAAGAAAGAAAGAAAGAAAGAAAGAACTATTTCAATTTATAGGCAGGAATAGGTGACTATTTTAATAGTTGGGCAAAATAAAGTAATGCTTGGAGTAATAAAACAGTGACCTACTAAAACTGTGAAGTGACAAGGAAAAGTAGAACATCATGTTAAGGGTTTTAATATAAAAAGAAAAAGGGCATATGAACAGGAACAAACTGAGAACTGAAAAGCTTTATAATCAAATGAGGAAAAATCACAATCAGGAAGAAAAATAAATATTTTCTGTATTTACTGTTTGTCATCTAGGTAAATTTTATTTATTTATTCCAAACACAGGCACCAAGTTGCCAACTCAGTGTAAACTGCAGTAGATTTTCATGCAATAAGTAATGTATTTATCTTCTTACCAAAGAGTTACAAACAGCAAATAATGCACAAAAATTCCTAGTTGAGCATACATTTGAAAAAGTGACTGCTATAAATCTTTTTTTTTTAAAAAAAATCATCCTATCTTCCCAGGATGCTTCATGGATTAGAGATGAATGAATACTTCTATATTAAAGTAAGGATGGGAATCTAGAAAAAAGGCTACGCAGTATAATTTAACATTATACTTACACACTTGGAACCCACAAACGAACTGTTTTATCTCTAGAACCAGAAGCAATCAGGTGGCCAGATGGTGAAAAATTAACACACATTACTGCATCTTTATGACCCACAAAGCGATAGGCTCTCATCTGAGGTTTCATACTCCAAATCATCAAACAAGAATCCATAGAGCCACTTACTAAATGAAATAATATATAAATATTTATATTACAATCAGTGGAAAAAATGAGTGGCCAATTACATTAAATTACCCGTTCAACAGATTTTCCTAATATATTTCTGGAGGCTCTTCTTAAAAGTAGACAAAGAACAAAATGAAGAATGAAAAGCAACTATGTCATTCCACATAAAGCTATTTTTACAATTAGGAAGCACACTCAATTTATCCTTTATTGAAACCAGAATAATCTGTAGTATCCTTTCAGTTCTCTGAAATACATGACTTTGTGCCTAAGACTAAAATATCTGCAAACTGCTCTCCTCCCTTAAAGTTAAATGAAATAAATGTTTTAACAATATGTATTTTAGACATCTGGAGACAATGTTAATAATGCTTATTTTAAGAAATAAATGATGCTCAGGGGGTAACTTACCTAGCTGTTTTTTATTTAGACTGAAATCCACACTAGTTATTGCATCCCGGTGGCCTTTGAAATTCCTCTCCAATGTTGGGTCTTCCTATATAAGAAATGTCATATTGAAACAAATGTTTTCTTACAACAATGCAAATATATTCTTGAATATTCATGTATCTTGTGATAGGAAATGCAGGGGAAAAACAAATGCCAAGAAACAAATACTCTGAAGTACTAAACTGGTATGTATTCTTAGTTTGATAAGATATGTTCATTGAGTTTTAACTACCGGTATATCTGACTGTGATGAAAATTAAATTAACTACTTCAGATTCACGTTTAGAAGACAATTTTGATTTTACCCCACAGCTTATAGAACAAAGCATGAAATACTTGACAACACTTATTTAGGAAAGGACAGAGATGCTACAATTTAGAAAATACATAGACAGTGCCCTAAATATAGAATGTAAAGAACTGCGGTCTTTCCGTGGCTAAGAAAAAATCTACCATATTTTAAGTATTTGTTTAATGTGATTAATTAACCCAGTTCTGAATTTAGTTTTTCTTCCACAGAATCAATATAAGATATTTGCACAGGAATGCTGTTGAAATCATTGTTTTAATATAAAAGAGGAAAAATAACAAATATCTCTTAGTTTTGAAGTTCATTTCGATTCTCCAATTATACTAGTCTGTTGAACAAACTACAATGTCTGGGTTCAGATTTTTCACTTTGGCTTAAAGCATAATATGCACATTATGATAATTCTGAATGTATACTACATTAAGCAAAAACAAAGAAACCACCTTTTTGGCTTAGAATAATAGATCCAGCTAGATTTTGTTGCTGCAAGTCAAATGAAGCTGGGCTTGACATTTATTATGTCAAGGTTTGAGCTAATTTTTTCTCACCTTTAATAGCAATATTTTATGAAATACAGGTACATGAAATCATGACATTGCATTTTCACACCATACGTTTGGCAAAGATACCGTACATTGTGATTAGCAGCTATGACAACAGTCTCTTTAACATTTAGGATTTTTAAAATTAAAATATTTGGAATCATAATATTCAGCAATCCATTTCTTACTACTGTAAAACTAAATTGTATGGTCAGAGATCATATTTAAACGTGCCAATTCAAGAAGCACTTTTACATTGACCAAATACTACTAAGAGAGCAACAGGAATAACACCTCTGGATTAATTTTTCCCGTAAATTTCTGATTATGCACTTCAAAGTTAAAATGAATAGCTTCTGTGTACAACTGTGTACAACTGTTCAGAAAGCTTTGTCATTATAGGAAGTCAGCACACACACACACACACACACACACACACAGAAGGAAATATTTGGGGGAATATTAAAAAAGGCAGATTATATTTCCCAAAGGAATAATAGGATAAAATTTTAAAAGGCAAAAGCTTCTCCCTCCCTGCCCCAAGCAGAAACCAGCTCTGTAGAAATGCAGATTTGATAACCCTTTCAGAAAGACCTGGGTCAGGAATCTTGGAGCTGATGGGATTAGAAAGACAAGTTCCCTAAAAGTCTACATCCCCCACCCAAAATCTAAAGACATGACCTTTAGGATATAATAGGATTAACCCACATTAGAATACCAAAAGGGCACATTGAATCTCAGGTCAAAGTTCACAGCCCAGGAACAGGAACAACCTCAAACAGGAACAACTCCAAACCCAAAGCCCAAAGGAGGTATAAAAACCTACCACTCCCAGCTCCATTTTGTCAGCCATCCCAGAAACACATGCTGTGTCACTGAAATTTCTGCCAACTAAACTGAGGTTTCCTAAGCAACCTCCATTTTATTTATTCATGGCTTGGACTGGACCCTGAAGATTTTTCTTTCAACGTCATCATATAGAAAGTAGTTATATTTTGGTTTCCGAGTCCCTTGTTATTTATCATACATTTAGAGAATGGTTCGGCATCAAAGAGAGACTCTTGAAGCTTATAGCTGCGTAAACAAAGGAGACTTAGCAATTATTATCAAGACATTCAATCTACAATAAAATATGAAGCAAATTGATAGGGGTAATCTATGATTCAGGTAGAGTTAATTGACCAACATTGGGAAAAACTAGAAAACATAACAATTGAGATGTGGATTAACAAGATGCCTTCAATTGCCGCTTTAGAAAAAAAAATACAAAGTAAAAATAACAAGCCATCACAGGCAGGAATCACAATTTTACTAAATTTGGATGGATGTTATGGTTTACTGCAATAGCAATTGACTATAATATGGTAATACTTTACATATATGGTAAATTTGTATATGCATCCATCCTGCCTCTTTTTTACATTTTAATATTTTTTTTGCATTTGTTGTATATTTTTTCTATATAAATCTTAGAATTATGTTAATTTAGTTACTTGATAATGTTTATCATACTTCAATTAAAAAAAGAAAATCTATGATTCAAATATTTTTTCCAAAGTATTTTTTTCAAATAATCTACATCCATTTTTGACAAAGGTCACTATTGTAGCTGAGTAGCCTCCTAATACTTATTCCTCCGTCCAGGGGTGTAGGAGGAGAGAGGAGAAGGCTTCCCACATTTTTAATATTGATAAAAGACGCATAAGGATACAGGAAGACAAATCTAGCACAGGGATTTGTTAAAGATGAAATCTTCGCTCCCTTGGATCCATCTAGACGTTACTAATAAAATAGGGGGTGAGCGTTCTTCCAGGCACAGAAGGACAGGTCGGGCTCCACAAGGGGGTGGAATACAAGACCTCCATGGTGCCTTCCAACTCTTGTTACTCTGGTATTAGCAGCAAGCCCCGTTAAACTACTTAAGTCCTCCAGATGGCAAAGCAAAGGGCAACTTTGAGGACCCAGATTGTTGGGGGCAATTAAGCTGACTTTGTAATAATGCCACATGGGGGGGGGGGGGTGTGAAAGCCCTAATAAGCAGGCATATACATAGAATGAAGGCTACTGCTAAACTCGTAAGCCGCCCTGAGTCTTCGGAGAAGGGCGGGATATAAATGGAATTTAAAAAAAAAACAACTTTCCGTTCAGAACTTTTTCCTCTCTTCCCAGCCTGAACCTCCCCTAGTTTGGAGGAATTTCAGACGCAACACTCCAGGGCAGGGGTAGGCAACCTCGGCTCTTTTATGACTCATGGACTTCAACTCCCAGAATTCCTGAGTCAGCTATGCTGACTCAGGAATTCTGGGAGTTGAAGTCCATGAGTCATAAAAGAGCCGAGGTTGCCTACCCCTGCTCCAGGGCGACTCAGCGCTGCTGGGATCTAGATTGACATGGCGCAGCTTCAGGATCGCCCCCTCTTTCTCGCCGAGGCAGCTACCCAGGCTTGGGGTCGGTGCCGCGGCGCTGAGCCAGCCCAACGCGGGGGCCCAAGTCACCGGCCCAAGCGTGAGTTCTGCTTCTCGCAGAATCGGCGGGCCTGGCTCTCCCCGCAGATTTGCTGCCTCGAGCCGGCCTCGCTTCGGTTTTTTTTTTTTTCCCCGGCTCTCCCCATATCAAGCCAGCCCCACTTTTTCCCTGCGCTGCTGCCTGCGCGGTGGAGCCGTCCACCCCGGAGCCAACTCCCACAACGCCTCGGCATCCCTCGGCTTTGCCCTTACCAGGCAAGGGAACGCCATCGCACCCCCACGAGCCGCAGCGGAACCAAGGGCCGCCCGGATTGTTGCCGCCGGAGGGATTCAGTTTACCCGCTCCTCTGACCGCCTTAGTAACGGCGTTCCTGCCTTAAAGGGGAAGACAGCGTGGAAAACTCTGCGCCGACGCAAAAGGGGCCATCTCGGAAGCGGCGCTTTCAATTGTCAGAACTGAGGAGGGAGCGGGAAATTAATTCCCTCTCGGTTTCTGGCATGGGAAGGGGGGCATTTCTCGGGAAATAACCGGTGACAGTTCCTGGAACTAAGTTGAAATGTTTAAGAATGCCAGCTAAAAGCCTAATCCAGGGGTCTTCAAACTTGGCCCTTTTATGACTTGTGGACTTCAACTCCCAGAATTCCTCAGCCAGCTTTGCTGGCTGAGGAATTCTGGGAGTTGAAGTCCACAAGTCATAAAAGGGCCAAGTTTGAAGACCCCTGGCCTAATCGCTGGAATGAACTTATGATAGGCCTGTGCCTATGCAGAAAGTAAATCCGAAGAGGGGCTGTTTATTATACATACGATATCCAAATTCTGCCTAAGTCGATGTTTCTCATTTGAAGGTGGATGGGCTTCAACTCCCAGAATCCCTCAGTCAGCATGTTGGCTGGGGGGATTCTGGGAGTTGAGATCCATCCACTTTAAAGTTGACACGGTTGAGAAACTTTGGCCCAGACACATTTAGTAAAAGGAATTCCATCATCTCTATAATTGATTCGGGTATAGAACTGCACTTTGTTAGTAAATTTTTGTAACATCCTGGTGGAATCTTGCAGCTTAATCCCTGCTTAATTGACCCATAAAGTAGGTGTTTCATAGGTATTACATTTTGTTTGAAATGCCCTCCACATATTTTGTTTACTGCTGGTCTCCATTTGAAAGGAGCAGTAAACTTCCTTTAAACTGAAAGCAACCAATTGATACCAACAAATTAGCCCTGTGCCTCCTGACCTCTTCAGGTTACTGCATACATATCTTACTCTCCACTACTAATCTTTGCTCCCTTCCTATAGAAAAATATTGGCATATCTATGAGGCTAGTACTATATTTTATGCTGGATTTTGAAAGACTACTGAGAATGAAATAAATCAGAAATCTTATATATACTGCTCAAAAAAATAAAGGGAACACTTAAACAACACAATGTACTGTATTTAATAGTAGGATGTCTTATCTTGTGTTCCCTTTATTTTTTTGAGCAGTATATTTATCTGTTCCCTGGGCTTGTAGTATGTGGAGTTTTGAAAGCATTAAATCTACTCACCTGAGAGTAAAAGCAGAATGCAGTTTAAGCCATCTTTTAAAATTCACCACACCTGCAACCTAATCATAAATGTCTGTTGTAAATATCTCTGCAGTACCATTGTTCAGAAAGTTTCTCTGAAGGCAAAAAGAGCAGTTCTTATCAGTTGTTATCTGGTTAAATATAACAAATCCATTCTTCAAAGTCAATCCATCTTGCCAAGAAAGTTCAGTCCATCACTCATCAATTTCATTATCTCTGAGTTCTTTGTATTCATGCCTCTTCCAGCTTTTTTCATCAAAACTGCAATACTCAGACTAGGCTCTTTTTCCTTCACATCTGGCAGCATCAAACCAAATTGCATCCATCAGACTGCAAATTTAATCCAACTATTAGTCTCTGTCTCTGAGTATCATTGTGGTATTGATTTAAAACCATTGCTGACCCATCAAGTTTTTTTATTAAAGTTTTTAAATAAAACTTGTAAGTTAAAAACATTTTTTCCAAAATTTCTCAGAGAACTTTATCTCTTACTGTAGACATTGTGAAGGCAAACAGTTTCTTTCAAGGACAAGAGAAGCTGATATACCATAACAAAATGTCCATAGAGAAAAGATAATTTTCGCCTGGATTTCTTCATCGGTGGGCCCCTGTAAAGGGGTCGAAAGTCGCCCAGGAGGGGCGACGAGCCGGGAAGAGGTCTCACCAGTCGGCAGTAGAAGGGCGGTGGCCCTCCCATTTGGAGCTACTCTCCGAACCAAAGAAGAAAGGATGAGCCACTTCCATGACCCATTGTTTCCTGCCAAAGCCAAAAGCACAACAAAGCATTGAAAACACTTGAAAACTGGGTGAGAATTGCCTTCTTCTTTTCCTAATCGTCTAATTTGCCTGTCAAAAGCTTTCCGAATTTGCTTCCCCTTGCGAGGAGAGAGGGAAGGGATTTCTGTTTTTTCCCCACCCTCCTTAATAGCAGCCTTTGTCTACATTGGGAGAGAAAAGAAAAAGCCCTGTACTAAATGATACTGATTCATTGGACTTACTGCCTTTTTACTTTTGGACCAAAGTTCCTATATTCACAGAAATGGACTATTCTACCTATTAGTCTAAAAAAGAAAAGAAATTTTAAAAAGAAATAAAAAGACTCTGTCTAAAAAGGACTTGAAGTACTCTGGAGAAATCTAGTGGCTAAGCCTGTTACAGCAAGTGTTTACATTTTGGACTAACCTTGGCTTTGAGATAAAAACCTGAAACAGCTGGAGATGCATCTGGCTTAGACTTGTGGAGGTGGACACTTACTGATTTTTGTTTGAAAAAATAGCCTCCACTAAGGACTATTTATAAATACTACAAAATGGAGAAGGATCAGCCACAAACCTCGCCTGACTATAACCTTATACTTGAAACAATCTATAGAGTCACTGAGATGTCTATCTCCAGATTTAATAATTTACATGCCAGCCTTAAGTCACAAATTGAAACTCAGACTGCAACTAAAGAACTTACACTTCAGAATATAATAAAATTGGAAGATACTACTATTGAGGCAGAGGAATATAAGCAACAACAACAAAATACTAAAACAACTAATATCCAAAACCTGACTTTACTCAAAGAACCTACAATCTTTAAAGTACAAGGAACTACTACTGTGACAGACAATCTTAAAGACCCACAACAAACTAGGGAAAAACTTAATACTCAACTTTTGACCCTATCTAAGAAGCCTACAATTTCAGAAATACACTAAATGAAAGATAGTGATGCCAACATAGGAGACGCTGAAGACCAACAAAGACAACCGTGGAAAGCTTGGACAGTCAATTACTAACTATAAAACTGCATAAGATTTTCTACTCAAAACAGATCAACCCAGATAGTAGAAGAATCCAGATTGAACTGCAGACAGAGATGTCAGAGCAAATAAAGAGAGTGGAATTAACTTGGTGTCAATATAATGACTATAAATAGTTCAACCTTTGTATATTGCTGATGGTTGGATGGCCTCCTCTGGTGCAAATAATATGCATGCAAGTAAATGAAGACCTACTTAGCAATTTAAAGCCCTGGGTCTGGAAGCCCGACTGGCAAAAAAATAAACCTAGAGTTAGATTTAAAAAATGAATTCCTAAAGAATTATTGTAGGTCATTTTGTTAGTAATTAGCGACTTATTAGGACTTGAAATAGAAAATATTCCTGAGATAGAATTAAAATGTGTTTAAGTATTTATTAAGCTTATTCCAAATACTATAAATTTATATATTGATATAATGGAAATCTGGATTATGGATCCTATGTTTGATGTTAAAATTTTGGTTATGTATAAGAAGAAGTAGATTGATAAATATAGACTCTCTGATTGGTAACCTGTGATGTATTAGGATATGAAATAAACAATGTTTATTAGGTAGAAGCTAGCTATTTAACTATTGGTATATGTTAGATGATACAATCTTTGGTGTAATAAGATAAGGGAACTTTGGGTTGTGAATACTACTTGGGATGTTAAAGGTTAAACTTGGATACTATAATTAATATCAAAATTAGATAAAATTTAATAACAGGATATAGATATACCCTACTGAAATTGGATTGACAAAATCTTCTCTAATTGACCATGCTATTCCTAGAAATTTGTTAGTTTAAATATGTTGAATGTTGAGGGAAATAGAGAAGGATGTTATGATAAGGTATCCTGAACTATGTATTGAAAATTGTGTTACTCAATTGATGACTACCCAGGTATCATGATGCTTTCTAAATATATAGGTTGTAAATTGAAAAACTAACAAAACTTGTTTAAAAAAAAGTTTAAAAAGAGACCATAGCTTTTTTTTAAAAAAAAAAACCTAATAAAACCAAAACCTTATAGTAAAATCCAGGATAGATCTGAATCAATCAAATAGTCTTTATATAGGAGAGTGAGGCCTCTCGCCACCAACTTCCTTACAACAAAACTGAAAGTGGTCTAAAGTTCCAAAATAAAGAGTAAGAAAATGAAAAAAAGTTTAGAAAAATTCAGGAAATTGATTAAAGTGTAAATCAAACAGTAAGAAAAGCTTTAAAATTGCAGTTAAAACCCAGGTGTGCTTTTAAAAAAAACAAATAGTGAAGAGAAAAGGTAATAAAAGACTCGATCCTCTGATCACTACTACCAAGAATTGTGTTCAATAAGATCCCTCTTCTCTGAAGTTACACAATTGCCTGAGGGTCATCCTGGATGGTTCCTAATGCTCCCATTTAAATCTAAAGAGCATAAGTAATCAGCTTTGGCAGCATAATCAGCTTTTTGTCGGCAGGAAAAAAAAGAGTACCTGCAGTTCAACATACCATCTTGTAGGAAATCCAAGATTGGCCATGATTCTTCATCAGCTAATGACATTTGGAAAAGAGAAGAGTAAGAAAGTGAGAGGGTTTAACCCAGCGTGTCTCAATCTTAGCAGCTTTAAAATATCAGCTCCAAGAATTCCCCAGCCAGTTTGCTTTGTTGATGCATCCTGCATAATCTGGGCAGTGAAAAACAGAAGCAATAGGAGCAGCAAATATTATGCTGATTTAGGTGGCTATAACTGAAACATGGCAGTGGTAATAGGCCCTAATTATTTATAATGAGTATGTTATATCTATAGATTTCTTCAGCAGGTGGCAGCACCTGACTGCTTGGAATCAGAAGCAAAACAGGTCAGATTAGAATTGAATGAGAAAAATAGGCTCATAAACTGAGAAATTTTAAAACATTCCAGAAGAAGGCAGTGGGGAACCACTTTTGTATGATTGCCCAAAGAAACAACACAGATGCCCCTGTGAAGGTATTGAGAGTTGAGATAGGAGATTTTACTTTTACCAATATATTTATAATTCCTTTTTCTTGTGAATAATGCTTCTAGGATTATTCTAAAGGGCACAGTCAAAAATGATATATAACTATGAAGTCATGAGCGTGAAATGTCAAAAATTAAGCAGGTATTTATCACTAGTACCTTCAGATTAAATACAAATAGCAGAGTGGGAAATTGCAATTAAGGAATTCTCAATATTTATTTTGTTGGTTAGGCAATTTTGACTTTTGAAAGAAAGACTTTAACCAAGTTGGGAGATGGTACATCTCCATTTATTTAGTCATTAATATAAGAACCTTGCACACTAGACTTCCGGTGGCTGCGCGATGCCGGAGACAGCCTTCCCGGGCTGCCCGCGGCTCAGCTGTGTGATTTTCGCCCGAAACAGCGCCGATCAGCTGTTCGGGTGAATTTGAAGCCCCCTCCTCGGGAGAAGAGGAGGGGGTGAGGCCCCAGGTAGGGGTAGAGTTCTCCGGGGCCGCCTGAGCTTGGAGCTTGGGCGGCTGAAGGATTGAACTCCCCCGAAGCCTGGGTTGCTCCCAGCTGGCTGCGTCTCTGCTCCGGATTTCTTGGAGCAGAGCCAGTCGTCTGCGACCACCCCTTCCTGAAGGAAGGACTATGGATTAAAAGGAGCAGGCAGAGCGGTACAAGAGGAAAAGGTGAAGAGGATTATTTTATTTTACTCTCGAGCTTGATGGACTTTTTAAACTTAAAGTGAAAGTGCGTCACAATTGAAAGTAAAAGATGGCGGCTAAACCTCCCCCTAAAACTCTTCGGAGTGGTGGATCTTCTCCGGTGCAACAATCATCATTATAGGCGTTGCATCCTCCTGATGTATTGACACCGAAGGACTTACGAGATGCTCTTGAAAAACATGCCCAGGTAATTTTGGAATCAATGGGTGATAAATTTGCACAGATGGAGGAGAAATTGGAGAAATTGGAGGAGAGAATGGAAGAGAGGATGGAACAGAAGTTCAGCGTGATGAAGGTAGACATTTTGTCTTCAGTGCATAAAGTGGCGGAATGTGTGGAAGATTTGGATGAAAAAGTGGATGATTTGATTCAAAAGAATGCCATATTAGAAGCAAAAGTACGGGAGAATGAAGATTTAAGAGTCAAAATGGAAAGAGAATTAAGTCTTGCTCAATATTACCAGATGCAGTTTGCTGTTAGAATTAGAGGCTTAAAAGAGAATACTAAGGAAGATTTAAAGCAGCTGGTTTCTGAGGCTCTCGAAGTGGTATTGAAGCAGCCAGCATCTGAAATAAGAGAAGGTATGGATAAAGTGTTCCGTGTGAATTCATGGATTGCTAGACAGAGAAAGCTGCCTAGAGATGTGGTGGTTTACTTTGCAAAAAGAGAAATCAGAGATGAAGTTATACAAGCTGCCTATGATGCTAAAGTTGTGATTGCTGATCAAGAAGTCTTGGTTTTAAAAGAAATTCCTCCAAAGATTTTAAGGAGAAGGAAGGACTTTACATTTCTTGTGCAAGAGCTCAAGCAACGAGATATAAGGTTCAGATGGGAGATTCCAGATGGGTTGATGGTGATGTATGAAGGTAAATGGTATCGGCTGATTACTGTGAAGCAAGCGCGTGATTTCTACAATAACGTTTTAAAAGCAACCCCATTAACACTTCTGGAAGCTGCAAAGGGATCTGGAGAAGGAGAACATCAAGAGGATGAAGCAGAGGAAAACGGTGCTGGAGGAGATCAAGCTATAACTTCTTTGGATGATCCTAGAGAGCAAAGGGTAACGCGTGCTGCTTTAAAACGAGCAAAGAAAATAAAAGAACAAGACCAGCAAAAGTCTTCGGAACTTCCACAACGTACTTACAGCCAAGCAGTGGGAGGAGCACGGCCTAAAGAAGATAGTCCTATCAAAGCAGTGCTCCAAGAGCTTTGGGAGGATATGCATGGCAACTAAATTTTTAACTTGGAACGTTAATGGACTAAATTCACCACAGAAGAGGAAGAAAGTTTTTCAATATTTAAAACAATTCAAGATAGATGTTATATGTTTGCAAGAAACGCATATTAGAGTTCTGGATCAAAAGTATTTATCGAACTCAAGGTTGGGTACGCAATTTGTTGCTTCTGCAATGAATAAGAAAAATGGAGTGGTTGTTTATGTTAAAAGTGCCTTAACAGCAGACTTAATTGAAGCAGATAAGCATGGAAGATACGTTATGATAGAGCTGCTGTTAGAAGGTAAAAAGACGCTTTTAGTTGGATTATATGCACCTAATCAACAACAAGCTGACTTTTTTAGTTTTCTTCACACAAAGCTTACCCAGTTGGATTATAAATCTTTTATTTTTATGGGGGATTGGAATGGTGTTTTGGATGTACAGATGGATAAGGCTGGAGCTTTTAAGCGCATTCCAAGTCATGCTAGACTGCCTAAATCTTTTTTTGAAATGAAGGATGACTTGGAACTGCGAGATATTTGGCGTGAGAGACACTTGCAGGAAAAGGATTACACTTTTTATTCTGATAGACATCAATCTTTTTTGAGGATTGATTTTATTTTGTTGACTAATGACTTTTTTTTGAGGACTAAAAAGGTGAAGATTTGTGCAAGAACTATCTCTGATCATAGTCCAGTTTGGTTAGAGATTGATAAGGAGAAAAGAGACAGGCGCTCGTGGTGCGTAAATGAGAATTTGTTTAGAAATCAGAGAAATGTGGAAGAATGCAAGCAGCGGATGAAGGATTTTTTTGAAATTAATATGAACAAGGGTACCTCTATGGATATGGTGTGGGATGCTAGCAAGGCCTACATGAGAGGGGTGTTGATATATATCAATAATAAACATAGATGTGCTGTGGAAGCTAGGAGGGAAGAACTGGAGAATGAAATAAAGGAAAAAGAAAAGGCTTTGATTTTGAACTCAGAGGATGTGAAGACTAAGGAGGCTATTAAATTGTTAAGAGGACAATTTGATAAATTAATGGCTGACCAAGTGGCAACCAATCTGCGGTTTGCCAGGCATAATACTTTTTGCAACGCTAATAAACCAGGTAGATGGTTAGCTTATAGATTGAGGAAAAAACAAAGGGCTTCTAATATAGATAAGATTGAGCATAAAGGAAGGGTTGTGTTTCAACAGGACCTTATCAAGGACGCTTTTGTGGATTTTTATTCTAAATTATATGCTAAGGAGAAAATTAATGAAAAAGACATTGATATATATTTGGAGAATGCTAGCATCCCGGTTCTTACGCAAGTACAAAAAGAGGGGATTAATCAATTGATTACAGAAGAAGAAATTTTTATAGCAATTAAGGAACTGAAGGTGGATAAAGCACCAGGTACGGATGGTTTGACTGCGGCCTATTACAAAAATTTACAATTAGAGATGATAAAACCGTTAAAGGAACTGTTCCAGACAATCCAGAGGGGGGGAAAGGTGCCACCGTCTTGGAGAACAGCTTTTATTTCCTTGATTCCGAAGGAAGACCAAGATGCTACTCAAGTTAAAAATTACAGACTGATATCGCTTTTAAATACAGATTACAAGATATTTGCTAAGGTTTTGGCTAATAGATTGATGAGGGTTCTGCAACAGGTGATTCATGGGGACCAAACGGGGTTTATTAGTGGTAGGCAAATGAAAAATAATGTGAGGCATATAGTTGATGTGTTAGAGTTTTTGGAAAGGAACAACCAGATCTCTGCGGCGCTAATTTTCTTAGATGCTGAAAAAGCTTTTGATCAATTGAATTGGCAATTTTTGTTGAAAGTTTTAGACAAAATGGATTTTGGGGAAAATTTTTTGCAACCGATTAGGGCATTATATCAAAAACAAACTGCCCGAATTATAGTTAATAATAGTTTGACAGAAGCATGTAATATTGAGAAGGGCACAAGGCAAGGGTGTCCGTTATCGCCCTTGTTATTTGTGTTAACATTAGAGATATTATTGGTTAAAATACATAATTCGGAAAAAATTAAGGGGATACAAATTAGAGATCAGGATTATAGATTGAGAGCATTCGCAGATGATCTGGTTGTTACAGTGACCCAGCCAGAGAACTCTGTTGTGGACCTGATGGAGATAATAACACAATATGGGAAGGTTTCTGGATTTAAAGTTAATACACAGAAAACCAAAATTTTGGCCAGAAATATGACAGTTTCGCAAAAGGTTCTCTTAGAAGGATTAACTGGATTTGAGATTGTTAAAAGGGTTAAATATTTGGGGGCGTTTTTGTCGCCCTCTAATACAAAGTTATATAAAAATAATTATGAAAAACTATGGGGGAAAATTCAAAAAGAATTGGAGAATTGGGAAAAATTGTAATTGTCTTTGTTGGGACGGATTGCAGCAGTGAAAATGAATGTCCTGCCTAAATTTTTATTTTTATTTCAAATGATACCGATTCTTAAGAAAGATTCTAATTTGGAGGAATGGCAGCGAGGTATCAATAAATTTGTGTGGGCAGGGAAAAAGCCACGAGTTAAACTTAAGATTATGCAGGATACTCGTGAGAGAGGTGGGCTTAAAATGCCCAATTTTAAACTATATTATGAAGCTGCTGCATTAGTAGGAATAAGTGATTGGATTAATTTGACACAAGAGAGATTATTAAATCTTGAGGGCCATGATTTGTTGTTTGGCTGGCATGCATATTTGTTGTATGACAAGAAGGTAGACAATGTGTTTAGAGTGCATATTTTAAAGACAGGCATTGCTGAGAGTTTGGAAGAAGTACAGATATAAGTTAGATTGCAAGATACCACTGTGGGCAATTCCAAAACACGCAATAGAAAATATACATGCTGGTTTCAAACATGATGTGACTACGTACAAGGAGATCCTAAGTTTGGAAAGAAATGTCTGGTGTTTGAAATCATATAGCCTCTTGCGAGAAGAGAAGGTTGTTCAAAACTGGTTTCAATATACTCAGTTATGGGCCAGGTGGAAAGAAGATCAGAAAAATGGTTTTACAATGACTGATGAAAATTTGATAAAGCAAATTAGAAATCAGGGACCAGCACATATTAAACGGATATATCTTGCGTTGATAGAGATTGATTCAGAAACAGAACTTGTTAAGGATTGTATGATAAAATGGGCCCAAAACATCCAGGAAGTTATCACAATGGACACGTGGGAAAAGATTTGGGTGAGGAACGTAAAATTTACACAAGCTCAAAATCTAAGAGAGAATTTTTACAAAATGTTTTATAGATGGCATTTAGATCCTAAAAAGCTTGCAAGTATGTATCCGAATTATCAGCCTAAATGTTGGAGGTGCGGTGATGAAGATGCAACATATTTTCACATATGGTGGACATGTAAAAAGGTTAAGGCTTTTTGGATAAAAGTTTGGTGGAACATGCAGAAGATTTTTAAACAGAGGATAAAGTTTTGTCCGCAACTTTTTCTGTTGGGAATAATTACAGATGCTACAGTTGTGGACACTAAGTTGATGTTGAATTTAATTACGGCAGCAAGACTCTTGATAGGTCAGTATTGGAAGAAAGAGGAATCGCCGACTATAGAAGAGTGGACTTTAAAGGTTTCCGACCTGGCAGAGATGGCGAAGATTTCGGCCTATTTGAAAGATCATTCGCAAGAACGCTATATTATGGAATGGAGAAAATGGATTGAGTTTATCCAGAATAAGTATAGGGTTAAGAAGTTTTATGTAGCATTTGAATAAGTCTTCTTTCTTTTTTCTTCTTTTTTTCTTTTAGTTTTTTTTAAATATATATTTAATATTACTAAGATAGAGAGTGATGGATTTTAGAGTTTATAGTTGTTAGTATATGATTGTTTATGATTGTTTTTTTATATATATACCTTGTATTTAGCTCTGGGAAGTCGGGGGGGGCGGCAAGGGGGGAGGGGGGAGAGGTAGGGGGGGAGGGAGAAGGGAGGGGGAGGGGGGGTTTTAAAGAAAAATTGTATGTTAAAACTTTTCAATAAAAAAAAAAGAACCTTGCACACTAATATTCTTTTTTATCTCCAAAATGAATGGAGATATCGGTATGTGTCACTTTTCGCTATATTTTTAAATTTTATCCTCTACATGCCTAGATACCTAATGAGGCAAAATTAGTTCTCATTTTTCATGAGAACTTTGACAAAGCAACATTCTGTAGGAACAGTTTTTCCTTGTACTAAGCAAAAAGCAGTATTACATAGAAACGGTAAATTACGATCATTGTTCAATAGTTACAACATGGCAAAGTACATGAAGGTATAGTTTATCTCTCCTAAGAAAAATGGGGGAAAGTGGGAAATGTAAATAAATGAGATACAAGCACATTTTGAAAGGTAAGCCAAAAAAACACGAGCTGTTTGAGAAAGAAAATCATAAGCAAATAAAATCAACCTGGCGTGTGATCTTCTAGTCTGTAGCACTGCTAATTCACGTGTTTTTGTTCTTTTAAAAAAATTCTGAAATTTGGGGTTTGGAAATATTGCCACTTAAATAGTTCTCCACTGAACCGTATTTGTACAAACCAGGCATGTCCAAGCCTTTGCTCTCAGGCCACATGCAGCCTTGGACTGCTAGTAATGCAGCCCCCCACAAGATCATAAACTTTTAACATTATGTGCATGTATAGACATTAACTGTATCATATATATTTTATATGCAGTCCAAGACAATTCCTACTCCCTCACTCTCTAGGGCCCAAGCAAGCCTTAGAGATTGCACATGCCTGGTATATATTGAGGCATTAATAGCCAGGATATCACACATGCAGCCTTTTAAAATTAAGAGAAATGAACCTTCATCATAATTACCGTACTTCTTAGAGTAAAATTAATTTAGGATTTTATTATTTGACATATTCAGTTGGGAAGAGTTTAGAGAGTTGATGCAATTCTCTTCCTTTCCCCAGATGTTCCCTTTTCCCTCCAGTAGTTGGACTTTTTTATTAGTATCACACAACCGGTTCAGAGCTGAGATATATCTCTTATCTGCATAACTTGGAAACTATTTTCAGGAATGATCAACTCTTTTTTTTAATCGAAGCTAGGATTGCAAATGTGTGGATGACTAGTAGGTGGCAGCAAAAAGGTATAAAAAACTTTTTGCTAGAACCAGTGGTCCTAATATAGATGTATGCAAGAATTAGCCTATATCAGGGGTCTTCAAACGGCCCTTTTATGACTTGTGGACTTCAACTCCCAGAATTCCTCAGCCAGGCACGCTGGCTGAGGAATTCTGGGAATTGAAGTCCACAAGTCATAAAAGGGCCAAGTTTGAAGACCCCTGGCCTATATGATATGCAGGTTTTACATATTTTCCTCCAAAATAGAAATATTGAAATACCCAAAGCAACTTGTATGACAGTTCATAAAGGACATTCTTTTCTTGTTGCAATGGAAACAAAATTGCTAGTCAGGTCAAACTGGGTTTTCCACATAAACAAAATAAAAGAGAAAATATTCTACATATACAATCTTGCAAATTAAATTCCTGGTATCTCTGCTTTGATTTTTTTTTAAAATTTTCCATTAGCAAAATTATCATGGTAAATATGGTTGGGCCATATAAAGCAATAATCTAATTTTGTTTAAAGAGGTTTTTTACATTAGAATCAAATTACTCCTGTCTGGGATAGAGAGTATTAATTCTGTTAACTTTGAAGAGAGAAATATGATGAATGCCAAAAAAGAATTCTATTAAAAGTGTAGGGAACAGGTGCTTTCTTCTTCATAGAATTTGGTGGCCTTACATAAAGCTGAGCTCATTTCTATAGTATACTTTCATAAAGCAGATTACTTTTATTGAGTTATACAATGAGGATAGTCATTCATTCAATTTCTACATTTCAAGCAAGCGTCCTATGTAAACGTATTATATAAGTGATACATGCTAAATTTAATAAGTAAATTATTTGATTGAAAAGGAATCTGATTCTATTACAGCAATACTTTCAAAATATAAGCAACTTTGTTGTTGCTTTCTGCTACTATTTTAAATTTCTAGGACTCAAGAAAATTAATCCACCAAAAATTGAAGCTCAGAAGCTTGCTGGAGGTACTGTAGACCAGAAATTGGAAAAAGGACATTAGAAATCTCTGGACTTTCTGCTTAGTAATGACATTTGTATATAAAAAAAAAGTTGCTGGAATTACAGAGAATGTGAACAAACAACGTCCTCCAATATTTCACTGTGTGTTTATATCTCTTACGAAACTCCAGGGGCATCAGAATCATTGAAAGGGACAAGGCCAAATTAGGGAAACCTGTAAAGCTATTCCTAAGAAAACATTGATTTTGCAAAGTCTGGCCATGATCTGTGCTATTGGTTTCTAGTTTTTTCCTTTCCTCCCTCCTTTCAACCAAGCTGGAACTTTGCACAAGGTCAGAA
Source organism: Vipera ursinii (assembly GCF_947247035.1). Lineage (NCBI taxonomy): Eukaryota > Metazoa > Chordata > Lepidosauria > Squamata > Viperidae > Vipera > Vipera ursinii. The sequence goes on from NC_139513.1 coordinate 66,798,169, forward strand.
AAGTTCATAGCCTACACTGTACTCAGGGACAAATGGGCACAAATTGCTTGGATGTCAAGATAATATCAAATGAACTGATTAGAGGTGATAGAAGTTCACGTTCAGCTCTTCACAATATACCATGTCACTCCCCCTGGTTTTAGCTATAAACTGTCTAATGTGGTCCAATTGCATTATATGTTCTTGCACAACCATTTATGGTCACAATTTTGATGGCTCTTTTTTGCAATCTGTTGTGTCCTTCAGCTCTATAGGAAACCACACCAATCTCTTACTAACATTAAATAAGAGATACATTGTGTTCTTCCATGATGTGGAGTCATCTAAAGATATTCTTGGGTTTGTATAGATTAGATAATTCTTATAATTGTTGCATATACATCAAAGATCAGTGTGAATGAGGGCACAAAATGAAGTTATGCTAGTAGTTTTTCTGTGCTTTTGAGATGAAAATTTAATAAAAGATACATTGTTTCCTTGTATAGTACTTATTTCCAACTCATTGTATTAAATGGGAGAAATGTATATATCTGCTCATATTAAAGTTTGAGTAAGTTTAAATTAAAACTTTATTATATCTGATGGTATCTTTCAATAATTCTATGTGAATCAATCTGTTTTAATTGGCATTGGAGATCAGAAGGGAATGCAAGATCAATTTCAATTCACAGGCAACATGATTTGATTCAAACTGTTTGGAGATTCAGTTAAAATAAGTTTGCCCTTAGGCTGCATTGAAAGAAAAGTCTTTATTGTGGTTCAGCCAAGCTGGGAATTAACATGGCAACTGCTTTAGGAAGAAGGTTTTAGTTTATTGAAGATGAGAGCCAGACAGAAAGGTGGCTCTGGCAGAAAAAAAAGAGAAGGGCTGAGCACATGTAGGGAGTGGGTTTTTATACCCTCTGGAGCTTTTTGTTTGGAGTTGTTCCTGTGGCATGAACTTTGATCTGAGTCTGAGTGTTCCTTTCTGGTATTCTGATGGTGGTGGGTTAATCTTATTATGTCCCAGAGGTCATATCCGGCTTCCCTGGGGCTAGGGCTGATGACTCTTAATAGTTTGGGTGGGGTATGTAGATTTTAGGTCTTTGTCTTTTTAATCTTCCAGCTCCAACCTTCCTGGATTTACATCTGCATTTGTACAGAGCTGGTTTCTGCTTGGGGGAGGGAGACCTGGGGCTATTAAGAAAAACTGGACATGCTTTTCTGCCTCTTTAAGATCTTTTGCAGAAATATATTTTCCTGCCCTTTTAATATTTCCTTCTTTGGGGGGCTGACCTCCCACAGTTGTAAAGAAAAAACATCAAAACTCTTGCATCTGCTTCAGGTTTTGGCAGAATGAGAGTAAAATAGCAAGGTTGGTACTGTAAACTGTTTCAGTGAGGTTAGGTTTCCCAAGTTTCAGTCCAGTAAATTTGAGAGCTATGTCAGAATAAAGTTTTGAAATATTCTCTTTACACATTTAAATTGGACAGCAGAAAAGAGGAACAGTCAGCACAGCTATGAAAACAATTGAATTTTCTTCATTTTCTCAGAAATAAATCCAAAATAACCCCCATTTCTACCTTTTCTCCTTGTTTGCTTGAAAATAATTAGGTTAAATGAATTAGTTGTTCTCTAAGTGCTAGAGCAGACATGTCAAACTCAGGACAATTTTGCCATTGCTGGCAATGGGGTGGGCATGGCTTCCGCATGATGCATCTGGCCTGTGGGCCAGCAGTTTGACACCCCTGTGCTAGAGCCTAGAAATGTAATTGTATAATGATAGCAGCCAGAATGACTAAGTAACACTGGACAAGACCACAGTATATTTCCCAGTCAAGGGAAATGGGGAGGAAATTAAACAAAACATATAATAGGAATAATGAACTATGAACTTTTTAATGTAATCTTGTATGCTGCGGGAACTCACTTGAAAGGCATGGCTGTATGTGTGTCTGTTTTACCAATATCTCAATCCAGTTATTTTGCAGACACTTAGGCCGTTAGCTGCAAGTCAACAAGAAAAGTTTCCAAATCATCTATTTGACTCCACCACCCACAAAGATATACTGTTTAATGATTCAGCTAAAATAAAATATTGAACAACTATCTAAAGCTAAAGTAGAATATTGAACAATAATCTTGGATTAATTATATTAAATCTGAATTAGTTGTACTGTATGTGTTTATTAATACTGTAAGTTTACAGATTTATTATTTAGTCTTGCTTATGAAATACATGGTGTGTTATAACATAGTGTCAGTGCAGCATGTCTACATAAATAAAGGAACTTATCTCCTGACTGTCTTTGAATATAATTTCTGAACTATAGTTGACTTAGAACAGCATAGCCATTAACTAGGACACCTAGAAATTAATATGTTTGCAGGCACACTGAAAGTATCCAGGTTTAGCCTAGGATTAATATGTTTGAAAATATGGATATATCCATAAAAAGCCAGATGACAAAAACTTAGATTGCCTGATTCTGGAGCAGGTGATGAACTAACAAATCAATCTTTTTCAATTATAGCATCGTAATGTAGGTATGAAGTTCATTTCATCATCTGTTTACCGTAATTGACATTCAGCCTGAAGCAATGTGTTGGCTATACCATTTTGTTTTTGTTTTTACTATAGTTTTCAATGGTGCAAGACTTTTAGGACTTTTAAAATGCTTCTAGAGTTTTACTGCTGTTGAGTATTGAGCTTGTACTTTGTTTCACTATGGTCTGTATTAAAAGTTGTTTATGGTGTAATGTTGTAGCAAGTATTAAATCATGTTTTAATTTGTGGGGCATGTATCCTAGGCAAAGGATGTCATTTTTAAAAAAGATAATCACATGTATTTAATATTTAAGTATATAGATTCTGATTTAATTAAGAAAAAAACATATACATGCATACAGACTATGATGATTGATACTACACATAGACTTTTGTGAAATATAGATATTATTTTGCTATGCAGCATATATTCACAAGAGAGAAACTTGCTTAATAGCTTGTTTCTAAAATATTACTTCGACTAAAAGACAGAAGAGAACCCCTTAGAGGTAGATACCAAATAGTGATACCAAACTTCCAGAAAGATTTTTGTGCAAGAGGAAAACAAAAGAAGCACATGGATTCTTTTAAATAAAATGCTTCAGGACAGTTTGTGTGTCACTGATCACTATCAGTGCTGGACTTTAGAAAAAGCAGAATGAATTAACTATGAAGCAAGGTGTAACAAACGTCTTGAGCAACATCCCTGATCAAATTTTTGGCTAGAGTACCAATAACTATATTAATTTAATTATCAGGTACATGATGTAGACCACAGGATCTTAAATAGGGGGAGGGAAAAATCTGGATTGTTGAGAAGATACTGCATCCTGTTCTTACAAAACAATCCTTGGATTTCCAATTACAGCACTCACAAAATGGCTGTCATGGAATCATGCCAGTTAGAAAGCAAAGGATTAACCAGAATGCCTCTTGGCACTCCCTCAAGTCCATTCTTTGCCAGCATACTTTCTACTACTTCTTTTTTCTTGGTGGATGGTGGATATACTGCCAAATTGTAGGACCCTTGAGACGGAATAAAAGTTTACACTAGAGGCTCTTTCTTTGTTTTGCAACATGCCACAGAAACCAGAAATTACAGACATTTTGAAAGCTTAGTTGCATTGAGCCTGCAAGATCTATTATGTTCTGGTTTTTACTTTATCTTCCAAGTGATGTGCTTGTTGACCCGGAATTAGGGGACAGCATAGGAAGTATCAACTGTGAATATGTGCAGATGGTTCCACTGTCTTTGGGCCCTTGCAGAGTCATGGATGTTTTCCTTGCTGTCCTTTCATGACCCTGCATCCATGACTCTACAAGGGAACATACAATGTCTTTAGGGAAACACCCAAAAGGAACATTTTTTGCTACTTCTGCTTTCTCCCGTCTTTATCTTTGTGTGTCAGCTTTGCTGAGTGGATTGCTTATGTAATCAAAAAGAATAAACACAAGGATTTCTTGTCATTCAGGGCTTCTCTCTTTTAGAGGGGCCCATCTTTGTTCAGCTGAATAAAAACGTAAAGCTTAAAGGCAACTTCTGGTTTCCTATATTTCTTTATCAAGCAACACCTCAGATACTGCACAACACCTTCTCACTTACCTGTTTCTGATAACCACTATTTTATTTCCTTCATATAACTTTTATACTCAAGCAAAGCAACAACTTGTGGTAAGCTGAAAGAACAATAATGTCAATTGCAATGTTCTCCAATCTCATATATCCTCAGTCCTAAATGTAATTGAGATTCTACTGGATTTATCGTATATATTTTAATAAAAATTAAATGAAAAGCTAACATGGAGCTAATTTCTAGCCCTTTTGTGTAGTCCAGGAACATACATAGAAAACAGAATTAATGGAAGACTGGTGCTTGATATATTTGGAAACATGCCATGTTGCCCATCCCACTCTCCCTCGTTGTGTTTGTATGTGTGGAGAGAGATCTTTGATTTCTGTTCCTGGATGCCCTCATGTATTGTATGTATGTGTATAAAGAGAGAGATAGAGACAGAGACAGACAGAGATATCTATCTATCTATCTATCTATCTATCTATCTATCTATCTATCTATCTATCTATCTATCTATGGACATCCAGGAACTGGAATCAAAGAGCCCTATTTGTGAAAATACAAAATCTTGCCCCAATTTACATTAAACAAATTATTTCCTCCCCAGATTCTTTTCAGAGGTTGGCTGAAATAAAAAGGTGCAAGAAAGTAATTCCCTACACACATCTGACAAATCTATTTAACTAAAACTCTCATCATGGCTGTTAGCTGAATAAAATATGTCATAGAGCTGTGGTGGCGAACCTATGGCACGGGTGCCACAGGTGGCACGCAGAGCCCTCTCTGTGGGCACACATGCCGTCCCCCCAGTCTTAGGCCTTCAGCTGGGTTTTATAAAACCTTTTCGATTTAGGCCTCCGCCACCATGTACCAAAAAAAAGGTTCAATTAATCAATTTCAACTTCTCTTGGGGAAAAAAAAGTTCTCGCAAAGTTGGAATTGATTGATTGAACTTTTTAGTCCCACCCAGTCTGCAGCTACCACTGCAGCCACGCCCACCCAAAGGGCCATGCCCACCCGGCACCCGATGATAAGTGGGTTTTGGGTTGCACTTTGAGCACTCGGTCTCTAAAAGGTTTGCCATCACTGTCATAGAGCAATCATTTTTGAAGCAAAGTGCCTCAAATGAGCTAAGTTACAGAATGTGTCCAAAATCTGGAACCCATGACTCCCAAGGGAATGATTTTTTTTTAAAAAAAATTGTTGCTGCTTCAATGCTACTGGCTGCTGCTACACTGCTGGCCCTGCTATTTTGGTCACACGATCTTCATATTCAATATCCCGTGACAGTTTCCCAGCCATTGTGGCAATCCCTCACTCACTCCTCCCACCCAGCAACAGCCACTGACAGGCGGGCAGGCCGGTGGAAGATTTCTAATGCTCCCTGGCAGATTCCCACAAGGAAACTTATTCAAGCTGGCAGAAACTCCTGCTCCCACTGCTTTTTTGCCCATTCTGGGTCATTCTGTCTCTGTTTAGGCAAGGAAATATCTCTGAAATGATAACCCAATGGGACATGGGTGGTCTAATTTGTTCTACAAATAAAGCTATCCACTATGATATAATGGGGATTTGCTGCCATCGTGCCTTGTTTGGTGCTAAAGTTTATTATTTACAAGACACAATGCATTCTCTAATCAACTACTGCTCCAGATTTCTTAGCCATTTGAGGCTTAGTGGGTAGTAATAGGAGTATGACCTTTTTGGTAGCCATACTCACACAGATTACCTTGAGATTGTTGATTCAATCTTAAAATGTGTTAAAAGTGTTTTCTTTCTTCTGTTTTTTTTTACTTTGGGGGCTTGGTGATGCTTGGAATTTGAAAGGTTTCTATGATTACATTTTTTCAGTTATTTTCTGTATTTTGGAATTAGACTATTAATTACTTCAATTAATTGTACATTAATTTCCTTATACATACAAAGGAAACACACTGCTGGCAGATAATACATAACCTAACTGAAAAGGTGAAATACACGGTTTGGTAAAAATACAGTGTCTTTGTTTATACAATATCTTCAGAAGAGCAAAGAGCGCTGATGGTAGTCAATTTCCTCTAGGAGATGGCACTAAAATGTATAAGCCACCTTGATTGTTTAAAATAAAAGATATTTGATTTAATATAAATTATTTGTTTAATAAAATATTTCATATTTCCAAATACAAAATAATCCACTTTATCTTGTTGTTCTCATTTTCTTTCTGCAGTAAGATTTGCATGGTTATAAGAAGTAAAGCATGCCTTTATACACATTGCAAAAGTCCAGATCCAGATTAAACTTCCTGAAACACACACACACCTTATCTAAAATAAGGAATTAAAAATTGATGTGGTATATTCCAGAACTCCATTTTGAAATGCAAGGTTTTATTTTTCCATTATGTCAAATGATCAAAGTGAAATCTACTTTGTCTTCATGCAATGTCCTAGAACTGAATTTCCCAAGCCTTTTCTCCAGACCTTTACTTCTTTTTTTCAAATCTCTTTAAATCACTTTGGTATTCTCTGGAAAAAAAATTCACTGTAATTTTGTGGACACAGATGTGCCCTTTGCTCCCAGCCTTCAGTTCAATGCCATTTCTCAGCTAGGATGAGAAAAAGAAAAATAAGCATCTTTAAAATACAACAATGGCATTTAAGCTTATCATTCTGCCTAAATCCCGTGAGGAATGACTACAGCACTATAGACGAAAGTGAAACCTTGAGCTTTGGTAAAGGGAAGACAATAAGCTGCTTGTCTGGGCTATTGGTAGGTGTTGTTTGCTAACATCTGTCTTTCTTCAACAAAGGAGAGCAAAGAAAAAGATGGCTGAGGATATGGTGAACAGAATATGGTAACAAAAAAAAGAAGATGATTGACATTTTGGAACTGATTTGTTGATAATACATTTCCACAGTGCTTTTTTGTAAAAGAAAAAGGTGCCGGAACTCACATATGTCATACAACCCACCTTGCCTACCCTACAAGGTTCCATCCAAAAAAGGTGCCGGAACTCCGTTCTGAGCGTTCTATGAGGAAAAAAGCCCTGCATTTCCAATAGTTCTTTTTCCTCCTCTCTCCCCTCCTTTTTTGTACTTATGCTTATCAATTTTGAGCTCATGCTATCTTTTCCATGCTGTTTTGTTGATTAGTTTAGCTTTAGCATAATAAGATAATGATTGCAAATAAACATATTTTAAATTTTTAATTTCTACATGAGGCCAACAGCTTCAAAGGCTACCACCGTTGATAATGGAAACCAACATTTTTAATGTAAAAGTCTATTTAAAATTATAAATGGTAGACAGGTTTCTTTATCCATCTTTTATTGAGTTTCTTAAGAGCAACTAGAGCAAGTAGTACATTTGCTCTTTGAAAATCATTCTACTTCCAAGTAATTATGCAACGAACGAGTTAAACCAATTTTCTTTTTTCTACTCAGTGCTACAATGAACAAAATAACTTGTCCCCTTTCCAACAGTCAGCCAGAATTTATGCCCTCCATGCATACACAGCATCTTTAAACTGTGATTACAGTTCTTCTCAATGAAAAGTGTCTTTTCCCCCACAAAGGATCTTTGTAGTTCCATAACCTTGGGATTCCTGTAATCTTGTTGATTCTTCCCTCCCTTTGCATAGATGCTGCTCTTTTGGATGGCTAAGCTGTGTTTGCACCTGAACACAAAGAAAGAAAAAGCAAAATGATTAATTCACCTTCCCACATTTAGTGCCCTCCAGATGTTTAGGATTAACTGTCATGTTTTCAGCCCAAAGTCATACTTTCTGGGTGTTGGGGGAATTAAAGTATTAGGCACCTGAATGGCATTAGAAGCCTGGATTAAGTATTCTGGTTTTCAAGCCTCTTGTTGTAAACTGTCATCACTATGTTATATAAGTAAACATTATGCCTGTTACCTAATACAAGCAAGTCACAAAATTCATCATTCCCAAGCAGCTACTTTCATGTTGCTGATTATGAGTTAACACATCACAGTAAACGCCAGTAATTAAAATACGTCCTCAGTTCACTTCTCCATACTCAAATAGAAGTTTGACCTGAAAAGAAGAAATGTATTTTATACTGTCAATGAGCTACCCTGGATTCAAAGTAAGAATTCTTGCCCAGCAGGCTTTATATTATCCATCTGCTGCTGCCATACAAAGATTTTAGTTATGGTTGCTTAACCTTTGCTTCAGTTTGATGGGCACTTGAAGTAAAATCCTGGAGTGTGACAGAAGAAATGTCAAAACCACCCCTGGTTGCTGGCATAGGCAGTATATATGAAAGGAGTGCAATAACAAAGCTTTCTTGTCAAAAACAACAAGCTACAACTTAATAGGTGAATCTTTTCACAGTATGAGCCGGATGTGTCGTGCAGCAACCATACCCAACAAAAGGCACACAAACCACTTTATAAAAAATAAATTGCAGTAGAACTACATGAACTATTATGTACAATGCTTTGTTCTCTTTAAGATGGGCTATAGCCATTTCTAGGGAGATGTGAAGGTAGCAATAGAAACTTAAGAGTCTTCTGCCATGCCTGTATGTCAAGTAAAGGTGGATTTTTTTGAAGCTTAATCTTTCTCTTGCCTTCTATTTTTCTACTGGAAAATTCCAGTTTTATCCCTCCTTCATGTACAAACCGTGTTTCCGTGTTTACTGGCAGCTTCATGAAAATTGGAAGCCATAGTCTTTAGGTATCTTAAAACTAACAGGTTTGATTGCGTATAAACAATCTATTTCCTCAAATGCACAACAATCTTATGTCATTTACACTAATATAGTCCTTGCATATGCACATGGAGGCCTGAATTTTATCATTTTTTATCATTTTTTTCATTTTTTCAATTTTTTCATTGCCCTGAATTTTATCACCAATCTACCAGTGTGTCAAGGATCTCAATGTCACCCTAGTACTGTAGTAGCTAATGTTTTCATTAACATAGCCCAACTTCATTCCCTCTTAAGGCTTCACATCCACCTTGAAACAGTCCATCTGTGATAGTTTGTCCCTGGTCTGACAAGGATTCGAAAAGGTGGCTGGGAAAGCATATTCCTCAGTTGTCTGAGAAACAGAGAGGTAACCTGAAGTTTCAGAGAAGTGACAGTTGAAAGAAATAGAAGTCATTTCTGCTCTAAAGAAACTGAAAGATTAATTGGATTCTAAAATGAAAATAATCCAGTTACTTAAATTTCTGTAACAATACCTTTATCCCTTCAATCAACAAGAATGCAGTTTTTGCTTTTGGCTATCACGCTCAACCTGCTCAATCCAACAGGTTTTTCAGGTGATTTACCAACCATATGATTTTCAACAGAGGTCTAGAATTCACAATACGTTTCTAGGGAGTTTAGTTTCAGCTATTGATTATTAAGCTCTGCCTGGATGGAGAAACTAAGAAGAGAAAATGGTATGATAACTGTTATTGTAAAGGCCAGTCTGGTTTCAGGTTCTTTGCTTCTAACTTTTATGGCCTTGAAGCTGGTTGATTCCTTGTGGTTGACAGAACTGTCATCTCAGCTCTGAAAAGCAGTTAACTTTTCAATTATCCTGTTCTGCATTCGCCTTCTTTTCTCCTACTGCAGCTATCAGCTATTCTAACACAGAGAAAGAAGGCAACTTGGTCCTGTCTAGGGGACCAAGGAGAGAAGTGTAGAAACAGATTGATGACCAAGGAGGGAAGTGTAGAAAATTTGATGACCAAGGAGGGAAGTGTAGAAACAGATTTTTCTCACAATCTCTTATATGGGATGAACCTGTGCTTCCTGAAAAACAACAACAACAACAAAAGAAATCTGAAATCGAAGCTCCCTAGCCAGCTATGACCAAAGAATAGGATTCAGAAGGGGGGAGAGGGAAGAGAAAGTCCCAATCTGCATAAGGATGGAGCAAGGAGGAAAAATGTCCCCCTTCTGTTGAGCAGGGATAACTGTACAAAATGGAATAACTGAAAAGTTAACTGCTTGTCAGAGCAGAGGTGACAGCTCTGTCAGCCACAAGGAGTCAACCAGCTTCAAGGCTATAAAATGTCCATCAAACTGTGGAAGGGTAGGAGAAATAATTGCTATAATTAAACTGTAAGGAGAGATTACATTTTCATGTTGACAGAATACAGCTCAAGTCTTTCAGGGGCTTCGTCTTAATCCTCAATTAGAGGTCTACAATCTAGCCTTCATCTCAGTTAGAGCCTAGGAGCCTAGTCAAGCATTGCTAAACTTCTTTGGGAACTAGCCAGAAAAACCTTCCTGTTGGAATGTATCATTTTTTATTTTAACGTGACAATTTGGACATTGAGAAATCTAGCCCAAGTTTTCAAATGCCGTCTACAGTGCTTAGTACATTCATTTTATTTATTCAATTTCCACCTGCCAAGTAATTCTGGGCAGCTTACAAAACAATGAAAAAAAAATAACAAGGTAGAAACAAATGAACAAAAAAATAAAATAAAAGCAACCTTGCCAGAGCAGGATAGACAACCACACACACAACATTTCAGCCCAGTGTCTATAAAAGTAAGTCCTTCAAGGCCCTCCTAAGGGACAGCAGAGTCCATCTACAAATATCAGGGTGAAGAAATAAGGGGTGTTATTGAAAAGAGGAGGCACAGCAACAGAGATGAGACTGATTCGTTGATGGGACTTGGATGGCCAACCCAGTCCCATCTATACCAATAAGTTTTTTTATTATTATTAAAGAGTTTTACAAAAAAAATTTACAATGCATATCCCCAAAACCCACCCACCCCAAACTACCCCCCTTCCCCCCCACTTCCCAGAGCTGAATACAGGGTTATAGAAATAATAATCATATTCTAACTAAAATTATCCATTATAAAATTAACCAAATTCATAATGTGCTTTAACTCCCCTTTAACATAGATACATTCAAATTATTAAAAACATAATAATAATAACTTAAACAAAAATATAATCAATACTAATACTAAAATTAATAACAATATCCCTCTAAAATCTACTCATAAGCTAAGTGGAACTTTTTAGTCTCACATTTATTCTGAATATAATCTATCCATCTTCTCCAAACTGAAATATATCTTTCTTGTGAATGATCCTTCAAATAAGCATAAATCTTAGACATTTCTGCAAGATTTGATACCTTAAGTATCCATTCTTCTATTGTAGGCAAACTATCCTTCTTCCAGTATTGTCCCACCAGTAACCGTGCTACTGTTATCAAATTCAACATCAGATTGGTTTCTTTAGTATCACAATCTACAACAATACCCAATAAAAACAATTGTGGAGAGAACTTTATCTTTTTCTTAAAAATCTTTTGAATGTTCCACCAAATTTTAATCCAAAAAGCTTTTATATTTCTACAAGTCCACCACATATGAAAATAGGTGGCATCTAAACTACCACATCTCCAGCATTTAGACAGTAGGTTAGGATACATGTTAGACAACTTTTTGGGATCCAAATGCCATCTATAAAACATTTTATAAAAATTTTCTCTTAAATTTTGAGCCTGAGTAAATTTAACATTTCTAACCCAGATTACCTCCCAAGTATCCAATGGAATTGTTTCCTGGATATTTTGTGCCCACTTTATCATACAATCTTTAATTCCGTTTCCGAATCCAATTCAATTAAAACATTATACAGTATATCCTCTTTATATGTGCACGATTTAAATCTCTAATTTGTTTTACTAAGTTTTCATCTGTAGTTGTGATGCCAACCTTCTGATCCAGCTTCCACCTAGCTTTCAATTGGGTATATTGAAACCAAGAGTAACTTATGGTATGTTTTCTTGTTTTAACTCATCTAATGATTTAAGTTGCCAATTATTCCCTTCCAATCCTTATAGGAAAACATATCCAAACTCACTCCCATAGATATGCCTTCTATCGCGTGTCCGGGAATTCCCCAAATCGGTATTTTATAATTTAACTTATAATAATACTTTTCCCAGACACGCAGCAAGGCACTTCTAAGAATATGAGATTTAAAAGCCCTGTCCACCTTTTTATCATAAAGCAAATATGCATGCCATCCACATACCAAGTCCCAACCCTCAAGGTGAAGTATTCTTTTATTAGTTAAATTAAGCCAATCGCTAACCCATGTCAAAACCACCGCATCATAATACAATTTCAAATTAGGCGCCTTGAGTCCCCCTCTTTCCCTAGCATCTTGCAAAATCTTAAATTTGATTCTTGGTTTTTTCCCCGCCCAAATAAATTTATTAATACCCTTCTACCATTCATCAAGGTTGGCATCCTTTTTCAATATAGGTATGATTTGAAACAAAAAGAGAAACTTCGGCAGAACATTCATTTTAACAGCTGCAATTCTTCCCAATAGAGATAATTGTAGTTTTTTCCAATTATTTAAATCATTTTGTATCTTCAATCATAGAGACTAAGTCACTGTTTATGTCTGAATCCCCAGTATTGGAATAGGTTTGTTCACAGTGTTTATGGTACTTTTGTCTTCTACGACACTCTCTCTCTCTCTCTCTCTCTCTCTCTCTCTCTCTCTCTCTCTCTCTCTCTCTCTCTCTCTCTCTCTCTCTCTCTGCTTCCACCCTTTTTAAAATTATACGTTGGGTGCTAGCCTCATATAGACTTACAGTATTACTGCAATGCTACTATTTTGCATTTTTTATTTATTTTATAATATTTTAATACTATATATTGCTTTGGGTTTATTTTTCTTCTAGCTGCTTTAATTCAGCATACCAGTTGCCATGGGAATTCCAGCCAGCCAATATTGAAAAAGCATTATAGCTACAGTGACCACACATGCTTTATTATAAAGGACAGTCCTTTATTTTAGAAAGCTGTCCTTTAGATTGATTTTTCAAAATCTCACTATTATCCTTTATTTTGGTAATTTAAATTTTACCATACAAATAGTACCACAATACAGTCTCACATTAATGTGAAAAATATGGAAACTGAATTAATGTTAGATTTCCTTGGTTTTGCTCTTGAATTTCCTGTTGTAAAGCAGTTATAAACATAAAGAATACTTTTTTATTCTTATAAACTTCCTTGACATTTGTCCCTTTGTCAGATTTGCCCTTTATTTTTTCCAAGAAAATATGATCACCATAATCTTAGCTCATTTAATGACTATTTTGAAAATTACCTGCACAGTAGGTAAATATTTAATTACTAGATCAAATAAATGGGACCTTTGTCCTATGTACAATTTTAAAATGTTCAGGAATGGGTCAAGCCTATTATGTGTTTTTTTCTGAGAAAAGTCAAGCATCAGGTAATTCTAGCATATATTTTATTTCCGGGTGCTAAGACAGTAAATATAAAATTCCTATGCTCAGTGAATAAAATTATTTTACTGAAGATGGAGGCCAGAAAGAAACTTCGCGGTAGCATTGTATAGTACAATGGAAGATTAGTAACAGTGTTGAGACAAGAAGTGCATTTGTTAAACCAGATGGACTGTTTTAATAATAGGATCTTTAAAGGTATTTCAAAATAGCAAGGCAAATCTGCCCATTTCAGTTTCATTCACATTCATAGGCTGATATTCCTATTTTTTACTGTTTGCAAATTCAACCAAGAAAGGCAAAAAATGTATATACATTATCATATACATATATGCCTCCTGATAGTTGTGATAATTTTGCCTATATGCACTCTTTTCCAAGCTAATTTTATATATTATTATGGTTGACTACAGAGTCAGCTAAATCCTTATTGAATGGCATTCTTGTGGTCTTATTGAGTCCTTCCCAAGAACTTAGGATAGGCAGATGTTGATGTTTGATTGTGTTAAAGCAGACATATCAAACTCACAATGTCACATGACGTCACATGACGTATAGGAGCTTTTTCTCTATTGCCGGCAATGGGGTGGGCGTGATTGCATCATGACACAGCCAGCCCGCAGGCCAGCAGTTTGACATCCCTGTGTTAAAGGTAAGCTAATCCAAATAAAGCTGCCTTTTGCAACTGACAAATGGTGACAGTTAAACCTGGTGTGTGTTATGAGCCAAGATTTATCAGTTTGCATACAGAAATTCCACAGTATTTTAACCTGCTCGTTTTCTGCTACAGATAGACCTTGACTTACAACAGTTAGTTTAGTCACCATTTGAAGTTACAATGCCACAGAAAAAGTGACTTATGATTGTTTTTCACACTTATGACCATTGCAGTTTCCCCATGGTCTTGTGATCAAAATTCAGATGCGTGGCAACTGACTTATATTTAAAACCATTGCCATGTGCAGGGGTCAGCAACCTGAAACAGTGAAAGAGCCACTTGGAACCGTTTCCCTCACAAAAGGAAAAACTGGGAGCCGCAAAAAATGTGTGCACATGCGCGTACATGCGCGCATGCGCAGAACAGGGTTTGACTGAAGAGTGGAGCCAAGGCAAGATATGCACTTACCCTGCATATTTGAATTGATTGGTTGAACGTTTTTAGTCCCACTTTTTTTTTTTTTGAACTGCACATGGCAGAGGACTGGGAGCCGCAAGAGACGGCTGAAAGAGCCGCATGCAGCTCCGGAGCTGTGGGTTGCAGACCTGTGTCCTAGAGTCACGTGATTGTCAATTTTGTGACCTTCTCACAAGCAAAGTCAATGGGGAAGCCCAGGGCTTTTTTTGTCATAGAACGCTCAGAACGGAGTTCCGGCACCTTTTTTGGATGGAACCTTGTAGGGTAGGCAAGGTGGGCTGTATGACGTGTGGGTTCCAGCACCTTTTTCTTTTACAAAAAAAGCACCAGATGGACTTAACAACCATGTTACTAATTTAACAATAGCAATGATTCACTTAACAACTTTGGCAAGAAAGGCCATAAAATGGGGCAAAATTCATTTAACAAAAGTCTCACTTAACAACAGAAATGTTGGGTCATACGTCAAGGAGTAACTGTACATTTCAACTCTAATTCCCACCAATTTTTCATTACTGGCACATGATAATTTTTATAGATGTTCCAGTGAAGCATTTTGGCAACTGTATTAGGTGGTTTATAATCAGTTTGTGCAATCTTGCACAAGCTGAGTTTATGACCTACTGGTTTTTTGGCTTCTTTGCAGTCTGTACTTCAATTATTAGACAATTTCTCAATTCAGGCCTTGATTTCATTGGTCTTACATAGCCAAAATCAAACTTTCAAGTTTTTTTAAATGTTCCAGTTGCAAACCATTGCCAAGTTTTTATTTTATCCACTATCACCTTGACCTTTTGTAGAAACTGACCATGTAATGCTTTTCAAAAAATAATTACATTATTTTAATACTTTTTGTTTCCTATACCTTTAGTAAGTTCCAATTTGTAACTGGCATCAATGCTTGTTCTTGCCTCTCTTTTACATAGTCAGCCAACGCATGTTTTTCTTCAACAGTTTGTTTGACTCAGAGTAAACCGTTTCTGTGAAGCTGTAGCACATTTCTCCAGGCCTAAATTCCATTGCTGGAATTAAAAGATTTTTGGTGTTTGTCAATGACTAGATTTTGATTTCTGATTTTCCAGAAAGCTTCAGATCATCCATATAGAGCAAATGTGAGATTTTATTAGCATTTTTTGCTGTTTCATACCTAAGATTTGTTTTCAGTTGACCTAGGTGTAATATTTCAGTTGAATTACAGATGGTCTTTAAGGCCAGCATCATGTTTATTTAAGATCTTAAAGATGAGTTGCCTCCTTGCCTGAAACGGTGCAACAAAACATTGTGCCTTAGATCTGTTGATCATAGCTCAGAGGTTGCACTATTTGTCATGGACCAGCCTACCTTGTCACCTGTACAGTATATGAACAGTAAAACTGAAAAAAGAGGTTCACATTATTAAGAAAAACCACAGTGATCATCTGCAAGATTGGGATGGTGGTGATGAATATCATAACCAACCCATAGGACTGGTGTTGGCTAGTTTCCTGATTACCCAGTTCTTTGTTGGGGAGGATGATTTTGCAGAGAATTCTGGTGACCTTGTGAGAAATGATTTCCTACCTGGTGTTGCAGTGTGGAAAGCATTTGTGTGTAAGGGTTTTGTAGTGAGGAGACAGGAAACTTGAAGGAAGAGTTTGGCAAAATGTGCCTGTATACCACAGAGAAGACACTGTATCTAAGACCAAGCTGCAAGACCCTCTGAGGTCCCAATGGGGGGGGGAGGAATGGGCTGCAGTTAGTCTAGACAAGGCCAGGAGCCTCCCTCCCCTTTCCCCATCCAAGGGCAGCTGCAGTTGCTTACACTTGCAGGGATAAAAACTGTTGCTGGGCTAGAAAGAAAAGCAAGGACACATGATAAGGAAGCACGAAGGAATTATACCATACTGTAGTCAAGATTTATTGTGGCTTATTCAAATAAGGTGCAAAAGGAAAGGAGATTTAATCATAGCTATGTTTCCTCATCCATGTAACAGTTCAGTAAAAAGCATCCAACTTTATCTCATTTAATATAATTGAAAATTAATCCAGACTTTCCTTTCCTGCTCCAAGAATACAGTTTTCTTTGAAAGTCTTAACCAAGATAGCCTGTAAACAGCACTGCTGATCCAGCTCAGATACTACAAAGATTGCTGTTCTTCAGTGATGAAGACAGGCAGGATCCCCTAAGCAGAGTTTCTGACAAAAAAGAGGGCAGATTCTACTTCAAGAAGTCTTTGCTGTGCTTTTGTTTCACATTAAAATCACTTTTACACATTTTTATCATTACACAGGGTCCTGAAATGGCTGATCTGTTTCAATAGTGCCTAACCAGTATATTTCTGATATTTATTTATTTATTATTTATTTTATTGAATTTATATATCGCCCTTTCCCGAAGGACTCAGGGCGGTTTACAGGGAACTTAAAACATTGATACAAAAATTAAAAACGGTTGACTTCCGGTGGCTCCGCGGCGCCGGAGACAGCCTTCCCGGGCTGCCCGCGGCTCAGCTGTGTGATTTTTCGCCCGAAACAGCGCCGATCAGCTGTTCGGGCGAATTTGAAGCCCCCTCCTCGGGAGAAGAGGAGGGGGTGAGCCCCCAGGTAGGGGTCGAGTTCTCCGGGGCCGCCTGAGCTTGGAGCTTGGGCGGCTGAAGGATTGAACTCCCCCGTAGCCTGGGCTGCTCCCAGCTGGCTAGCGTCTCTGCTCCGGACTTCATGGAGCAGAGCCAGGCGTCTGCGACCATCCCTGCTTGAAGGAGAGACTATGAAAGGTAAAGAGCAGGCAGAGCAGTACAAGAGGGAAAGATGAAGAGATGAAGAGGATTATTTTATTTTACTCTCGAGCTTGATGGACTTTGCTTAAAACTTAAAGTGAAAGTGCGTCACAATTGTAAGTAAAAGATGGCGGCTAAACCTCCCCCTAGAACTTTTCGGAGTGCTGGAAATTCTCCGGTGCAACAACATTCATTACTGCAGGCGTTGCATTCTCCCGATGTATTGACATCGAAGGATCTTGAAAAACATACCCAGTTAATTTTGGAGTCAATGGGTGTTAAATTTGTACAGATGGAGGAGAAATTGGAGAAATTGGAGCAGAGAATGGAAGAAAGGATGGAACAGAAACTCAGAGAGATGAAGGTAGACATTTTGTCCTCAGTGCATAAAGTAGCTAAATGTGTGGAGGTGCTGGATGACAAAGTGGAAGATTTGACTCAAAAGAATGCTATATTAGAAGCAAAAGTATTGGAAATTGAAGATTTAAAAGACAAAATGGATAGCGAACTGAGTCTGGCTCAATTTTACCAGATGCAGTTTGCTGTTAGAATTAGAGGCCTAAAAGAGAATATTAAGGAAGATTTAAAGCAGCTGGTTTCTGAGGCTTTTGAGGTGGTATTGAACCATCCAGCATCTGAAATAAAACAAGGCATGGACAAAGTGTTTCGTGTGAACTCGTGGATTGCTAAACAGAGAAAGTTGCCTAGAGATGTGGTGGTTTATTTTGTAAAAAGGGAAATTAGAGATGAAGTTATACAAGCTGCCTATGATACTAAAGTTGTGATTGCTGGTCAAGAAGTTTTGGTTCTAAAAGAAATTCCCCCAAAGATTTTAAAGAGAAGGAAGGACTTTATATTTCTTGTGCAAGAGCTCAAGCAAAGAGATATAAGGTTCAGATGGGAGATCCCAGCTGGGTTGAGCTTCATGTATGAAGGCAAAAGGTACTGTTTGGGTACTGTGAAGCAAGCGCATGATTTTTACAACAATGTTTTAAAAGCAACCCCATCAACACTTTTGGAAGCTGCAGAGGGATCTGGAGAAGGAGAACATCAAGAGGATGAAGATGGACAGATGGACGAGAATGGTACAGGAGGAGATCAAGCTGCAACTCTTTTGGATGATCCTAGAGAACAGAGGGTGACGCGTGCTGCCTTAAAATGCTCAAAAAAGATAAAAAAATAAGACCAGTAGAAATCTATGGAACTTCCACAATATACTTATAGTCAAGTGGTAGTTGTGTTTTTAAGAGTTTTGGGATGGTATGTATGGTAACAGAATCTTCAATTTGGAATTAATGGACAATTTACTACAGAGGAAGAGGAAGAAAGTTTTGTGGGTTAATGCGGGTTAATTTGTGTAAGAACTATCTATTATAGCCTATTTTGGCTAGAGAGGTTAATAGGGATAGGTGCTTGTGATGTGTAAACGAGAATATGTTTAGGAAATAGTGAATTGTGGAAGAACATAGATGGGAATGACGCTAGTTTTCTTTTATTTTAGTTCTTTATACATATTTAGTATTATTAAGGATTGGTTTACTCTATATAAGCTAGAGAGTGATGGATTTTAGAGTTTATAATTGTTAGTATATGATTGTTTATGATTGCTTTTTAGATATATACCTTGTATTTTGCTCTGGGAAGTGGGGGGGGGGAGGGGGGGAGGAGGGGAAGTAGGGGGGGGAGGTAGGGGAGGGAGGAGGGAGAGGGGGAGGGGGGAGATAGGGGGAGGTAGGGAGGGGAGGAGGGAGGGGGAAGGGGGGTTTTCTAAAGGAAAACTGTATTTTAAAACTTTTCAATAAAAAAAAAATTAAAAACGGTTAAAAAGATTAAATTTAATCCCTGAAAAAAATATAAAAAACCCCAATTAAAACTATCAGCCTGGGCTGGAAAGCTCAAAGAGCCAGGTCTTCAGGTCCCGGCGAAATGAACGAAGGTTGGGGGCAGTCCTAAGCTCTGCGGGCAGCTGGTTCCAAAGGGCAGGCGCACCCACAGAGAAGGCCCTCCCCCTGGGTGTTATCCGCTGGCAATCTTTTATCGGCGGCACCCTGAGAAGGCCCTCCCTGGGGGAGCGCACTGGATGAAGGGAACTTGATGCCGGCAGCAGGTGTTCCCTCAGATATCCCGGACCCAAGCCATTTAGGGCTTTATAGATCATCACCAGCACCTTGAATCTCACCCGGAGGGCAACCGGAAGCCAATGAAGCTCGCGGAGTAGAGGTGTTACATGGGAGTGTCGGGAAGCCCCCATCACAACTCGCGCGGCCGCATTCTGCACCAGCTGAAGCCTCCGAGTGGTCCTCAAGGGCAGCCCCATGTAGAGAGAGTAGCAGCAGTCTAAATGGGAGGTCACGAGCACATGAGTGACTGTGCGTAGGGCATCTCGGTCCAGGTAGGGTCGCAACTGGCGCACCAGGCGAACCTGGGCAAAAGACCCCCTGGTCACGGCTCCTATGTGGTCTTCAAAATTGAGCCGTGAAACCAGGAGGACGCCCAAGTTGCAAGCCCTATCGACGGGGGGTAACACCTCACCCCCCCATTGTTAAAGATGGAATAGTCTGGTTAACCCGAGATGCCGGTATGCACAGCCACTCAATCTTGGCAGGATTGAGACGAAGCCTGGTTCTCCCCATCCAGACCCGGACTGCCTCCAGGCAACAGGACATCACGGTGAGGGCATCGGGGTGGAGAAAAAAAGTTGGGTATCATCAGCATACTGATGATACCCCACCCCCAAACCCCGAATGATCTCGCCCAGCGGCTTCATGTAGATGTTGAACAGGAGGGGAGAGAGAACCGATCCCTGAGGGACTTCAAAAATGAGAGGCCTCGGGGCGGATCTCTGCCCTCCCGTCAACACCGACTGCGAGCGGCCCAGGAGATAGGAGAACCACCGTAGAACGGTGCCTCCCACTCCCAACCCCCTGAGACGCCGCAGTAGGATACCATGGTCGATGGTATCAAAAGCCGCTGAGAGATCTAATAGGACTAGGACAGAGGAACAACCCCTGTCCCGAGCCCTCCAGAGATCATTCACCAGCGCGACCAATGCCGTCTCCGTGCTGTGCCTGGGCCTGAAACCTGATTGGTACGGGTCCAGATAATCAGTTTCCTCCAGGAACAGAGGAAGCTGTTGTGCCACCACACTCTCAACAACCTTTGCCAAAAAGCGAAGGTTGGAGACCGGACGATAGTTATTTAAAACAGCCGGGTCCAGGGCAGGCTTCTTGAGGTGGGGAAGAGTACAGCAATGCATACTTCCCAATGCATACTTCCTATTTCTCACTAGCAAGACTAGTGAGAAATGTGTCACTTTGCATTTAAAATGCTTGGGTCTTTTTATTTCAAAACAAAAATAGATACAATTGAATCTTTTGTTTGGAGAGGTGCTCAGTTGCCTCTAAAAAGTGGAAAAGGTACCATGGAGTAGTAAGGAGAAGCTGGTGGACTAGAAGGAGTAACTTTTACTTCCTGTTAAATAGTAGGCTTGTGACTGGGCGTGCCTGTCAAATCAAATATTTTGTGAGGTAGAAAATGTCAACCTCTGGAGTGTCTACAATAGGCACCCAAATGTTGCTTTCTGGTAGTTTCTAGAGAATATAGAGCAACAATGTTATGTAGAACATTACTTGCTCCAGTTGTTTTATTTATAAAACTTAAGAACCTAGACATGTGTTACTAATTTACTGAATGTTTGACTAATGCTCTTTTACTTAATTAATATTTATCTAAACAAAATACATAGATTAATTGATTCAGCATTATTGCTCATTCACAAAGTAGCGCTGAGCAAAACAGAATTCTTGACTACCTTCTTAACTGTTCGGCCCTCTTAAGAAACAGCTTACTACAACTAAAACATGAAGTCTTCTTTTTCTGGCCGGTGGCTTTGAATTCACAGTCTCAAAGCAACTCGCAATTGGAGAAGGATATTGTTTTTGGCAGCACAGAAGAAGAAAGTCCCCTGCAGTTGCTTCTTCTCTGGAGGTTTGCCTGGTCTTCCCTTTTCTGGCAAGCCAAGGATTTAGAAGGACTGTAACCCTTGGTCCCTTAGTTACAAGGAAGCCTATGCACTTGTTCCTACTTGCTTCTGCTCTGAAATCTCAGGACAGCTATAGCATACACAGGAAGCAGAAGAAAACAGTTAAACATATCATAGTGTTTGCCGGCGGACAACACCCAGGGATAGGGCCTTCTCAGTGGGTGCGCCTGCCCTTTGGAACCAGCTGCCAGTGGAGCTTAGGACTGCCCCCGACCTCCGTTCATTCCGCCGGGACCTGAAGACCTGGCTCTTCGAGCTCTCTGGCCCAGGCTGAGAATTTTAATTTTAATTTTAATTTTAACTGGGGTTTTATTTATTCAGGGACGGATATAATTTTTTTAAAAATTGTTTTTAACTTTTGTATTTTTGTTTTAATCACCATGAAAACCGCCCTGAGTCCTTCAGGAAAGGGCGGTATATACATGTAATAAAATAAATAAATAAATAAATAAATAAATAAATAAATAAATAAATAAATAAATAAATAAATAAATAAAGTTTTTGTTGTTTTTTTGCAAATTTAAAATTAAAAATAGTTTGGTAAGAGTACTATACCTAATTCTCTATTATCTGTGTGACAGAATGAAATCATTGTTCCCATTCACACACAGGAATGTAACCTGAAGTGTAGGGATTGAAATGGTGGCATTAGACTTAAGAGACCAAGATCCAAGTCCATAGTTTGCCATGCAAGTATACTAGATAATTTGGAATCAGTTAGTTTGTATCTCAGCCTTCCTCCCAAAACTGTTGCTCTGGGGATAAAATTAGGGAAGAATTCCTAATCTGTTTCACCCTGTGCTTTTGGAGGAAAAGAGAAATATAAATGAAATCAATAAATCAAAGGCTCAGAATATCTTACAGCTACACTTGAGTTTCCTGTTCTCGTAGAAGTCTTTTAGCTAAAAGAGAAGCCACAAGCTAAAGAACTTAATGGAGAAATATAATGTCTCATCTACAGCTCCCAAGCCCAATCAGCAACTGCAAAGTCAAGTTTTGATTAAAAGGTTTGGTCCAGCTCTATCCATCCAGGAATGTGGGTGTGCTGGAAACCACAGGCAGAGCAGCAGAGATATCTAAGGGATCTTTCCCTTGCATTCAACAGGGATTTCAAGCATTAATACGGACTTCAGCCATTTCTTGCAAGATATGGCAAAGACTGAGAAACTGTAATTATGTAATTATAATCAACACATAAGCCCTTGAAGAATTGCCTTATGATTTTAAAAAAGCAAGCTATGTATGAAAACAAGTAAGAAACATTTGTAAGAAAAACAATGACGCCATTGCAGTACTTTCTAATTATTTGAAACCAGGGACTTAGAAAACAATCCCTCATGGAACTTTGTAAAAATGAATTACGCTAGATTCAGAATAAATAGACTGGGAAGAAATTATTTTGTTTTGATCCATGCATCACCGGGAATTTGAAAGAACCACTCTCAGGGCACTTAAAGTTTAAGATCTATGTGAAATGCGTCAAGGCTGAGGGCACTGAAGCATATGTATACATTTGTGATGCGAAATAACAGAACAGTTGGTTACTGGCATTAGCTAACCTGGTTCTCTTGACAAAAATATCAGTGTTCTTAAGAAAATGGCATTCTTGGGAATTTAAAAGGTATTGAAGAGGTGTTGGCATGCAAACACTACCATTACACTTGCATCTTAAGGATATCATGCATGGACTAAAAAGGAGTAGCTGGATGATTGTGTTCTTATGTAATTTCAATAATTGCAATGGGACAATTTCTTAATACAACAATGTTAAATCATATGTCCTTATTTTAATCTCTGCTAGTTATCTTGTTCTCCTTTGATCTGCTAAGTTTCTTGTTTTCCTGGCAATAGATAAGTGAATAAAGCTGATGAAATATCAGATTTAATTTCCTCATCATAGAACTTCACTTATTAACTGCTTACCTAATTAAATACTATACGCATTTTTTAAAAAGGATAAGGGGAGCATGCAGAGAATGGTTTTTGGAATTATTTCTAACCCTTTGCCACCAATACCCAATACTTCTTCCTTCTCCTATTTTCTGTACAAAACAACCCTGCGAAGTGATTTGGCCTGCAGCAAAGTGACTGGCTAAAAACCATCCAGCTGAGTTGAAATTGTGAAGCAGAACTTTTGACTAGGGACAAATTACCAATGCTATAGTACTGAGAGACAGGCATGGATTGTTGTCTGTTTATTACATTATGGTTGTTTACTTATGTTTAGAATTCAGGGATGTTTAGTATTCAGCTAGACAGATAATTCAATTGAGACTAGTTTTGTCGTTTTCCTCATTCTTGCTATGTTCCATTTGTTTCAGATACATATTTCCTCCTCCTTGTATTACAACTCCTTAGGTTATTTTGTCAAAGCAAATATTTTCCTTTCTGTACAATTCATATCAGCACACAGTAGAAGAGGGGAAAAAGTATTTTGGTCATTGATCAATAAAAATGCATTCAACAAAATGAACAACACAAAGCTATCCCCACAAGAACTATTGTGGGAGAAGCTTACATAGAATGTAGGAAAAGTTGGCTACTTTTAGAGAAATAAATTTCCCTTGATTGTTTAAAGACAGTGCAAATAAAAATCATAGACTGCCCCAGAAATTTAAATAAAGAGGAGTAATCAACTGGTGGCAGATGTCCCTATAACACTGGCAATACAGAATGAGCCCTGGTTTCTATGGTACCCGTATCACAGTGTCTTTCATAAGGGGTTTTCCTGTATTTCCCTGCCAAGACAGCTGAGGGGAGAGCACTGAATCCAGCTAAAGATAAGGCTCTCCGGAATTTGGGGAGTACACAGTACAAAGTAAACTGGATTGTGCAAAACCAAAAAATATGAATGTACCTGTTAAACACAAAATATATTTTTCTTAGTATTGTTGGGGAGATGAAACAAAATGTGCATGAAATTTGCACATTTTAAAAATAATTATGTATTGTATCGTGAATACTGAATTTGATTTTACACTACAGTATTTTAAAAGAAAGATATAATTTAATTTAATTTAATAATATTTCTATACCGCCCTTCTCCCGAAGGACTCAGGGCGGTGAACAGGGCAAGAATAAAAATACAGGATTACAAAAGAATAAAAATACAGGATTACAAAAGTTAAAACAATGCATTCAGATGGACGCATTCCCTTTTAATAACTTTGACAGGTTGTGCCACGCTTCAGATTCAAAGGCAAAAAGAGGCTTCAGAGCATACTCACATATCTGTAATCCTTTAAACCAAATGCATCTTTTTCCATAATAGCCATGCAATTCCAGGAACTGGTTTAAAAAGGCATAGATCAATGCTACACTGTATGTGTTATGTATGGGGTGTAAGCAGCAGCTCTGCAAATACAACCAGGTGGTGCTGTGCCGTGGCCGGATTGGCCAAAGAGTTTTCGGCGGGAGATTTAGATGGACGGATTGGCCAGGGGTGCACCTGGCAAGGTATATAAGGGGTCCAGGTAACCCCCTTTGTTCAGTACGAGCCTACCTCCAATAAAGAGCTGACATGCTGTACTCATCTGCCTTTTACTTGCCATGCGGTCCAGAACCCCGTACACAATAGTATGCCTCACATGCTTAATCTGTTGTGTTGCCCAGCCCCAAAAAGGACTAGTAACAGGAATGATTGATTAAATTAAATGCTAAATGCATTTGCCTTCTCTAATTTCTAATGCAGATGAAAAAAAAATACAGTAAGTAGATTCCAACCTGACAGCATCTTACAGCATCTTCAGTCAAAATATGATATAATAGATCCTGGCAGGCAAACACCATCCAAACTGAGCAAACATGTCTAACCGCTTCTATTTGGGATCTGATGTTAAGGATGTAGTAACATTTGATTACTTTGCTGCTCAGGCATTTGTGCTCGGAGATGACTCATCCCTTCAAGCCGGCTCTTTATGAATCCAGAGTAATAATTAAGCAGATAAAGACTTGTGTTCTCCATCCAGAAAACCATAGCTTATTATATTAATTATATGTCACTGCTGTGTAACAATTGAGCTAGCAAATAAAATATGTCAAAAATCAGTAGTGGCACTATCTCCCAGCAAGCAGAAGTGAGACGTGTGCACAAATAGCTTAATGTATTTTTTAACCTCTCTTCAAAGTCCCATCTGTATGTGCTATGCAACCCTGCCAGCCTGCATGACTTCCCAATGACTACAAACCTCCTTCTCCCCCCCCCCAAAATTACTATTAATGGAATTCCAGCCACCCAAAAGATGTCCATGTCTGGAAACAGAATAACTACTTAAACATCTGGTAGTGTGGCTATTACGCTGTTTTTCTTGACTGCGTATTTGTTTCTTTCGCTGTATCCGTACAATACATATGAAATCCAATCATTTGCAATAGTATAAACCATTTTTCTCTTCAACGCAATTAGAAATCTCTAAGGTAAGGAATTTATTTTGTAAACCATATTATGAAACAATTAGCACTTCCTTTAATTCACTAAAGAATTCACATGCGGATTACTACCGTGGGCCTTTGAGACTAGTAAACTACTTCATGTTACAAAAACCACCAAAGCTACTGGAATCCTTTCAGAAATGCCTAGAAAAGTTGGGTGTTTTAAGCACATTTAACTATCAGGGATGCGTGTGATGGTAGAAAACAGATGACTCTCACTGGTATTGCTATAATTACAACTTTGCCACTCATTGTGGCATTAATACTTCAATAACAACGTTTTTCATCATGGAATGTTTACATTACAGCAGTTGAAACATCTATAGTTTGTTTTCTTTTTTAATCTGGATGCTCTTAAAATATATGACTATTTTGAAGAAATAGTATTGTAACTTTGGATAAAATTCTAAGGTAGTTTAAATTCACTGAAATATATTTAAGATTCTACTAACAGATTATGGATGCCACAAAGCAATTTTTCACCCAGACCATCCCTTAAATTTTAGACAACTCCATTGCATGTGATGTAGCCTGGCTGAGGCAGTTCAACTTAATTTTATGTTGATATTACATCACTTGTGATCATTTGTATCATTTATATCAGCTTACAACATTTGTAAATTCAGTGAGTTTAATTTTCAAATGAATGTGATTGCAAGTTTCCTAACACTGGCCCTTCTCTGTGGAAGCGCCAGTCCTATGGAATCAGCTCCCCCCTGAGCTTCGGATGGCCCAAAATCTCCAGTCCTTTCGCCGCGGCCTCAAAACACTCCTTTTCCACCTGGCTGACCTGGACTGACAGGCATTTTAATTATATTTACAATTTTTAATTTATTTTTAATTTTAATTTATTGCACAGATTATTTTAATTTTATTTTTATCTTAATTTCTGTACTTATTATATGTTTTGTTGTTAGCCGCCCTGAGTCCTTCGGGAGATAGGGCGGGATATAAATCCCATTAATAAATAAATAAATAAATAAATAAATAAATAAATATCCTAAGGTTCTGTGCAATTTTAAACATCAGCCTCTAACCCACAGAACATGGAAACAAGGGAACAGGAATAGGAATAATAAACTATTAAAACATTAAATGTTCTTTCAATAAAATATATGCTATATTAAATCTAATAAATAATAAAAGTAGTAGCAACATGCAAAGGTTTTTCTATAATTATGATGTCTGATTTTATAATTCTGCTACCTTCAGATTATATCAATGGTAAAACTAAAACAGATTTTAAAAGACTTCCATTAAATGCACAGTAAGAATCTAGGGCATATAGTCAACAATGTCTGTCTTAAAGTATCTTAAATTAATTAGCCTTTCTCTCTGCTTTTTTCATTACTGATCTTACATTATTAACCTAGCTTCTTTGCCACAAGTGCTGCCTATATTTTTTCTATTCTTCAAACTATTCATTCAACAAGATACATCTCATTAAACTAATTAAGTTATACTGCACCACCCTTTGATCACTGGAGCTCATAAAGCAGAAATGAAAGGCTATGCCTAAAGTTTGTTTCTTCATGAAGGAGCTCTGTGTATCTGATAAAATGAATATTTATTGAAAGAGAATATTAACTGCAGAGTATTGTAGCTACCACTACTCAGTTACAGTAAGTTAATAATATCCCATCTTGCTGATGTTATTAACTATTACCTAATAGTCTAAGAAATGAGATATTTAGTATTTTATATGGATTTGAAAGGATAGGGAAGAGGAGGAAATGCATACAGCACATGTGCAATACCTACAATACACTTGCATGTTTTAACAATGAAATAAAATTACTAATTGTGATGCATAGATATTACAAACATTGTAAGAGGTTACATGTCTTTCAGTACCACAGGAAACACGAGAGGGAACATGAGCATGACCATTCTATAGAAAATTAATTGGCCTCTCTGGGAACTGGACTGCACAGGCCATTTATTTGAAACAGCATATTTTTCTTATCTTCGTGAATACATCCAAGAATTGTAAATAGCATGTTGAAGTTTTAAGAGAAAAAACAATCCAACCCTGTCCTCTGTAAAAAGTAAATGCGCAATGGTAAATGCAAACTTCTGAAGCCTCCAGAATGCAAGATCAAGTTGGACAAAAACTGGGGATAGGAAGCTACCACCAACTCTGCCATTTGTAATCTTTAAAATGGAGCACTGTTGCTGTGCAAATGTAAACGAATTCACTTTATTAAGGACTGCTGAATATAATTGTGTCAAATGACCAACAGCAAAATTTAGGACTTGCTTAGTTCTGACCCTAAATGAACACTCAGGCCATGTGACCTGCCCATTCTCTTGGGATTGGAGCAGCACATAAATTGCTAATAAAACAAATTCATTAAGGGAACTCTACCGTATTTTAGATTAGAACTATTATAAACTAAAGAGTGGGGACAATATTACAACTCACATCTTCTACAAATACGCCTATAGTCCCCTTGGTACCATCTGGCTTGCTGAGGAGTTCTCAAAAGCTAGGAATGGGGAAAATTCACCAAGTCACAACAGGAATTTGCTGGAGAAGCCTGTCTCAGTCATGCTGAACTGCCATTCTGTGGCAATTCATCAATTTCCCTAAGCAGATCTTTCATAGTAAAAGAAGTTTAAGGAGTCCAGCCTCCAAAGAGGCCTATTTTATCATGAATGCGATGTCCAGAACATCTTGAACGGCTTCCTATTTGGAAGAGATTCTTCCCAAGCGTGCCTATCTAACCTCTGAACAGCATAATTCAGAGAGAGCCACAGTCTGAAGGGAGAACAAAACATTTTTTAAAAATATACATCCCTAAAGAGAATTCAGTAGTTTTAAAGCAGAATATTGTATTTCCTCCTGATAAAAGCATAACCAAGTTTCATGTTTTAGATTTCATGTACAATTTTATATAAAATGTTCCTTATTTATTACATCTTGCCACAGCAATTCTGGAGAATTAACACCATATAGAACACGATGCAAAATGAACATCAGAAAAACAACAGTATATAAAATCTATAACTGAGGCAGAATTTAATCCACAATAAAATAGCAACATGTTGTGCAAACTTTATCAGAAACATCCAAAACAATCTCCCCCATCCCCACCCCAAAGTTTCAAGTGTTTTTCCTATGTGCACTGCCTTGAGCTCCAGGAAGTAAGGCAGGCTATAAATTTCTATGCTTATTCTGTGATTAAATACCCAGGCCATATATGAAATGCAGGGTAAAATTGCTTAATGTGCGATAGAAAGGTAGAAGAAAGTCTTGTAAATGGTTGAGAAGCTTGAATAGAGAAATAAAGTATTAGAAAGCCATAAATTATTCCTTTCCCTCCCTCCACCAAAGCTCATTAAATCTTTCTACAAACCTAACAAAGATCATAATATAGAGCCAAAATCTCAACATCCCTACCCAAAAGCACTGTAACCAACAGAGGTCTACCTTTTATATACAAGGAATGTCTTTGCAGGCTATCAAACCATTCAACTCCTCTCCTCACTTGGGGAATAAAAGTAAATGCAAGCTAATGAATTTGAGTTGTTGCTTTTTTTATGCTTGCGCAGACGTATCTGCCTTTCTGCAACACAAAAAAAGTATATTTCAACTCAGAATCAATGGAATCCGAAGCAAATTATTAGTTAATACATAAAAACCAATTTAAAACTATTTTTAAAATCTTACTTGAGGTAGCAGACTAAGGCACCAGGATAGAAACCAGGAGACAGTGAGTTCTAGTCCTGCCTTAGGCATGAAAGCAGGCTGGGTGACCTTGGGCCAGTCACTCATTTTCACCCCAACTTCCCTCACAGTGTTTTGTTGTTGTGGGGAAAATAGGAGGAGGAAGGAATATTAGATATATCACCTTCTTGAGTTATTTATAAAAGTAATAAAGGAAGGATAAAAATAAACAATAATAATACAATATGCAAACCTGAGAACGTAGAAAAAGGCAGTGTAGAAGCACACAGTCTAAGAAACAGGAATTCTTCCAATATTCCCTGAGTCATTTTGTTTTCATTGGTTACACTGCATATATTTATTGCTGTGAATTTTTAAACCTGGGTGTTGTTGAATCATAGCACTGAGGTCACACAGCTTTCGCATGCAATAACCAGGAAGTAAGCCTATTCCTGTTTGTTCCCTGCCCACTTTCTTTTAATAACTAGGCAGAAGAAAGACAGCCACATTTTAACTTTGAACCAAATAGAGAAAGGGAAAGGGACTAGCTTTCATATGTTGTGGTAGATAAAATAAATTTTGAATTGGTTAGGAAGCAAATTCCTTTCAGAGCTTGGACTTCTCAATATTGTCTGGCTTACCACTGTAATTCAGAAATAATTAAATACAGTATTATAGTTTCCTTTGGGGGTTTCTCTTTGCTTTACATTAATACCTTGTTATAAGGAATATTTGAAGCTTGCTAGCTTTCAAGTTGTTTTGCCCCCTCTTGCTTTGGAAAGGCAGTTCAACAGCTGCTGAACTAAATTTTTAGCTAAACTTTTAAATTACTTTACTCTTCAGTTAATGAAAAACCAAAACCAGAACATTCAGGCTCAAATTCTAACTGCTTTCCTTAAATGAAGAGATAGCACTTCCCAATACAATATAAGTTTGCTTGTAAATTTAGTGAATAGATAGTACAGTCAAATCTCTCTTGGCTGGTGTAGACTGGAATTTTTCAGAGAGGTATAGCCAAACCTTTGGGTCCGAGCCAGCATTTTATTGTACAGGAGGTGTCTTTAGATACCTGCATGTTTTTCTTCTGCTATAAACAAGTCCATCCCTCACTTGCCTGCACTCTGTCCATCCATTGTTACAATAGTTTTGTCACATGCAAACTCAAGCCTGATTTTTTAAAAACTAACACACACTATGTCTTTGTCATTTCTTGTTTTAAACTTAAATTATAGATAATCAGGCCTACAAGAATAAAATAAAGCCTTCCCCTGCTGTCCTGGGGCAAACATTGATTAAGTTCCATTTGGTGATAAAAGGCTAATGTATAATGTAAAAATTCAAACAATACAAGCACCTGTAATAAATACTCTCACCACTGCCACTCACAAATAGTATCCTTTTTGTGGATTGCTGCCCTGTCATCTGTCAGGCTTAAAGATCTGACCACAGAGCCCTATTTTTCAGCCGGAGGTCAGCTTTATTTGTGCTGTGATAAGCTGAGAAAACAGCTTTCCTGTAATTTTTCAAGGCATTTAAGATAGAGTTTGAGATATGAAGCCATTCACAACCACCAATCTGTTTCTGGAAAATTGAAACAATTTATTTATTTATTTAATTTTTGGGACTTGTATGCCGCCCTATCTCCCGAAGGACTCAGGGCAGCTAACAACAATAAAAAACAACAATACAAAAATTAAAAAAGAATTAAATAACAGCCCCAAAATAAATTAACTACAGAGTTAAAAAAATAAAAATTAATATGTAAAAAATTAATATGAAAGAGCACACACATCTGAATATGTGTAGGTTGGCTTCATATTATCTGAAGCCAGGCTTTACTCAATATACAATTGGCTGCGTTCACACATCATGCAAAATGATTTTAAGGATCACTTTAAGGATCACGAGGTTCACTGAGTATCTTAAGCTAGAACCTTTTCTCCCCAGCAGGCAGATAGGAACGCAGGTTTTCCCATGCAACTACTGCAGAGTTCAGATTGCAAAACAGGTTTTCTAGAAGGCAGAGAAGATCGGCAGCTCTGATGGCCCCTCCTTCCCAACACAGCAGGAGTACAAACGGGTCAGACTCGATCCAGATCATCCTGACGATCCGGCAACCCGCGCTTTTCGCCTCTTTCTCCGAGGCTAGCAAACAGGGCGGCCACCCTCATTAACAGAAAAGAGGCAGATCTAGGGAAATGCTTTGCCCTTTGAAAGATGGGATCTTTCCTTTTTACCCACTTGGGAGATACCAATTCACGCTCCTGGGAATAGAGGTTAAAATAAGCTTGTTTGCAATCTGAACGCGTTAACTGGAAAATCCAACGGACTTCTTTAAGAGAAATTACGTTTAAGAAAAGAAATACTACTCGTGTGAATTTCGTAAGTTTGCTACACGGGCCTAGGCTGCATCTTTCCAAAGATCTCCGCCTTTTTTCTCGCTGCCGACGTCGACAGGAGGGGAAATTCCCCACGCCGAGAAATATTCATCCCAGGAACTTGCGCAACCACTCGCCGCAACCGGTCGAGGGTGCTCCGTGTCCTCGTTTGTCTTCCCTGCTACGATTCGGTGCAGTCGCGGTGCAGTAACTACCTTTGCACCACTTTAGGAACCACTCCCGAAAAGGTGGTGAGGAGTAGGTGACATTAAGACACCTACTCCTAATGAAACATAAGCCCGAAAGGTTGGGAAAGATAATCAGACATAGAGTCGTAACTGCCCTTCTTCCTTCAAGATCATTCTGGGAGATCTGCAAGCTCCGAATAGGCTGCGATTCTGCCTACTAACGAAACGCGACCCGTCCCCTCTCCCTCTTCCTCTCCCTCCTTTTCCCCATTCAAGAAAAGGAAAAAAAAAAGCGGTGGCACCCGAAGGTCTCTTTTACCGCCGCGGAGCGATACGTTCAGAGACGCTTTACTTCCCGTCTCTTCCGAGATCGCCCCAAGTTGCGCAGCTGCCAAGTTCCAGCCGGGCGCACCTTCGTCCGCGCGTGCGCAATTGGCCCCGGCGCTCCGCTATATACCCCCGAGCGTTCCGAGCGAGCCTCTTCAGAACGGAAAAGGTTTGGCAGGTGAGGCTGGCGAGGGGACGAGGCGCGCGCGGACAAGCCTGGAGTGCGGGGTCCGTTAGCCGCGAGAGGAGGAGGAGGAGGAGGAGGAAGAAGCGGCGGCGGCTCGGGCGGCTTCTCCTCGCCTTGACCTTGCGCAAGGCCGCCGGAGGGACTTACCGGGAATGGGCGGCCGGCGTCTTAGTCGCCGCTTTGGCTCGCCCGGGCTGTGGCAGAAGGCGGCCGTAGAGGGGCTTCGTCCCCGGGAGGGAAGCCCGCCCTTCCCGCCCTTGTCCCACGGTTGAAAGAAAAGAGGCGCCGCAGAGAATGGCTCCCTCTTGGCCAGGAATCCCAAAGGACCCGGCTTCCCCTCCGTCCGAGAGAAGAAGGGGCATCTCGGGTCTGCTTGGCTGAAGCCTCTTTACATATAGGGAAAGCACCTGTGGATCAGCGGAGCTGAGGACCAGTTCGGCGTAGTGGTTAAAGGCAGCAGTTCTAGTTTCCTGCCTTTGCTACAAAGGCAGCAGAGGGACTTGGGCCAGTCACTTTCTCTCAGCCCCGGGAAGGAGACAATGGCAAACCCGCTTCTGAAAACCTTGCCAAGAAAATTGTAGGGACTTATGCAGGCAGGCATCAGGAGTCAAGACTGACTTGAAGGCATCCATAGCAATCAACTTAGGGGTAACAAGAGTTTAGTTTTGGCTGCTTTCCCCCCCCTTCTCCCCAATTTTCCTTCCTTCAGCTGTTTTATTTACCAACTATTATGCTACGAAAGAACCCCTTTCGGTGTTTCATGATCACAAACTCTTGCTTCCAACATCATGTTAACGCTGGCAAGAGCTTGGATTGTAGCATAACTTTAGATACACAAAGCCTGCCTCTGCCAGTAGATGGAAGGTTAATGGCAAGGTTGAGTTGTATTCCGATTTGTGGAACGAGCTGCTTAGCCAAAATTTTATCTTGCAGTATATTTTCCAATGTACACTATTTGTATTTAGAACAGTAGGAGAGGTACATAATTCTGAATTTGTATATTCATATAGCTCAGTGCAGTGTGGTCTGATTATATGTGGTGGTACTAAATTTGCTAACTTGCTGTGAAAAGATTGCTTCACACACAGATATTATTGGGAAAGAAAGGCTTTTTCACAAGAATTAGCCTTTAGGCCGTAATGTATCTCATGTATATATAAAAGCTTCAAATAGATCCAAAGGTCAGTGAGTTATACATTTATGAATTATTTTGTTACAGTACTTTCTAAATATGATAAACTACATGAAAAAAACTACCCTTCAACTTGAAAATAAACAATTGTGTACATTTTTGTTTGCATTTTAGGGTACATTTTGAGGTGCAGATTTATTTTATACTTTCACCCAGACTTCTGAAAATGGAAACCATTGTTCGTCGTTGCCCATTCCTGTCAAGAGTATCCCAGGCTTTCTTGCAGAAAGCTGGCAAATCCCTTCTGTTCTATGCTCAGAATTGCCCCAAGATGATGGAAGTTGGGACCAAGCCTGCTTCAAGAGCTATAAGCACTTCAGCAACTCACTGCCAGCAAACTGAAGAATCCACTTCTGCCAGTCAGAGTAAGTCTACACTTATTAAATTGACTAATTTGATCTGCCATGAACAAAAATCTTGACGAATGAAGGCAAATATATGTGTCCCCAGGATAATGTTGCAAGATCAAATCTGGGTCAGTCGGTGGGACCAGAGATTTACCCTTCTGAAGAAGAGTAAACCTCTGGTCTTGGCGACCAACCCAGATTTGAGCTTGCAAAAATCTTTTGCCACAAATGAAGAAAATGTGCTTGTATACATTGTTCAATAATTCATTCCATTTAAAAATAATTTGGGACATAAGCACTGCATTGAAGAATGCTGTACTTTATTTTTCAGTCAATAAACTGACTTGGTAATAATTCTGAAAATAACATTTCATATGTTAAGCCTATCTGACAATTTTTGGGAAAGCCAACAGCCTATCTAAACTTTGAACATTATTCCATGAGTTAAAGGGCAACTTATATTGTACTGTGCATCCAGCAGAAACTAGGAACAGAGGTGAAGAAAAGCATAAAGCTTGGTAAATAGCATGTAAAGAAAGTTAAGCTGTATAGAGCAGTATGTTGTAGCTGCCTCAAATGGAAAAAGCCGTTTATAATCTCCTGCTTTTATTGTAGAACATACATTCAATAACTATTTTTAGGACTGAAGTATACTTTTAGTGCTTTAAGCAATAAGACTTCTAAAGCTTGATGGTAGGAAGGAAACGTCTAGAAGCTGTAACTTCTAATATCTTCATTCTTGAAAAAAATCACAATATACTGGGGTTGACTCCAAAATTATTAAGTAGATATAATTATCTAACAATTTTCTTCAGAGCAAACATAAAGCATGCAAAGGATTTTGCTTATTTGTTGGCTATAATTGTATGCATGTATTCAATCAAAACAGCTGATGGAAAATATAGCTCATCTGAATTTTTCAAGTTATTAAAAATGCAAATAGTGAAATAAAATTGTTTTCAACGTGCTGTTAATCATTTATAGGGAAACATTTATAGGAAGCAGCGTAATGGACAGCATAGTACTTTATAATGGCACACTGGCTAAGGAATTCTGGGAGTTGAAGTCCACAAGTCATAAAAGGACCAAGTTTGAAGACCCCTGGTATAGAGTTTTGCTGGATAACTTAAGTCTGCTCCTTGGAAGACTTTGAGTAGAAAATGTGTTCAATGCTAATACGGTAGTTTTTGAAGGAAATCCATCTTTAGTTTTTGATACTTGAGGGACCTTGAATAATGCAGTGCACACAAACTACGACACTCAAAGCATACATAATGTTCCTATTAGAATGTTCTTCTTGAATGTAAGCAATATTACACAAAGTACAGAAGCATAAGAAATACCTGTTCAATGAGAGCTTCACATTGTTCTGTATTGAAAACTTTTTTTTTCACTCAGAGAACAAAAACTCCACAGATGTGGCTCAGGAAAACATAAGCAGACCCCAGCATCTTGTAAGTGAACCATCTGCTGGTAGCCCAAGTGCTAACCAAGTTCCTGTGAGTAAATGCCCATTCTTGGCAGCTCAGGTGAATGAAGGAAACAGCGTTTTCTGTGAAGCCAGCCGGGAACTCCAGGAGGATGTGGAAGAAATGCAAGCTGTAAGAAAAGGTGTGTTGTCTTGTGAAAGGCTGATTTTTGTTTGTTTATACTAAGTACAAAATACTAATTGTACTAAGCAGGTTTAAAGAGGAGAAATTGTTAAACTTTTAAAATCAGATACAGATTTGCAAGATTTTTCAAATAGTAATTCTGATTAAAGTTCCATGTTCATCTGTGGATTCTACATACCTTCCCCTGGCAAAGCAAGCTTTGATTTGAAGAAGGAAGGGCTTTGCCCAAATTTTAAAATATCATTGAGCTCTTTTTTCTGTTTGGCTTAGATCATTTGCTAGCTGATATTTAATACTCAGCTGGACTCATTAATAAAGCTTCTTTATGACACATTGAATGGAACTAGGACATAATCAGAATGAATTATATATCACATGGGATAGGATGTTATCAGCAACCGTATCCTAAATGAAAGGCATATAGAGTAATTATTGCTTGTGAGAGTCTCTGTAATACCTTATACTTATACTTAGAAGGCCTTATATATGGAAAACACATATAGAACTGTTCAGTAATATTGTATATGAAATATTTTTGAACAATTGAGATACTCTAGAATGGCTTCTTAAATTGTTAGTATTACTATATTTTATTATATAGAATTTACCAAAACACCAGAAAGTACAGTTGAAGTTAATGCTGAGATGGACGGTGAAAAGAAAAATGGCTTGTTGAAGAAATTCCAGGACATAATGTTGAAGCAGAGGCCAGAGAGGATATCTCATCTGCTTCAGGAAAACTTGCCAAAATGTAAGGATTAGCTTTGTTACACTGACAGATAGAAATCAAAACTTGCAGCTTTCAACATTTTGCTAAATCCAAATAGAAGTAATATTTCATCTTAATATTTTCACTTTTAGCTGTTTCAACTTTTCAATATGATCAGTTTTTTGAGAAGAAGATTGATGAGAAGAAAAAAGATCATACGTATCGTGTGTTTAAAACTGTGAATCGAAGAGCCCAGATTTTTCCCCTGGCAGATGACTATTCAGAATCCTTAGTCAACAAGAAAGAAGTGTCTGTCTGGTGCAGCAATGATTATCTTGGGATGAGTCGCCATCCTAGAGTTTGTGGAGCTGTTATGTAAGTATTTTTAACTAAAAATGAAATGTTTTCAATTAGTGTGTGGAATTCTGCACAATCATTTTTAAGAAGGTGACTAGAGGACTTAATTCCTAGATCCTCTTTGATTATGAAGTACTGTGTCAGATAAATCCTGATGATCCCTCTTGTACCAAATACTCATTTATTATTATTAAATTTATTTGTCACCCATCTTGGGACTGCCATAGAAAAGGCATGGTTCCACGGTCCCACTAGGTGGCAAATTTTCACAGAAGGGACCCAAAGCATGCTAACCCTCTCCACTGTGGTTGGGTGGGTAGATAACTTCAGGGAGATTCAGTCAGACAAATATATTACCATCCAACTAGTCATTCAAAGGTCAAGCTCTTGTATGGCTGTTATTTTAAGAATACTGCAAAAGATGCCCAGATTTCTTTTCCTGTGCTGACTTGGTCACAGTAAAACTGTAAAATCGGTGAAATTAGCTTCAGTCATTATTGCTCTGCATTTCGTTGATTTCATTGGGTCACCTCTGAAGCGTGACCAGTGTGGATTCAGCCCCATGATCCACACTGGATTGCTTGATTAAAATGGTGTGTCGGGTGTGTGTGTGTGTGGGGGGTGGTGGTGTCTTTTTTGGCAGTTCTTTTTTAAAAAAAAAAATTGAGACAGAACCTATTTTTGAGGCTTATTCATTAAATTCATCAAATTGGTTAATAGTTCATTAAGATTTTGGAATCTTGGAATAAAATGTCTGAGGTAATTAAGCATTCTACAAATAGTTGTATGAAGTAGCATAAACCCAATTTGCAAATATGAGGTAATCCCAAGGAGTTCTGATGCCACTGTTGGAACCTTTCTCGCAGGGAAACACTGAAACAACATGGTGCAGGAGCAGGAGGCACGAGGAATATTTCGGGAACCAGCAAATTCCATGTTGATCTTGAAAAAGAATTGGCTGATCTTCACGGAAAAGATGCTGCTCTGCTCTTCTCTTCTTGCTTTGTAGCAAATGATTCAACACTCTTCACCTTAGCTAGAATGCTACCAGGTAAGATCCAGTTTTTGCCTATTTATTTTACAAGGTAAATAGTTTAACCATTCCTTAGCCTTTGTTTTGTTTTGTTTTGCAAGCAGTCCTCACCTTACTACCACAACTGAACCCAAAATTGCTATTGCTAAGGGCACAGGTCTGCAACCCGCGGCTCCCAGTCCTCTGCCATGTGCAGTCCAAAAAAAAAAAAGTGGGACTAAAAAAGTTCAATTCAAATATGCAGGGTAGGTGCATATCTCGCCTTTGCTCCACTCTTCAGTCAAACCCTGTTCTGTGCGTGCACGCATGTACGTGCATGTGCACACATTTTTTGCGGCTCCCAGTTTTTCCTTTTGTGAGGGAACCGGTTCCGAGTGGCTCTTTCACTGTTTCAGGTTGCTGACCCCTGGCTAAGGGAGACAGTTGTTAGGTGAATTTTCTCCCATTTAAAACAAACTTTTTTTGCCACCGTTGTTAAGTGAATCACTATAGCTGTTGAGTTAGCAGTGTTAAGTGAATATGGTTTCCCCATTGCTTTGCTTGTCAAACGGTTGCAGAGGGTGATCACATGACCCCAGGACACTGCACCCAACATAAGTACATGCCATCTGAATATTGATCATATGACTACAGGGATGCTGCAATGGTCATAAGTGTGAAAAATGATCATAAGTCGCTTTTTTCAGTGCCATTGTAAGTTCAAATAGTCACTAAATGAATGGTTGTAAGTCAAGGAATACCTGTATTATATATAGCATAGATTCCTTTTAAATGTAGTTATTGCAAATAAGAAGAATTGCTGGTTCAAAACCATAACCATTTAAACCATAGCTGGTAATTTTAGCAGTTCATCAAGACTAGATGGTAGGTCTATATCTGTACTTTTTGCTAACTCTTCATCAGGAGCTACTTTTTAAAACTAGGTGTATAAGATATGCTTACGTGATTATATGCTTATGACTACCTTTAATAAAAAAAAACAGTATTTTTCTTGCAGGATTGTGCTAAAACCCATACAGTCAAGAAAAACTTAATTTTGATAGAATCCATCATGCTAAGCTAGATTTCTAAAATATGACCTGGGTATCTAGTGATATTTAGATAGCAGCATCAAAGTAACTCCAGAGCATTGTTATCACCTTATAAGAACTGTGTCTCTAGAATACAATTTATCTTTTACAATGATGTACCTACCCCAGTTATCACATTTTTCCCCCTTTTTTTAAATGACAATTTGGATTTGTGTAAACTGTTGCCCCAAAACAAAAATTAAAATCTACATTAGATAAGAGCAATTTAGTAATATATGGGTTGCAGCTCCAATATTTGAGGGAAGGGTTTTCTTGACTCATGACTTTTATTTGATACATAGCTAAAGGGATCCATGAAGTTGCTGTTGTTACCCAGGATGAGGTGTTAGTTGCCGTTTGGAATCACCTGATTTCTAACTGGCTTAGTTAGTTGCCCCAGTTCTGTTTTGTAAATCAATACCCCAGTTAAGATCAGGCTGTAATGTTTTAAATTGCTGGATGGCATTTATTCTTTTTTTCTTTTCCTTCCTCAGATTGTGAAATTTACTCTGATTCAGGAAACCATGCTTCTATGATTCAGGGGATTCGAAACAGTAGAGTGCCAAAACATATATTTCGACATAACGATGTTGGTCACCTCAGAGAACTCTTGAAAAAATCTAATCCATCTATTCCAAAAATTGTTGCATTTGAAACTGTTCATTCAATGGATGGTATGTTTGATGTCTGAGGCACACGTTGCTATGAAACTTTGGAAATGATAATTAGAAAAACCAAAATATAAATATAACTTTGTTTTAGGTGCAGTTTGTCCATTGGAAGAGCTTTGTGATGTGGCTCATGAGTATGGAGCAATTACATTTGTAGATGAAGTACATGCTGTTGGACTCTATGGAACACATGGTGGTGGCATTGGAGACAGAGATGGAGTAATGCATAAAATGGATATTATTTCTGGAACGCTTGGTAAGTATATTCACGTGCAGAAGTCTAGATTGAAGGATGACTGAATCAAAACAGTGATTGATAATCATTACATCTTCAGGGATAATTGATTTTGGGTTAAGTCTTACCACCCTATCTTCAGATTAATGTTTCTGAAAATATAATTACTCTTACAAAAATCTGCTTTTCTTTTTAGATTTTTAAAGACAAATTTGATCTTTAAATTTGATGAGGGAATTGTGTAAGGACACTTGGTAGGAACAGAACTAGTAAATGCATATAGTAGAAATCAGTATTTTCTATAGATAAAATATCAGATTGAAAATCTTTAATGCAAACAAAACATGGTTTGAACTAAGGAAAACTAATTTAATCCCTTTAAATTAAAAGAAACTGAACTGACAGTATTATGCAATATAGAGAGGATTGTAATCAACTCCATTTGCTCTTATTTTGCTATTTAGAGATATTGGGTTACTTCAAAGTATGCTTTCCCAGTAGATTGCTTTACAAATAGAGTTTGGTATGTTTGCATTCTTAGGATCTTGCATAAAAGGCGGTAAGCAAATGAGAACATGTATTAGAGATGACAAAACATTATACAACAATTTCCTAATGTTGATTATATATGACAAAGTCTAAGCTTCCATGCAATTCACTTAGTGAACAATTGCTGCCTTTGTATGGAGAGTACATCATGTACCAAAACTTCGAGTGAAAGCTTCACATTACTTTATTTTGAATGTAGTAGGGTTTATTTAAGGTGTTACTTTATAGTATAGACCAAGGGTCCTCAACGTAAGGCTTGTGGACTTCAACTTGGGGAGTTGAAGTCCACAAGTCTTAAAGTTGCCAAGGTTTAGGACCCCTGGTACAGACAATGAATTCAGAAATACTTGGTGGTAGTATTATAATAAAGGTACCTCCTGCAAGAAGGTTTGATAGTAAAAGAATACTGCTTAAGATACCAGTTTTTGTATTGTTTTTATTAATTGGGAGATGCCAAGAACTAAGGCTTTTACTTTTTTTTTCCAGGTAAAGCCTTTGGTTGTGTGGGAGGCTATATTGCCAGCACGAGTTCTTTAATAGATACAGTCCGTTCCTATGCTGCTGGCTTCATTTTTACCACTTCCTTACCACCCATGCTTTTAGCTGGTGCATTAGAGTCTGTGAGAACGCTCAAAAGTACAGAGGGGCAAATGCTTCGTCGACAACACCAACGTAATGTTAAACTCATGAGACAAATGCTGATGGACGCTGGGTTTCCTGTAGTGCATTGCCCCAGTCATATCATTCCTATCAGGGTAAATATTTAGCACACTGTGATTCTACAATAAAGTTTGGAAACATCAGCAATTTGTAGCATAGAGGAAAGATATGTCTTAAAGATTATAACATTTTGCTTTTGTTAAACTTTGTGTATTAAACCTTATATATGTATAGCTAGTTCCTTTGCATAAATGAATCGGAGTAGATAGATGGTGAGAGGTGGGAGAGATGCACAGACATACCGTATTTTTCCATGTATAAGATGCACCCTTGTATAAGATGCTCTGCCATGCGCGTCCCAGCGCTCTAAATAAATGCCTCCGGGCCGGCCCCACCCACCTAACCAGCATCCAGCATGATGAGCATGCATAGTCAGTTCATAGCAGCAGCCTTACGACCCTGGTAAACAAACTGGCGTGAGCACCAGCATGACGGCAAGGCAAGGGAAGTGAAGGGAGGTTTTAAACTCCCCACCATTTCTCCGCACCAATCGGCTGTTTGGCGGAATGCCGAACAGCTGAGCCAGCAAATCCAGAAGTTCGGCTGGCTGCTATTATTGAACAGGACGGTCTTGCAGCTGCACTCCACAGGGTCCCCAGCCAGCATACAGGTACGAGGGAGGGAAAGGGCTGTCGCTGCTATCCATGCTGCTGGTCCCATCCGCTGCCTCCGGACGCCACCATCCAATGATCTTGCCCCCACCCCCTTCCCATTAACGGCAAGCCCACAGGGGCTTGACACCTGCACCAGGCGGCATGGCAGTGGCATGTAAAGAACCCACGCAGGTATGCCCTGGGCTGCAGAGATTACCATTATTTTTTCGTGTATAAGATGCTGCACTTGTATAAGACGCACCTGATTTTTGAACAGGGTGTTTGCAGGAAAAAATAGTGTCTTACACATGGAAAAATACGGTATATAAGAGGGTGACTACTGACACATAGAATGGGATAGAGACATGTATATAGTGGAAGAAATTGATAGAGGAATGGGGAGGATTCATTAAATAGCTGTGGTGACTGCAGAAATAAAACTAATTAACCTTTTCAAGAATCATTAGGTAATAACAGTTTTTGATGGTTATTCGATTTCCAGACTGTTTCTGATAATGTTTCCAGAGCAAATGAATTGCTCCATTAACAAGACCTTGGGGGAAATGCCTAGCATAGTGAAGATCAACTGACATTTTGAGAGAATAGAAGGCTGCTTGTTGGTAGTTGCATCTCTTCATCCACTTGGACACGGAGAGCTGAGAGCTGTACTTTGTAAAAAATCACTTTGTCAACTGTGGCCCAATAGCATGCCAATATGATACCAAATAGAATGGGGCCATTTTTTTTCTCCTGTTACTTTGGGACATACCTTTTTCCCCACCAAGAATCATGCATCAGATGTTTAGCAGTTGGTCACAAAATATTTGTTCCCAAGTGTTCATACCACAAAAAAGAATACAGGGCATACATCAAGGCTGCAAATCTCCCTGTAGTGAATTATATATTGGGGCTACATAACAGAAGGAACCCCCTCTCTGATGATGGCATTCTCTTCTCCCAACTTGCCTTCCCTGCTTTTTCCATAATTACTTTTCTATTGTCTCTATATAGTTTATATCTTATTATGTGAAGTAAGCGTTGTTCCGTGTAATGATTGACTTTCTTACAGGGACAGTTACGTTCGATCAAAAGAAATTGTGCCTTTAGCCTAGAAACTCATCTAATCTTTTATTAACTTCAGGTTTCAGATGCTGCTAAAAATACTGCGATCTGTGATAAAATGATGAACAAGCATAGCATCTATGTTCAGGCAATAAATTATCCCACTGTGCCACGTGGAGAAGAGCTACTGCGTATTGCTCCCACACCACATCATACTCCACAAATGATGAATTATTTTATTGGTGAGTGAAAAGAACAGTTTAAGGTGTTTTTCTTGACAAGAATATGCATCGCTGACTCATCTGCATATAGAAATAGGAAGTGCTGTGTTGCCAGCCTGTACACTGTATGCAATTTGTCAGCTGTAAAAAGAGAACAGTATCAACCATTCAATTTCATTCAATTTATATGGTTGCCCATCTCAAACGTCATAACTCTAGCAAGCTAAAAGTACTTAAAAACAAGAAACACGTAAGAAAATT
Source organism: Vipera ursinii (assembly GCF_947247035.1). Classification (NCBI taxonomy): domain Eukaryota; kingdom Metazoa; phylum Chordata; class Lepidosauria; order Squamata; family Viperidae; genus Vipera; species Vipera ursinii. The sequence goes on from NC_139513.1 coordinate 66,841,262, forward strand.
ACAAATAACATAGCAGCTAAGAAAACCAATGGTAACAATATAAGATTTGTTAGCCAAGTGCTTTTTTATGACAAGTAGTAAGGATCTAGCTTAGCTGCTCTTGTTAAAATAATTTCATCTTTCTGTGTTTAAGACAAATTATCATCAGTATTGCTTGGTTTCATTTTAGAAGGGCCTTCAGTCAAATATTCCTCCTTGTTGGCAACTTGCTCTTGAATTCAACCTTCAGATGGTAGACTATGGATCTCCCGCCTCTCTATAATAAGCCACTTTAGGGCTGTATAAAACATTTGAAAGGGGGCAAAACTGGTTAGCATGTTTTACCTTTCAATTTCTAGAGAAAGAGTTTGGTAGAGAGACAATAGATTTTGGAATTATCCTAAGATTTACTAGGAGATGCATAAGACACACACAACACAAAACAAACACGCTTAAATGGTAATAGCCCTTAACTCTTTAAAAGTAATCTTTATGTGCACTTAACTCAGAATTAAGACAATACTGAATTTATTGAAAGAACAAAATGAGTGTTTTAGGTTTTGCTGGATTTTTTGTCATTAATATGTTCTTACAAATTAAAGCTTACAGTTGAGGAAGAAAGTAAACTTTTTTAAATTATCAATTATGTTTTCTTTTGTCTTGTAGAGAACCTGCTAAGTACCTGGAAGGAAGTGAGGCTGGAGTTAAAGCCCCACTCCTCAGCGGAGTGTAACTTCTGTAGGCGACCCTTGCACTTTGAAGTTATGAGTGAAAGGGAAAGATCCTACTTCAGCGGAATGAGTAAACTTGTGTCAGCTACTGCTTGAAACAAATTGCAGCTTCATCTATGTTTAGAAGTCAGATATTCAGATATATGTTTTAGCTTATAGTCCAAGTAGATTTCTGGAAAATAAACTTTAAGATGATGCTTGCCAGTTCTTTGTTCTATAATGACATTTCCCATTGTCATGTCTAAATGCATATAAATACATTTCTACTAATTTTGAAATATATACAGATCCATGCTAATGACCACATTCGATCTTTCATTTGTGGAATTTTCTCCTCCTGGACATCAGGTTAGCTCCATCCGTCTTAACTTTCCAGAGGTTCTTCAAGGTCTTGTTTTGTCCCTAATTAGATGTAGCTAATTAGACCCCTAATCAAGATACAGATAGTATCATGTCTCTACATAAGATTCTGATTTTACCCAGATGAAATAACATAATGATGCCATAGTTAGATTCCAAGGGTGCTCTATCTTTGTTGCTAGGCCAGACTTATGGCTTGGCATGATGTACTTGCTTCTGTTTGGCAAAAACATTCACACCTTGTTTATCTCTGCATATTTATTGCAATTCCAAAATAGATATTTGGACAATGCCTTTATTATAAGCCATCAAAAGTGTACAAAATTGTGAGCAAACTTGGTATTTCTAGGAAAAAAATGTTTGAAGAAAAAGGAAATAGGTGAAAGGTTGAAAGGTATTTTAGTAAAAATTGTAAAGGAACAAACTTAAGTTTTATTACATGTTAAACTAGAACAGGGGTGTCAAACTGCCAGCCCACGGGCCAGATGCATCATGCTGAAACCGCACCCACCCCATTGCCAGCAATGGAAAAAAAGTCACAATACGTGATGTTGCGAGTTTGATACCCCTGAGCTAGAGTGTTAAAACAAGGTAGGCTGTTGCCCCTTTCGGAAATACCTAGTTGGTTTTCTCATCAGTTAGATATTTATTAAAATCTGGTAAATGCCCAAACTTCGCATACTGAACAAGGAAGAATAAGCATATTATCTGATATCCTGTAGGTTGGCTGTTAGACAAAATAGACTACCAGTCTCCCAAGGAAAGATGGACTTCCCTATCTATTTAGACGTAAGCTTCAGTGAGTTCAGTGGAATTGCATCCATATAAATAAGGTGTGTGAATGTATGTGAGCTGAAGTATGTTGGGATACATCCATAAGAATTATGAATCTAATTGGGCAACTCTTAGGACCTTGAACTTTATTTTAAACTACTAGAGTACATATTAACAGATGTTTTGTATGCTTACGCAATCCTTTTTTGAATTCTTCAACCTTTTTTGAACACGCTTCTGCTAAACAAGGAAAAACAACTGGTACATGCAGCTTTCACCTGCAGCTGAAATAGTTTGGCTGCTGCCCTTGGCAGAATTGGGTAGAAAAAGAAGGCATTTTGGGCATGGTGCTGCATCTTTTTACAATACACAGAGGACATCTTTTCTTGCTAGCATTTTTTAGTAAATGGGACTAACCTTGTGGTTTGAAACATCCCTTTTGTATTCTTTCATTATTGTCTGCTTCCACAGCAGCCCTGGAATGCAAATGTCACAACTGCCTCACCTGTTGATGTCTAATTAGCAATTTGGCATTCTTATAGAAGAACTTCAGTGTTACTCAATTTTTGGATTCAAATTTTTCAAACAAGAGAGGGGGTCCAAAGTTACTTCATTCTTGCTTCCCTTTCCCATCTACAGCACCATAACTCAATTCTGAAAAAGAAACCTTGAATTAGTACAGTTGCTATATTCTTCAGGGACTTCCCGTCTTCTAAAGCATGACTGGCCACAGGTGTATATCTTCGATCCCTGTACAGGTCTTCGGTAGGGGGTCATGGATTCTCTGCCTTTCAGACATGCTCAGTTCCCTCCCTTGCTTAAAAGTTCTATTTCTCCTTCCACTCTATTCTAAATCAGTAACAGACCTGTTGATATCCATGACATTGTGCAAAAGTGGGAGGAAGATTTTGAAAAAGCTGGAATATATTTGATTTTGGTATATTTCTACCTTCTCCACTATTGTTGGAAGGTATAAGTTGTTAGATGCAGCAATGATGCAGAGGTGCTGATGGTAAAAGTAAGGGAATCCAAGCAACGTGTTCCCTTACTGATAGTTTGTAACAAACCATTTTTTTCAAACTTAGCAACTTTAAGATATGAAGACTTGAAATTCAGCACTCTCCAGCGAGCGTGCTGGACAATAGGAATGCCCTGTAGTTAAGAACTTAAGAATTTTTCAGAACTCTATAATTATCTGTAGCTTTATGTCATATAAAAGTTTCCCCTAGTGGAAATTGTGACTACTTTTTTCTAATATGAAGTCTATGCCAAAGAGAAAAAAATTGTCATTTTTTATTAGCGGAAATAGTAACCTTTTAAAAAAATGATAAATTATACATTTCTTAAATCCAATTTTTGATATAGTAACAGTATTTTCCCTCAATATAATTATTCCATATACAGTATAACCAAAGCTTCTCAAAAACAGGTTCCACTGTTTTGGAATATAATTCAATATAACTGACTTCTATTTTTATATGTTACGACATTCTTCTAAAAATAAACCAAAACCAGACATAACCAATCATAATATACCTTTAAATTTCTTACATCACTGATAAATTCTTTGACGAATCCAATATATTAAAAATAAAAATCTTTTCATGGATTAGCTTCAAAGAAGTAACATTTTTTAAAATTTGAATTTACTGATGTTCCATTAACAGGCATTGAAATTCTTTATTCTCTAATTCATAAATATTAAATTTTTTTAAAAAAATTAATTTCTGATACATTGAAATCAGTTTAATTTCAGAAAGAGATTTGATCAGAAATAATAGTATCTCAGACGTCTTCAGATCGTTAAACATCTGGTCCATACTGAGAAATCACACATTTAAGTGAATTAAATTGACACTATTGTGTACTAACTAGGCAAACAAAATTCTATCTGTAGTTATTAACAACCTGAAAATCATGACAAATTTCAGTTAGTTGAATTAATGAAATGAAGTGGAAACTTTATAGCCATCTTTCTCACCCTGAATAATTGGTGAACAGAGGTCTAATTTTTAAAATCCATTTTCTAGAGTCAAAGATAGAGCTGGCTTAGCCAGTCTCCAGAGCAAACTGGAACAGACTGGATCATTTGCAGAACTCTGGATCCAGCCCTTCAGTTCAAAAGATTAAATTCACTCCACATCCAAGCATGTATACAGATCAAATTGGTGAGGAATGGGATTCTGCAAATTACTTCTTGCATATTTAGCCTTCCATTTCTCACTCACGTGGTGTATGAGGGGAGTGTATGTGGGGGAGAGGCAAGAATTTCCCTTCATCTTTTCTCCAGAACAGCAATCCAGTGAGGCTGAGACTGAGTGGTTCAAAATTATCAGTGAAGTCTGTGCCTGAATAATAGTCTTGAATCTGTTCTTCCTGATTTAAATGCGCTTTAACCATTAGAACAATTGGCACGCATAAAAGGTAAAGGTAAAGGTTCCCCCGCACATGCGTGCTAGTTGTTTCTGACTCTAGGGGCCGGTGCTCATCTCCATTTCAAAGCCGAAGAGCCAGCGTTTGTCCGAGGACGTCTCCGTGGTCATGTGGCCGGCATGACTAGACACCAAAGGCGCATGGAACGCTGTTACCTTCCCACCGTAGTGGCCCTATTTTTCTACTTGCATTTTTACATGCTTTCGAACTGCTAGGTTGGCAGAACCTGGGACGAGTAACAGGCGCTCACTCTGTTACACGGCACTCAGGATTCAACCCGCCAAACTGCCGACCTTCTGATCGACAAGCTCAGCGTCCTAACCCTGATTTAAATGCATCGCTTTAACCATTAGAACAATTGGCACGCATAGTAGTGTACAAATATATATAGGCATATTTGCAAATTCTTATAGCACTTAGACTTACATACCGGTTCATACTGCTTTACAGCACTCTCTGAGCAATTTACAGAGTCAGCCTATTGCCCCCAACATTCTGGGTCCTCATTTTACTGACCTCAGAAGGCTGGAAGGATGAGTCAACCTTGAACTCCTGGCAGTCAGCAGAGTTAGCCTGCAATGCTGCATTCTAGCCAATTGCACCACCAGTCTCTTGAAAGCCTTTAATGGCTTTCTAAAAACAGGTTTGAGGACCTGTTTGCTGGCTGCATTTACAGGCACTCTTGTCCAGTCAGACATCAACCTTTCCCTGAGCAATAAGTAGATGTGCCCTGCAGCAAAGGTCCATAAGCTTCTGTGATAAGCACATCCTGACAAATGGTAGCAGGGGAATCCCCCTCCCGATCTCTGCATGCTTATCCTCTTATTGCTATTGCTTGTTTTCTTGAAAAGAAACATTTGTTTGCAAAATACGGCTCCTGCCTTTGAGGCCCGTCAAAGCCCTTTTTTAAAGGGAGATGAATTTGGTCTGGGGGATGTGTGTGCAAGGAAAATCAGCCAGGTATCATTTATTTGTCTAACTGCTCTCTTGAGCTCTCTGGAAGTGGGAAAAGATGCTTGGCAGCTTCTCTTTGCCAAGAGGACTGAATTGGTCAGAGAAATCCCATCCTTTCATTGCAAGAGGCGGAGGTGCTGCCGCTTAGCTTTCTTGCAACAAAATGTAATGCCTTATTCCAGACCTGGAAAACAGTAAATTTATATATCTATTTAGGAGTAATTTTATTTATTCCTAATCAATAAAATGTTAAAACAGGTTATACAGCTAGTCCTCGACTTACATTTCATTTAGTGACCATTCAAAGTTACAGTGGCACTGAAAAAAGTGACTTATGACTGTTTTTCCTACTTACAACCACTGCAGCATCTCCATGGCCACTTGATCAAAATTCAGACACTTGGTTGGAGTGTCCTGGGGTCATGTGATCATCTTTTGCAACCATCTGACAAGCAAAGTCAATGGGAAAACCAGATTCACTTAACCACCGTATTACTAACTGAACAACTACAGGGATTCACCTAACAACTGTGGCAAGAAAGGTCATAAAATGGAGTAAAATACAGTTAACAAACATCTTGCTTAACAACAGAAATTTTGGGGTCAGTTGAGGTCATAAGTTGAGGACTGTAAAGCATTTCTGTAACCCCAATATTGTTTGGCTCATGTAACATGAAATATAAGAACAACCAGGTGCCTTGGTGAGTTTATAAAGTTTATAAAGATTAGTAACTTTGATTGCCTATGAATTACATGTACTGCTTGAGTTTACCCACTGCACTAAAGTATGGCTTGTTTTAACTGTGTTCTCCTGAAGACCCAATGCTGGATTTAAAGACTGCTAAGCTGAAACTAAGAATGCTAAAATAAGGGCTAATACAGCGTACAAACCCAGTTCAGGTAGTCCTTAAATTGCAGCCATTTGTTTAGCAACTGTTTGAAGTTCCAATGACACTGACAAAAGTTATTTATGACCAGTCCTCACAGTTATGACCATGCAGCCTCCCCACAGTCACATGATCCGAAATCAGGCGCTTGGCAGCCAGCCTGTATTTACAACAGTGGCAGCATCCCAGGGGTCATGCGAGTGCCATTTGTGACCTTTCCAGCTGGTTTCTGACAAGCAGAGCCAAAGGGGGAAGCCAAATTCCACTTAATGTCAGTATGATTCATTTTACAACCACCAACTGTGGTTGTAAACTGAGGACTGCCAATACTGTGTTGGATGCATAAGAAACCACTGGCTGCATTCATACAGAGTGGTGCCTAGAATCATTTTAGATCCAGTGCATTGTACGAACCCAGAAATCGGATCATTCAGAGTCGGAAGAGAGGCCATTTTAGCCTCAATATGCATTGGGCCAATCTTCCTCTGGTCCAGACTGTATTATGTGAACATCCAGTCATTTCTGCAGTACAGTAATGGGCTGCGCTGCCTAATCAATTTTACCAAGGAAATGAGATTGGGGGGAAGAGCAGCTGAAAATACAAGTTATTACATTACAAAATCCACTGGCAGTCATCAATTTTACCATTCAAGTACTGTCTGGCAACAGCACACAAACTATGTCTGGCCTCTGTTGCCGTTCATTAGCAGTAGGTGTACCCAAGCAGTGTATGAATGCCTGGACTCCTCAGCCAGTCAAGGCTGCTAATCTACGTAAGAGGAGGAAGGGCTATTGATGCAAGAAAGCCTTATCAAGCCTTATCAAGCCTTATCCTTTGTCAGCAAGGACTTCTGGAGTACTGAAGATACTGAGTAGCAATTTAGGAAGTGATTGGGGACTCTGTATTCATCCCCAAGGCAATCAGACTCATTGTCTGGGTAAATTTGCCAAATTACCGTTGCTCATCTAAGGGCGCCTTCTGGGCTAGTTATGAGAAACGTTATGGAAAATAAACAAAAGAAAGTTTAAGGAAATTAACTTCATTTACTAGTCTCATCAAATGTTTATTTAGAGTAGTGAATTTTTTTAAAAAAATAAAACATTAGCAGAACAGTTGCTTAATTGGAATGTTCAATTTGGTTTTTTTCAAGGTACACCAATATTTTAGTCAGCAGATGGCAGTGAAGGGTTATCACTGAAAATAGCAGTTAGTTCAGAGTAGTTGAGAGACTCAAAACTCACAAATGAAGGCAAATATAGGTGTCCCAGGACAACGTTGTTGCAGGATCCAATCTGGGTCGGTCACCGGGGACCTCAGAAGTTTAGTCTTCTGAGCTTTTGGAGTCTGAAATGGATTGGATTGGATCCTGCAGAATCTAAACTCTCCATCCCTAATGCTTAAGTGGGAAAACTTCATGATATCTCAGCAAGAGTTCTTCCCGGCACTCCTATCAGTATGGGAGAGTTGTTAGAAAGAATAGACACTTTGGACACTAACCTCACAATCGATACAAAAGCTGCGAGTGGCACAAAGAGCCATGGAAAGATACATGTAATGCTCAGTATCACAAGACAAGATGGAAAGAGCTGCACATGGATTAGAGAACAAACGAAAGCAATACGATATCATCAAGAGACTAAAAGAATTGAAATGGAAATGGGCTGGTCACATGGCAAGAAGAACCCAGGGCAGGTGGACCAAGGCAGTCATAGAATGACTTGGTAAAAAGCATCCACGAAAGAGACCAAGAAACAAGACGGATTGACAGCATCAGCAAGTACTGTGGCTCCACTTGGCAAAAGAAAACTCAGGACTGTATTGGTTGGAAACAGGCAGAAGAGGCCTTCAACCTGCAATGGATAGACCATGGCTAAAATGATGATGATGATGACTGATGTAGAATGAAGTAGCGGCTAACTGCTGCTAAATAGGGAGGGAGGGAGGGACAACTAAATTTACCTGAGGGCAGGAAATGGGAAAGGGGGTGAATCTGGCCTGGGGCTATAGAGAAAAGAATTCCTCAGTGTATTCCAATGGGAGTGGCAATTCCCAGTATGGTAGTAGTGACTGGTTTAAGCCCCCTCAAGCACATCAAAACAACAATGAAATTCAATAAAAGGAAATAAGAACAAAACAGTACAACTTAACCAAATCAGCAGCACACAAATATATGCCAGTTACAAATGCAGACTTAGCATCAGCTTGTCTTGTTTTACTATTTTTCATTCTGAAATCTAATCTTGGTAGTTGAGCTTTATAGTCAATATTAAGATCAGATAGGCTTCGAAGGACAGATTGAAACACAAGCAAAACAGCCATTAAGCTTGCTGAGAGTTTGATTTCTTTTCTTTTTAAAGCAAATGAATAGAAACTGGCTGTTATAAGAATTGCTAATCCCCATCCTCATTCCCTTTAAAGCATCCTGCATCCCGATGATCAGCTTCTTATGCACAGCAAGGGATTTAGGAGAACTACAGCAATCTTTTCCATCTGGGTGATGGTCAGTTCCTGTCATTTGTCATCCAGCGTGAGACTGCAGTCCTGGAAAAATCGGATTATTCCTATTGTTTAGGCAAGACTGAGCTAGAATGTTACAAGCTTTGCTCTTGAAATGTCATGTGATTTTAGTTTCTGTGTTTGAAAACATGTCCTTTCTAATATATCCAGGTTTCAAAATGTAAGACACACACACAAAGATAAAATGCCTTGGTTTGCCCATCAAGCTTAAAATGCTTATTTTCTGAATCTACATGAGAAAATGAATCATAAACTCAACAAACAATCCGAGTTGGCCCAATACATCAATGGGGGTGGGGTTGGGGGAAAGACAGGGGCAGAGGAGATAGAACTCAAGTTTCAAATTAACCAAAAGTTGGGGTATGGTACTATTTTCCTACTATGTTTTTAAACTGGGATCTAAGCCAGTTGTGCCAAGGGGGCCAACATCTCTTGAAAGTTTCAGGAAAGAGACCTTGTGCGTTCTTTGGTGAACAGCCACCACCAAGAATGTCCTGTGTCAGCTACTCATTTGTGTGACGATACATACATGGAAAGGACTACTTCATCGTATATTTACCCAACGTCTAGATCAGCGTTTCCCAACCTTAGGAACTTGAAGATGCGTGGACTTCAACTCCCAGAATTCCCCAGCCAGCATAGCTGGCTGGGGAATTCTGGGAGTTGAAGTCCACGCATCTTCAAGTTCCTAAGGTTGGGAAACGCTGGTCTAGATTGCTGAACTTCGTAACACTTCCCTCCAACCTGACTTCTGACACTGAGGGATGCAGGCAGGAAACGGTAAACCGGACAACCCTTGGCAAGTAACGGGGTCCCCCCCCCACGTCTGCTTGGGGAGCTCTGAAAGCTCTCCGGAGCTACACCGGGCGAGGCCGGCCGAAGCGTTATCTGCACCCCGATGCCTCTTTTCCTGGCTAAGTCAGAGGGCGTCTGAATCAGCGAGGGCGTCGTTTAGGGCAGCGTTTCCCAACCTTAGGAACTTGAAGATGCGTGGACTTCAACTCCCAGAATTCCCCAGCCAGCGTTTCCCAACCTTAGGAACTTGAAGATGCGTGGACTTCAACTCCCAGAATTCCCCAGCCAGCATAGCTGGCTGGGGAATTCTGGGAGTTGAAGTCCACGCATCTTCAAGTTCCTAAGGTTGGGAAACGCTGCTTTAGGGAGGCGTCGGAGCCAGGTGGGTCGGGGCGACGGGGGCGTGGCCTGCAAGGGCAGGGCGTGGCCACCAGGTGAAGGGGTGGCCGAAGGTAAGCGGCCTCGGCGCGCCGGGGCTGCCCTTTGGCAAGCAGCGCGTGGTGCGAGCGGCAGGACGGAATTAGGAGGGATGAAGGGGCGGCAAAGGTAACGCGGCTTCCCGGCGGGCGCGCGGGACGGCGTCTTCTCCTCTTCCTCCTCCTCCTCCTCCTCCGCCTCCTTTTGGTTGGGTCGGGAAATCTCTCGTTCCGGCTGATCAGCCCCTTTTTTACTCCTCCGAACTGGTCAATGACTTCTTTGTTAGCGGGAATTTCTCCACCGTGCGCTCGTTTATCCTGGATCTGTTTGCAGTGGGCTTCGGCGCGCAGCCGACTGTTTTACACAGGCTCGCTTTTGTGATGCTAGGTTTTTGTTTTGTTTTTTTTTTTGTTTTTTTTTTTGCCCAGGAAGGCTATCCACGCCTATGTCGGACTACAGTTCCCATCGTTGCCCTTGCCTTGGCCAATTCATCTAGTGGGCACCAAGTAGAGGAAACCGTGCCACCGCATCCTCCTAAAGAACATGGAGCCGGCTTCCCAGTTGGTTTCTTCCGAAGGTCTCCCCACCCCCCCACCCACCACTCTCTTTTTTGCTCTAATGCACATCCTCCCCTTCCCTTTCTTTCTAGGTTTGAGCGTGTGGTTGTATTATTGGGTTGGCGTCAGGTCTTTGTTTCACCCAACTCTTGTTTCTCCCTCCCCACCCTTCCCGAGAGCTTTGGTCTGCTGCTGTGGTTCCTGATCCCATCCACCCAAACCCTCTGCCAGCTTTTCCAATGCCATCCCTGAGCCTGTGTAGTTGTGGAACCAACTTTGCCTCAGTGACATGATGGTGGGGTTGTTTCTGTTGCTTCTGAGGCTTAGCAGAATAAGCATCTTATCCAGGTAGGGCAAGATTAAAACTGGTGACTCACCGAGATTGGATCCTGCAAGATTAAAAATAGGTGTAAGGTGAACATTTGGATGTGGGCTTGGACAATCCCTGGTGATATTTGAAAGAAAAGAAAAGAGTGGGTGCTGCAGTGAATAGCCCCAGCCTCCTTGAGTTTAATCAGCTGCTGTTACTAAGCCTCCTCCTCGCCTTTTGAGGGCTCTCCAGTCTTGAACTTCTCCAAGTCCAGGGTGTGTAATAGTCCAGCTTCTTCATCTTCCCTGAAGTTCTTGTGAAAAGACATTTAAGTGCAGGAGAGTCAGAGGGAAATATGAAAGTTTGCCCAGTGAGACCAGAGTTGAGGCACCACTGCAAAGGCCAGGAAGTAAAAAGGGAATGCCGTTTTTTGTTTTAATCCCATTTATATCCTGCCCTTCTCCGAAGACTCAGGGCGGCTTACAATCTAAGAAGGACAAATCAATGTGCTTAGCAATAGCCTTCATTCTATGTATATGCCTGCTTATTAGGGCTTTCGGGGGGCCCCAAGCAGCATTATTACAAAGTCAGCTTATTGCCCCCAACAATTTGGGTCCTCAATTTTACCTACCTCGGAAGGATGGAAGGCTGAGTCAACCTTGAGCCTGGTGGGACTCGAACCTGCACTAATTGCAGGCAGCTGGTGTTACTTAAGGAGGCATTAGCCCACTGCTCCACCAAGGCTCTTGGTGCACATTTCCAAAAGGAGCTGGTAGATTTGTGGCATGAAAAACTAAGAGACAGCCTTCCACCTAGTTACCTTTAGCTAATCATCTCACATTCTGTGGACAGTGTTTCGCCTCATGTCTCCTGAAGGTCAAGGGTTCCCTTTCCTGCAGTTCTTGGTGGTGGTTTTCCTCTTGCTTAAGCCATCCCAATCAGGTCTCTTGGCTTACAACATGCATGATTCACACCCAACTTGAAAAGGAATGTTTTGGTTGGGAATGGTGACAATTACTGCAACAGCATGTGGAGGACATCTGGTTTGAGAAAGCTGTCCTGAAACTGTTCTGCAATACAGTACCTGGTCTATTAGATCATAAGTTTATTTGTTTTTAAATTAAACGATGATTCTGTGTGGATGACACATATCCCCACTGAAATACACTGGTAATTACCAGATATTTATAATATGTCCTTGTTTGCTAAAACAATTGGTCACAATGGTGTTGTGAAGTATAATGTCCTTAGATAATTTTTTTTGTCCTGTGTTTAAACCCTGTCCTTGTTCAGGAGTCCATTGTTAAAACACTGCAAACGTCTGTTGGAAAAGTATCATGCAATAAGTGAATAGTCAGACAGAGAAGGGAAACTAGTTCAATATTACTTACCTTTTGGTAAAGCTCAGGCATTGGGTATGTTGATCTAGTCACAGAATGTTTATTGTGGTACGAACCTCAAAATGGTTTGTAAAGCTGAAGGAATTGAGTGCAACTTGCTTTTTGATGTGCTCTGAGAGTCATCAGCTGAGCAGTTCTTTCTCCAGATGTGTCAAGGCAGTTGATTCCTTGTAGTGGGGGACAAGGTAGCAGCTGTGGTTTCCTCCTCTGGTGGCTCAGTGTTATTTCCACACAAGTGATGGGATTGCATCCTCACAATTAGCAGAAAGATTGGGCAGATGTTTAATAAACAATTGTTTAGCTTGGAGACTGAAGGGAACTGTGTACCCCACACAACTCTGTCTACCCACTTCACTGCTGTTGCCCTAATCCAGCATTTATTCCCAGAAGCAGCTGCCACCTTAGCACCACTCTGAAATATGTGTTGGCTTTGTTATTGGATTTGGAATGGAAATGATTGACAGGTCATTGATTAACTTTGTCATTTTGCTTTAATAATATGTTACTCAAACTTATCTGCATGCAACATTAGGTAACAAAGTCTCATCAAATATGACTAGCAGTTTGTTTCAGCTAACTTCAGAGTGCTATTGCTATGAGTGCAAGGGGTTTGGTCTGAAAGTGATGGACTGGGAATGTTTGTTGTGGATTCCAGCATGTGCTTGACTTGTTCAGACAACAGGAGCTCCTTCCCTTTGTAATCACATCTTGATTCCTAAAGCAAGATGTGACGACAGGGGCGGGAGCTCCTGTTGTAGATGAATATGTCTTCTGAATTCTGCCTGTAGGGATCCAACTTTTGTTGTCAGCATAAGCAGACAACAGACTGTCACTTTGAAAAGTGGCCACTTAGTTTTACTGGTTGTTTAAATTCTATTCTGGGGGTCTGTGGACTGTTCTTTTGCAACTCTGTGTCCTCTTCACTATTATTTTGTTATACTTTGTGAAGGGTGGCAGTAGTTGTGAGTGTATCTTGGACTGAATAGATCCGTTTGGTTCAGCACTGTCTACTAAAACTGATGGTAGCTCTAGACCAGGGTGTCAAACTGCCGGCCTGTGGGCCGGATGCATTATAGCAAAACCGTGCCCATCCCATTGCCGGCAATGGCAAAAAAAAGTCACGATACGTCGCGACACATCACGTGACGTTGTGAGTTTGACACCCCTGCTTTAGACAGAATGATCTTCCCTAGAATCACTGTTTAATACAGCTAGGCTATGTATAAAGGGTTGAAAGGGATTCTGGATTAAAAGGTGAGACTTCTAAAGAGGCCTGCTACAAAGATCGCTAGCTTAAGCTCAAACTTCCAGGAATTGGTCCATTTTTTTGGATGGTGACATTGATTGTGTTCATATAGCATGCTAAGCTGTGTTATTATAAAACCCAGTATATTGTTTCAAGTAAAGCTTGAATCAGCCTGGAATTAACAGGGAGCACCTTGACCATATTTTTTTTTCTGCAAGATCAACTGAATCACAATTTTCCAGGTCCTTGAGATTTGAAAAGGTTGACCTTTCTCTTCCAGCCTCTTCCAGAGCTAAGAGCAGCTGCAGAATGATTGCCTCAAGTTTATATCACCGCAGCTGCTCATCCGTTTTTGAAATGCATGCGATCATGCAGATGTCAAAAGGTAAAGCTAGTTCAGAAGTGCAATGGTAAAAGCAGGCTCAGCTGGATTGCCTTACTTCTGTTTTTGTACCTGTTAGTAAGGTAAAGGTGAAGCACCCTAAGGGGAATCTGTTTCTGGGATCTATATGGATACCAACATGTTTCCTGATGAGAGTTCAGAAATGTTTTACCATAGGCTTCTTCCAAGATGCTTTTCAACTTTCCAGCCTAACTAAGAGCCCTGTTGTTCTTGACAGTTCACCAAGCTCTTAAGTAACTTGTCCAGATTTTTTTAAAAAGAAATAAATTCTAGATATAGTCTGGGAGAAATACTTCTGTTTTAGGGGAAATTCACACCTATTTCCAACTTTATCTACTTTCCCCTTGAAGAATGGCAGAGAGCTTGACACCCCCGCAATCACTCATTAAAGTAATATCCATCCATCTCTGAAGTGGCAGAAAGCTATATAGACATATCATTGACTGGTCCCTCTATTGCAGGGGTGTCAAACTTGCAACATCACAAACTTGCAAGTGTCACCATGTACCATGACTTTTTCCCCCCATTGCTCTATTGTACCCCTTCTGGTGTTGGTTCTGATTTTCAGATACAGGGTGTGCTAACAAAGCCACTGGCTAAACTCAAGTCTTGCTGCCTTCCCCTTTCTGAATATCATAATCAGAGGGGAAACTATTCACCAATCACAGAAGAACTGTGACTGGTGGATGATTTTGTCAGATAGGTAAACCTATTCAATGTACTTCCACACAGGAATGGAGTTTGGCAGGAGGGTTCAGGATTGAATTGTTAAGTCCTTGGTGCTCTCCAAGTGTAGTTGTTTGCCTGTAGATGTTTCATTTCCTAATTATGTAACATTGTCAGTGCCCCCATGTAGATTGAAACACCTGTCCCAAGGCAATTCTTCCCAACCTACAGAGTAGAAGGCTGGGACAGTCTCACATAAAGCAGGAGAACTGACTTTCCTAATTTACCTCCTCAGTGCAGAGGCCACTGGGTAATGGGCTTCAGGAAGTAGCACACTGAAGGATACACCCACTTTTCAAGAACTTGGCTCTTCTACTTTCCAAGACACAATGTTTGGAGAGGCTTGCCTAAGAGCAGGAAGAGAGGGCATACTTGGCTCCAACCTGCAGTGACCAATAGGTACTGGGTTGATTATACCTCCTGTAATTTACCTCTCTGGTAACTGGTGCAAAATGTCATAGATTTATATCATTTTAGATTTGACTGAGTGCTGTTGGTTTAAAGGAGAAAACGTGTGTCCCATGGTTAAATGCCAGTCTGGAAAGAAGACATGTTCCTTTTCATCTTCCACCACCCCCACTTCCATCCCTGTTGCACAAAAGTACTTACACATTTTCTTCATGCCTAGGGCAAATCTATTGGGTTTTTTTAAATACAGATTTTCAGGTTGAGTCTTAAAGTAATCTTCAGTATCACAGTTCAAAAATTCACAGGCATTTTTAAAAATAACATCATACTTTAATGGTTTTCCTAAGTCAAGTCAATGTAAGCAACTTTAATCTGAATAAGAACAGGCTTAAATTCTGGATATTACAATTTGTATAATGGCTTAAGGAGAAAAACCTCAGATTGCTGTAACTGTTCTTTTAATGAGTAATGAAGCAACATTTTTTTTCCAAAGCTGACTTTCCTCAAGCCACAAAGAATTTTCAACCTGAATGACAGATGTTGGGATTCACATAAACAACTTTATGGATTTTTGCTGGGGAAAAAATCTCTATGCAATTCTATGAAATTAGTTAAACATCTGATGTTGAAGCCAACTAGGTAAATTAACAGACAGGCTGCTCAGAGTCACTTTGAATCACCAGATGGGTGGAAAATAAATGTGAAAGAATGAAAAATTTACCTATTACTTTTCCCTCCCTCTCTCTCTCCTTATGCTGCCCATCTTATACCGCCATAGCTGTTGGTATGGTGAAGAATCTCTACACATCTGTAGCTGTTGGTATGGTGAAGAATCTCTACACATCTGCATTAACAAAGATTGCAGTTGAAATTAAACTAGTTTACTATAAGTATAGTATAGTATAGTAGTATAGTATAGTATAGTAGAAATCAACACTGAATGAATGCAAGGATAACCAGACATAAATTAATTTGATCTGAAATCTAGCTGCTGTGTGCTATCTCTCCATTTCTTTGAGGAGTATTTCACATGTTAGGAATTCACTGACAACCTTTTGTGAATTACTTCCATGTATATCAAAGTATCACGCAGGACAATTCAAGATGCCAAAGCAGTTCAGAAGAGACTGATGTGCCCCATGGGAAATGTCCAGTTTTAAAAAAGATTTTAAAAGAAATGATTTTAAAAAAATGATTTTAAAAGAAAAAAGAACATAGTTGTATCCTATAAACACAATCTTTTAATCCCCAGACTATGATGCAGGCACGTTTGCTAAAATTTAGAACTAAATACAAAATTTGTTATACAGAACCTGCCTTCTTGAATAAAATGGTTTCATAAAATAACCTATTCTTAATAGCAATGTCAAGAATTAGGGACAAAGGGAGAGTGTGTGTAAGAGAGAGACAGGGATGCGAAGGCAACATTTATATTTGCAAAATCTGATTTTGTCTTTATGAAAACTTGTGGCAAATCTGGCTGATGTCCCCACTCCCAGGCCATCACCCCATCAATCTGTAACTGGAAAGGCAAGTTCTAAACCTGTTTTCCTAAAAATAAATTATTCTGAATTTAGTCAATCTGACTCCCTGGTAATTGTTGTTAGAATTATTGGCTGACTTTACTGAATAAGAAGAAGAAGAAAAAGAGGGGGGGGAAGTGGGTGAGCTTGGCTTGGTTTATGGTGGAGGGTGAAACTTGTTGATTATGACTCTTACTGTTAGGATGGGGACTGAAGACACTGGAAACCCATGGTCTTGCCATTTCCCAGCATCTAAAGTGGTGTTTCTCAACCTGGCAAATTTTTTTTTATTGAAAAGTTTTTCAATACATTTTATCTTTAATAATCCCTCCCCCCCACCCCCTCCCCAACCCTTCCTAGCCCTCCCTAACCCTCCACACTCCCCTTCCCCCTCCCCCTCCCCGACTTCCCAGAGCTAAATACAAGGTATAAAAGTAAAAACAATCATAAACAACCATATGCTAACAACAATAAGCTATTAAGTCTATCGCACTCTAGCTCGTATAAAATGACTACAAGCAATACTAATATCACATCAAAACGTATACAAATGCTAAATGAAACTTTTTGGTCCCATATTTGTTCTGGATGTAATCAATCCACTTTTTCCACTCCATAATATAACGTTGTTGCGAATGGTCTTTCAAATAAGCTGATATCTTTGCCATTTCCGCCAGGTCAGAAACTTTTAAAGTCCATTCTTCTATAGTCGGCAGTTCCTCCTTCTTCCAATATTGACCTACTAAAAGTCTTGCTGCCGTAATTAAGTTCAACATCAACTTAGTGTTCACAACAGTAGTATCCGTAATTATGCCCAATAAAAACAATAGCGGACAAAACTTTATCCTTTGCTTAAATATCTTCTGCATATTCCCTGGCAAATTTTAAGACAGGTGGACTTCAACTCCCATAATTCCCCAGTCAGCATCTGGGAGTTGAAATCCACCCCTGTTAAAGTTCCAAAAGTTGAAAAACAGTGATCTAACGACTCTGATTGTCCACAGCATGCAAATACTGGAGGAGTTTAGTTTTTATGTTGGCTTTATGGACTTGGAACCAGCTGTTTGCTGTTATTTTACCAGGCTGAGTCTTTTCCTTAGTATCTTTGAAAATGAAGTGAAGGTCACGTCTAGTTATGCTGGAATTCTCACAATTCCTTATCATTAACCAGGCTAGCAGAGTCTAATGAAAGTTGCTCTAAAACATCTGGAGGGCATCAGATTGTCTCCTGCTGATAGTGGGAAAATAATTGAGGTTTATTTTACTCTTATTTGATTTGCATTTACTTAAAATATGTTATGTTCCCTTTGAACAGGCTCCCGGGGCAAAAAAAAAAAAACAAATCAGGAAGAGCTAGATTGGTAAAAGCTGGTGATTATAGTAAAATAAAGCATCCCAATAAAGCAAAGTCGATATATTAAAAAGAGGAAAAAAACATTGCAATTCTATAAAATTGGAACTCAGCGAAAAAAGACTGCTGCAATTGCTTGAGCTTATGGATTTAGTCAGGAGATTGTCCTCCCACCTCTGCATAATCTTTCTTTGAAAGGTTGAGAAATTGAATGCTTTCGAAGTCTTCCATTATGCAATTAAGGAGTGTTAAATAGTTTTGTCCATATTAAGCAAGCATATACCTGCACAGTAATACCGGTATCTGAATGCCAGACAGCAGAAACAGAATCTTAACTGTTTTACAGAAATTATCATTCCAAGTGCTTTTTTTATAAAAGAAAAAGGTGCCAGAACTCACACATGTCATACAACCGGCCTTGCCTACCCTACAAGGTTCCATCCAAAAAAGGTGCCGGAACTCCATTCTGAGTGTTCTATGAGAAAAAAAGCCCTGATCATTCCTGTGAGAATGTCAAAACAAAATGAATAAGGTTCAGAAACAGTGGCGTAGTGTGGGGAGTGCAGGGGGGGGCCGGCCGCACCGGGCGCAACATCTGGGGGGGCGCCCATTAAGCTCGCCGGAGGGGGACGATTCCGCTTCGCCGAGGGTCGGTGGTAGTGGGGGGACGGCAGCCGGTCAAGCCCGGCAACGCGTCCGATCCCGCCGCCGGCACCGGCACCTCTCCGTCTGCCGACGCCCCGTTGGGATCAGGCCAAGGCGCGTTGGGACGGGGCAAAGAGAAGAGCAGTGCCGCTGCCACCCTTTCCGTGCCGGATTTGCACCCTGGGCCAAAAAAAAACAAAACACAAAGGCGCCAAGGAGGGCCCGCTCAGCGGCGCTTCGGAAGGCCCGAGTGGGCTCTGCCGCTTCGTCTCCGCAATCGCGCACGAAGCCAAGCTGGGGATGGAGGCAGGCGGCAAAGGCTCGGCTTACGAGCCTCGCGGAAGATCAGCCACCCACTCGCGGGAGGGGCGGAGCGGGACGCCGCAGTGTCCACATGGCTCCGCGCCGTGGTTAATCCCCGCTGCACCTGCGGCTGCCATGGCGGGGGAAAAGGAACGGCGGGTTAAGTTTTCGAGGGACGAGTTACTCGCCTTTTTTTTATTTCCCTCCACCCCACCCCACCCCACCCCGCTTGCTTCTTTTTCCCCAGGGAATCTGAAGCTACTTTGCGCACATCAAAAGCCTTGAGTATTTGCGGCTGAACTCTGAAAATCGCTGACCCGAAGGCAGCCCTCTCAAAGCACCAATCCAAACGGAAGCGGGGGGGGCAGAGATTCATTCGCCCCAACCCACCTTTATTCAGGGAGGCGTGCATCACACGCCATTTTTTTTTATTTAGGGTTTTGATGAACACACGACAAAGGGAGCAATAGTCCCTGGCATTCCTTTAAGCCAGTGGTGTAGCGTGGGGGGGTGCAGGGGGGGCCGGGCGCAACATCTGGAGGGGCGCATTAGATGCATTTTACTTTAATTACATCAGTATTTTCATAACAAACAATACATGTGCTTAGGGGGTAAGGGTTTCTTTAACTAATCTAGTGGAAGAGACTCGAGTGTTAAAATCCACGGGTTAGGGGGCGCAAATTACTTGCCTTGCCCCGGGTGCTGACAACCCACGCTACGCCACTGTTCAGAAATGGACATTTCTTTCCTCCTTTTGTCTGAGGAATATTTGTTGGGGTGGCTGGTTTTCTAATAAAGTGAGTCATATAAGTTGATATTGTCTGATGGGTTCAGGAAGGTTGGCTTAACTGAAGTTTGGGGAATCTGCTGCTGGAAAAATAGAGAGAGAATCTGAAAACATGCTCCATGCCCCAAGGATGTGTGTGTGTGTGTTCTATAGGAAACAGCTCTGGAAGAGCTCTACCCTAAAGGTGAAATATTCGTATCTCTTGGCTACATACTCAGGAAGATTCACGAGAAACATTTAACACCTTGCATGCCCTGCTTCTAGGTGTAATCTGCTCATCCTAATAGGTAATAGGTGCTCAGGGCTCTGAAATTAACTTGTGTTAACCCTTCAGTAGAAGTAGAAAAATAGAGACCACTATGGTGGGAAGGTAACAGCGTTCTGTGCGTCTCTGGCATCCAGTTATGCCAGCCACATGATCACGGAGACGTCCTCGGACAAGCGCTGGCTCTTAGGCTTTGAAATGGAGATGAGCACCGGCCCCTAGAGTCGGAAACGACTAGCACGCATGTGTGTGGGAACCTTTACCTTTACCTTAAACCTTCAGAGTAGGTCAGGTAGGAAACAGGACACCAGAAGGGCTACTGGCACTTATATGTTATAATACAGGATCCTGAAACTGAAATATTCATATCTCTCATCTACATGCTCTCTTCTCTCTTAAAAGAGAAGTGGGGGGACACTCTTGAGTTTAATTGTTCTCCTTTTCAAGCCTAGGCTAGGCTGTTTTTCAGGACCATCTCTGTGTAAAAGTAAATGTTTGAACAGCCCAACTGGTTTGGAAATCTGGATGCTGACTTTGGAGAGAGAAGAGAGGGACCAAGTTGGTCAAGTCTGCTCTGAAGGTTTAAATGGCAGGTCCAATTTTCTGCTGCTTTCTGGAAAGAAATTGCAGCTGTTCTCTCTCTCTTCCCCCCCCCCCCAACCAAGTCATTTGAAGAAACTCATCCTCAGCCCTTCAAGGCCCTCTGGCTGCCCACGATTGCTCCAGTTGTGCTTGTGTCTGCATTCCTTCCCTCCCACCCACCCACCCACCCAGCCCCACAAGTCTTTCCCTGGAGCCTCTTTTCTGTTGCTGAGAAAGGAGGGCAGTTGGGTACTCAGGGACAGGAGTGTGGGGACAAATAGCTACTGTTCCAGCATTGCTGGGTTGTGAAATGAGTCACAGCCGGTGGGACCCGGGTTGTATAGGCTTCAGGAAACCGCAAATCCCAACAGCTCAGGGAGATTCTCCTTTAGCGCAACAGAAGTCAAAGAGATGCCTTTAGATTTTAAGCCTTTGTAATCAGCCAAAATCCCAGCCGAGCTGAATTATCTTTCACGACTCCGAACAGCTGAGAAGCAGGGAAAGCTGTCTGGTGAAATGAAGGGCTTTCCGGTTGGCGGCGATATTTGCCAGCCTCCAGATGTCGGCCTGCCACTTGCTGTGGCTGTGACAGACAAGCCATCTGCACTGGGAACTGAAAGGATAATCGGACCGGAAAGCGTGTATGCATACAGTGCTAACCAGATGTCATAGGATACAGGGCTTCCAAGCCAATTTCATGATTGCACAGAAGGAAATATTACTGTTGGCACCAATGACAAATTTACTATGCACACACCTCTTAAAAATACAGCAAGTGTATCATTAAAAAAAACCCTGCCCGTTTTAAAAGGGTGCGTTTGCATATATACACAGAGCTGCATCTACTTTTCTAACACTTCTAGTTTTTTTTTCTTTAATGTTTTAGGAGGAAAAAATTCCGCTGAAGTTTAGGCAGGCATCTTTGAGTCTCTTCCTCTTCTTCTTCTTCTTTTTTTTAAACATACTCCCTTTGATTTCTCCACTCTTTGAAAACGTTGTGATTTTTCTTTGTGGAGCATTACTTGCAATTGTTTGATTGCTCAGCCAATATTTGGATTGAAATCTGTTCCACTTGCTTGTGCTAGACTCCCAGTTCAAGCAGGACATACCAGGCAAATGTGCTGGGCCCACGTGTGTCCTGCTGTACTTGTTTGGTTCCTTCTTATTTGATAACAACTTAGGTCTTCTGTGTACCTTTGCTTCCTGAAAATGTGATTTGAATTGTAGCTAACTGCAAAGCAGATGCCCTCTGAACATGCAAACATTACAGTAATTCCTCATATCTAAGTTGCTCACAATAGGGCCATCCAGTGGTGTTAGTCTCTAACCAACTTAGGAGAAAGGGGAAATGTAGTCTAATATACCTAGTAAGCATCAAGGTGGGGAAATCACTGCTCAGTGTAGGAGCATGACAGGTTCAAAGATCCACCGACACAAATTCACTGTGAGCAGAATAGGACCATAAATTTACTTTCTAAGAAACCATGAATGTGGTAAAGGCAAAGCAAGCTCTTGCTAACAATTGCAAACTACAATTGTGGTAGAAATTTCCACCAACACCACTACTACAACATCCACTCTGCATTTAGGTGTTTAGGACCATCTCTCCTTCATGCTCATTGCCCTTTGGCTATTTTTCTCCTTGTCAGCTTGGTGATGTTTGCTGCCAGCGAAGCAAAGTAAATGACGCTGTTGTGATAAACCAGAAACCCTCTGGGCCATTTTATGAAGAATTGGATTTACACTTTTTGTGAGATAAAGGTTGGAAGGATGTCCATCACTCTCCCCCCCCCCTTCCAGGGGAATGGATGATTTGGGCCTGTCATTAATGGAATGATGTCACCAATATGTCAGGAAGTTCTAGCAAGGCTTCAGGGCCTTTTGGCCTCCCTTATTTTTATAGAGGTGCATTACTATTCTTTCTTTCTGTCTGACCAGATGGTCTTTGATTCCTCCAGAGACCGGCAATGGCTTAAAAAGCATTGCATCCCAAAGATTCTTCTGGAGTCCATACAATCAGTTGTGCGATATTGTCCTCAACAGGCTCAGCTTCAAGAAAGCAAAGTGATTTCATTTGAGCTAAATGTGTTCTCCCAAAAGCAGAGAGGAAGGGGAGCAGAACAACAGGGCTGGGTAAATGGGCTCATAGCAAATGTCCTAGAAAAAGTGTGTGTGTGTGTGTGTGTGTGTGTGCTCACACCTGCTCCATTCCTGGCTGGGCTAGCCCCTGCATGCCCTGGCTCCTTTCCTGAACGCAGGGGGCCAAGCAGGGACCAGGGGGAGAGACGGGAGCAAGGCAGGGGAGGGGACGCGAGTGAGCGAGCAAGCAAGCCAGACATGACAAGGATGGTAGCTGTGGCGCAGATGGAGAGACAAGCCCATTGCTCTGCTCAGTGGCAGTCTCCAAGGAATGCGAAAGGGGCGGGCGAAAGGGGCGTATTGACTATAAAGCAGGAGAGAATGACAAGGAATTATTTGTTTATCTAACATACGGTACGTGATAAGGAATAGCAAGCATTCTTGAGTAAATTTTACCATAAGCAGATTAAGAGGGTGCTTAGGTCGTCTTATGCCTAGGTAAGTGACTAAAACACAGGGAACAGGCATTTAGATTTAGTATCCAGTACATTTCTTCACTGAGCGCCAGTTTAGTGTGGTGGTTAAGGCATTGGGCTAGAAATCAGGAGGTTGTGAGTCCCACCTTAGACACAAAGCCAATTGAGCTGGATGATCTTGGGGTGGTCTCTTTCTCTCAGCCCTAGGAATGAGGCTCTTCTGAAAAGCCATTTTTTTAAAAAAAAATCAGATGATGGGGTTATTACATTTTAAATATACTGCTCAAAAAAATAAAGGGAACACTTAAACAACACAATGTACTGTATTTAATAGTAGGATGTCTTATTTTATATATATTCTTTGCAGCACGGTTTGGTCATAAAGAGCTTTCAGTGCTTAACATGGTTCAATACTTAAAATGAGCAGATAGACTAGTTCTCTTTAATTCCAGACAAATAACAAATCACTTTAAAAAATGACCTCGAGAGACTTTGAGTTTTCCTGGACATCCTCCTTTACCAAGTCATAGAGTTGATGGATGGAAAGAATAGAGGGGGGGGGGGGAGAATTACATCAAGGTCGGCTGTGAGAAGAAAGCTACTTATAGGTACCCATTCCAAAGATCCGAAGATGAGAACTTTGTAAAAACAACACTAACCAATGTGGCTGGTCCTATCAATCAGCAGAGGAAAATGATTTGTGCCAAGCACTGCCACAGGAAGAACTGAGAAATAATATGGTAAGAAATAGGTTTTTTTTAAGTGCTAATCTTGGTGAGGGGGAGCGATGGACCCTACTTGGACTTCCCCCAGTGCCTCATGTATATTACCATCCACTTTTTAGATCTTTTTTCTTCTGAATCTTGGGAAATGAAGTACATTCGGGCAGAAGCAGCTACCAACCTTTAACCCTAATTTAAGGGATTGGGGGACCCAGTGCAATATCATATACTCGGCCCCAGGTTTTCACTACCAATGGCTTCCTGAAAATTATTTTTATTTATTTTATTTTTATTAGATTTATATACCGCTCCTCTCCAAGGACTCGTGGCCGTGTACAGGGCAATTAAAACGCTAACAACACACAAGGTATAAAAATTAAAATAAGATTAAATCAATAGCCCTAAGTAATAAATACATTCTAAAATTTAACATTTTTAAAATTTAAACTCTAAAATCCAATCCCTCAGTCCAGGCCGGCCTGTTCAAACAACCAAGTCTTCAGGTCGCGGCGAAACGTGCGAAGGGATGGGAGCCATCCGGAGCTCAACTGGAAGCTGATTACGATGTTAATATTATGTATAACTGCTCAAAAAAAATAAAGGGAACACTTAAACAACACAATGTACTGTATTTAATAGTAGGATGTCTTATTTTCTGTTCCCTTTATTTTTACACACACACACTCACTCCATTTCTCTGTATTTTCAGAAAGAGTGTTATTGGCTTTCTTTCTTTGCACTAAAATGGGCTACTGTTGCACATGACAATTTCTGGAGAGCCCATACAAAGCCCAGACCTGTAGCTGCTGAAGCTGATGTAAAACCCTTTCATAATTGCATTTGGGGGAAAAATAATACTTGGTTTAAGCTGTGTTTAATGTAACAAACGGGCAACCTAGAGTCTTGCTAGGAATTCCAAATTGGCCAGACTGAGTAGCTGGCAAACCAATACAATACAATGCAATGTTGTATCTTGAGAACCCCCGTATGTGGGGGCATCCTGCGTAGATCCAGGGCTGTAGTAGAGGCAGATCAACCAGCCTTGGTGCCTTGGAAGGCAGAAGCCTTCCCATGGCAATGCCACTGCCATGTATTAAGTAGAGGAGTCCTGCCAGATCTGTTCCGCTCAGAAATCCAGGATGCGATTTCTCTTGTCAGAAAATACCTTCTTTTCTTAATTCGTATCTTAATCTTTTCTTCGGACTGCCGCTTGCTTCTTTCCCAAGGGGTTTGGGGTGGGGGCAGGCTTGTCCGTCCCTGCTCTTTCAAGTTTTCAAGCGAGAACTCTCCCGCCCGATGTGGCTGAGCTGAGTTTACTCCGTTTGAAGTTTTGATTAAGTGTACACGGAGACCCCTCGGTGGAAGCAGCGGCGGGGATCACATTCCAGCTGCCGCTCGGTGAAAAGGCGTTAAGAGCAAAGCAAACGACGAGAGCCCACCGTACACAGAGTAAGTTGTGGGTCTGAGGGGAGAGTCAATAAAAGGCGGGAGGGAGGCTTGTGGCTCCCGCCTGTCACTGCAAATGGCGAAGAGTCCCCGAATTGGGCCGGGCGTAGTAAGACTTTCTGTCCGACTGAATGAACACCAGGCGCGCACCGCAACGAAGCACGAGGTTAGCCTGGAGGAGGTGCACATAAACACAGCTGTTCACGAGAGCAGAGACATGGACCGTACCACTCTGGAGGCAGGGGAGAGCAGCCACAGGTAGTTGCCCTCCTCTTGGCTTCTCCCCGGTTAAGGAAGACCTCCTCGGTGGCTCCCAGGCTACAGCCGAGGGGCAAACGTTACCTGATGGGAATCTAGGTGCCAGGCAAGAAAGCTCCTGGAGCAGCCTGGCCGGGAAGGGGGGGATTGGTCCAAGCCCGGAGGGACCCACGGAGAAAGCCGGCTTAGCAGGTGCCCTGATACTCCAGGCTCCAGCCTGAATGGGAAGAGAGGCAGCATCTCCGAGTGGGCAGAGCGTTTCGAGGAAGCCCGGGGAGCAGAGGCTCAGTCCCATGGCTGCAAAACTCCTCAGGTGGGTCTTTTCCATCTTCCTCCTTCCTTGCATTGTCCTCCTCTGGGAAGGAGGAGGAAGCCGTCCGGGCTGGGCTGCGTGGGAAAGAGGCAGGATTCACCTGACTTCAATCTGGCAGCTAGAGAGAGAGAGGCTGGAAGGGGAAGAAGGCGTCGGAGGAGGCTGCCCGCTGGGATTCCCTGGAGTAGGCTCGCTCCGGCCGCCTTGGGGCTGGTTGAATGGCCATCGGTTCAACTCCATCGGCACGCTTCCCTGACTCTTGACCGCCCTGGCTTCTTGCGGAGAGGGGCAACCGGCGGTGGCGGGGAGGGGTGGCTGAGGGAGTCTGCCCTGGCCCAGGGCTGGAAAAAGAGCCCCGGGGATGGGATGCTGCAGAGAAGCTGGAACCGCTCTGCTTGACTGGAGCCCCGTCTGTATTTTTCTCTTTCTACAGGAATGCCAGGCAGAAGAATACACTTCAGTTTTCCTCTGGTGTTGTTATTTCAAGTGGGCTTTTATTCTGCCTTTCTGCCCAGAGGAACAGGGTGGGGTTTTTGTGTGTGTGGGGTTTTTTTTTTGCCATTACTTGTACTAGTGCTACTCCATGTTAGTACATATTGATAGTCTGTACTGCCTGTGGATTCTTATGTGATTTCCTGCCGGAATTTCATGTTTAAATCACCGCCTTAAAAAAAAGACTGTCTTGTTAAACTGCCTACAACTTGCTTTAGAGCGCGTGCGTGCACACACACACACATATACAAATACACTGGTGGCTTGTTATTTTCATGATTTTGTTTTCATATCATAGTTTTCTTACAGGCTTTTTTTTAAACAACAACAACCAGATATTCACATTTAAAAAGGGAAACTCACTTTTCCCTGAATTTTCTAGCATTTATTTCAAAAGGAACTCAGGTGAAAATTGGATAAAACCTAACCCAAAATTGCACAGTGCCTGCCATGTGCAGAAAATAGCAGGAGTAGACGATGAGTATATGATGCATTGTTGTGGGGGAAGGAATAAATAGAATAACACAGGTGAAATGTCTGTTAACGCACACCCTGTGTACTAGTTACTTTGTTTTAATTTATGCAGTTGTACCAACCACAGAACAAAGTGGCAGAATTGGGGAAGGCTGCACAGGTTTCATTGCTTCACTTTGGCTGCATCTCTCTCTCTCTCTCCCCCCCCCCCCATTCTTTTAGAAGCCAGTATGTAGTCCAGACTGTCACAGGGCAGGTTTGTCATTTTGTTAGTAAAGATTTTAGTGCACCTTGTTCTTTAATTTCATTTTTGTCTGGGCTGCCCTAGATATCCAATATCACTTTCTTCCATTATATTACTGTTAGTTTTCAGACACTAAGAGAGTTTTGATCAAAATGAGGTGCTCAGTCAAATGTCCAGTAAGTCCTGCATGAAAAATGGGAACATGCAAGTGAAAATAAGTTAGTTCTAGAAAGGCCTAGCCTGAACTTCTATCTGCCTTTTCAGTTGGAAAAATCCACAGTTGTCCATAATGCTGAAGTCACAATTCCCTCAAAAGAAATAGACCATATGTATCAGAAGGGCACTTTCAAACCATTAGTGCTGATTGCATGAACCTTCAGCCCCATGGGATAACTCTTCTCTCTCAGAAAATGCAATAGTCATGATGATAAATCAGCTTTAGTCACTCTATCTCTACTCGAGAACTACAAATCAGCTCAAGAACTTACATTAGCACAAGAGGCTGGGTTGCTGGCTAGACTTCCTGAAACAGAACTCCCATCCCCTTATTTGTTTTTGGAAATGTATTGTTTCTGGAAATGACGAAAGCAGAGTCAAATTCTATTGCAGGCTAACTGTAAGTTACATTTCTCTATCTCAGCCTTTGTTTATTGGCCACAATCTTTCCTATGTAGGATGGTTACTTGGTCATTTAATATCCGAGATGCTTCTTTAAAGCCAGACTACCTGTTGGCACCAAATCAGTGTCTTGCAGGTGCATTTGGTTTTTGTTGGTTTGTTATTAAAGTGTGAGTAGCAAGGAGGGTGGGGGTGGAGGGCAGTAGGGAAAAGTATAGTCAAAACTGTAGTACAGCAAAGTTTCTATCCTCCATAAGTCCCAACAACTACCTGCCCCCCTCCCCCCTGTGGCACCTGGCCCCCAGCTTCTAGATGAAAGTTCCCATTGGCTCTCTAGGTCTACCTGTAGCTAGAACAGAAAGAGCCATTCTTGGTCTCCTTGAAAGCAGGAATTGTTAGATGGCTTGGCTTATCCGTTATAAAATGCTGAGGTGCTTCCAAGTACACAAATACAGAATTCGTGCTGGAAATTTGTGCTACCATTTGATTCTGACTCTATTAAATAATGTTGTACTTAAAAATGGATTTCCCCAACTTCATTTGTCTCCTTTTATTAATAAAACACAAACTTTATTTCAAATTAACTGTGCAGATGATCGTCCTTCTCCCCTGTAGCAATATTTGTTTTGGTTAGGGGTGCGTGAACAAATGCATGTGTGAGAAAGAATGAGAGACGGACTTGAACTGCTGTAATTCCTATCTTTTTCTTCTTAGATTTTTTAAAAGCATGATCACTTTGTCTTTCATGTTAGCCACAGCTAGCACTGTAAACCACTTCTATTTGCAAAATCACAATAGATACAGGCTGATTCAGTTTTCAGAGAACGTTAGGATTAACAAATAGAAACCTATTTTGAAATATATGATGGCACAGTGTCTTTAAAAACTAAATTCTCTAAGTTTGCTTAGTGTTTGATTTAGATACTTGTGCTTTTACAAAAGAGTGAAACAGGAATAAAAGTATGAATTAATCAGACAGAAATGTCAGTTTCATGACTGACATTTCATGACTTGCCAATTCAGCAAGACCAGAAGAAGGAAAAAGTTTTCTTCACTGTACCTTAAAAGCTTCTCCTCTGTGCACTTAGAATTCTACAGATAGGATTTACAAGTGGTGCCCCACCTGATTTCTGACAATGGGTTAAATGGGAAAACCCCCTTCCCCAAGAGGCACATTCTCCTAATTCCAGATCAAACAATTCTGGGGACTTCTGCTTTAAACAATAACTCATTTTTGAATGTCATGTCACAAATTCCCTCCATGAAAAGAAGATATATCTCTGCCCCTTCTTGTTTCTCATCTGGCCGGTTAATGTCTCTGCCAGAGGATTCTGGGCCTAATGCCAGATTCTTCCAGCAAACTTCTACAACTTAAGTGAGCTGGCACATGCAATATTAAGAGCACAAGTCCAGAGCAGGAAATCTCCTGAGGACTTTGCTAAGCTCCGTGTTCACTGAATGGTCTGATCTGATGCTAAGCTGTTCTTTCCGCTTTATCCTCCTATTTGGAGAATAAAAACAGTCATCAAGCCAACTGCTTACAAAGGTGCAACTTAAGAAAAACTGAAAGATTGGCTAATTATATTGATAGGAAAAATACAGTAGAGCACAGCAATTTGGATATGAAGTGCATACAATACCAGTGAGGCGGGGAAAAAAAGTCAACTAGGAACTAGGAAACTGCTAGACATGTTAAACTCGAGATGTTGCTAGTGAATGTCAGGTCTGCCTGAGACAGGGCTAGACTTGTCTAACCATGGATGAGAAGACAGATCTTACATGTATTACTGATCTCAGGTTGGAGGAAGAAGAGGTGATCCCTCTCCTAGAGATCTTCCCAGTTGGGTTTCATGTTTTGCTCTCCATTGGTGGGATAGGAGAGATGGTGTAGCAATTGCATATCAAGAGACCTTAGCAGTTGCAAGGATCACTGATTCACAGATATCCGTATGTGGAATCTTGTCTGGTTATGCACATGTAAGTATTGCTGTTATCCCAGCTGCACAGCAGTATTCCTCTTGATCTTGTTATAAAGAGGTTTGTAGATTTGTCCAGATTCTTAGTACTGGGTGTTCAACCACCTTTCCCTGGGATCAGGGAACCCAAGAGTTCCTGTCTACCATGACAACCATGCATTTGTCCCAGGTAATCATTGACCTGACTCATATAGCTGGTCATATTTTAAATCTGGTATTCACCTTAGAGCATATTTGTGATGATCTGGTTCCTTCAGTCCATCGTAATGGACTGAATACTTCCTTCTGACAATGAAGAAACTAAACACTAAATTCTGAAAAATGTCACCTGGATACCTAGTGGATCCAGCAAGTTTCTAAACTGATTGAGTTTGGGAAATTTCTAAGCAGACTGGAGGGCGATTCTGTTCAGCACCTTCCTTGTTGACCACTGGAACAGAGAAACACTTAACAGGATCACCCCTGAACAGCTTTTCCTTGCCCTCCAAATCCTGTGAAGGTCTTTTGTGTACCAAGGAACTTGAGGAAATAAAAAGTGAACAGATTATGGTGGAAATTTATAGAATGTAAATGCAACCAGAATGAGTAAAAGCCAAGGGATGAACAATAAAGGCAATAAAGGTGACAAAATTCAATTGCTTCTCCATCTTTACTGTATCTAAAGAGTACTGGCCACTGTCCTTTAGGGAGAGGTGAGCCAGTAGATAAATGTAATTTGTGTTTCCCTAGCTGAGTTGGAGTTCTGACTTTGAGTTGGAAACCAGATGAACATATCTACTGTACAGACAATAGATAAAGTCTTATGGTGCTATCTTGGAAGCTTTTGAATCTACGTGTAGGAGATTCTTTGATCTTATCTCTGCCCCTTAGAAATTGGAGTGCCACCTTACATTGCTGATTAGAATGACCAGGAGAGGACTGAGAGTTGGATCTGAGCTGTAGTCAACAACAGTTTGAGGCAGGAGAGATGCCAGAGGTCCTTAAAAAAGGCGTTGGTGTACCAATTCCTTGGATGCAACAAAACTGCACAGTTATCAACCTATCTCTAATGTTTTTTTTAATGAAGGCTATTAAGAAAGCGGAGCTGCATTTGTACAGGGCTCTGGAGGATATAAATTATCTGGACCTTTGCACTCAGACTGGGGCATGTGATACCAACCACATTATTATTTTTTTTTTAAAATTCCATTTATATCCCGCCCTTCTCCGAAGACTCAGGGCGGCTTACAAGCTTAGCAGTAGCCTTCATTCTATGTATATGCCTGCTTATTAGGGCTTTCACACACACCCCAAGCTGCATTATTACAAAGTCAGCTTAATTGCCCCCAACAATCTGGGTCCTCATTTTACCTACCTCGGAAGGATGGAAGGCTGAGACAACCTTGAGCCTGGTGGGATGCGAACCTGCACTAATTGCAGGCAGCTGGTGTTACTTAAGGAGGCATTAGCCCACTGCTCCACCAAGGCTCTTTGCTCTCATGGATGATCTATGTATCTGAAGGTTCAGTTGTCCTTTTTTGCTTTATGTGTTTATTTTGTTAGTTATATTCTGTTCATTACCCAGTGTCACCTTGGCAAAATAGCCATTTAAATTGAATTAAATAAACATATTTCAGCAGACCCATTCATGGATTACTGCCTTGTCGTGGCGAAGGGGCTTGCGTAATTCAATGAAGCTATGAGCTATGCCGTGCAGGGGCCACCCAAGATGGACAGGTCATAGCAGAGAGTTCTGACAAAACGTGATCCACTGGAGAAGGAAATGGAAACCCACTCCAGTATCTTTGCCATGAAAACCCCATGGACAGTACCAAAGGCAAAACGATATGACGCTGGAAGATGAGCCCCTCAAGTTGGAAGGCATCCAATATGCTACTGGGGAAGAGCAGAGGGCTAGTATCATGGGGGATTGGAATGCTAAAGTAGGAAGCCAAAAGATAACCAGAATAACAGGCAAGTTTGGCCTTGGAGTACAAAATGAAGCAGGGCACAGGCTGATAGAATTTTGTCAAGAGAATACGATGGTTATAGCAAACACTCTGTCGAGCCCTTCGGGCTCGACATACTTACCGGGAGAGGGATTCAGCCGCAGCCCGCAGCCCTCAGCAACAGCAGCGGCCACGCCCAAACTCGTCAGCTGTCCGGCGGGCGAGCAGCCGTGCGACGCCGAGAGCCCAGCCGCTCCCAAGCTCACCAGCTGTACGGCGGGCGAGCAGCCGCACGACGCCGAGAGCCCAGCCGCACCCACATCCTCCTGCTGTCCGGCGGGCAAGCAGCCGCGCAACGCCGAGAGCTCAGCCGCGCCCACGCCCTCCAGCTGTCCGGCGGGCGAGCGCCGGACCCGCGGGCGTGCTGCGATCAGAGAGGCGGCTGAGGGCGGTCGTGAGTGGTTGCAGGGAGGCTATGCCAGGGCAGCCAGCCGGGGGACAGTACGCGCCGGCACAGTCAGCTGACAGGCAGGCAGAAACGGGCACGCCAGCAGTGCCGCAGGGTATTGAACGGCTGCGCCCGGACCTTGGGGGTTGCCAGGGGGTCATGGGTGTGGTGCGGGGAGATGCAGTGGTGGCGGGGAGCACGCTCAGGATGTTAGGAGGGGGGTGGGCTTGTACTTACCTTCACGCTGGGAAACACGGTGCCGGTGGAGGGAGCTGGGCGTGGGTTGAAGGAGTAGGGGGGTGGAGTATTTACGCAGGCCAGGCGGATGCTGGTCTGCACGGGGGAGGGGTGGGGCCTAGGGGTGGGGCTGCTACCTAATTACAGATATGGAATAAAAGGTGCGTTGAGGGCGTGTGGCTCTCAACGCTGACTTTGTTAATGCTTAGAGATCCTGACATTAAAGGTGCTCTCTGCAGTCATCCGTACTTCGTCGTGATTTTTTCCGGAGTGCTTGTTATTCCCGGCGGAGACGCAGCGTTGACAGTAAGTCAGCGTTCATATAGCACAGCGCTCTTTTTGCTGGGTTCTGGTTTTTCCCTGCCACCATGGCTGAGGGAACCCAGGGCGGTGTGCCCGTGGCAGGAGGGGAGGAACCAGCTGGGGTTGCTGTGCCCCTTGAGGTGGGGGAATTGGCAGAGGCCCCACCAGTGGTTCGGCCTAAGGTCCGGGACCTTGGACCAGTACCAAAGGAAGCTGAGGCTTCAGAACCGGCTGCCCAGGAGAAGCCTGGAGAATGGTGGCTCAGTCCGGTCTTGAGCCAGCCAGTGGCTGGACAAAACCAACCATCCAGAGGGAAGGGGTCCCTCTGGGAGTGGAGAGAGCGTCATGCCACCGATGAGGGCGGAGAGGAGTGGAGCTACACCACGGCTCCTGGCAGTTATACTATGGATGTCCTGAGGGACCATTTTGGAGAACCCCGGCCATGGACCCCTACTGATGCTGACCTGGAGACTGGTAGATGGACACGACCCAGGACCGACCCGGAGCGTAGGAGCCAAACCCGGTTCCGTTTGGCAAGTCCCCGTTTCCGGGCCCCGCAGGCCCCTGGTACCCCGCAGGTCCCAGGCCTTCCATCGCCGGGACCGGCGGCTGCTCCCGACTTGGGCCTCGCAGGACCTGGTGGAACAAGGCCGGGGGTGCTGTGCCAGCCGGGGGCCTGGGGTGGCAACAACCAGGGATTGCACAGAGGCCGGGAGGCCCGGCAGGTCCTTGGGGAGGGCCTGCGGTTTGGGGCCCACCACCGTTGCCTGTGACCTTTGACGGCAACCCTGATCGTTTGGCCCTGTTTCTCGGACAAGCCATCCACCATCTGGACCAGTACGGTCCTTTGTATGCTTCCCAGTGGGGAATGGTGATGGCTGTCACAACGGCTTTACAAGGGGAGGCAGCGGCCTGGGTGGCGAACCTTTACGGTGACCGTGCCCGTGAACTGGGGGATGTGGGCCTTTTCCTTGAAGCGCTGCGTACACGATTTGAAGATGTGACGCGCACGCACCGAGCGGAGGCTGAGATCGTTGGCTTGCGGCAGAACGGGCGTCCAGTTACAGCCTATGTGCAGGACTTTCGTGAAGTGGCCGGCAGGCTCAGTTCCTGGCCGGAGAGAATGCTGGTTCACCATTTCCGGGCCGGACTGGATGATTCCCTTCTACGAGCTTGTATCGTCCGGGGGATCCCTCCTAGGCTCCAAGAGTGGCTGCGGGTTGCGGTCGAGCTGGATGTGGCCTTACGGGGTTGTCAACGGCGTGTGCGGCCCGTAGGAGACTCCCGTCAGGTCCCGCTGAGATCGCAGGGCCAAGTGCAGAAGCCGCCACCATCGTTGCTGGGTCCTGCTATCCAGCCGCCACGGTCCGTTCTATGTTGCTTCAGGTGCGATCAGCCAGGGCACCGCGTGGCCGCCTGCCCTATACCCGCATCCCGGGTGGTTGCAGCAGCAACTCCAGCAAGGAGCACAACCCCCGGGCACTTTGCAGAGCGTTCCCGGGCTTCTCGGCAAGCTGTGGAGCCAACACCAGGGGGAAGCGGCCAGACGGACGGGGACAGCGCCATCGATGTGAACGTGGAGTATTACGAGCGTGGTGATAGGCCAGAGGAGGACCCCATGGTGAGTGCTCCGATTAGCCCATTTTCAGTTCCGGTTACGTTAACCAACCCTGCCACGGGGGAGGTGATGGGGTTTAGGGCTTTAATTGATTCGGGTAGCACGAGGTGTCTCATTAGCCGGAAGGTGGTGGCCACACTGGGTGTTGGGGTGGTACGGCTGAGGAGTCCAATACGTTTCCAGCAGGTGGATGGGTCTCTTTTGGGGGGGGCGCCTATCACCCATGTCACAGAACTTGTGCGGCTGGATATGGGGGAGCACTGGGAGCGGTTGCGGTTCATCGTGGTGCCCTCCATGACGGAGGAGGTGATTTTGGGGCTAACATGGCTGGACAGGTGGGGGCCGACCATTTGGTGGGAGGGGGGTTGTCGTCACCTGCGCCTAGGGATTGGGCCACAGCCCCCTGATCATGAGCGGCCAAGCACATCTGGCCCGCCAGGGAAGCCGGAGGAGAGTTGCAGGGCTGGGGCAGAGGTACACGTGCCACCAGAGTATACCGGATTCCTCGAGGTGTTCAGTGAGCAGGAATGCGACCTCCTGCCACCCCATCGACCGACGGACTGCGCGATTGAGCTAGAGCCGGGGGCCAAGCTTCCTAAGCCCCGGATGTATGCCATGACCCCGTGGGAGATGACAGAACTCCGAAATTATATCGATAAGAATCTTGCACGGGGGTTCATACAACCAGCTCGCTCGCGGATGGCAGCACCAGTTCTTTTTAGGGAGAAGAAAGATGGGGGCCTGCGTCTTTGTGTGGATTACCGGGGGGTCAATGCAGTGTGTGTTGAACATCTGTATCCACTGCCTTTGATGAAAGACCTGTTGTCCCACCTGGCTAAGGGGAGGGTGTTTACCCGCTTGGACTTACGCGAGGCCTATTACCGGGTGCGCATCAAGAAAGGAGATGAGTGGAAAACGGCGTTTAACTGCCCATTGGGCAGCTATCAATTTCGTGTGATGCCATTCGGACTCCAGGGGGCCCCCGCCGTGTTCATGCAACTAATAAATCAGGTTTTGCATGAACATTTATATAGGGGGGTGCTCGTGTATCTTGACGACATCCTTATATATACGGAGACAATGGACCAGCACGTTGCCCTTGTACGCCAGGTTTTGCGAAAACTCCTAGACGCGCGATTGTACGTGAAATTATCAAAATGTGAATTTCACGCGTCTCGACTGGACTACTTGGGCTATTGGGTCTCGGCGGCTGGGATTGCAATGGACCCAAAGAAAGTGGAGGCTATATAGCAGTGGCAAGCCCCGGGGACCAGACGACAGTTACAAAGCTTCCTGGGGTTTGCCAATTTTTACCGCCAATTCATACCATCCTTTGCTGCAGTAGCTCTTCCATTAACAGACTTGCTAAAAATCAAGAAGTTAGCGGTGAAACCACGGCCAGGGTTGCGCGTAATGTGGACTATAGAATGCCAACGGGCCTTCGAGACCTTGAAAGGTTTGTTCACCCAAGAGCCCATACTTTTACATCCCGACCCAGCAGCGCCATACGTTGTGCAAGCAGATGCTAGCGACGTGGCGGTCGGTGCTGTTCTGTTGCAACACAACAATAAAGGCGCATTGCAACCTTGTGCTTATGCGTCCAAAAAGCTATCGACCACCGAACGCGCCTGGGCTATCTGGGAAAAGGAGGCCTACGCCGTTCGATGGGCATTGGAGACGTGGCGGCATCTCTTAGAGGGGGCAGAAAAGCCCTTCGAAGTATGGACGGACCACAGGAACTTAGAAGCCCTACAAACCCCACATAGGTTGGCCCCTAAGCATGTGCGATGGGCCTTGTATTTCAGGCGGTTCAGGTTTACCCTGAAATACGTTCCAGGGGGGAAGAATTTCCTGGCGGACGCCCTCTCGCGGCTTCCGCAGTATGACAACCAGCGGGAGGAGGTGGTGCAAGCTCTTATCCCTCCTCACAGCCCGGAGGTGGTGCGGGCTGTACAGAACATGGGTGTGGAGGACCTTGTACAACAGCTGAAAAAAGCTCTGGTAGGAGATGACTGGCTACAGCAGCACCCGCGGCTCCTAACCCAATGGGATGACCTGGCCTGGTACGGGGGTAGGATGTATGTGCCGCGAACCCTGCGAGAGACTGTGCTTTATAGGTGTCATGATGCCAAGCAGGCCGGCCACCTCGGGTTCCTGAAAACCCTGCACCTAGCTAGACGTCAGTTCTGGTGGCCCGGGATGAGGCGGCAGATCAAAGATTATGTCCAGCGTTGCCGTACGTGTGCTATGGCCAAACCCCAGACCGGGAAGCCAGCAGGGCTTTTACAGGTGGTGGCGGACCCTAACCGGCCATGGCAGGACATCGGGATGGATTTCATCGTGGACCTACCAGAGAGCCGGGGGTACACCGTTATCTGGACCGTGGTTGATCTGTTTTCTAAACAGGCCCATTTTGTTCCATTGAGGGGCTTGCCCTCGGCCCGGCGTCTGGCCTGGTTATTCATTACCCATGTGTACCGCTTACACGGGGCGCCTAGACGCATTATCTCGGACCGAGGAGTGCAGTTTACCGCCAGGTTTTGGCGTGAATTCCTCCAGTTCATCGGGTCATCCCAAGGATTAAGTTCGGGGTACCATCCTTGCACGAACGGTGCTGCTGAACGGGCCAATGCGGCAGTGGAGCAGTACCTACGCAGTTATGTCTCGTATCAGCAGGCAGATTGGGCTGACCTACTGGCGTTTGCAGAAATCGCCCATAACAACGCGGTGCACAGTAGCACTGGTCTCCCACCGTACAAAGTGGTGTCTGGCTACGACTTCCCTCCTGTTCCCGAGTGCGACCAGGGATCGGCTTCCCCTTGTCCACCCCAGGAGTGGATGCTACAGATCAGAAAGGCATGGGCAGCAACCAAGGAGGCCCTGAACAAGCAAGCCAGTATCGTAAAGACCCAAGCAGACAAGAAGCGCCAACCGTTCTACACCCCAGGGGTTGGGGACTGGGTGTACTTATCTACGAAATACCTGAGGTTACAAATACCTAGTAAGAAGCTGGGCCCTAAGTATATAGGTCCCTTCCAGGTCACCCACATCATCAACCCGGTCACGGTGCGCCTTCGGCTGCCTAAATTCTTGGGTAAAGTGCATCCTGTGTTCCACGGCAGTTTGCTGAAACCAGCCCCCATTCCTGTCCGGGGGGAGCCAGTAGGGCCGGGGCCCGTGGGTGATGGACAATATGAGGTACAAGAGATCCTAGACTCCAGGATGCGGAGAGGGCGACTGCAATACCTGGTGCTGTGGAAGGGATACCCGAATACTGAGGCATCTTGGGTGACGGAATCAAACGTTCAGGCCCCTAGATTGGTTAAGGCGTTCCACCAGAGGCACCCTGGTAAACCCTCGGGTGGGGGTCGAGGGGAAACTGCTGCTCTCCTTAGTGCTTGTATGACTTCTATATCTTGCCTTCCAGGAGGAGCCTTGGTAGGAGGGGCCGACTGTCGAGCCCTTCGGGCTCGACATACTTACCGGGAGAGGGATTCAGCCGCAGCCCGCAGCCCTCAGCAACAGCAGCGGCCACGCCCAAACTCGTCAGCTGTCCGGCGGGCGAGCAGCCGTGCGACGCCGAGAGCCCAGCCGCTCCCAAGCTCACCAGCTGTACGGCGGGCGAGCAGCCGCACGACGCCGAGAGCCCAGCCGCACCCACATCCTCCTGCTGTCCGGCGGGCGAGCAGCCGCGCAACGCCGAGAGCTCAGCCGCGCCCACGCCCTCCAGCTGTCCGGCGGGCGAGCGCCGGACCCGCGGGCGTGCTGCGATCAGAGAGGCGGCTGAGGGCGGTCGTGAGTGGTTGCAGGGAGGCTATGCCAGGGCAGCCAGCCGGGGGACAGTACGCGCCGGCACAGTCAGCTGACAGGCAGGCAGAAACGGGCACGCCAGCAGTGCCGCAGGGTATTGAACGGCTGCGCCCGGACCTTGGGGGTTGCCAGGGGGTCATGGGTGTGGTGCGGGGAGATGCAGTGGTGGCGGGGAGCACGCTCAGGATGTTAGGAGGGGGGTGGGCTTGTACTTACCTTCACGCTGGGAAACACGGTGCCGGTGGAGGGAGCTGGGCGTGGGTTGAAGGAGTAGGGGGGTGGAGTATTTACGCAGGCCAGGCGGATGCTGGTCTGCACGGGGGAGGGGTGGGGCCTAGGGGTGGGGCTGCTACCTAATTACAGATATGGAATAAAAGGTGCGTTGAGGGCGTGTGGCTCTCAACGCTGACTTTGTTAATGCTTAGAGATCCTGACATTAAAGGTGCTCTCTGCAGTCATCCGTACTTCGTCGTGATTTTTTCCGGAGTGCTTGTTATTCCCGGCGGAGACGCAGTTTTGACACACTCTTTTCCAACAACCCAAGAGACGGCTCTACACATGGACATCACCAGATGGTCAACACAGAAATCAGATTGACTATATGCTCTGCAGCCAAAGATGGAGAAGCTCTATACAGTCAGTAAAAACAAGACCAGGAGCTGACTGTGGCTCAGACCATGAGCTTCTCATTGGAAAGTTTAGGCTTAAACTGAAGAAAGTAGGGAAAAGCACTAGGCCACTCAGGTATGAATTAAATCATATCCCTGTTGAATATACAGTTGTTGTTGTTGTTAGTTGCGAAGTCGTGTCCGACCCATCGCGACCCTATGGACAATGTTCCTCCAGGCCTTCCTGTCCTCTACCATCTTCTGGAGTCCATCTAAGCTCACGCCTACTGCTTCAGTGACTCCATCCAGCCACCTCATTCTCTGTCGTCCCCTTCTTCTATTGCCCTCAATCTTTCCTAGCATTAGGCTCTTCTCCAGTGAGTCCTTCCTTCTCATTAGGTGGCCAAAGTATTTGAGTTTTAGCTTCAGGATCTGGCCTTCTAAAGAGCAGTCAGGGTTGATCTCCTCTAGGACTGACCGGTTTGATCGCCTTGCAGTCCAAGGCACTCGCAGGAGTCTTCTCCAGCACCATAGT
Source organism: Vipera ursinii (assembly GCF_947247035.1). NCBI lineage: Eukaryota > Metazoa > Chordata > Lepidosauria > Squamata > Viperidae > Vipera > Vipera ursinii. Next base: position 66,880,201 of record NC_139513.1, read on the forward strand.
TCAAAGGCTTCAATTCTTTGGCGTTCAGTCTTTCTTATGGTCCAGCTTTCACTGCCATACATTGCAACTGGGAAGACCATAGCCTTGACTATACGCACTTTTGTTGACAGGGTGATGTCTCTGCTTTTTAGTGTGCTGTCTAGATTTGTCATGGCTTTCCTCCTGAGCAGCAAGCGTCTTATAATTTCTTGGCTACAGTCCCCATCTGCAGTGATCTTGGAGCCCAGGAAAATAAAATCTGTCACTACCTCCATTTCTTCCCCATCTATTTGCCAGGAATTGAGAGGGCCAGATGCCATGATCTTGGTTTTCTTAATGTTTAGTTTCAACCCAAGTTTTGCACTCTCCTTCTTCACCCGCAACAAGAGGCTCTTTAGTTCTTCTTCACTTTCTGCCATTAGAGTGGTATCATCTGCATATCTTAGGTTGTTGATGTTTCTTCCGGCAATCTTAATTCCAACTTTTGATTCATCTAGCCCTGCCTTTCTCATGATGTGCTCTGCATATAAGTTAAATAGGCAAGGCGACAGTATACAGCCTTGCCGGACTCCTTTCCCAATTTTGAACCAATCAGTGGTTCCGTGTCCAGTTCTCACTGTTGCTTCTTGGCCCGCATATAGATTTCTCAAGAGACAAATAAGATGGTCTGGTATGCCCATCTCTTTAAGGACTTGCCAGAGTTTGTTATGATCCACACAATCAAAGGCTTTAGCATAGTTAATGAAGCAGAAGTAGATGTTTTTCTGGAACTCTCTAGCTTTCTCCATGATCCAGCGTATATTAGCAATTTGATCTTTAGTTCCTCTGCCTCTTCGAAATCCTGCCTGTACTTCTGGTAGTTCTCGATCCACATACTGCTGGAGTCTAGCTTGTAGAATTTTAAGCATAACTTTACTAGCAAGAGAAATGAGTGCAATGGTGCGATAGTTTGAACATTCTTTGGCACTGCCTTTCTTTGGAATTGGAATGTAAACTGATCTTTTCCAATCCTGTGGCCACTGTTGAGTTTTCCAAATTTGCTGGCAAATTGAGTGTAGCACTTTTACTGCATCGTCTTTTAAGATTTTGAATAGCTCAGCTGGAATACTGTCACCTCCACTAGCTTTGTTGTTGCTCAGCTTTTCTAAGGCCCACTTCACTTCACATTCTAGGATGTCTGGCTCGAGGTCAGTGACCACCTCATTGTGATTATCAGGGACGTTAAGCTCATTCTTGTATAGTTCTTCTGTGTAATTTTGCCACCTCTTCTTAATCTCTTCTGCCTCTGTTAGGTCCCTGCCGTTTTGGTCCTTTATCATGCCCATTTTTGCATGAAACATTCCTTTCATCTCTCCAATTTTCTTGAAAAGATCTCTGGTCCTCCCTATTCTATTGTTTTCTTCTATTTCTTTGCATTGTTCATTTAAGAAGGCATTCTTATCTCTTCTAGCTATTCTTTGGAATTCTGCATTTAATTGGGCATATCTTTCTTTTTCTCCCTTGCCTTTCGCTTCCCTCCTTTCCTCAGCTATTTGCAAAGCTTCCTCAGACAGCCATTTTGCTTTCTTGCATTTCTTTTTCTTTGGTATGGTTTTGGTTGCTACCTGTTGTACAATGTTGCGAACCTCTGTCCATAGTTCTTCAGGCACTCTGTCTATCAGATCTAATTCCTTAAATCTATTTGTCACCTCTACTGTATATTCAACAGGGATATGATTTAATTCATATCTGACTGGCCTAGCGCTTTTCCCTACTTTCTTTAATTTAAGCCTAAACTTTGCAACAAGAAGCTCATGGTCTGAGCCACAGTCAGCTCCTGGTCTTGTTTTTACTGACTGTATAGAGCTTCTCCATCTTTGGCTGCAGAGCATATAGTCAATCTGATTTCTGTGTTGACCGTCTGGTGATGTCCATGTGTAAAGCCGTCTCTTGGGTTGTTGGAAAAGAGTGTTTGCTATCACCATCGTATTCTCTTGACAAAATTCTATCAGCCTGTGCCCTGCTTCATTTTGTACTCCAAGGCCAAACTTGCCTGTTATTCCAGTTATCTTTTGGCTTCCTACTTTAGCATTCCAATCCCCCATGATGATAAGGACATCATTTCTGGGTGTTAGTTCTATAAGGTGCTGTAGGGCTTCATAGAACCGGTCAATTTCATCCTCTTCAGCACCGGTGGTTGGGGCATAGACTTGGACTACTGTGATATTGAATGGTTTGCCTTGGATTCGAACTGAGATCATTCTGTCATTTTGAGGATTGTATCCCAGTATTGCTTTTCCTATTTTTTTTATTGACTATGAAGGCTACTCCATTTCTTCTGAGGGATTCTTGCCCGCAGTAGTATACCTGTTGGTCATCTGAATTAAATTCACCCATTCCTGTCCATTTTAGTTCGCTGATACCTAAGATGTCAATGTTTAGTCTTGTCATCTCTTGTTTGACCACGTCCAGCTTTCCTTGATTCATGGATCTTACATTCCAGGTTCCTATGGAGAAAAAATCTTTACAGCATCGGACTTTCCTTTCACCACCAGACATATCCACAGCTGAGCGTCCTTTCGGCTTTGGCCCAGTCGCTTCATTCTTTCTGGCGCTACTAGTACTAGCCCTCTGCTCTTCCCCAGTAGCATATTGGACGCCTTCCGACCTGAGGGGCTCATCTTCCAGCGTCATATCGTTTTGCCTTTTGGTACTGTCCATAGGGTTTTCATGGCAAAGATACTGGAGTGGGTTGCCATTTCCTTCTCCAGTGGATCACGTTTTGTCAGAACTCTCTGCTATGACCTGTCCGTCTTGGGTGGCCCTGCACGGCATAGCTCATAGCTTCATTGAATTACGCAAGCCCCTTCGCCACGACAAGGCAGTAATCCATGAAGGGGGAATATACAGTAGAGGTGACAAATAGATTTAAGGAATTAGATCTGATAGACAGAGTGCCTGAAGAACTATGGACAGAGGTTCGCAACATTGTAGAACAGGTAGCAACCAAAACCATCCCAAAGAAAAAGAAATGCAAGAAAGCAAAATGGCTGTCTGAGGAAGCTTTGCAAATAGCTGAGGAAAGGAGGGAAGCGAAAGGCAAAGGAGAAAAAGAAACATATGCCCAATTGAATGTAGAATTCCAGAGAATAGCTAGAAGAGATAAGAATGCCTTCTTAAATGAACAGTGCAAAGAAATAGAATAAAACAATAGAATAGGGAGGACCAGAGATCTTTTCAAGAAAATTGGACAGATGAAGAGAACGTTTAATGCAAAAATGGGCATGATAAAGGACCAAAATGGCAGGGACCTAACAGAGGCAGAAGAGATTAAGAAGAGGTGGCAAAATTACACAGAAGAACTATACAAGAACGAGCTTAACATCCCTGATAATCACAATGAGGTGGTCACTGACCTTGAGCCAGACATCCTAGAATGTGAAGTGAAGTGGGCCTTAGAAAAGCTGAGCAACAACAAAGCTAGTGGAGGTGACAGTATTCCAGCTGATCTATTCAAAATCTTAAAAGACGATGCAGTAAAAGTGCTACACTCAATTTGCCAGCAAATTTGGAAAACTCAACAGTGGCCACAGGATTGGAAAAGATCAGTTTACATTCCAATTCCAAAGAAAGGCAGTGCCAAAGAATGTTCAAACTATCGCACCATTGCACTCATTTCTCATGCTAGTAAAGTAATGCTTAAAATCCTACAAGCTAGAGTCCAGCAGTATGTGGACCGAGAACTACCAGAAGTACAGGCAGGATTTCGAAGAGGCAGAGGAACTAGAGATCAAATTGCCAACATACTCTGGATCATGGAGAAAGCTAGAGAGTTCCAGAAAAACATCTACTTCTGCTTCATTGACTATGCTAAAGTCTTTGATTGTGTGGATCACAACAAACTGTGGCAAGTTCTTAAAGATATGGGCGTACCAGACCATCTTATTTGTCTCTTGAGAAACCTATATGTGGGCCAAGAAGCAACAGTGAGAACTGGACATGGAACCACTGATTGGTTCAAAATTGGGAAAGGAGTTCGGCAAGGCTGTATATTGTCTCCCTGCCTATTTAACTTATATGCAGAGCACATCATGAGAAAGGCAGGGCTAGATGAGTCAAAAGTTGGAATTAAGATTGCCGGAAGAAATATCAACAACCTAAGATATGCAGATGATACCCTTCTAATGGCAGAAAGTGAAGAAGAACTAAAGAGCCTCTTGTTGCGGGCGAAGAAGGAGAGTGCAAAATTTGGGTTGAAACTTAACATTAAGAAAACCAAGATCATGGCATCCGGCCCTCTCAATTCCTGGTAAATAGATGGGGAAGAAATGGAGGTAGTGACAGATTTTATTTTCCTGGGCTCCAAGATCACTGCAGATGGGGACTGTAGTCAAGAAATTAAAAGACACTTGCTCCTAGGGAGGAAAGCCATGGCAAATCTAGACAGCACACTAAAAAGCAGAGATATCACCCTGTCAACAAAAGTGTGGATAGTCAAGGCTATGGTCTTCCCAGTTGCAATGTATGGCAGTGAAATTTGGACCATAAAAAAGGCTGAGCGCCAAAGAATTGAGGCCTTTGAACTGTTGTGCTGGAGAAGACTCCTGCGAGTCCCTTGGACTGCAAGGCGATCAAACTGGTCAGTCCTAAAGGAGATCAACCCTGACTGCTCTTTAGAAGGCCAGATCCTGAAGCTAAAACTCAAATCCTTTGGCCACCTAATGAGAAGGAAGGACTCACTGGAGAAGAGCCTAATGCTGGGAAAGATTGAGGGCAATAGAAGAAGGGGACGACAGAGAATGAGGTGGCTGGATGGAGTCACTGAAGCAGTAGCAGTGAGCTTAAATGGACTCCAGAAGATGGTAGAGGACAGGAAGGCCTGGGGGAACGTTGTCCATAGGGTCGCGATAGGTTGGACATGACTTCGCAGCTAACAACAACAACAATTTCAGCAGATTTCAATAATGTCAACCACAACATCCTTCTGGACTACTTGTGTGAGTTGGAGGCGTAATCTTATGGTGGTTGTACTTCTATCTAAATAGATAGATCCAGTGAGAAGAGGTGAGGTTGGACACATGGAAATTTCACTGCAGAATTTTTTTTTCTTCCCTATTCTGTCTATGTAAAACTGCTAGGAGAGGATGTCTGCCCGTATGGTGTGAAGTTATCATAATAATCTGAATTCCGTGCCTATTGGGAGATGGATTAGAAATCAATATTCAAATCTGGTAGGTATCAGGATATGAATGGGGAAAAAAGACTCAGACATAGACCAAGCAAAATGGAGCGGCTGTTGATTCAGAATAACTGATTGCATGACTACCATCTATGTTTTGATGGCGGTTTTTCTCTTCTGGAAAGAACAGCTTCACAGTCTGAGTTCTTCCTAAATGTATGGTTCCCAACCTGAAGAACAGAAGAGATAATGTCTTGTAGGGCCTTTTTGGTTGGTGTGTCTGCCGTTTCCTGGCCCTGAACAGGATGTACTGAAGATGTTCACTCATATCCTTAATATATAAATCCAAATAATAATAATAATAAATCCACTATATAAATCCTAATAATAATAATAATAATAATAATAATAATAATAATAATAATAATAATAATAATAATAATAATAATAATAATATAGCTCAATTAGATTACTGTACAATAATTGATGTTATAGGCCACCTGAAGCCTGGTTGATTTTGGCTGGTACAAAAATTTCATAAATTAATCAGAAATTACGGTAATAAAACCAGAAAGCAAATCTTAAATTATTTTTTTCATAGCATCTCTAGAAGGCATTGCTGTGTCTATATCTAGAAGTACTCTAGAGGTACAGCTGCATTATCGAAGGCTAATTAAAGAGTTACTATAATTTTGAAGTTGATAGAAACCAATGTTTTTTAATTACCATTTTCTTTCTAAATAGTTGAATGGAGAAGAGGATAATGGATACCTTTCAGCAGTAAAAATTTCTCCATCTGACTTTTTTTCATACATTGGTCGTACTTGCCCTCCACTTAGTATCACTTCCCTAAAAATAGAATAGAATAGAGCTGGAAGGGACCTTAGAGGTCTTCTAGCCCAGCCCCTTGCTCAAGCAGGAGAACCTAAAGTAAAGTTAAAGTTACATTTGAGCTACATGTAATGCCTGGACTTGTTTGTATAGCTTCCTAAGGTATTGAATTTACATAGTGAGCTACTGAAAAGCTGTTGGGCATCTTTCCCAGTTGAGTGACAGGAAGGACATAACATCATTTCTATAATCAGCCACTGTTTATCTCATCATCTAAACTCGACACGTCATGTAATGTGTCACAACGTGTTGCAACTTTTTTTGAATTGCCGGAGCTGGGGTGGGTGCGGCCTCCATATGATGCAACCGGCCCATGGGCTGGCAGTTTGACACCCCCGATCTAAACCTATCAGATGTAATGAGGTTTCATTAAAAAAAAATGTCTCATGCTAAATTGTCTAGTAGGCTCTGAAAGAAATGTCCTGAGTAAGTCTAAGTACTTTTTTTCCATCAACCACCAGGTGTGCATCTCCATTGTTACCCCATGGAAATGATGGATGTAGAGCTTAGAGAATTCCAGTTTTTCTGTCTTACCTTGTTTAGCTTTTCAGTCTCTTTAAAGAGATTGGTTAGTATTAGATCCATTATGAGTAGTTTAGATTCTAGATATTGTAAAAGCAAGAGGAATAGGTCTTCCTACTTGTCGTCTCTATAAAACATGAGAAATTGGTTCTTTATATTATGTCTTCATTTCCTTTCCTGTTCATTCTGCTGTTTTTTTCCTGATCTTCCTGTTAAGTCTCCCCTTAGTCATCTTCCCATTTCCATCTCTCCTAATTGCTCTTTTTCTTCTGGAGCAATATTTTTTTTCTTTTCTCCTTTCATTGCTTATCCCATTTTACCCAACAGCACTCACAACCCTTGGAAGAGAATGCAGTTGGTGCCATTGTTATTCACTGGTTGAGGGCTGCATGAATGAGTATATCCAACAGTGAGACCAATATAAAGTTGACCTAAGAAGACTGTCCAGATAGGATGACAAAAAGTGTACAGAGCTCTGGGCTCTTGTCTCAACCTCAATACATCTGTTTAATTATAAGATATTAAGGAGACATCTGGATTCCCAGCTTCAAACTACTTCCCCTGTATAAAAACCTGGGATGTAAGCAAAGAATGAGTCCAGTAGAAGGCCCTCTCTGGTGAAGGTACAACTTATCCTCTGAGTTTGCCACCCAAGAAGGAGGCTGGAAAATTTTGTAAAATTTAAATCTAAGCTTTGCGTTCCTTTTTGTTTTCCAATAACCAGGATCACTTGTAAGTTGTGAGACTAATGTTGCCTTCAAAGAGTGCTACAATTTTCCAGCTCCCTAATGTACTTTTGAAGATCAGGTTCTGATAAAATCTACTATTTTTTTTCCTTTTACTATTCTCTTAGTGGATGTATGTAATTGTTCCACTTTGGGCTGATTGATTTAAGTAGTGCTTTAAACAAAATCAGCATATCAGCTATGTCCTACTACTGTGTTTTTACTTGTACAGTATATCCAGACTGAGTAGATAGAGGATTTATAAAGGATTTATATCAGGTTAAAACAGCAAACACATGCAGGGGGAAAAGTTCATGGACCAGCTTCTGGCACTTCAAATAAAAGAATGGCTTCACAGTGGATGGAATATTATTTGGACATATATTTTGAGCATCTTCTCAGAAGCATAGTTATGACTGGCATTTTGCATTTTAATGTGTTCCTGTCAAATTCATGTGCTGTAGTGTCTAGTTGGCAGGATGCTGTATGTTGGCTTCCATGGTGTACTCTAAATTAGAGATCCACCTAGTTCATAAAAGAATATAACTTGAAGTGTAAGAGAAGTAAATATAAAAGAACTTGAATTAACAAATGAAATGGAGAAAAAATAAATATGTTGAGTGTATGTGAAACTAAGAAAGGGGTGGCCCATAATTTGAAATGAAAATAAAGTGATCCCTTGGAATGGAATTAATACTGTACATGCAATGAAATGAGGGTGTACAGTAGTTTGATTATAAATGAATGTTCTTAACATATATCAGGAAGTATTAATGGTATCTAATTAATTTGAGTGTGTACAAATTTAGGAATCTAATGAATTTATCATTGCACGTTACATCCAATGAATGATAATAACAGCAGAACTATTAATGGGGAGAAGAAATGTATTATTATTTTGGATGAATGGATTCTAATGGTGGTGAGGAATTATCCTGTTTGGTGACATGAATGGATAGGAGGGAATAAGATGAGAAATAAGTGTTGGAGACCCAAGAATGAATCAGAATGGTGATTGGTAAATATTTCCTTTGATAACTATGTTTACAGTATTTCAGATACATATTTTAAGCTTAAGTCTATTCATACATATTTATGTGTTGATTGACTATGTGCCAACAACTTATTGTTGAATCTTAGCAACCACAAAGAGAAATAGGAATGCTTTTTTTAAACTGATTTGATAGTTTATGAGGAAAAATTGAGGTAGCTAGTGAAGGATAAGGGTGATTGACCTGTATGAAAGAAATATCCAAAGATAATTTGGTCACATAGAGAGGATAAATGCAAATCAAATTGCAAAGCCAACAACATGAAAGCAAAATGAATAACTTGAGGGGAAAGAGAAGGTTGAGAATGTTGTGTTGGGTGGAATTTATCTCAGAAAGAAATAAGAGCAAAGCACAAAAAGTGATATTTGAATCAGCCAATGGACCTGGTAGAAACTAGGGTATTTTGCAAGAACAGACTGTGTTTTCCTTTTCTCTCAGGCTTTAATGGCATTACATGAGGCTTGTAAGAGAAAAAAGTAAGAGAAAAAAGATGGAGTAGCTTACACAATAGTTATCTACAGCAAACGTCGCAAGACGTATTGGAACTGTTTTGCCATTGCTGGCAATGGGGTGGGCGTGGCTTCCAGATGACACGTCCGGCCCGTGGGCCGGCAGTTTGACACCCCTGATATAGTATCAGTTTATATAATTTGGCTTGCTTGTTTGCTTGTTTGATTTATTGGATTTTGAGGCTACCTGACTCCCAAAAGACTATGGATAAATGAGAGAAATAACATTCAGAGATTTTGACAGGGCTTCCACAAATACCCTAATCCCAGGCCCGGCAACAGAGCCAGGTCTGGAAGAACATAAAGAGAGAAGACCATAGGTCATGACCAAAGCTCCTGAGATCCACCAGGGTTTACTTCATTTACAAAATATGAAATCCAGCTTAAAATCACTTTACAATTGAGATGCTACTTGTTTCTGTGCTTTTGTCTTTAGTATGAATTCTGGCTTAGAAATATCTTGCTGAAAGAAACCTAAGTCCATACTATCTGTTGTTCTTTGCAAGAACCTTGGCCACAAGTAATCCACTCAAAATGTATCTGTGTGTTCATTCACATCGATTTAAACAATGCCCAACTCTAGGTGACTCTGGCAGTTTATATAATAAAGAGCTAGAATAGAGAAACGTGTGGAGGAAAAACTGAACATGGATGGCTGAATAGGTACACGGATGACTTGCTACTGTAAAATAAGATGAGATACCTTTATTGTCATTTTTTTTATTTATTTAAAAAGTTTTACAATACATTTTGACTTTAATCCCCCCTCCCCCACCCCTATCTAGCCCTCCCTATCCCTCTCCCCCATTCCCTCCTCCCCCCCGACTTCCCAGAGCTAAATACAGGGTATAAAATCGAAAAACAAACATAAGCACCCCTATGTTATCAACAATAAACTATTAATTCTATCTCCCTCTAGCTCATATAAAATGAATACAAACAATATTAATATTACAAATAAAGTAAAAAAGAAAAAGAGAAAACAGAAAAAGAGCTTTACTCAGAATAGATTTTCTTAATCCCAGTCCTTATTCATATTAATTTTAAAAGAAAAAAGAAAAAAAAATTTCACCTACTATTTGCATTCTCCCACCTTTCTCTAATTTCTAAACAAATTCTCAATTACGCGCCAAAAGCGCCTATCTCTGTTAACCTTAATAATCTCCAACCAAACTAAACTATGATCAAAAATAGTTCTTGCATGTATCACGCCAAATGTCTCGCAGTTCCAGATCATCCTTGAGTTCAAGTAAAAAGAATAAAAAAAGGTTTAGACAGTCTCTAAGACAACTTGTTGTTAATTAGGAGCTTGCGTACCCATTCTCAGTTCAACACATACTTTTAGTCCATAACCCTAATATACTTTTCTAGCAAGCAAATAACATCAATCTTAAATTGTGTTAAATATTAAAAAAAAACTTTCTTTCTCCTCTATGATAAATTTAATCCATTGAGATTCTAATTTAAAAATTTAATCACCAATCTTGACACCCCAAAGCTTTTGGAGCACGTCTATCATAACCCCCATAACTTCTTTGGACCGCGCCCCGTCCACAGCTTCACTGTAAGTACGCTTTGGAGATTCCATAACTTTCTGCTGGTCTTGCTCTTGCTCTCGTCTCGCTCTTCTTAGGGCGGCACGCGTCATCCTCTGGCCTCCTGCAACAACCGATGAGACTGTAACTTGATCCCCTCCAACACCATTGTCCTCTGTCTGTCTATCTGCAACATCTTGAAGCTTTCCCTCGCCGTATCCCTTTACAGCTTCCAAAAATGATAGGGGGGTTGCTTTTAACACATTGCTATAAAAATCACGTGCCTGGGCCACAGTAACCAGACGATGTCTTTTACCTTCGTGCATCACCACCAGTCCAACTGGAATCTCCCATCTAAACTTAATATCACATTTCTTAAGTTCCTGTACTAGAAATGCAAAATCTTTCCTTCTCCTTAAAATCTTCGGAGGAATCTCTTTTAAAACCAAGACTTCTTGCTCAGCCACTACCAATTTAGTATCATAGGCAGCTTGAATGACTTCATCTCTAATTACTCTCTTTGTAAAATAGACCACCACATCTCTGGGTAACTTCCTCTGTCTTGCAATCCATGAATTTACACGAAAAATTTTGTCCATATTTCCCTCAATTTCAGATGCTGGCTGGCCCAGTACCCCTTCCAGAGCCTCAGAAATCAGCTGCTTTAAATCTTCTTTACAATTCTCCTTTAAACCCCTGATTCTAATAGCATACTGCATCTGATGATACTGAACAAGGCTCAATTCTCCGTCCATTTTATCCCTTATATCTTCATTTTCTAATACCTTTGCTTCTAATATAGAGTTCTTTTGACTGAGATCCTCCACTTTTACATCCAGCTGTTGCACACATTCAGCTACAGATTCAGTCATAGACAACATGTCCACCCTCATTGCTCTAAACTTCTCTTCCATCTTCTTCTCCAATTTCTCCATTTTCTCCTCCATTTTCTCCTCCAGCTTTTTCAACTTTTCATCCATCATGTCAGACATCAATTGTGAATGCTTTCCAAGAGCATCTTGTAAATCCTTAAGCGTCAATGCCGGAGGAGGTGCAGGAGGAAGCAAAGCTTGCAATGAGGTCTGTTGCACCAGGGAAGACCCCGCACTCCGAAGAGCTTTAGAAGTTTTAGCCGCCATCTTCCCCCACTTTCATTTATTGCGCACTTTCACTTTAAAGCTATAAAATCCATTGAGCTAGAGAGTAAAGATAAGAGTCCACATCACCTTGACCTCCTGTACCGCTCTGCCTGCATCTTGATAATCAAAAGTATTTCCTTTTGGCAGGGGTGGTTGCTAACGCCTGGGTCTGCTTCCAAAAATCACGGAGCAGAGACGCTGCGCAGCTCGGAGAAACCCAGGCTTTGGGGGGGCTCAATCCTTCAGCCACCCAAACTCTCAGCTCAGGCGGCCCCGGAGAGCTCAACCCCTACCTGGGGCCTCACCCCCTTTTCTTCTCCCGAGGAGGGGGCTTCAAATCCATCTAAACAGCTGATCGGCGCTGTTTACGATGGAAAAACACAGCTGCGGAGCGGGCAGCCCAAAAACGGCTGTCTTCAGCGTCGCGTCGCCACCGGAAGTCCCTTTATTGTCATTTTTATGTCTGTGTGAACACACTGGCACACATTAAAAACAAAATTTTGATGCCCACTCTCAAAAGAATGTACGTGTGCATGCGTGTGTGTGTATGTGTGTGTATATATATATATATATATATACACACACACTGTGTTTCCCGCAAAATATGACCCAGTCTTATATTTTTTTTTGCCTTCAAAAGAGGCACTGGGTCTTTTGGGGGGAGGGGGTCTCTTGCCTTAGGACACCACAGCCAGGTCTCCCACACCCCAACACCTATTGCGCCGCTGCCTTACTTCTTCAGCAGCCATTTGCTGCCACTTGCCGTTGGATGCAATGTGGTGCACTGTGCCATTGCCGGTCTAAGGAGTGGGGGGTGAAGCTGCCCCACATGCTCCACACCCACTTACCTTACCAGTAGGATCACCACAGCCAGGCCTCCCACACCCCGACACTTGTCAATGGTTTTTTGGGCCATTGCTATTGCTCATGGCAAGAAGCCGAGTAGCTCTTTGGGCCATTGCCGTTGCTTGCGGCAGGACACCACATGGTGCTTTGAGCCATTTCTGCTGCTTGCAAGCAGCAGAAATAGCCTGAAGCACCATGTGGCGTCCTGCCACAAACGATGGCAATGGCCCAAAGAGCTACTCGGCTTCTTGCCATGAGCAACAGCAATGGCCCGAAGCGCTGTGCAACTTCCTGCTGCAAGCGGTGGCACTGGCATGACAAGCCACATGGCTTGACAAGTGTTGGGGCAATGGGAGACCTGGCTGCGGCAGTCCTACCAGTAAGGTAAGCAAGTGTGTGGCATGTGGGGCAGCTTCACCCCCCACCACCACACTCACCCCCAAATTAAGGCTTACTCTTACCACGTTTCCCCGAAAGTAAGGCCTACCCAAAAAATAAGCCCTAGCTTGATTTTTGGGTTTGGGCCTAATATAAGCCCTAACCCAAAAATAAGCCTTAGTTTTGGGATGAGGCATACACCTAAAAATCAAGCTAGGGTGGGGGTGGGGGGGTGGAGTTGCCCCACGTGTCCCGCAACTACTTACCTTGCATCCAGGCCTTTCCTCGCTGGGCCACTTCTTCTGTGGTGTCTTCTGCAGCCAGGCCTGCATTTCTCAGTCACAGGCTTTTCCGGAAGGCCACTGCAGCCGAGAACCAAGCTATGGATTCAATCCATAGCTCGATTCTGCAAGACCTCTGCAGCCGAGGACCGAGCTATGGATTGAGCTATGGATTGAATCTATAGCTCGGTACTGCATAGGCTGCATAGGCCTTCCGGAAAGGCCTGACTGCAAAATGCAGTCTGGAATGCAGCTGAAGAATGAAGCTGCTCCTTTGGTCCCACAAGACGTGGACCAGCTGAGTGAGGCTGTTGGTGCTGGAGGTGAGTAAGACATCCCCCAAAAATAAGACCTGGTGCCTCTTTTGGAGGCAAAAATAATAAGATCCAGTCTTATTTTCGGGGAAACACGGTACTGCTAAGGTGAGAGGAAATGCAAACAAACAGGTGATTAGCATCTGTTGTCTAATTTATTAGGGATATGAGCTATTACTAAAATTTATGTGGATTTAGTAGTTGGTGGAAACTGAGCCAAAGACTTTGCCACTGTTAAAAACTACATCATGCATTACGATTACTTTAAAAAAAAAGAGAGGTCTAGACATTAATGGATAATGCATTTGGCTGAGAAATCTTTTATCTCCAGGGGAACAGCGCGTTCAACAGAAGTCACCAATGATCGAGGACTGTAATCACTGAATGTCTGCTCTGTGACCTATGTAGAGTGAGGTTAATGTGATTGCTCAATTCCAGATGGAATTGGCCCAAACAAATAGGGAAAGAGGAGCTTGTGACATCAGGGTAGGAATGGAAAGCAGCATCCAGATTTCTTCACAGTTTTGTACCAGGGACCATAGCCTCTGGGGTTTGGGATTCAGAACTTTGTCTCCATACTCTTTCAGAGGCCATGAACACTAAATATAAACATGTGGACATTATAAAAAACAAAAAGTCCAAATGGATTGGAATCTCAACAGAGAAATACTAATGAGAAAACAACACAATTGCAGCAGCAAAGTGAAACACCCTGCCCCCCCCCACCCTTCATAAATAGCATAGGAAGCAGTTTTGAACATTAAAGAACATTAGTTTTCTCCGTTCACCGATATTACAGAGCAAATTAAATTAGCCCGGGGAAAATCTCTGGCAGCAGCAGCAATTAGCAAACATGCAGACTCCCTTCTAGTGCTGCTTTACATGAAAAGAAAAAGAAGGCTTTCAGTGCACTCTCACTGTCATGCCCTCATTTCCAAACCCCTTACTCAACCCCAAGGGTGTTCCTGACCCTTGACCCCCGACCCAGGGACAGAGGTTGATGGTACTTTTTATAGCACTCTGCTGGAGGACTGAGGGCCTCTGGGCTGCTCTCAAGTCCAGTAAAAGGATGGCTTGCTGGAAAGGTCTATATTCAAAATGTTGAGTGCTTCTGATGATCCAGGAGTCTTTGGTGTCTGTCAGGGAAAACCAGTTTGTAATGGGCGATTACAATTCAAGAGCCGGGGATTTATTTTAAAAGGAGTGATGTCCGATAATCGATAATCGAGCAGTGCAATGCTTGTGCCAAATTGATAGTGTCTTCTGTCATCCTTGCAGGACTGCACACCACTCAAGAACATCATGCTTGGCCGGAGTGCTAGAATGGACTTCAACACGACTGAGGTTCTGTCAGTCTCTGTGTCATCAAACGTTCTTGTTGCTGCTGCTCTTCTTCCCAGATAGGCTGGCTGCTCTTCCTCTTCCTGCTCATAACTTGAAACCAGCCCTGCCTCCAATTGTAAAAGACAAACCTTTCCTAGTGACTTGGAATGCACCAACGGCTCGCTGTGCAGCTGTCTACGATGTCCCTCTCCGTTTGGACTCCTACGGCATCCTGGTGAATTCCCAGGAAGCCTTTGTGGGTGGGAACATTACCATCTTCTACTATGATCAACTAGGCTTATATCCATATTATGTGAACACAACAGTGCCACCCACTGCTGTTCATGGTGGCTGCCCTCAAAACGTCAGCTTGAAAGACCACCTGGAGAAGATGAGAAAGGACGTTGCTATGGCCATGCCCTCACACTCTTTTGCAGGTCTCGCTGTGATTGACTGGGAGAACTGGAGGCCTCAGTGGATTCGGAACTGGGATAAAAAAAATATCTACCGGGACATGTCCCTCCTCCTGGTCAAGCAAAGAAACCCCCATTTATCTGATTATGAAGCTGAGCTGGAGGCCAAATGGGAATTTGAGGCAGCTGCCCAGAATTTTATGACAGATACTCTCCGCTTAGCTCAATCTCTGCGACCCAACGGCTGGTGGGGCTACTACCTCTTTCCCGACTGTTATAACTATGATTACTTGGATGATTTTGAGGGCTTCACAGGGCACTGTCCCCCAGTGGAAGTGCAACGCAATAATGAGCTATCTTGGCTCTGGGAGAACAGCAGGGCCCTCTACCCGTCCATCTACATGGAAGAGATGCTGAGAAGTTCCCTGCAAGGGAAGAAGTTTGTGCGGGCCAAAGTGGGTGAAGCCTTGAGAGTGGCTGAGTTGCCCTCCACTCAACACTCCCTCCCTGTTTTTGTGTATGCCAGGCCATTCTATACCTATACCCTGAAGGAGCTGAGCCAGGTGAGATTCTTTCACTGCTTTACCTCTGCTTCCCCATGGACTTGAGTTCTGAGCCCAGCGCAATTCTTGGGCATCAAGAATTCTGTGCCGGTTTTGGAAGTGTCTGATAATTAAACTGGACTGTGAATGTCATCTTGTAGGGCAAAAAGAAACTAATTTGATTCCCAAGTTCCAGACTTCATTTGTGAATGGGAGAAGAGCTGTCCCACTAGGTTTCTCAGCTAGAGATGCCAAAGTGTCTCCAAATGGGAATCACCTGAGAGATGAAAAGGATGGTGTGAGTGAGCCATTTCACTTGGATTAAAACGTACTCGGTACTTAAAATGGATGTATTTTAAAATGATTGTGTAACCCTCTTCCTCTTGAATGGACAGGATGCACGTAATTGCTTCCAGCCCTCCTTTAATATATATATATATATATATATATATATATATATATATATATATATATATATATATATATATATATATATATATATATATATATATATATATATATATATATATTCCTCTAGTCGTAAGATCACAACTTAACCTCGGCCGTAAAACCTGAGCAACCTGGAGCTAATGCAGAGCCTGTAATACCTGCACTCACGTTTTACATCGTGCTATTGGCCATGCTCACTATTTTAAAAACATTCTTCTGCTGATACAGAAAATTTTTCAGTTATCTTGGGAACAGTTCTGTATTTGTTCATTGTGTGGTGTTATGTATCATATTGCCTTTCGTAGCAATGTGCAGTTCAGCCTTTGGAAGGGGGTTGCATTTGTGCAGGGCTGAAGGAAGATTGTTGGTAGCTCTAGTAAATGAGGCCTTTACTCCCAGGTGGTGGTATTGCAGTCCCCTTCCCAAAGAGCAGCAACACCCCTTCCTGGCTGGTGGAGCTTTTCCTTCCCTTCAAGCTGAACTGGGGCAAGGTGCTCTTTCTAAGTGAAAGCAGCTTCGCTCTTCTCATCTGGCTTCTTTGATGCCTCTCCGTCTCCTTGATAGTTTTTGAGTCAAGGCACCGCATTGTATCAAATTGCTCCTTTGATCTAACTTAAGGGAGTTCTGCGAAGCCAAGAAGGGCTTTGTTGCCTGGCTCTCCTTAAAAAAAGAGAAAGAAATATCAGAAGAGGAACATTTTAAAAAACTGGATGTACCTTTTAACTCAAGTGGGATGGCAGTCCGATTATGGATGCTCAAATGGTAAGTAGATGGGTGGTTAGATAGAGGGGAAGCACTTAAGGAATGTCACAGCCCCACGTGTGCCAAGGATTGTAGCAGAAACCTTCTGTAAACTGGGAGATTGGCATGCTGGAAGTGATCCATGGGGGCCTCTTGTTGAAAGTAGACCAGGAAGAGCCGGCAGAGGAGACGAAGCTCCAGTTATTGGGGAGGAATGGAGTAAAAGAAAGGGACCTTTGTGGTTCCCCCACCCACCCCCATCTAGATGGATTGACAGAAGAGGAAATGCCTTGCTTAAGATTGTTGTCATCGATTCATGTGAAAAAGAATCGCAGTAGGATGATTTCACCGTGCTAGAAATAACCCTTCTTCAACTCTTGCTTCAACACGGCAAAGCCTTGATTTCATGCGTACCTTCATTGAGAGAATCACAAGTAAAGAATCATACAATTGGGAGGGTTTGGCTAGTCTAAAGAAAAGAAGAAATAGAGGAGACATGATAGCAGTATTCCAGTATTTGACGGGCTGCCACAAGGAGGAGGGGGTCACGTTATTCTCCAAAAGCACCAGAGGGCAGGACAAGAAACAATGGTTGGAAACTGACCAAAGATAGAAGAATCCTGGAATTAAGGAGAAACTTCCTGACAGTGAGAACAATCAACAAAGTGGAACTGCTTGCCTCCAGAAATCGTGGGTGCTCCATCACTGGCGACTTTTAAGAAGAGGCTAGACAGTCACTTGTCTGAGATGGCATGGGTTCTCCTGCTTGAACAGGGGGCTGGACTAGAAGACCTCCAAGGTCCCTTCCAGCTCTATTCTATTGCATTCTATTTAGGCCAAGTTCAGTGCAGGAGTCAAAATTAAAGCATCTTTGACTGATACCTGCCCAGTCTCTGATTTAATATAATCCCATATAATCCTCTGATTTAATATAATCCCATGACTTCATTGCTTGTAGTGTTAGGATATCCCCCCCACCAAGCATTTATTGAAGCAGAACATGCTTTCTTACAACTTGCATCCATTTTTTGTGTCCTGTACACTGGAACAAGAATTTTAACACAGAGATGTTATTCCTCATGGAAGAGGTTACCGAATAAGATCAACTAAAAAAAAAAACAGACAGAAAAACAGAGTTTTTAAAATGTACAGTGTATCATGGAATCATCAGTATCAAGTATCATAATTTGTAAATGGTTACACTTGAAAAAAAAATCTGATCACAGGGAGCCATTCTAGAAACAGGTTTTCACAAGGTAAATGGGAAGAGGTTCAGCAGAAATGTCTCAACCTCTCCCTTGTTTATTATTTCTTTTTTCACATTTCTGAACCACCCATTTTCCTCAGAGAGGAGCTCTTGACAGTATACAATGAAATGTTAAAATGTAGAAACAGCATGTAAAAATTTAAAATTTAGAAAGGGGCAAGGATGCTTAAACCCTGCTAATTTCTTTGCGATGGTTTCTCTTGCTGTTCTAGACAGACCTGGTGTACACCATAGGGCAGGCTGCAGCCATGGGTGCTCATGGTCTTGTGCTCTGGGGAGATGCAGAATATTCTCGGAACCGGGTAACGTAGTTCCATAATCCTCCATCTTCTTTTCTTATTCTTTCTTTTTCTATTCATTTTTGCTTAGTACTTGCCACAGTGTTGGGGCACAAAGGATAGACCTGAGGCTGTATCCCTTGTTATCTAATAGATTAGTTTTTAGATCAGTTTGCATACAATGCAGTTTATTTCTGCAATAAATAAAGGGATCATCGGAGATTTAAAATCCAGTGTTAATGAGAAGCAGAAAGAAAAATCAATATTTTTGACCTGTATCTAGAGATAGGCAAGGTATCACATTTCAGATGTGGCTGAATTACGTCTTCCAGCAGGCCCTATCAGCCTGGCCAATGTTGCAAGTATCTGGTAATTGTAGTTCTTCAACATTTTGGAGTAATCCTTCGCTTTGAAGTGACATCCTGCATCTGGGCTATACTATTTCAAGAGTTCAAGTGGCAAGTCTTGCATCATTAGTAGCTATTCTGCAACAAATTGAACATTCATCATAGATAGAAGGGTACTGTAGGGAATAATTATGGTCTGTTCTTCTGTTTCTTGACAAAGAAGTGTGGAAGATCTGTTTTGTCTAGAGAGGTATTCCATTATATGAGCTCTGCCAACTGTTTGAAAAGGTACAGCCAAGACCCATTGTTCGCCTTGATGAGAATGCCGTTGGGGGGCAGGCTTGCCTTGAATTTGGCCTTTAAAAGAAGATTGACATGTTAGGCTGACCATCTCTTGTAACAGGTTACATATTGTATTAGTGCAGTTTTTAGTACATTAATGCATGAATAAAACAACAACACAACAGAAACAATATTCTCTCTGAGGCATCTTAGTTGAATAACGAGGGAAGACTGGCAATTTCTCTAAACTGCTCAGAATCACTTAAGTGAGATGGGCAGCGCAGAAACGTAATCAATAAAAATAAAAATCTTGTTTCCATGTAGTCTGTAAGTGGATCCTGATCTTAGCTGGGACTTTCTAAAATTGTAATCCTATGGATTTCCTTGATCTGTAGCCCAAGAAAGGCATTCCAGGAATCCCCTGACCTTTTTAGATGATTTACCCCAAGATTAGAGAACTAGTCCTACCTCAGAGAGAAGAAAATCAGACACTGAAAAGACTTTCTCCTTAGGCCCTTGGCAGAATGCTGTACGTCTAAAAGGGATTCAGCCTCAGCCAAGCAGATTTTTCTCAGCATTTATATCAATTAATTGCTGTGCTTCTTAATGTATACCTTCCCTTCTCTTACAGACCAATTGCTTAAAGGTTCACAAGTATCTGACAAGCACTTTAGGCCCATATATTGTCAACGTGACTCGGGCCACTGAGCTCTGCAGCCGTCATATCTGCAATAATCATGGCCGCTGCATTCGTCGGAGAATGGACTCTGATGCTTATTTACACCTCGGTCCTAATCCTGCGGATGGCATCTCCACTCCTGAGTTGGCAAATAGGACTTTAAGCCAACAGCAAAAGGTCAAGATGGAACAGGAGTTTGCCTGTCATTGCTACAAGGGGTGGAGTGGCAAAAGGTGCCTTTTCAAGGGGCACAGTGTGCGACTGTGGGCAGACAGCTGGTGCATTTACGGCACAGTTTTGTCTGTACTTTGGATAAGGTATTTATGAGCCACTTGGACTAGTTGTTATAAATATGAATATTGTGAAGCCAATGCTGTAAAGTGAATCCTGTATCTTTCCGTGTGACAGAGAAGGTAGGTACAGGCATGGTGTTGGGTGATAGAGGCATTATCGAGTTGCTGTAACTCTCCCTGACTTCCCAGGATGTCCTTCTCTTGTGGTGTTTCACTAAGAAAGTTGGCATGTATGGATTTGTCCTAGTACCGTTCACTATCTATGCAGGACTTCCAATACACCAGGGATGGGCTGCTTGGGCTCTCCAGAGGTTGCTCACATATCTCTCTCAGCCAGCAATGAAGGATTGCTGAAGCCAAAGCTTAGCACTTGGGGAAGAGCACAGATTTTCTACCTGGGAGTGTCTTGGGGTGATTTCAAAAAAAGTCAAGATGGTGGTTACAACTGCATGATCACAAGAACCATTTTGATATATTTTTTTTTACTTCTCCAGCAGACACTTTGTTCTACCCCAGCAATACACAAACAAGTTTCTTTTTATTTTCTAAACTTCTCACCAGCATACAGGCATCCTTAATATTTGAGGTGCACGTTTTTCTAAACTGTGACAAAGACAGTAATTTCCTATTACCTTTTGTTAAATCAAAACTAATCTAAGCACATTATTTATATGCAGAGCAAACCTTTCCTACTTGAACCAACTAGGTGTCCTCCAAAACGTGATTGGTGCTGTTTAATTGAAATATGTATGTAGGTAAATATGTGTACTTGTCAGGCTACCTCTCTTATCAAGGGATGGGGGAGAGAAAACTTAATTTTTTAAATTAAATATTTTTCATGTGACCCTCAGTGCCTTAATGCTTCATTCTTTTATAATGCTATATACTGGAAGCCAGAAATATCTTTCATCTTGATCAGCCATGAAAATTTTTGATTTATATGAGTTGACTCTCATGACCATTTGTCTTGTCACCTGAAAACCCTCAAATGTTTAATTTCTTCCTCCTGTCTTTGTCCTGTATACTGATGGTGTTGCTACATCCCTGCCATTGGTCTAAAGCAGAGTTGTCAAACTCAATTTCATTGACAGCCACATCAGCATTATGGTTGCCCTCAAAGGGTCAATTGCTGTCCCCTTCTCTCCCTCAGGCTTTGCCCCACAGAAGCCTCTCCTATCCTATCCCCTTCTCTCCCACAGGCTTCCCCCACCGACATCTCTCCTCTCCTCCCCATCGCCTTCTCTCCCCCCTCATTCCTCCTCCTCACCCCAGCAAACTCTCTCTTTTTTATATCCTCTCCTCTCCTCTCCCATGCATTCACTCACTGCCTGCCTGGCCTTTTCATGCAGTGCTCATCAACTGGAGCTGCATGCGGTGATTCTGGGGTCCCCGCCAAGCCCCAGCAGCTCCAGCTGGCTCTTCCCCCAAAGATTGCATGCAGCTGCCAGCCATCCCCAAGGCCGCTGGAAGCCCCAATCAGCTGGAGCTGTGCACGCCGATCCTGGGGCCTCAACAGAGCCTGAGCAACACCGCAGCTCCAGCTGAATCTCCCCCAGGCATCTCTGCATGGCCACACTTCTCCTACTAGTCTGTTTGCGGGCCAGATCTAAACACATCATGGGCTGGATCATCGGGCCTTGAGTTTGACATGTCTGCTCTAAAGGCATTGCAATACTTTGGACCAGGCACTCTCATTCAGCTCAACCTACATCACACGATAATCTAAAATTTGAAATTGGAGAGAGAAGGTTGACGTGCTGCATCTAGAGGAAAAATGGGCTGGAAAACTCTTTCATTGACAAGAAGAAATTCAGCAGGTGCAGCCTTCACCTTTAACAGCATCCTTGCACAGGGAAAAACAGGATTTGTTTCCAATCAGCTTGACACATATGTGGGTCCTCAAGGAATAGGTTGCAGCTTTAAAAGCAACCCAGTGTCGCTCTAAGGAGCACATTCAGATGATACAGACAAATGCGGATAGAGTGGCTTTGCAGGGTGAATGTGTCCAATGAGAAATTCAATGCACATTCAGACTGCAGAGTTTGGATCATGTTGGAGCCTTGAAATGTGCAATCCATAATGCAGTTACCCTGGCCTGTACCAATGAATAAGTCAAAGCATGATTTCACCAACATAACAGAGGGGAGGGCTGCTCACTCTCTGCTACTGCTCCATGTGATCAAGGCAATATTTATGTGCAAGGCCTTTATGCAAGGAGGCTTTTGCAGGTAACCAAGGCCCTCCGTTGCATACCAGACAATTTCTGCAACCTGGTAGAACGTAACCGCCTCCCTTTGCCTCTTGTAAAGGTGATGGGATTAATGCTTACACATTCCTGCTAAGATGGGAATCATTAAGACAGCATTTAACTCTGGTTGACAAACATTTCTTTTTCTCTGGGGTTGGTGTTTGTTTCTTTGCTCTGACTTCCTTCTCACACATTCCTGATGGAAAAGTTGTATTTGTGTTAGCAAGCTAGTTATGGCAGCCTCAAGGGATTAGTTATGGCAGCACAGTGGCCTTCACCTAGATGTTTTGGTGTTGATTCATACTTTATATATCCTATATAACTACTGTCATACATACCAGCATTTGCAATCTAAACACAATAAAATTTCTTGTTGTAGCTGGTTTGTTCTTTGAACTTGCTGTTTGGCTTCCCGTTTCATCACCAGGATAGGCAACATCATCAGTGGAACTTGGGTTGAAGCATCTTAATTCAACAGCAAGCTCGGAGAACAAACAACCACCTTCTGCCACCCAAGCTACAAATATTTTCTATCGTCTCTAAAGCGTATTGGATAGGAATGGATTTCTAACCCAAGTTAGAATTGTATCTCCCCTCCTCCTTCGTATACAACCATTCTGTGCCGTAAGAGACCTGGAGGCAGATACCATGACAAACATTACTAAAGTACAAAAATATAAGTTAACAAGGAAATGAAAAAAGTGCAGAAAAACATACATTTGTTCATATAGGGTGGAGAACAGTAATACTGTTTTTAATCAAAGAGACAGATTGGGGGGGGGTGTATCCATAGAAGAAAACAAGCCACTGGCTGCAAATTCTTGGTTATCAGATGCACCCATGCTCACATGCTGGGATGACTGTAACAGCCTGAACTGAGCCCTTGTGTGCAATGCTGCAGAAATGGAATTAGCTTAATGCTAATCTGGTGTCCACAGAACATGAACTGAAGTACAGTATTAGCAAAGAAGTAGAGTTGCAGTTGTGCCATGGGAGCACAATGCTACTTATTGCACAGTGCGCAGGCTGTAGGGATTCTGAAATGAGCAGCTTGTACATGTATTAGAATTGATTCCAACCTCTTCTCTTGGAGAATAGCAGCTCTTGGCTTACTATTAAGCCTGGATGTTAAATAAAGGTGGATTGTTTATTAGCAGATCATGTTTATCTAGGCTCATCATCTGATGGCAGAGATGCCTACTGAGTAAGCTCCTTAGTAGCACCTTTGTGTGAGGATCTATGCAATGTATTAAGTACTTAACTTCAATCCTGGGCAAGGGAATTATGCCACGTGGCCTACTAATTTGGAGGTATAATACTCAGCTTTAGCTATGGCACAATGACATTCCTTTGCTTTTAAATTACAAATTGACCAACTTATTATGAAATGCATAGTGCCTACCTACCACACAGAAGTTCTAGCTTTAATATACAGTTCCACAGTGAAAAAACTCAGGCTATGTCCATCAAGTACATTTGGAATATTCTTCCTGTCCATGCCAATATACAAATCAAATCTAATTCCTCTCTCAAATATCTCTCATCTCATAACTCCAAATGCATTGAGCATCTGTGACAAAAAACAGCTCATGACTATAGCTTTCACAGAGGTATTTTTATGATTCTTTGGGGGAGTTCTAGCTTGAGGCTCCAGTTCATCTTATTACACCAAAATGTAAGTGAATCCATAAATTGAATTGTGATGACATTTGATTCACAGAAAGAAGAAATTAATGGATCAGAATGTTTGTTTAGTGTTTAGGACCAGATAATGCCATGCTTTAAAAGGGTAGCCTACAAAACTTGGGAATTCAGCATAAACATACCACGCTGCCTTCACTATGTTTCAGCTACAGATTAGACATCTTTCTTGGCACACAAGACATTTTTAAAACCTGTACTTGAATTATATTTGCAAGTCATAATCAAATGAAACTGAGTAACTGAACATGTTATTAACACCTCAGAGAGATAGTATCGAGGTCAAGAGAAGTGTTACTACCGCTTTATATTGCTTTGGTAAGACCACATTTGGAATATTGTGTACAGCTTGTCACCATGATACAAAGAAAGGTCTGAGACCTAGAAAGAGTGTGGAGAGGCTAAAACATGATGAACAATTGCAGAAACTGGCTATGTCTAGATAACGAAGGACTAGGGGGGACATGACAGCAGTCTTCCAATATTTGAGGGGCTGTCCCAGAGGAGAGGGCATCAACCTACTTTCCAAAGTATCTGAAACACAGTAAGAAGCAATGGATAGAAATTTATCAAGGAGGGATCCAACAAAGAACTGAGAAAATTCCTGATAATGAGAACAATTCATCAGTGAAACAGTTTGCCTCCAGAAGTTGTGGGTACTCCCTCACTGGAGGTTTTTAAGAAGAGAGCCATTTATCTAGAATGGTATAGGGCAGAGGTGTCAAACTGCCTTACCATGGGCCAGTTGCATCATGTGGAGGCTGCGCCCACCCCAGCTCCAGCAATGCAAAAAAAGTCACGATACACTGTGACTCAGTGAGTTTGACACCCGTGGTATAGGGGCTCTTGCTTGAACAGGGGCTGGACTAGCAAACCTTCAAGGTCCCTTCCAAGTCTGTTATTTTGTATAAACTTTGTCTTTAGTCTGTATACACTAAGAATGCCAGCAATAAACTCTCCCTGCTGGATATTTAAGAATCAACATTATGTTTACAGGTTTGATTTCAGGAGTATTTTGGGAAAAACAAAGGAAAAATGCTTGAGGGGCTCCCATATCAACACCTGGAAATACCTCTCAGTGGTAAAATTGATCTTGGTATCCCGGCAAGCAGTTGAATAACCAAACCAAGTTAGGGTCCTGAATAGATATGAACACACACACACACTATATATATATAGGTATGTAGGTCTTGGCGTATTTGGGTCTTTTCCCGTGTAGGATTGAGGGTGTCTTGGCAACGTTTCGACGAGGTCCCACTCGTCATCTTCAGGCTTCGCTCGCACAAGCACGAAACCGAAGACACCACCCTGAAGATGACGAGTGGGACCTCGTCGAAACGTCGCCAAGACACCCTCAATCCTACACAGGAAAAGACCCGAATACGCCAAGACCTATATACATATACATACATACGTACGTACGTACGTATGTAGATCTTTGGTCATTCAGGTTTTTCCCCATGTAGAATTGGAGGTATCAGGGCAACGTTTCGACAAAATCTCATCCGTCATCCTCAGGCTTTAAAAATACTTTAATTTTTAGAAAATACAGCATTCAAAACAGTATGCCCTGCCTCCCCCATAATTTCCAAATTTACATCATCATATAGCTCAGTCAGGAATGTGCATCTTCCAAACTCCACCAGCCTGAGGATGACGGATGAGATTTCGTCGAAACGTTGCCCTGATACCTCCAATTCTACGTGGGGAAAAACCCGAATGACCAAAGATCTACATACAAACAACTGCGAAAACCAAGACACAGGAAAATCGGTTTATTGCAGATCTGCAACATGATCTCATTTGCAACTACCTGATGAACAACAAACCACCTGGCCTCCCAAGTTAAATTCAACCACTTTGTAGCAATAGTTTCTATGAATTCATGAGACATAAAATTTACCAAAGCATACCATAAAGGGAATGGCCAGTTGTATCAACAGATATCTCAAGTCTATTAAAGAAATACTCAAAACGAGTTGCTTTAAAAATACTTTAATTTTTAGAAAATACAGCATTCAAAACAGTATGCCCTGCCTCCCCCATAATTTCCAAATTTACATCATCATATAGCTCAGTCAGGAATGTGCATCTCCCAAACTCCAAACCTTGATTCTTATGGAAGATTTGATAAGTTACTAGCATGAAGAAAGAAACAATCACTCCTAGCTTGCTTTTCATTTGCAGCAAATTAAATGCAATGGATAATGAAAACTACTTGCAGTGTTAACCATGTGGTCAATTAGACATTATTTGAGTGTGCTAGAGATGTCAGTGTAAAACTACTGTCATTTCAATTGTGTGCACACAGGAATATAATTACTTAAGAGCATTAGCAAGGTCTCGCTATAAACATATAATTCTTGAAAAATTATTTTGGGTCTCCTATAAAACTTTATTTCTATAATGAGATGTTCTTGCAATCACTCAACATTTTGTAATATTAGAGCTAATAAATGTTCTGATTAAGTATTCATCTTGGACATAAATAGCAAGATACATTCTGATCCAAGCTAACAAATTCAGAGACTATTCCAGGATAGGGAATAATTTCTACATTTTTGTGGAATTTTTTTGCTACTTGGCAAGTGTGTTGATGGTAAGTTTGTAAGTTCACATAACTGCAAGGAAAACAAAGTTCTGGAGTCTAGTTGAGTGTTAAGTCTCCTTATCCTGGAATAGTCCTGGAATTTGTTAGCTTGGATCAGAAAATAGGGTGAGGTCGGGGGAAGAGTCGGTATTGATAGAGTGGAACAGATCAGTATGATTTGCACACTGCACACTGAGTTTTTGTTGGTCTTCCAGTCAGCAAATAAGAAAAGGGGTTCACCAGCC
Source organism: Vipera ursinii (assembly GCF_947247035.1). Lineage (NCBI taxonomy): Eukaryota > Metazoa > Chordata > Lepidosauria > Squamata > Viperidae > Vipera > Vipera ursinii. Next base: position 66,906,929 of record NC_139513.1, read on the forward strand.
ACAAACACAATATGAATATGCATAATGTGGCAGCAGCTACTAAGATCGGATGGACAACTGAGAAGCAGCTCTTTGCAAGGCTGAGTGTTGCATTGTGAAGGGAAAAAGGGGGGTTGTGAAGGGTCAGCTTGAGAAGCAGGCTGTTTTCCTTCTTTACTTCATGGAAGTTCTCATTTACCACTGCTCACGCTTTTGAGTACACTGATTGATCCACCATCGTTGCATGGTGATGTTTAACATTGATACCACAAAGGAATAATTTCAGACTAATATGATGACGTAAAAGATGTAAAACTAAAACGAAGGCAGTGCTTGCTTACTTTTCTGCCACATTTGCTTGAATTGCATGGATTAATTAATGCAAATAGAGAAAACAAGGAAAATGCCAACAGTGGTCATCCCAGTATGCTTAAATATACCTTAATATCTCATCACGAACCCAAGGAAATGTGAGCTCAGGATCAGAGTAACTGCTGTTATCAGTTTTGGAATGGCAAATTTTTGTTCTTCTGCATCAAAATATAATAAGGACCAAAAAAAAATAAAATTCTGCCTCTTATTGGTGGGGAGAATGCAATACATGGAAGAAAACATACATGACAAACTTAACCTAAAATATAAAGCTTGCCTAGGGGGGAAAGGGCAAAACAACAACTCACATTATTACAAGAGTGTAGCACTCTCAACAAAAACACAGAATGAAAGTAGCACAGCTATCTCTGCATATATGATGCAGAAAATGCAGAGGTCCAAATCCAAACGTTACAGAATATTATAATCTCTAGATTTAGTTGAACTGATTTGAGATTTGGTCACAATAAAAATAAAGTTTTTAAAGAAATCATTGTGCCAAAGATCAGCAACGTAGAGCCTTCAAAATGTCCAAAGAACCACCCTTTTTTAAAAAAAAAATCATAGCACTGACCAGCGTTATGCTGAAATTTTGTGTTTCATTTGCTGATCCCTGCATCGTGCCTATTTAAAGCAGAATCTTGCTGTCTGAACATGGACAAACTTTGAATTTAATTATCATCTTAGAATTATATATTAGATGCAAGATCTGTTTATTTCTAAAACACTACAGAGACCGCAATTATAAAGACATCTGTTTCAAGGACTCCCAATAAACTTAAGATGCAAAAGATGAACAGTTTAAAAAAAAATCAGGAAAAATTAACATTAAGACTTTTCGCATCCATGAAATGATGGCACATACCGCCACCTCCATCACAGACATTTTCATCTGGATTCCTGGGTGAGTAGGGGATTGGATCTGAATGTCTAAATGGCCTAATCCTATTTTGAGAATCTGTGATTCTATTTTTTTTTCCATGCAGAATATTTGGAATTTGGCAAAGCCCACCTTTTCTTTCTTGAACTGCAGATCAGTCCCACCGGGGGGGGGGGGGAGAAAGAAGAGTGAGCTAGAGCACATCCAGGCTTGCTTTTATGCAAATGCTGCTCAACCCAAGGCCCCCAGACTAATACCATACAATTGGCTCTGTAAAACAAGGCTTGCAATTTCAGCAGGAATTGTTTGCTTGCATGAGACATAAAAGCAGACCATGATTTTTCAGAAGATCCCAATTGTGGCTTGAGCTTTTTGTGAGTGGGTCACTGTCTGCTTCTCCTTTAGACTTTCAAAGCTGATCATCAAGACTCTTCCCAAACTCCTTGGCAGTTAAAATGCCCATCTATCATGTACACGGGTGATAATTTCATGTCATGAGCTATCCTTTCCTTCCACCTGGTTCTCATAGATCTAAAACAATTAGTCTTGGCAGACAGTATCTAACACATGGAATGAACGGTCCTCTGGGCAAAGTACATTCTGTGAAAAACAGAGCTCAACAGCATTCAGCGATCAATGAAAGTGCTAATGTTCCTTTGGCCTGGCAAAGCTCTATCACATAACTAAACATCTACGACAAGGGGATGCAATGGTTGGGCGTCATGATCTAGGTCCACAGGGGTAGGCAACGTTGGCTCTTTTATGACTCGTGGACTTCAACTCCCAGAATTCCTGAGCCAGCCATGCTGGGAGCTGAGGTCCATGAGGCATAAAAGAGTCAAGGTTCTCTACCCCTGATCTAGGATGAGGACAAGATAAAAACCCGAATGACCAAAGATCCACATACAAACACCCACGAAAACCTCAGAAAACAGATGATCTTATCAATGTTGTATTAGGCTGCAAGCTAGCACTTACAGAAAGCTCAGCCTGGGAAAGCATATGAGAGCTACGTGTGAGGTGATTCTTGCCATCTTGATGTAGTTAAGTGGAAATGCTGCCAATAAGGGCAGAATAACAATTATGCTCCCAGTTCCTAACTATCCATGTCCACTCCTAGGCTGTAATATCACACAATGAGTCATCAAGACACAAGGCAGGGAAGAAGGAAAGACAGTGTAATTAGCTTTTTGCAAATCAGAAAGGAAGCAGAACATCTTTTAAGAGAAATCCAACCTGTCATTGGATTTGTGATCGATATTTTTTTCCACAAACAGTAAGGCCTAGAATGGGATTATTAGGACTCTTGAACAAAATGAGTTTTACTTTTTCAGTAGCTTGCGAAACAAAGAGTTTCCTAAAAATCCAAACAACCTACCTCTATTTTGGAGGAAATCTAATTTTTAACACTTCCCCCGTCCCCTCAAACTCCACCCTGCTTCAAAAACAATCCCTGGAGCATACTGCTCTTTGCCTAAACTAGTAGGCAACTGACCACTACGTCAGATACTAGGGAAATGGACTCCCTTGGTAAGGGAATAGCATTAACAGGATGGAGTGCCATTAAGTTATTGTTATCATACAAACGCTTCCTCTCCTTGATGGGGTCACAGCAGCCAAGATCGAAGTTTATAACTCTCTCGGATGAGAGGCATACAAAACTCTTTGAGTGGTGCAGAATCCGAGTAAAACAGGCCACAAGATGAAGCAATAACAGGAGCATCTGCTGTAAGAAATATTTTAAAAAAACAAAGACCAAAAAGCTCTAGGACACCCCTTCCCCCTCGATTTACATCACCACAGAGCAAAAGGAAAGAAAAAAAAGAGCATGCCATCTTCTTCCTCTTCCTCTCTGTCCCCCGATTCCGACCCTCCCACCCTGTTAATGAAACCGATGGACATGACTTTGAGAAAAGAAGTAGGGAAAAGGCTCTGGAGTTCAGTGGACAGGCTCAAATGCAGAGAAGTGGATTTCCTTGGAGCTGCAATGCTGGAGACTGGGAGACATTCACAGCTCTTTGCTGACTCATCCTCCAGGTTTAACTGTCTTCTCCGTTCTCGCCTGGTCCTTTGATAAGTCGCTTCTGTCCCCTTTTGCCCACAGGACCCTTTGGCTTGGCAAAAGCCTGCTTGAAGGCATGCTGCTTGGGGTGGACCTCATCATACAGGAACTCGGCGGTCAACTCAGCTCCATCACCAATTTCAATCTGTTACAAAAAAAAGGAAGGAAAAGTAGTCTTAGATCTGGCCACTGAGAACATGAAACCCAACTAAGATTGGGATTTTCTTCTCAGTAATGGTATTTTATGATGATGATGATGATGATGATGTTGGAAGGGACCTTGGAGGTGTTCTAGTACAACCCCCTGCTCAGGCAGGAAACCCTATACCATTTCAGACAAGTGGCTGTCCAGTCTCTTGTTAAAAACTTCCAGTGTTGGAGCATTCACAGCTTCTGGAGGCAGGTTGTTCCACTGGTTAATTGTTCTAACTCTCAGAAAAAGACCTCTCCTTAGTTCTAAGTTGCTTCTCTCTTTGGTTAGTTTCCATCCGTTGCTTCTTGTCCTGCCTGTTAGGACAACCCTAACCCCTAACCCTTTCTCTTCCCCCATAGCTTTCCAGCTTCCACTGCACTCCTACTTCACAGGGCCATTTCTAAACTTGTTTTGGTTTTATTTTCAGGACGTGAACATTTCTTCTTCTCATTAGAGATGAGTTCATTGAAGTCTTTTCTTACTTTTCATGTTGTCCATGCTGTTGGCGCACCTGTTTTCTGTCTCTAGCATGTCCTTCCAACAACCCATCTGGTGGCTTCTGAGTAATTTTCTCATAATCAGTCTTCAGATCCCCACATCACTCTCTTTCATACTGCTTGAAACTCTAAAAGTCTAGCTAGACGGAAGAGAATTTGTTTTTTCTTCAAGATGCTTATGAATCCAGAGGAGAAAGACTTACCTTCTTTGCAATTTCTAAGCAGAAATCTTGCTCTATGGAGTCAAGCAATCGGCTCTTGCAGCTGGAATACAGCATACGCTCTTTGATGCTACATTTGTAACCAGGCATGGAGTAGATAAACACTAGGAGAAAGAGAAAAATAAATAAATCAGGTATTCTTAGACCCCTGTAAAATTGATTCCTATGTTGAAATAATGACCATGCATGCCGTAATAGCGTGCGATGAAACAAATAAATACAGTTGTATTTGTATACTGTTCATATATTGCATAGGCGAAATGATACTAATTCTTATTATATCTAAAATCTATTGCCCATGAATTGGACATTGATTTTAGAAACAAACATTCTCATTAAAAAGTTTCCTACGTGCTGGGCTGTGAATTCCAGTCTCTCTTTTGTTTTAGGACTGGCACGAAGTTATTTAAATGTCTATGGAGAATCACAGTCATCCAGGCCATGGTTGTCTCAAAGGCGCTTTTTTCAAAAGGCAACTGGACTATGTTTTTTCCTTGAGGAAGAAGACATTTTGAAATGATTGCTTCCTCAAGGAAAAAAACAGTCCAGTTGTCTTTTGAAAAGAAAAAAAAAAGCACCTTTGAGATGAAGTTCATTAGTTCTTTAGTTTTTGCACTGCATTTCCTGGGCTGTGTGTAGAAAGTTTTTACTCCTGCTTTTGAGTTTTTCTAGAGCAGGGCATAAGAGATCAGCCTTAGGTAGAGAGGCACCAGAATGGGGGTGCCAGGAGATTCACCTATTGCAGACAAGTCAAACACAAGGCCCGGGGGCCAGATCCGGCCCGCGAAGTGGTTTCATGCGGCCCGCGAAGCCATCCTGGAAACAGTGAGGGAACGGCCCCCACTGCCTTGGCCCTGGCCCAGAGACCCTCAGATCTGTCCCACTCCTGCCCAGGCCCCCATAGGCAACCTTGATGCGAACGATGTAGAGCTGGCCATGCCCACCCAGTAGGCCATACGCACTTTAGCCATGCCCACCCAGTAGGCCACACCCACCCAGGCCACACCCACCTGGGCCCCTGAGGGCAACCGCAATGCTGATGCGGCCCTCAATGAAATTGAGTTTGACACCCCTGACCAATTGTAATTAGTGGCGGTGCTTGGAAAAGGAACCCACCAGAGAGGATTTAAACTCCCTCCCCAGATGGCAACACCATTCTAGGGGATAGCGAAAATACCCACTCCAGGTCCAAAGGGCAGAGTGAAACCTTTACCTCAGCTATAGATTTGGTTACAGCTTACCTACTGACTCCAGATAATCTCCCTCATGAGAGTGTTTATACAGAAAGAAGTGGTAGCGAGCAGAATCCTGAGGAATTCTTCGAGGCAGATCCACAATTTCTGTAGCCTTTGTGTGGACCAGCTCTATGGTCTCCTGTTCCAGGTTCAGCTTCTGTTGAAACAAAGGCAAGATAAAACCAAAATAACAATGGAGTGGAAACTCTTAACAGTGCAATGTGTACTGGGAGAGCACGCACAGAAATGAGCAAAACTTGGGACAATTAAACTGAAAGCCCCCCCCCAAAAAAACCCCTTACCAGCTGGATGTAATTGATTTTCTTCTGCTTTAGTAGCTGAATGGCCTGTTGTGCATCTGGCTGCAAAGGGAAGGCCAGGCCTTGGAGAGTCTGGTGTTTGCTTTCTACGCTGATTTCAGTTTTGACCTGGCAAACGGGACGAAAAACAGACTGAAGTGAAACCCTGCATGTATGTATTTCCCACTCTTGTCCATCAACGGAAGTTAACCCAAGAAAAGTAGAGAGAGGTACAAGAAAGGTGGAAATGTAACAGACAAACCATGCTACTAGCATCCAGAAGTATAGGAATCCTTTCAGGAAAAAGCCATTGTAATGCTCTTCTTTTCTTTCCCCTTCCCTGTAGGACTAGGCAACCTCGGCTCTTTTATGACTCATGGACTTCAACTCCCAGAATTCCTGAGTCAGCTGACTCAGGAATTCTGGCAGTTGAAGTCCATGAGTCATAAAAGAGATTACAAACATCTGTAAAAGAGAGAGGTGGAATGGACTGAGAACCCTCCACTCAAGTCCAAATAGAACTAAGTTCATTGTGTTGAATGGGGCCGTTTCTCAGAGAAGTGTGTTTGTGATAGCTAGCCTTAGGAAGAAGGGGGAATATAGGAAGGCAGGAAATAGCCAGAATGAGTGAGGCTGGTGGCTGGATGCAAAGAGGAAGGTCTCTTGTGCTTTATTAGTTGGGAAGAAAAAAGGAAATCCATCAAGTGTAGTTTGCATGACCTGCAGAAATTTCATTCTCTACTCAACTGTTAAAGCCAACCTGCCCTCTTTTGTCTCTGTCCAAGCAAGAATGAACAGAAAAGCTGGATAGGAGATGCAGATGTAAATCCCAGAGTTAAATGGGATTACATCCACATTTGCATGCCTTTGATTGTATTGTGTACAGAATTTCTTGCGCAAGCGACTTATCCTTTGACCACCCACACCATCCATGGAAGTTTCTCAGATTTCTAAAAAGGCACTTATATGTTAAGACAGCCCTTTCTAGACCAATGCAATGTGATGCCTAATACAGAAGAAAGTCTCATATTTTGGAAGTGAAAAGAAGATCCCAGATATGAATGACTAGCTTTATAAACATTCTGCAGATGATACTGGCCACTACAAAGGGGAAAAAATATTTTTCTTTTGAACGGCAGCTTGTAAGGAAAGTAGGAAATAAAATTTTCATCATACACTTCAGTAATGATTAACCAATTTTATAAGCTAAAGAGGTTAATCCTGAATAAGATACATACTTTTTAAAAAGCTACCTCTTTGGGTCACTTCTGGCAAGAATCAGTTCATTAGGTGGGAAAGAATGACATTTTTGAAAGCAACATCAACATAATTTTTTCTTCTTAAAATAATTAACAGTACAAAAGCAGCTTTATAGATGCCACACAGAATCAACAGAGGGAAAATCATTAGATTTTAGTTTCATGCTTCATAGAGGAGAAAAACTAGGTCACATGCTTCATTGACTATCAAACAAAATATCACTTGCAAAATAGAACTGCTAGATCTACTTTTCATCAAGTGCTGGAAGTGACCCTTTCAGATAGATGAAAAATTTGCATTTTTTATTTCTAGTCTCTAGAATAGTTTAGTCTCTTATTTCTAGTCTCAGTTATCCCCAGTAATTTTTCTTTTATTTACAGATTTATTTATTTTATTTTTATATTTATTTATTTATTTTTACCCTGAAGCAGTTTAGACTGGGTTTTTTGCCTCCTTAATAAAATTAGACTTCCACCCAGATATAGTCTGGATTAATTTATATGGAAGAGCATATGATTGATACAACTATATCAAAATGATATATACATTAAATTGTACAGAAGCTAAAGAAAAAGTGTAGATAAATTTGTACCCAATTATAAACTGCTTTATTTTTAAAATAGGATACCATATTCATATATTATTTAATATATAATTTGAACCTCTACACTTAGCACAAGCTATCCACAAAGCAGGGCAAAGGTTTTACAAGTGGAAGCCCTGGACGTCAAATTTTGAGTGTCTGTGCTTTCCAGTCATGATAATGAGGTGACCTGGTAGATACCAATAATCCTGAGTTTGTGAATCTTTGAAAAAACAACAACAGAAAACTAGAGGTAAGAGCTCTCACAACGAAGAAAAAAAAAAGAAATTATTAAAAAAATTACCAAAGGTTCTGTATTGATATGATGCTTTTTGACCATTTCAAGCACTGTTTATAGTTCTGAAAGAGCGGTAAGTGATTAAACTGGAAGATGTCACTGAATATTTTATTTTATTTTATTATTTTAATTCCATTTATATCCCACCCTTCTCCGAAGACTCAGGGCAGCTTACAAGCTTAGCAGAATAACCTCAGTTGTGCTACCTTTGGCAGGGAAGACTTTTATGGTCATAGTTTGCAATAGGTGAATGATTGGTTATCTCGGATAGTAAAGCTCAAATGAGTCACATTAGTTCTAGGATGTTTCTAGCCAAGATAACTAAGCACCAGGATGATGAAATGTAATGCAAATGAGTGTAAAGTTCAGAACTCTGACCTTTTCTTAGCCGGAATACAGTGCGAGTTGAACATTATGGAGGCAATCTATAAATTTTACGTATGTTGAAAAGTCAGTCAGGGGCCTGCTCTCTTTTCTTCTAAATTCACCGGGCTGAATTTCTGTCTGTGTTGTCTTCCCCGTAACAAATTGGGGGATGAGCTAGTTTACCACTTGGGGCTCTGGAGAGGAGTTTGATTGATATGGCCTAATCAATGTAATTTTCTTTAGTAACAACAAGAGAGTGGATTGACAATGCATTTTTCCAGGGTGTTTTTTCAACTTGACAGTCTAACCTTCAGACGTGGTCTGCCTTGGAACTCTCCCATTTAAGTACTAGTTAGGCATGACCCTGCTTAGCTTTGTTTGAAACTGTATTCCTACCTGAACCTTATGGTACAGACAGAGATATTTCCCTTGCCACTCTAAAAAACAAAACAAAACCTTGGATTGATCATAAAGGTGTGCAATTAAATGTAAGAGAACTCTACAGATTAGAACGCAGGAGGCATATGAAGCAACATATGAAGATATTTGCAGGACCGTCTGCTGCCAGGAACGACCTCACACAGGGAGGGCCTCCTCAGGGTGCCGTCGGCTAGACAATGTCGGCTGGTGACCCCTAGGGGGAGGGCTTTCTCTGTGGGAGCGCCGGCCCTGGGGAATCAACTTCCCCTTGAGCTCCGGATGGCCCCGGATCTCCGGTCCTTTTGTCGCGGCCTTAAAACATTTCTCTTCCATCAGACTGACCTGGACTGACGATAGGGATTTTTAAATAGAATATTTTTAATATTTTATCATTATATCATTGGGGCTTGTTAGTTTAATCTTTTTTAACATTTGTATTATTGTGTTTTATTGTTGTTAGCCACCCTGAGTCCTTCGGGAGATAGGGCGGCATATAAGTCCCAAAAATTAACTAACTAACTAACTAACTAACTAACTAACTAACTAACTAACTAACTAACTAACTAACTAACTGAAATCTGGTAGCAAATCTAAATCTTTTGTGTTTGATGTACCTGTATTTTTCTTCATTTTCGAAGCAACATTAACAGATCACAATACGTGGGGAGGATTTGTATCACAGGCTTTGCTCACGTTACAATCATAATGAAAAATTCCCAGCACCCTGCTCTTCATGTCAGAGCAAAGACCCCTTTGCCTGCCAATATAAACCTCTCTCATCAGAACAGCATTTTCTTTGGGAGGGAAGAAGATAACGTCAACCCTTTCTCTTATATATTTTGTGGTCTGAACCCTAATATTAAAGGGGAAAAAATGAGATGCAATCTGCCATCTAATCTCGTTTTGGCTCTAATTTCTAATCAGTGGAATTTTTCCCATAGCTTTTGTATCAAGCGTCTATAATCAGATGGGGATTGTAGTAATACAAGTGGAAGCTAAAAAGGATGCAAATCCAGACTCACCTACTTGAACCAAAATTCAGAGAAATGGAGGCCTTCCTAACATCACTTACAGACATACTGAGTACACGGTGTAACTAACCAGGATCTCCCAAGAGGCTTACTAAATTTATCAGTGTGAGATAGAAATTACTGTATGTTTTAATTATTTAAATTTTGACAAATTCTCTTAAGATTCTTCAAATTAAAAAAAAATGCTTTCAATATACAGTACTTATTGAAATAAACTGAATTCTTGAATTCTTGTAGCAACCCAAAATTAAATATGCTAGTAAATTAACTAGTAATATATGTTTACCAAATTTATTAGCATAATAAAAAGAATGGAATTGTTTGGAAGAAATTCAAGGCAAAAAAAATAAATCTCAGTAACAGCACATTGTCAATCTTGTCTGAGTTTCAAAGCTAAGCTTGGTCAGACAAGAATAGTACTTCGATGGGAGATTACAAAGGAATTCCACGTCTGTAGGTTAAGTCCAGGAAGTTAGAAAATATTAAATGAAGGTAAAGGCAAACCACTTGTATATTATTGCCAGGGAAAGTTCATGGGTGTATCTGCAAACTCACTGGACAACTTAACACTGAGCTTCTCAAGGCTTCTTTTACCTTTTACAAAAACAAGCTATGAAAATGGAGAAAGGGAAAAAAAAGAACCATTTATCATTGAAGACTTTTAAAAACCACCCTGTACGTGCAGTTTAATCTAAAACAAATGCAGGGAATCCATTTTTTCCATTAGAAATCCATATTGCCCTTTAAGTAATTTATCCTTTATACCATATTTCTTTCAAAGCAGTTTAGAGGGGAAAAAAGTTTGCAAACATAAAACCATAAAGGAATGATGGATTAGGTTTAAGAACCCAGTGTAGTAGTTAGGCTGAAAACTGGGAGACCGTAAGTTCTAGTCCTTCCGTAGGCACAGAGGCAGTTGGGTGACCTTGGGCCAGATACTTTCTCTCAGCCCTAGGGAGGAAGCAATGGCAAACTATTTCTTAAATCTTGCCAAGAAAGCTGCAGGGATCTGTCCAGGCAGACACCAGGAGTCCAGAAGGACTTGAAGACAACCCATCCTCAAAAAAAAAAAAAAAGGCTTATGGGGACATGAAGCCACATCAATTCTTTCAATACCAGAATACTGAAGAAACAAGAGTGATGTAAAGTTTCTTAGTACTTTATGGCTCTTGTATATTTCTATCTTTTAAGGAATGCTAGAGCTACCTATCGTCAGTTCTTGGGATAAACGATTCAAATCCATTCATAACATTTAATAGCCATTAGATATACTACAATAGCTCAAGGAATTCAAGACCTGGATTTACATATACTTTTATTTTGAATTCAGCCACCCGAGAAACATGTCTACGAAGGAAGCCTCCTTAGATAATCTTTAGATGCACTGAGTCAGGCACTGGACTTCGATCTATGATTCTAGATCTAAAATGGGAAAGTTTGGTTAACAGAAAGTGAACTCTGGAATATCGTGGAGCAAATATATAAAGGAGAATGTGATGAAACGAATAATCAAGAGAAAGAGCTCTGCAAAACGAAACAGAAGACAGAATGCAGGCAACATGGCCTACCTCCTCAGGATGAGGGTATTCTACCAGAGATGGGCAGCAGCAGCAGCCCAAAACCATCTGTCAGTAGGAGGTAAGGAAATGACATTGTATTATAACAGAAACAAAAGAAACGTTGCCCAACTTTCATCTATCCTGGAATGTACTAATACTCAACAACTATCCTTAACAGAAGACAACTGGGCTGAAACCTGGGTTGTAGGTTATCATTCAACAAACCACACAGCTTGTTTAGCAGAGCATCCATCTGTCTGCAATGACTTCTAAACATTCAGCTTTACCTGGACTTAACTATGGCGGCTTTTAAAGTCAATGCTGCAATATGTACAACTACAATTGGACCAAGCACATGTAACTGCTGAAAGAATGTTTCTCCCTCGAAGCAGACTTTTTCTTTATATAGGCCAGCTTACTGGCCGAATGCTGGAAAAACGGTATCATCAAATACTTTTCATTTGGAAAAGTACCTTGAGACAGTGCTGCATGCCACTTTGATTACTCTATACCACTATAGTATAGAGATCTACATTTACAGGTTCTACAGATGACCACTACTTGCAATCTTCCTGCAATCCACACATACATTCTTATAGTGCTTCTGCTCAGCGGAAGGCAAAAACAGATGCCACAGGGCTGAAATCTGGATGATTTGCACTACATCAGCAAAAACACATGATTCCTAATTGACCAACAATGCAGGCACTGGAAGTCCTTTGTTGTAGTTGCACTCCCATCATCACAGGACTCAATGTCAGCAGCTAAAATGCTTTCCTCCTTTACATAATATTGTTGCTGAAGTTTTTCAAAGCCTCAGGTAGAAAGTTTGATATTACGCCAGTCTAGATGTCTCTGGGGTATGAATAACTAGCAAACATCTAGCTAATATGGCCATATAGTAGTGATAAAAACCACTCTTGACCTCCATGTCACTTGAAGGTCTGCAATTAGCCTTGAAACTAATAGGATTCTCAAACTATATCCTTAGAATTTTTTTTAAAAAAAACCCCTGGCACTTACAGTTAAGATCATTTGTAAGCTTATAATATAAGCATGTCCAAAGTCCGGCCCGTGGGCCATTTGCGGCCCGCGGGGCGGTTTAATCCGGCCCTCTAACAGCCCTCCCTGCTCTGTGCAAATGCGGCCCTCCCTTCTGATTGAGGGTGGCAAGCAGAAGACTGTCTGCCGCAGGAGGGCGGTGAGAGGGCCGCATCCTGACGTCACTGCCCAAACTTGGAAGACGAGCGGCGCAGGCGTGGGGCGGGCCTGGCGGGACTCACTGCCCTACTACAAGTGCATCAAGTTCGCGCTCTCGCCGTCCTCCGTCTCCTCCTTTCCCGGAGGTAAAGCTAACAACTGCGGCTGCTTGCTGCTGCTGCTGCTGCTCCTCCTCCTGCCGTATTGACTCTCTGCTACCCATTCCGAGAGGTACGTGCGCACCTCCCCAAACCTGCCGACGTTTGGGGAGGTTTGGGGAGGTGCACGCTGGAGAAAAGGCCGGGAGAGAAGGGGGTCCGGGCTGGGGGGAGGGATGGGGTGGGGGAGGAGGAGGCTTCCCGGGCTGGGGGGGGAAAGCAGAAGCGAGGGATCAGGACTCCTCCCGCTTGGCTGCTGCCGCCGCCGCCACCACTCCTACGGCCGCCGCCGCCTGCTCTCTTGGCTGGTTGCTTTCCGCTTCTCTCCCCCCTGCCTGCCCTCCTTCCTGCCTTCCTCCCCTCCGCCTCGCCTTCCCCGCTCCCGCGTTTTCCCTCTCCCCGCCTCGGATTCAGGGTGATTCCCTGGGAGAGGGCGATGGGATTCCGGTGAGCTTTCAAGCCTTCTCGGCGGTCTCCGGCACGGCTCAGGAAGCGTTTCTGCGCCGCCCGGCCCGAGCCTTTGCCTCCTTCCCTCCCCCAAGCAAGGCGTCCTTTTTCAAGTTGCAAAACCAAGCGGGGTGAAGCGGGCTGTCGGGAAAGACATTCAGGAGGGTCCCCCTGGAGAGGAGTGGGAGCGGGAGAAGGAGGAGGAGGAGGAGGGAAAGGAGGAAGAGGAGGTGATCGACTCGCCCAACCCAGTCCGGGCTGGCCAGCCCCATAACGTCCGAACTCGCACCGCGGGCAGAGAGGCAGGAAGCCGAGAGGAAGAAGACTCGCGGCGGGGACGAGCGCGATCCAGCAGCAACACCCCGGGTCAGGCCCCGGTGGCGGAGGAGGCAGTGGCGGCGGCGGAGGCGGCTGCAGCACCGGCAGCCTTCCTAGCAGCGGCGGCGACAGAGACAGAGGCGGCGGCGGTGGAGGAGGAGGCGGCGGCGGCTGCAGAGGCAGCTTCCTGGCGGTCTTCTTCCTCTCGGCTTCCTGCCTCTCTGCCCGCGGTGCGAGCTCGGACGTTACGGGGCTGGCCGGCCCGGACTGGGTTGGGCGAGTCGATCACCTCCTCCTCCTCCTTTCCCTCCTCCTCCTTCTCCCGCTCCTCTCCAGGGGGACCCTCCTGAATGTCTTTCCCGACAGCCCGCTTCACCCCGCTTGGTTTTGCAACTTGAAAAAGGACGCCTTGCTTGGGGGAGGGAAGGAGGCAAAGGCTCGGGCCGGGCGGCGCAGAAACGCTTCCTGAGCCGTGCCGGAGACCACCGAGAAGGCTTTAAAGCTCACCGGAATCCCATCGCCCTCTCCCGGGAAATCACCCCGAATCCGAGGCGGGGAGAGGGAAAACACGGGAGCGGGGAAGGCGAGGCGGAGGGGAGGAAGGCAGGAAGGAGGGCAGGCGGGGGGAGAGAAGCGGAAAGCAACCAGCCAAGAGAGCAGGCGGCGGCGGCCGTAGGAGCGGCGGCGGTGGCAGCAGCCAAGCGGGAGGAGTCCTGATCCCTCGCTTCTGCTTTTCCCCCCCAGCCCGGGAAGCCTCCTTCTCCCCCACCCCATCCTTCCTCCCCCCTCATCTCGCGGCCTTTTCCCCGGCGCGCACCTCCCCAAACCTCCCCAAACGTCGGCAGGTCTCCGGACGGCGGCGGCTTGGAGAGGTGCACGTGCACCTCCGCCCTTCGGAAAGGTGCGCGCGCACCTCTCGGAACGGGTGGTGCCACTCTCCATTTGGAGAGGTGCGCACGCACCACTGCCCGTTCGAAGAGGTGCGCGCGCACCGGGCGGTTGGTAGCCGCAGGAGACGGCTCAAAGAGCCGCATGTGGCTCCGGAGCCGCGGGTTGCCGACATAGTGAAAACTCAGCTGCCAGTTGATCTTAATGTTATAAAATGAAAAGTATGCCATTTGCAATTAACTTGGCATAAAATAATTCATTTGCATTTAATTGCAATTGTTCAAAGAATGTTCGGAAAAATGTTCGGCCCTCCAGCATGTTCACTTCATCCAATCTGGCCCTCTTTGAAAAAAGTTTGGACACCCCTGGCTTATATCAAGAATACTTCATTTCCCCACATATTCTGCCTCTATCTTATTTTGCTTATGTCTTAGTTTGATCAATCTCACATACACCCAAGCAACTTTCAAACATTATTTCAGGAGCTCCCAAACTTTTTTCTGGATGAGCTGAGCCAGTCCAGCAGTGTACAAATCAAGGGGTGATTAACCCATTCTTTTAGCTAAAACACGTTTTCTATATATATAGTGCTTACAAACTCATTCAACATTTATCGACAGAGGCATCTATAAATTGTTAGGATTACCAGCTTCACTGGTAGAGAAAGGAAAGAACTTTTTTTTAAGCAAATGCTTCAAGGTTAGAGGGTAGAAGGTTTAGGATTAACACATGCAAGAAAAGAAGCTCCAGGCAAGAGCTGTAATTCGGAGAAGAAATGGGTAACATCAAGCCTACCATCTCAGTGTAGGACTCCTGGGAATCTGAATCCTGAGGGCAGGTGAAGAGAAGACACAAGAGTTCAAAAGCTATGAAGAATTATTTAATGAAATAATTTCTCCCGAATCAAGTGGCAGGCAATAGATCATGTTATGCGTGAAAAAGCTGGCCACTGGGATTTAATACTCACTCTATATTATCTACTGTGCCACTTATTCCCCTCAAAATACATACAAGTAACTTTGGAGGAAGCCCCCTTCATCACTGCCAGAGCTGCGACTGAAAATCCTTAGAGCAGAGGTCCCCAACCTTTTTGGCACCAGGGACCGGTTTCATGGAAGACAATTTTTCCATGGACTGGGGTGGGGCTGGGGGGTAGATTTTTCCTGCAGACTTACCGCATTCCTGGAGATGGAAGATGCGCCTTCAGTGCACCTCCAGCTGCGCGGCCCAGTTCCTAAGTGCCCACGGCCCAGTACCAGTCCGTGGACCAGGGGTTGGGGACCCCTGCCTTAGAGCAGATGCGAAACAAATATAGCCTTAGACTTCCTTCAGAAGTATCCACAATATGGATAGATATACAAGGGTGGGCAATTTGGGTGCCATGGTCACACAAAACCCTCCCAGTTTTTTTCACTGAAACAAAGCAGCAAATCTATCAGAAACAGAGGAATAGTTTCCCACTAGTTTTACATTAACAAACAGGTTAAAGGAGTTATGTCAAGCCTATTATGGCTTAGCACATTTATTTCACTTTTTTAAAAAAACAAACCAACAAACTCAAACTCAAAACAATGACTGAATAGAAGGCACTTATGTTATGGAAAGCCTCCCACAACTCTTGATTACTCAAACAGACAAACGATGCAATTGAGCCATACAAAGGTTAACCAACCCAATAAAGAAGTTGGGTTTTGAGCTATCTAAATGGTTCCGAAAACTGCATTTCTGCCATAATTGTACCATAGTTTCTTGCTTTAATCATGGCCTTCTAAAAATTCATTAAAAACATCAAGCTTAGATAAGATTTGCATAAGTATTCAAGTGATTGCAATACATTTATTTTCCTTTCAAAGACAATTTCCAATGAAAAGGGTTCCGAGATGGGATTCTAAACTTGGAGTTCAAAAGGGTTCTAAACTTGAATTAGCAAATTTCCATAGGAGTAAGTTCCTCTTTGTTCCCTCTTTCACATGACTCAGAAATAAACTATGGTATCTTCAACTTTCAAACACGGTATAACCCTAAATGATATTTTGGTACTGGTTTAAGAGGCTGGGTTTTCCTAAAACAACAACTATAGTTTCCAAATCGGACAAAATGAAAAAACCATAGATAAAGGCTTCTGTGCTGTATCCAAGAGTGCTGTGAAAGGAGAAATAAGGGACCTTGGAGGTCTTCTAGTCCAGCCCCCTGCTTAAGCAGGAGAACCTACACCATCTCAGACAGGTGATTGTCTAGTTTTTTCTTAAAGATCTCCAGTGATAGGGCGCCCACGATTTCTGGGGGTAAGCTGTTCTACTGGTTGATTGTCCTCACTGTCAGGACGTTTCTCCTTAAATCCAGGTTGCTTCTCTCCTTGATCAGTTTCCAACCACTGTTTCTTTTGTCCTTCCCTCTGGTGCTCTGGTGAACAAGCTGACCCCTTCTGCCTTGTGGCAGCCCCTCAGATACTGAAACACTGCTATCGTGTCTCCCCTATTTCTTCTTTTCTTTAGATTGGCCAAACCCAAGTCCCGTAGCCTTTCTTCTCGTATGTTTTAGCCTCCAGGCCTTTGATCATCTTAGTTGCTCTTCTCTGAATTTCTGAATTTCTGAATCTCTGAATAGTCATGTTTCAATGTATAATGAAGGACTGATTGCCCATCAGGTTACTATAAATGATTGAAGAGCAAAGATGATCTAGGGCCAAAGGTATAAAATATTACTTCAATCAATATTCCACTGCCAAAGTGCTTATAAAACTAATAGCACTTTATCAAACCACAAATCAAGATAATAAGAAATGAAGATCCTTAGACATTTATATATCTACTGCAGCAATTCATTTTAACATAATTCATTTGCATGCTCCTCTTCAGCAATGCTGTCAGAGCAGTTTAAAGAACAAGATGCAACGGATCAAGCAAGTGTGCACACATGCACACTCAGAAACACAATTACATAAATAATGCAATTGCAATATTGCATAATCTAAATGGAAAGTGCATCCTACTCTTTTTGGAACTGACTTAATGGCCACTCTGAATAATTATCCTAAATTCTGACTTCCCATTGACTTGCATGTATTTGAAACAAGCCCTCTTATCTTCTAAAGAATTTCAGAGTTTGATAAATGGATTTGGGATTAAGCTTGAGCTTTTCCAAACTGTCCACAACACCCAATTCTTATCAACAGGTCGGGCTTCCAGGAAACCTATGGTTCAAGGCTAGGAGATTATCTCCTAATCTCCTAATGTTCCTTATTTAAATGTAAAAGTCAAGACATTCTATCTGACCAATCCAGCTGGCATTCCTAACATTGCCAACGGAGTGCACTGAGGGCCTGAACAATTTATCTGAAGAACCCTTTAGATCAGCTCCTTGAATTTTCAAGGCAACTGTAAACATTCAATGGCCCAGCAATTCAGCTTCAAGGACTTCCTGAGGTCCTCTGGGCATTTATTTGCATACCCAGAAAAAAAAAATCTCCATCAGGGCTTCTGGCAAAGCAAATCGTATTGCACAGATGCAATCCACAATTTAAGTAGAGGAAAAGAAGAAGAAAAAGATATTAAACTGTGAAGCAGTAATATCCATTCTCTGCTTACCAATGACAGTCCATAAGGGTATTATTGCAAGTGATCAGCAGGGAATGGGAAGAAATAATGTCCTAACTGAATCATTTTTCACATTAGGTAAACGGTTCTCTCTTTCCCAAGAGCAACTTTCTGCAGATGAATGAAGTGCAATAAGTGCAATGCAGAATGCATAGAGTTGAGAGTAATAAATCACTAGGATTTTATAAGAATAATTCCCAATTTGTGATTGTCTTCAAAAAGTTTTAAGTTGATGGAGTAGTCACTTTTTTTAAAAAAAAAAGTTGGAAACTGCTTCTTACATTGTTTTGTGAAAGCAGAAAACCTGGCAGATCTTTAACAACAACAATAACAACAAAAACAACAATAAAACTAACAACAGAATTGGAAGGGACCTTGGAGGTCATCTAGTCCAACTCCCTGCTCAGGCAGGAAACCCTATTGCATTTCAGACAAATGGTTGTCTAGTCTCTTCTTAAAAACATCCAGCGTTGGAGCATTCACAGCTTCTGGAGGCAGGTTGTTCCACTGATTAATTGCTCTAACTATCAGGAAATTTCTCTTTAGTTCTAGGTTGCTTCTTGTCCTGCCTTCAGGTGCTTTGGAGAATAGCTTGACTCCCTCTTCTTTGTGGCAGCCCCTGAGATATTGGAACACTGCTATCATATCACCCCTCATCCTTCTCTTCATTAAACTAGACATACCCAATACCAGCAACCGTTCTTTATTTGTTTTAGCCTCCAGTCCCCTAATCATCTTTGTTGCTCTTCTCTGTACTCTTTCTAGAGTCTCAACGTCTTTTTTTACATCGTGGTGACCAAAACTGGATGCAGTATTCCAAGTGTGGCCTTACCAAGGCATTATAAAGTGGTATTAACACTTCATTTGATCTTGATTCTGTTAATGCAGCCTAGCACTGTGTTGGCTTTTTTGGCAGCTGCAGCACACTACTGGCTCATATTTAAGTGATTGTCCACTAGGACTCCAAGATCCTTCTCACAGTTGCTACTATTGAGCAAGGTACCACTTATACTATACCTCTGCATTTGGTTTTCCTTGCCTAAATGTAGAACCTTATTTTTTTCACCATTGAATTTCATTTTGTTAGATAGCGCCCAGTGTTCAAGTCTGTCCAGATCCTCCTGTATCTTAAGCCTGTCCTCTGGAGTGTTGGCTATTCCTGCCAGCTTGGTGTCATCTGCAAATCTGATGGGTTCCCCATTTATCCCCTCATCCAAATCATTGATGAAGATATTGAAGAGCACTGGGCCCATTTTAAATGCAATGCTACCATACCTGGACACAATCCAGCTCAACTAAGCCTGAATTTAGCACTAGTATTTGAGGCTATAATAACAAAATACCTAGAGGCACTCTAGTCATTGAGAGATAGACAGACAGACAGCACATCTCTCTTAAGGCCCTGAGAGAGGTCTGAGAGTCTGATGAAGTTAGTAAGGTAAAGGTAAAGGTTCCCCCGCACACGCGTGCTAGTTGTTTCCGACTCTAGGGGCCGGTGCTCATTTCCGTTTCAAAGCCAAAGAGCCAGCGCTTGTCCGAGGATGTCTCTGTGGTCATGTGGCCGGCATGGCTAGACGCCAAAGGTGCACGGAACCCTGTTACCTTCCCACCGGAGTGGTCCCTATTTTTCCACTTGCATTTTTACCTGCTTTCAAACTGCTAGGTTGGCAGAAGCTGGGACAAGTAACAGGCGCTCACTCTGCTACGCGGCACTCGGGATTCGACCCGCCAAACTGCCGACCTTCTGATCGACAAGCTCAGCACCCTAACACACTGAGCCACCGCGTCCCTCTGATGAAGTTAGCACCTATTAAATCAGTGGCAAAGGCAACACATTCCACAAGTATAACCTAATTTAATCACTGTACTTCCCTCACTCAAGGAAACAGAACAGCAAGAAATGACAGAAAGCATGCCATAGATACACTTATCCAGCCTATTTTATTCCACAAGGCAGATGCAGAAAATTATTTCAATCAAACCAAAATTAAAACAAGCTTCAAATGGTAAATTTACCAGCAGAGTGCTCTCCAATGAGTTTGGACCATACTGGAGGAGAAGCAGAAAAGTTTCAAGCAGACCTGCCAGTTGAGATAGATCCACCAGTCCCTCCTGCACACTCATTGTCCAGAAGCAGCAGCATCACCCTCGCCTTTTGGCTGGCTGACCAGCTGATCCTAAACAACAGTCCAAGGGGCTTCTCAGAGCAAGGCATCGTGGTTGGGAAAGCACAGCCCCCGTACAGTTTGCACCTTGAAAGATGCATCTAGAGCAGGGGTCCCCAACCCCCAGTCTATGAACTGGTAACAGTCTGCGGCATGCCAGAAACTGGGCTGCACAAACAAGTGAAGCGCCATCTGCGGGATGCAGGCAGCATGCAAAACCACACCTGTTCCTAGTCCGTGGAAAAATCTCTCTCCATGGAACCGGTCCCTGGTGCCCAAAAGGTTGGGGGCTGCTGATCTAGAGTAACCAGTTATGGCTCTGGGTGTAATCTTAATTAGATCTAATTGAGGGCAATTCCTATAGATTAAAAGCGAGGGCGGAATGCAAAAATCTGGGCTGTCTAGTCAGGCTTCGTGCAAGATAATCAATTCTCTGAGCATCCTCTAAAATAAAACTGATGTCTCCTCTGCCACCAGTGACACTGGATCACAAGCAGGATGACCCAGAAATGGAGCCATAAGCAAAAGGGAGTCTCTTCACAACCTGTCAGAATCACTCAGCCGTGCACAAGTGTGGTGGGAAGCTAAGCTCCAGGCCTGTCATATTTAAAGAAAAGCTGCAGAATGGGTGGGAGGCGAGGCAGGGCTGGAGTGCTACCTACTCAGATGGGGGCCCAAATAGGCTATTTGGCTGCACCTGATGCGTGTGCAGGTCTGGTGGAAGGCTGATCTCTCTATAAAGACGCTTTGTTCTCCCTCGCTAGTAATATTTAGGTTGACAGCTGGTACAGGCTAGTTCAACAGATTCAGATTACGAAAACGCGTGAAAGAGATATGC
Organism: Vipera ursinii; assembly: GCF_947247035.1. Lineage (NCBI taxonomy): Eukaryota > Metazoa > Chordata > Lepidosauria > Squamata > Viperidae > Vipera > Vipera ursinii. The sequence goes on from NC_139513.1 coordinate 66,927,794, forward strand.
TTTTAGGCCCAGTGCCCAAAAAGGATTTGCACCCCGCTCCCCGAAGAGAAGTAGGCACACTGCTCTCTAAGCTTGTATCTTTCTTAATGAACAACTTCTAGCTTTCCACCTGATCTCCAATGTGAACTCATGCAAATATTCCAAGTTCAGGTTTTGGCAAGCAACCCAGAAGGACGAGGCAGGAGTGAATTATTTGGAGAATTCAGAAATAATAACGCTCAAATCCATCCCCGGCCTACTCCAGCCCCAATCAAAGTAGCATGTGCGCGCACGCACGCGCACACACACACCAGAACTTTTAAGTCCTTCTCAGTTTTGTCATAGGTAAGACAAGACCTATGGTATATCTCAATTTCAGAGGTTTTGCTTTGGGTAATTTGATCAATATGCTCTTTCTTGACTTGAAAGAAAGGTACTCTTTTGCCCAACCTCCCAGCTTTTCCTTACATTACTGCCCTATCCGTCATTTTCATTCTCTATCTTTAAAAAGGAAGATGCCTTTTGTACTTCAGTCAACAAGCCCTTCCATTTCCACACCCTTCACTTTCTCTCAAGACAGCATAGCCATGGTGGCTTTGAAGTCTTATTCCTATGGTTTACATCTGTGGGGACTCGTGTCCCACCTCTGTCCGTATCCCGCAGTCAAAATCTTGAGTCTCCTGGCGGCCCCGAGGCTCTGCCAAGGTTATGGCAATATGATCAGCATCTCCTGGAAAGGGCTGGTCACGTTTAATGGAGGTAAGAATGCTACACCACGATGGGATACTGGGGAAGAGGCGGGACATAAAGCTCATACATAATACCAGTCAATTGTTACCACAGTTCTAAGTTGACTGCAGAAACGAGAGGAATTTCTTTCTGCTTGCTTTCAGGTTTCTTCATCATCCGCTTCGGTAGGAGATGAAAACCTCCCAGAGAGCTTGGGCCAATAATGCAAATGGAAACACACAAGCAGCGATCTCACCCCCGGCTGCTAAATCATCTCGTGACTTGATAATCATGTGCCAGAGGGAGGGGAAAGTCCTACAGTCAAGACCCGGCGGGTTAAGCATTATTCAACTCAATGTACAAATTGCGTTAAGGAAACAAACAAAACGCAACACTTCAAAGACCAATTCAGGAAATGACAGGAAAGAACGCTATATGAGATCTCTGCTATTGTGCAATACTGGAAAAATGCTATCAGGTGTGCCTTCTGTATACAGAATCTTCAAATCCATATGAACTACAGGTAGTCCTTGGTTAACAATGGCAATTGGACCAGAACTTCCATCACTAAGTATGTGGTCATAAAGCACAACAACACGTAACCACGATGCTAAGCAATGGCAATCCTGCCACTTCCGGTTGTTGTCATTAAGTAAGGATGGCAGGCAGCTTGCAAGCAAATGGGCAGATCAGGCGCAGCGCAAGGTGTGATACGTGTGCAGTGGGAGTGGGGATGGCTGCTGCTGGGTGGGGGAGGGTGCATGAACAGCCTGTGAAGCGTTGCATCATCCAACAAGTGGGTCTGGACTGACTACGGTTTTTAATTAGTTTTTTATCAGGTTTTTAAAATTGTCACGTAATTATTGTAAAGGTAAAGGTTCCCCCGCACATGCGTGCTAGTCGTTTCCAACTCTAGGGGCCGGTGCTCATCTCCGTTTCAAAGCCGAAGAGCCAGTGCTTGTCTGAGGTCGTCTCCGTGATCATGTGGCCGGCATGAATAGACGCCAAAGGCGCACGGAACACTGTTACCTTCCCACCGTAGTAGTCCCTATTTTTCTACTTGCATTTTTACATGCTTTCAAACTGCTAGGTTGGCAGAAGCTGGGATGAGTAACAGGCGCTCACTCTGTTACGCGACACTTGGGATTCGACCCGCCAAAACTGCTGACCTTCTGATCGACAAGCTCAGTGTCCTAACCCACGGAACCACACCGCGTCCCTTGTAATTATTGTATTTATTGTTTAATTCTTTTTTGAAACTTTTCATCCTATGTTTTTTAATTTTTATTGTTGTGAGCCGCCCTGAGTCCATAGGGAGAAGAGCGGCATATAAATTTAAATAAATAAATAAATCCGTCATCCCACAGTAACATGATTCCAATTCGTAACTTTCCCTGCCGGCTTTCCAGAAGCAAATGCAGTGGGGAAGCCTGCAGGGAAGGTCTCAAGTTGCTCCAGTAAAGTTACTTGTACTGTCTCCCACTGAGCACAAGTGCAGCGGGACAGAAAGGTTGCAAATAGCAATCATGTAGCTGCGGAACAATGTCAGAATTCTAAGTGCGAATCAGGTGCCGGGCACCCAGATTATAATCTCATGTGGCCATGGGTGTGTGTGCGCGTGCGCGTGCTGCAATGGTTGGATCTTTGAGGACTCGTCATCAGTACCACTCATTCATTAACTTTAAACAGTCACCGGATGAGTGGTCGTTAAATGAGGACTACCTGTAATACTGTGCTATCCTTTTACTATGAGTGTTTTGATTCAGGTTTCATACCGCTGGATTAGTTCAACCTTCTACTTTTAATGTGGGATTACCACCTCCAAACCAATACGTGACACATTTCCTTCTGGGTGTTCCTTTACAGTGGTAGATCCTGGACGTTGCTTAACACCTCTCCATCCCAGCCAATACTCTCATAGATATGCATGGTGGGATCAGTAGCCCAACATCAACTTGGGACAAAAAGTTGGGTCTATTGTCCACACTAAATGATGTTTCATTACACTTATGGATGATGTCATTATGCCCCTTGGGCAACTCAAAAATTCTTTTTCCTTTGCTTATGGGGCAGCTGTCCTATAGGTGAGGAAGGACAGTAATATGCCTGTAAGAAAAAGCATATATTGCTAGTCCTGTGGCATAATGGCACAGATATTGGACTAGGGCCAGATTTAAGTTCCCCCCTAGCCATGGAATCTCTCTCTCACTGCAACTTGGTCTCATTGGGTTACTCTTCTGGGGGATAAAATGAAGCCAGATCCCCATAGAAATTAAGTTGTGTTCTTGGAAGAAAGATGGGATGTACAACTAACAAATAAACAACCACATAAACAGCTGAATGTTCAATAGCATGCAACCTACGCCACCTGACTAAAAACAGGAACTCAGTACATGTGCATTGCCATTCCTTCACGGTAGCCGGATCAAATGTTACCAAATAATGGTAGCCAGCCATTATTTCTGGAGGAAACCTGAGTTTCTCCAGGATTTAAGAAAGTGGTACTTTGTCACTGGGAAGGCAGGCTTTACCTACCCCTAACCACCAGAGTCATATGAGTTGGGTGATACAGAAATACTTGAAATCAATCAATCAATGAAAGCCTGATTAGAAAAATATGGCTGCTCAAGTACTGCAGGTCACCTAAGGATAGCAACTACCTTGGGAATGATAGCCGCAAGCTTGGCATTTTCCCTGTACAACTATGGGATTGAAAAGGAAAGAAACCATTTCCCCCACCGGCAAAAAAAAATATCAATGAAACACAGAAGGAAAAGTGATGAGAAAAGAGATTGGAAGCATCAACCAGCATATTCCTCTACTTCAGAAGCTTTTTATCTCCCTTTTAAGCATCTTGAGCTTCATTTTCCTAGCTGGAGCGCATAGCTGTTCCTTCCAAATGGAAAAATGCAAACACTATTATGGCTATCGGACAGCCTCCAAAAGCAAACTTTTATTCCCAATTGCACCTGAATGGAATGAAGGACTTTTAAATGACATCATGAACATTTTTACCACACAAAGCGCCAAGGGAAAATTGCAGTTGGAAAGAAACAATGATAGCATAATCAATAGCACAGTTAACTTTCTTCTTACCTCATTGATGCGGATCTGCTGAAGCTCTTGTTCGGCTGCCGTCAGAGGAGCTGGAGCAGAGTAAGAAGACACATGCTTCTGGTAGCCACTGAGAGAGATGTCTTCCTGTGGTCCAACAGAAAAGCAACCACAGGAAAAGCATGAAACTGGTTCAAAGGAGAACATAGGATAACGTTCATAAAATGGCTGTCTTAACTGGTCTGGTTGGCCAGAAAAATGCCAATCAATGCAAACTGGCAAAATTGTTCTTTGCAACATCCTCTACCCTTGCAGAACGTTGCCTATTATCTCAGCTCTTTTTGTTTAAAAGGGTGCAGGGAAGAGGTCTAAAAAAGACTGAGCTGCAGCTCAGAGGCCTTCTCGGAAATACAAAAAGATGCTTGAGGTTGGCGTTCTATAACACGTTAGTTTTCCCATTCATCATTTTAAAAATTAATTTTTTAAAAAAATTAGATGGAAGTAGGGACCCTGAGGAATCCTGAAGGAAAGTCATTATAAGTCATGGGTACCACTTGCATTATATAAAGGTCAATGTGCCACGACACATTTCTCAATGGTTCTTCTTAAAAGAAATGTCACTTGCTGAGGTCATCTGAGGTGATTTGCCTCAAGTTTGCCTTTACCCACTCAGGGTTGGGCCTTGAAAGCTGCCCAGACTGGAAACTTCATCTGACCAAAAACTGGGAGGCCAAGTTGGTTATGAGAAGAATGTGAGGAAATCATATTACCATTGTGTTTATTGCACTGCACTGGTACTAACTTGTTTCTGGACTAAATACAAATTACTGGTCCTTACTTTAAAATTCTCCATGGCAACAGAGATCTGAAAGAATATCACTTTCAAGCTATTCCTCCATACTTCCTGAGATCACACTGGGAAGGTTCACCTTTAGGGTCCAGGGACTTGGCTGACGGTGACACAAAAATGTTACAAGATGAATTTTAAAGCCCTTCTCTATTGCTGCTTTTCATCGTTGAAATGCATTCCCTTTAGCGTTGAGCAGTCCAACACACTTAATTAGCTTTTTAAAAAGTCCTCAAAATGCATCTTTGTTTTTTCACCTTTGATTAAATGTTCATTTTATTAATTATACTGGTTTTAGTTCTTTTTAGGGGTTTTAATGCTTTGATTTTAGTACTGTAAGCCACCAAGAGACTTCAGTGATCCAGAGGCCTATTAAGTTCAGTAAATAAGCAATAACAAAACAACCCTAGTAGATGGTGGTAAAGAGGACAGCTGCTTGAGGATCTCACAATTATATTGAATGACAGAGCTTTGCAGAGAGACATCCAGAATATTTCATTTATAGTACAGTAGTGTATAATCTAATATACCATCACTTGATGTGCAATACTGCCCCCTTCTGGCACTTTCAAAAACGTTCCAGGTCTGTAAGCATTTTCGATGGGTTTTCCAGACAGTATGTAAAATAAGCTTAGCTAGTTAAATTTTATATTGGACAGGAGACAAAGCATTTAGATAATCAGTAATTCTGAGTTAAGAACCAGACTTATGCCAATCCACAATATGAAACTCCTCCTTTCTTTTTATCATGTTATGACTGTATTTGAATTTGGAGGGAAAGAAAAGAGACTAGGGAAGGGACTTGATGCAATGCATGCATTCCAATTTTTGCCTTCCAAATTAGTGAACTAGTATAGTCAGCAAAGCAGCCTAAAGACTTTGGGACCAGACTTCCTCTGAACTGAAGGTTGTAAACAAACAAAATAACTGAGGAAGGACAAAAGAAAAGCAGGCTGGAGACAAGCAATCTTCCACAGGATATATAAATGGTCACCTCTCCTCTTATGGCACAAACAGATCACCTTGTGTACATCTTTCCCTATCCCAAAGGTGCTTTTTCAAGAGGCAACTGGACTTTCTCATTTTTCTTTGTAGACGAGTCCAATTGCCTCTTGAAAAAACACCTCTGGGAAAATCATGACCTGGATGGCTGAGAATCTCCATAGACATCTTTACCTATCTTATGTCTCAAGTCAGGTACACAAGTCGCTGCATTCATTTTATCAGAAACTGAGCATGTGCTGCAAGGATGAATCAGACAGGACCTCTATGGACCTTCATACAGCAAAACAGGAGACACAACTCAAGTTCTTTTTTCAATGCAGTCAAAATCCTTGCAATCTTAAAGCAAGCCCTTCAAAATGAGTAGTGGTGACAAATTCTAGTCTGGCTTTTAGAAGCAGGACCCCAAACCTCAACGGTTACAACTCCGACTGTCCTGATCTCAGTGGATATGACCAACTGCCATACCTTTAGTGTCCCAAAGAGTTCATCCTTAATGTGTCCTCCTCCAAACTCTTTCTTTACTGTCGCTCGGGTCGCTGCGTAGAGCATCTTGAGTCTAACCTTGTTGCACAGAGAGAAAGAGAAGAGAATATGAATTATGGGAAGACATTCATGGCTGCTAACTATCAGAAGTCCAGTTCACTGTGGCTAAAAAAAAAGAGTTGCAGGATTATTCCATCAGAAAGGACCTTTCATATTTGGAATTGCAGGGAATTTTTTAACCAATTTTTGTATCAAAACAAATTTGTTAGCTCCGTCTTCCCCAGAAGCACCTTCTGGATGTGTTGATCAACTCCCAGAATTCCTCAGACAGCACGGCCAGGCTGAAAATTCTGAGAGCTGAAATTCCTACAACTAGAGGTCTCTTCCCCAAGACTGTGCCAGCTTTTAAATATAATCACAGATTGCTTAACCCATTATAACAAGACTAAACATTAACAACTCTTTGTGACAAGATTTGTAGTGCTCAATCTTCTCCATGTACAGTACATCTCTAAAGGTATTAAAATAAAGACTGAATACTAATATAAATGGACGGAAAGTATTTTTCTTTCACCCTGAACTTCATTGAGTAAGCAAGTAGGTCTTCGAGTTAACTCCCAATGACTTCATGGAAGGTCCATGTAGTTTACTTGGCAGTTTAACCTGCAACCTTGGGATTTCCTCGTGATCTCTCTCCAAGTACTAATGAGGCGGGTTCTTCCTTGATTCAGATTACAGAAACCTGATTACATGCTACAACATACCTGGGCAAACGTCATTACTTCTCATAAGGAAGTAATCCAATTTGTTGGATTCATACCATTATATCTTAGGCTTGTGAAACCTGGGGCGAACACTACTCGGAAGCTACTGCTGATCCAGACTGTAGCATGACAATAATGGGAATATAAGACCCCGGCTAGGTAAATTGCACTGATTACCAGTTGCCTTCAGATGCAATTCAAGTTGCTGGTTTTCTCTTACAATGCCCTTCACAGCATAAAGCCTAGCTATTTGAGGAACCAACTGTGTCCTGCACAATCTGTTTTCCTTTGCCCTCCAGTGGACTTGGCTTGCTTCAGGTCCCATCAATGTCACCTCGTGAGCCTCTTCTGTCACTGCATTTGCCTTTAGAAAATCATCTCCCTAAGATTTGCATGGTCTCCCCTCTTGCTCATTTTCAACTGTTCTCTAAAAACCAGCTCTTCTCCCAAGAGAAGAATTAAGATTATTACAATTGCCCCTTTACCGCAGATCTAGAAGGGTGGTTTGAAAAGTTATTGTTTTATGGATGTTGGTTTTGTGGAATTGTTGTTCTTTTAATTTTGTGAAGCCACCCACAGTTATTAGAAGTTGAGTGGCCTTGAAGTTTAATAAACAAATAATGTAATCTTCACCAATTTAGTGACTTCTAGTATACTGGAGTTTAATTTTCATATTCAACTAGTAAGATTAGGTAAAATAGTTCACATCTGAATTGTTTCAAATTCAGAATGTCCTGTTTCAAAGTTGAAACAGCTGTATTACATCAGAAATAATCTGCTTCAATCATCTGGGGAAAGTTCTGAGTTCCCATTGATCTGTTGAGCTCCAAGCTCTTCCATTATGACTGAGAGAGCCTGCACTGAATGAGAAATACCTGTTCTATATTTGCAACAACTGCTTCTAAACCAAGCAGCTTTGCATACATGATTACCATGGTCAAATTCTATGCCAGGGGTCTTCAAACGTGGCCCCTTTGTGACTTGTGGACTTCAACTCCCAGAATTCCTCAGCCAGCGTGCCTAAGGAATTTTGGGAGTTGAAGTCCACAAGCCATAAAAGGGCCAAATTTGAAGACCCCTGCTCTATGCTGACTGGAGATTATGGGAATCATTAACACCTGGGAAGTTCCTGGCTGGCAATGAATGCAGTATAGATTATACCAGGGGTCTTCAAACTTGGCCCTTTTATGACTTGTGGACTTCAACTCTCAGAGTTCCTCAGCCAGGCCAAGTTTGAAGACCCCTGGATTAAACAGATATAACACACATGCAACCCCCATGCATTGGTGGTTTTGTATTGGAAAAGGGAAGTAGAGTAACTTTAATGTTTCTGAAGAGCACCTTGCATATTTTTTATCCTTCAGCAGGAACCGGATGTTCTTAACCTGTATTCCATGAATAGGAATAAGTCAGACATGTCAAACACAAGGCCCGGGGGCCAGATCCGGCCCGCGAAGTGGTTTCATGCGGCCCATGAAGCCATCCTGGAAACAGTGAGGGAACGGCCCCCATTGCCTTGGCCCTGGCCCAGAGACCCTCCTCCTGCCAGAGACCCTCAGATCTGTCCGACTCCTGCCCAGGCCCCCACAGGCACCCTTGATGCGAATGATGTAGAGCTGGCCATGCCCACCCAGTAGGCCATATGCACTTTAGCCACACCCACCCAGTAGGCCACGCCAACCCAGGCCATACCCACCCGGCCCCCTGAGGGCAACCGCAATGCTGATGCGGCCCTCAATGAAATTGAGTTTGACACCCCTGGAATAAGTTGAAAGCTTACAGGAGAGTTGTCAGGTGACCAGGAGATGAAAAGCCACTCATAGCCCTGTGCATTTTGAGTGTCCAGGCGGTAAAGGATGTAGCATGGCTGCAGTTCATCTAGCAGAGGAAGCACAAAGGAATCATAGTCCTTATCCCAGCGCCGAGATAGTTCTTTGGAGGCTCCAAGCACTAACTGCTCTGGAAGTCAAGGTAGGGTGAGAGGAGAAAGTATTAATGAGTAAGCAAAGGAGATATTAACATTTGATATATTACTATGCATCACATCTTTATTTAGAGTTAGGATGGAGAGCCTGAAGCCATCCTTAGTAGTGAAGGATGATGGGAGTCAACAATATTTATAGGGCAATAGATCTTCTATCTTTATTCTGAGTAAAGGCTAGAGCACTAGGAGATCCCAGGATAATGTGGAATATTTCTTGTTTGCACTGTGAAAATCTTGGGTTTCCTTCTCTGTGTAGCCCCCAAGTTTTGAAGCATGTTTCCCGTAGAGATATGTTAAACCCACTTTTCCTGCATTTCACAAGATAATCAAACAGTACCATGCCCGAACAGACTGTGGGAGTTCACCTTTATGTATGCATGGATCAAAACAATTCAATCTTTATTACGATCATAGGCAGCATAGTGTATGCGTGGATATTGTTTTTGATTGTTAGTGTCTTGATTTAGTTTTAATTCTTGCTTTGATGTTATCGCTCAAAGGCTTGACTGGTTGGGAACAGAGCAGAGTTTGTTAGTCAAACCTACTGCCAGTTTTCTTGGCATAAAACTTTAATGTGCATGTTAATGAAAAAGAGAATGAGGTCTGCCAAAAGAATGCACCAGTACAATGTACTTAACGAGACAGACATTAAGGGAATGAATATAAAACAATCTGTCACTGCTCTGCCAACAGCTTTAGCCCCAAAGTTCAATGTTCAGGCTGTGCTCGCATGAAAATATAGACTTCTTCCTAAAGCTCATAAGACAACAGGATGACACCGTGGCTGGCTTTTGTATTAGAATAGATTCTGCCTTCGCTTTCCTCCTTAGTTGGTTCTTATACATGTGAAGAACAAACAATCTAAAGGACAAGAACTTGTGTCTTCCTCCTTCCCCAAATTGTATGACCGGAAGACTGAGAGTTTCAAAATAAAACCAATCCCCACTTCATCATTGCTATTCTTTTCGAAGAACACCTACGCTTTTTAGAGTTGTAGTGCTTCAAGAAGTACTTTGGATCCTTTTTTTTGCATGAAAGATCAAAAATATGATAAACTATTCAAGGAAGGAAAAAAATGTCATAATCTGGTAATCCTGATAGGTTACAAAAAAGAAGTTTATCATTATGGGCTACTTCTTAGCAACAGAGCACGCACTTTTTTGAACGTTACAAAGGGACCACCACAAGGGTGAACATTATTTAACATGGCTATTCATCTCACAAAAGTTACTCTGGCAAGCATACAAGGGTTAAAATGAAAGTTACAAACGATGACTCATGATGCCCAAGATAAAGAATACATTTCAATCAGAAAAAAACCTATATCACCAGCAGAGTTTTGCCTAACTTTCTGGCTCAAACATCTACCATTAAAGCACAGAGTGGGGAGTTTCTCTGCTGGGACCTTGAAGGACCAGTTTTATCCAATGCAAGGAGTGATTTTGTCCAGCAGAATTTTTTATTCAATATAAGTAGATTTATTGCTTTTTGAAGGGAAGGAAATCCCGTTTCTAGATTTCTATAGGAAGTATAGCTACATAAAGTTGGGGTGTCCCATGTGGTTATTCTGAAATAAAAACACTAGCTCTTTGTTTCAATATTTTAGCCATAATTCTGACAGGAACCACTTGGCAACCTCTTTATGTGACTGAACAATATTGGTCTGTTGCATCTTCTCTTTATAGTATTACCCATTTTTCTAAGATGACAAGATTGGGCAGTATGCTTAGGAAGCACCAGATCTTATAATAACTCATTCTCGTATTTGTTCCTAATGTACAGGGAAAAAAACAGTCCAGAGAATCAAAGAGTTTGCCAGAATAACTCCCTCATAACTCTGTGAGAACCTTTTTTTTTTTTACTTGACTCATGATGTACGACTATGGATGACTATTAGCCATTCTCGGGAATCTTGGTCCACCTGGGCTCTTTGACTCCTTTATTTATGGTAAAACCTCTTGTTCCTTTTTGAGCCACTGCTCTGACCCCCCTCACAGTTTCACAGAGTGGATAAACTGGCCATTACTGCGAGAACCTTTCCTCACTTTCATCTAACTGTGGCACCACCGGGCCCTGATAACTTCATTTTCTGCCTCCCTCTGCCTTCCAGCCCTCACACCTGAGGTTGCTTTAAATCAGTGTTGCTCAAACTTGGCCACTTTAAAACCATTCATTTAAAAAGCTGCCAACTTGAAAAACACATTCAAAGCAACCTTAGCGTTAATAGCGAGCTTTCCCTTGCTTATTCCCAGTGCTTTTTTTGTAAAGGAAAAAGGCGCCGGAACTCACACATGTCATACAACCAGCCTAAAAGGTGCCGGAACTCCGTTCTGAGCGTTCTATGAGAAAAAAAGCCCTGCTTATTCCCAATTCTCCCCCGTGGATTCTGGCTGACACGCTCCATGACCATTTTGTTGGGGTACTGAGAGGGGAGCCCCGGCAGCGGGATCTTCCTAGGAATGAGTGGGTGCTAGCGAAAGCATGCCCCCCCTCCATTCGTGTTCCTGAGCACCCTCCTCCAGGGCCATTCTCGTTAGGCGGTGGGGGGAGATGCATTAGTTCAACCCAGGCTCTTTCTCTGTAGCTGCTAGGTCAGGCTGAAAAGCAGCTGACCAGTGGTGGCAACAACAACGTTTGCTCAACTCCATAAAGCTGTTCGTTGCGTCAGAGCGATCAAGCATATACCCCCGACGGTACGAAAAGGATAAATCCAAGAAAGTTGCACCATATATTCAGAATGGAAAGGCTTGGTTTCAAGTCTCATCTGACCGTCACGTTAGGAATAACTTCACTGCACTGTAATGCAGGAATTCAAAAACAAATACCACCCTTGTAACTAAACAACCCGAAGAACGTAATGACCTGGGGCAAACAAAACAAAGTTAAGGTAATTCTATCTGCATACTTCTTTCTTTTTTTCCCCTCCAACTAAGGCTATGAAGAGTTCAACTGGCAGTGAAAGCACTCTAATCAAAATTAGAGCACTTTTTTTAAAAAAATAGCATATGTTACACTTACAATGCTCATGAAAAACTATATTCAAGCTTTTCTCAAGGCTGTGATAGATAGGTTTTTTTCCGTCCATTTAAACATGTCTGATTGCTGGAGACTGCCTGGATTAGTCCCTGCAGTTTTCTTGGCAAGGTTTTTCAGAAGTGGCTTTGCCATTGCCTCCTTCCTAGGCTGAGAGACAGTGACTGGCCCAAAGCTACCCAGCTGGTTTTGTGCTTAAAGCAGAACTAGAATTCATTGTCTCACAGTTTCTAGCCTGGTGCCTTAACTATTACACCAAACAGGCTTTCTGTGGTAGAGATACACAACCCTTTTTCATGCACGTCTGTGGAAATCAGTCTTCCACATGAACGTATTACCATGAATCTATAGCAGGGCTTTTCAACCTTTTCACCCATTATACCACTTTTAGGATATGGCAACATCCGAGTACTACCAGTCGCCTAGCAAGGTGTCAAAAACTTGATGATGCAAAAAAAAAAAAAAGGAAAAAAGTGATGAAGTCCAGAATACCTTGGGGAGCACCTGCAGCCGGCGTCAACTTCCCTCCGCCCAGTACGCTCCCACAGAGAGGGCCTCCTCAGGGTGCCGCCGGTCAAACAATGCCGACTGGTGGCCCCCAGGGGGAGAGCGTTCTCTGTGGGTGCACCGGACTTATGGAACCATCTTCCGGTAGAGCTCCGGATGGCGCCCGACCTCCGCTCCTTCCGGCGCGACCTTAAAACCCATCTCTTTAAGGAAGCGGGCCTGGCCTGATGGGATGGGGTGGGTTTGTTATTATGACTTTAATTTTAAATTTGTACTATTTGTACTATGGGCATTGTTTAATCATGTTTTAATAATTTTAACTTTTGTATTTGTCTTTTACGTATTGCCCTGTCAACCGCCCTGAGTCTCTTGAGAGAAGGGCGGTATATAAATTAAATAAATAAATAAATAAATAAATAAATAATCCTCGACTTACAACAGTTCGCTTAGTGACTATTTGAAGTTACAATGGCACTGAAAAAAGTGCCCCCCAAGCCACAGCCGAGCAAGACATCTGCCTGCCTGCCTGGCGGCGCTCTTCCTCATATCCAAGGTGTTCATTGTTGTGAGCATTTTAGTTGAGGATTGGCAGCAGGGGTGGGGTGTGGGGGGGTGTTTGCTTTTTATTTCCCCCATCTGCTGGGTGGTTGCTGCAGGTTTTGGTCACTTCACATGACCCTGGGACACTGTGAGCGTCATAAATATGAATCAGTTGCCAAGCATCTGAATGTAAATCACAAGACCCTGGAGATGCTGCAACATTCCAGCTGATTGGTGCTTCTTCTGGGCTCAGAAGCGCCAGGATCAGCACTGAGCTACAGCTGATCCTGGTGCTTCCGCTGAGCCCTGACAGCCCTGCAGCTCCAGCCATCTCTCGCTCAGTCTTGTGCGGTGCTGCTACCGCTTCAGCTCATTCCCCTCCCCCGCTACCATTTTTCTAGGATGGTCACGTACCACCTGCCAGGTGCCAATGTACCACAGGTGGTACCCGTACCACTGGTTGAAAAGCCCTGATCTATAGCATTCTGCTTCCTGGTCTAATTTCTGCCAATTTCCATTTATGAGACCTCTGTGACCCTTTTTGTCTACAGTGTAGTCATTTACATCCTAAATTAAGAGATCTAGCAACAGCATCTAGTAGCTGAGAGGCAAACACGATAACTGGCAAACTCTGGGAGTCGAAGTCCACACATCTTAAAGTTACCAAAGTTGAGAAACACTGCTGTATATTCTCTCTGAATAAAGGAAATACAGCAGCATATCACAGCAGATAAGAAAAGAGCTTGAACAGCCAGCACCTGTGGCTTTTAAAAACTCTTCTTTTTTTAAAAAAATCCATTTATATCCCGCCCTTCTCCGAAGACTCAGGGCGGCTTACAAGCTTAGCAGTAGCCTTCATTCTATGTATATGCCTGCTTATTAGGGCTTTCACACACCCCCCAAGCGGCATTATTACAAAGTCAGCTTAATTGACCCCAACAATCTGGGTCCTCATTTTACCTACCTCGGAAGGATGAAAGGCTGAGTCAACCTTGAGCCTGGTGGGATGCGAACCTGCACTAATTGCAGGCAGCTGGTGTTTCTTAAGGAGGCATTAGCCCACTGCTCCACCAAGGCTCTTCTTCTTAGACATGTTTTAGTTACCAAACCATAATACTGCTGACAGTAGTGCATGTCACATCAAGGATTGCTAGAACATTAAATTCCACTAATTTCATCTAAATCTCTGATGCTATTATTATTCCATAACCTCAAATCATGCAAAGACATACCAGGGGGTTGATGTAACGCAACATTTATCTTTTCTGATTTCACTCATTCTCCAAAGGCTTTTGAAAAAAGGCATACTCTTCCTGCTTCACCTTTTTATGATGATCTGTTGGATTTTATTTCACCTTTCCTTTAGAAATTCAAGGTGGCATACAAAACATTCCCTCCTGAATTTTCTTTCCTGCAACAATGATCTGATTAGGCAGACTAGGTGAAAGGACAATGCCAAAAATACCCACTAAGGTTCCAGGCTTAGGGGTCCTCAATCATAGTTTATTATTCCAATTACCATCCTACATTATTTTCCACAGACAACAATGGTTAAGTACTCAGATACAGACAGGTTCAATCTTGTTTTTGCACACTGTTTTAAATCCTGGATGAAAGTGAAAGTAAGGCAAAAAAAAACTCATTGAATTCTTACAGGTATTTTTGTAATACACTTTTTCTTCCGCTCAATACTGGCTTTTTAAAACTCCTTGTGCACATTCTAGATTCCATCTTCCCCGAAGTATATTTTAAAATGTATAGAACTGGATGGGCATCAAACATTCAGAGAAATGCAAAGAATAATTCAGCAAAAAAATAATTTCAGATGTATACAGTAGTTTTCAACTCCTAGAATTCTCAGCAATAGCCATGCTGTCTGGAAAGTGAAATGCATACTTTGGGAAGTTGTAATCTTTAGTGACGCCAAATTAGTTCTGCCTTCCCTTCTAAAATCGGCAGACTTATTACTCAATGTTTTTAACTCGAGGAAGTTCTTTGCCCTATGAAAGAGCTTCAGGAATAGAAAAAAAAATCTTTGGTCAGTTTGGTCTAGTGATTAAGGCAGCAGCAGACTAGGAAACAAGAGACTGTAGGTTCAACTCCTGCCCTGGCCATGAAAGCCAACTGGTTGACCTTTGGCCAGTCACTCTTTCAGCCTCCCTCACACGGTTGTTGTTGTGGGGAAAACAGGAGGAGGAAGGTGTGTGGGGTATAGTTGCCACCTTGAGATGTTTTTTAAAATAATAAAGGTGGGATATAAATAAATAAAATTTTAAAAAACCCTCTACTATTTGCTTGCTTCTCTTGATGAATCTTAGCCTAGCTAGGCTGACACATCATGTAAGACATCATTACTTTTATCCATGTTTAAAATAAGCCATAAACATGCGAACTCCTAAATCATCTTATAAAGTAGAATAACATCACACTAGATCATCTAAGAAATTCTTGATGGTTTGAAATCCTCTCATCCTGAAAAGTAGCATTTGTCCTATACCAGGGGTAGGCAACCTTGTCTCTTTTATGACTCGTGGACTTCAACTCCCAGAATTCCTGAGCCAGCCATCCCAGGAATTCTGGGAGTTGAAGTCCACGAGTCATAAAAGAGACAAGGTTGCCTACCCGTGTTCTATACTGTTACTGTTTATTTGAGCTTATTAATTATTGCCCCCATATCTAATATTCATAATATTAGCCAATCCAATTGAGGAAGGACTATATATTAAAAGCACTCTCTTTCTCTCGCACACACACCCACACCCACACCTCTTGCACATGTGGTATATAAGCCCTATATCAATACCTATACCTACTTAGGTTGCACACCTATACTGGGTATGTCATTAGAGTTTGGGAGGAAAACAGTTTAGGCGGGACACAGAGAACTCTGTTGTTAACAACTGTGTTGTTATTAAGTGAACAGTGAAGTGCTTAGTCATTTATTCACTTTCATTATGGGTTCTTCTTCATTATCTGGCAGCAATATGCAATGATCCCTGCTGTAGCCTAACTTTAGCTCACCTCCTTAGCCTAGCAGCTTGCTATATTCTTTATCTAGGCCTTTTCTAACTTAGATAAGCAAAATAAAAAAGACAAAGCCATCTCTCTTTCCTTCTAATGCTTTTCTCTTATTTACATCCATCGCCCAGACCAATTCTAACAACCTCTTTTGAAGGGGCTCTTTGTCATCTTTCTCTTGGTAGTATCTTGGTAGCTGCTCCGGACATAACTCTCTCCGTGATCTCTGCTGTTTTGGGTCCCCGCTGAGAGCCCAATGGTGAAACTGCTGTTTGATTGACACCCAGAGACAAGTCAGGAGGAGCAGAAATTGTAAAAGTCTCCCGATACTCCCATGTAACACCTCTCCTCCGCGAGCTGCATTGGCTTCCAATTGCCCTCCGGGTGAGATTCAAGGTGCTGGTGATGACCTATAAAGCCCTAAATGGCATGGGTCCGGATTATTTTAGGGAGCACCTGCTGCCAGCGTCAATTTCCCATCGTCCTGCGCGCTCCCACAGGGAGGGCCTCCTTAGGGTACCGCCGGTCAGTGAGTGCCGGCGGGTGATCCCCAGGGGAAGGGCGTTCTCTGTGGGCACACCTGCCCTGTGGAACGATCTGCCTGTGGAACTCCGGACCACCCCCGACCTTCTTTCGTTTCGCCGGGACCTAAAAACTTGGTTGTTTGATTTATCTGGCCTGGACTGAGGGGTTTTAATTTTTAAACTTTTAAATTTTTAAACTTTGGGCTACTAATTGTTATTTAATCTTATTTTAATTCTATTTTAACTTATTTTGTCTTTTAACTTTGCCCTGTAAACCGCCCTGAGTCCTTCGGGAATAAGGTAAAGGTAAAGGTTCCCCCGCACATGCGTGCTAGTCGTTTCCGACTCTAGGGGCCGGTGCTCATCTCTGTTTCAAAGCCGAAGAGCCAGCGCTTGTCCGATGACGTCTCCGTGATCATGTGGCCGGCATGACTAGACGCCAAAGGCGCACGGAACGCTGTTACCTTCCCACCGTAGTGGTCCCTATTTTTCTACTTGCATTTTTACCTGCTTTCGAACTGCTAGGTTGGCAGAAGCTGGGACGAGTAACAGGCGCTCATTCTGTTACGCGGCACTCGGGATTCGACCCGCCAAACTGCCAACCTTCCGAATGACAAGCTCAGCGTCCTAACCCATTGAGCCACCGCATCCCTTACCTTTGGGGATAGGGCGGTATTTAAAACTAAATAAATAAATAAATAAATAAATAAATAAAAATAACCCTATCTTCTTTGCTCTTTCCCCCCTTCTCTTGCCCTTCTCCTTTAGCCTTCAGCCCTTCAGCTTCTTTTCCTTTCTTCCTTTTTTTTTACCCACCAAGCCTTTGAATCTCTAGTGCTGACAAGCTTCTTCTTCAAGATAGCCTCAGGTGCCTGCTTTAAAGGATCCAGTCCCTTCCCTTCTTCTCACGCCTATATGCAAATCATGTCAGGTAATTTTTTTGTCTGAGGTCAGCTGGCCTCTCTTCCCATCCTGGCAAGGAGATGGATGGAAGGAAGAAATAAATATGGAAAACACTAGGTGGAACTGAACCACCAATGTTAGAATATGAAGCAGGTGTTCTATGAAGAGCCAGACACAGAACCTTAAAGGGCATCTAGACTGCTTTACAATTGTGACATCTTCCTTTTCTGTTTTGCTAACACACCTTTGAGGCAAATCCATAGATGTTATTATCCTACCCTTGATGTGGAGCTCTTAATTATTTAGGCCTGAAGGAAACTGAATAATCACAGGAAGGCGTCTAGGTAAGCTACACTTGGTTGGTCTGAGCCCAACTAAATTCTCCCGGAGGCAGATTCCCACTTTCAGGTCTCTTATGTTCTCTTTCCTTCATTTCTTTCCACCACTGAATTGTGTGGTCACATAACACACAGAAAGAGCACAATCTAAGGATTGCATTATTCACCAAAGTCGTCCTTTATGTCAGTTTAGGACTGGAAATCCCTAGCAAGTAACAGGGATTCCCAAGCAAATAAAAGTGACAATGAAGAGCAAACTTTTTATGTGAGCTATTATGACTTTTTTTCCTAAGCAATTCTTAACTTTCTGACTTATTCCCGTTAGCATTAAAGTAATAGCTGAGCCAGTCAACAAAAGAAAAAAAATCTATTTTATTTATCCAATTTCTACACCGCCTATCTTACTAATTGACTCTGGGCAGTTTACAAATATCGCCAAATCCCAGAATGTCCAGTGAAAGAAAAACTGTGCTCCAACACTAAAGGTCTGCAAACATAAGATCTGTGCTTCTAAATCTTACTAAACTGATGTTTTCCAATCTTTCTGCTGAACGCAGCAAAATTTCAAAATGTACAAGCACAGCAA
The DNA here is from genome assembly GCF_947247035.1 of Vipera ursinii. Lineage (NCBI taxonomy): Eukaryota > Metazoa > Chordata > Lepidosauria > Squamata > Viperidae > Vipera > Vipera ursinii. The sequence continues at coordinate 66,946,088 of NC_139513.1, forward strand.
ATGTGCGGGGAAGATACTGGATCAAGGTGAGACATGCGGTACTGGACCCCTTCGTGGTCCTCATCTCTTTTAGAAAAAGATTTATTTATTTATTTAGTTATATTTATATACCGCCCTATTCCCTGAGGACTCAGGGCGGTTTACAGGGAATTAAAAATCCAAAATACAAAAATTAAGAACCAAATTAAAAATATTAAATTGACCCTGTACTCAATTAAAAAGAACCCCAAGAAACTTCCAAAAATAATAATTTTCTCTTATTTACGTTTTTATTTACACATTTTTGTTCTACTCCAAATCGATCAATTCTGTCCCTTTTAAAAAGTAATACATTTAAAGAGAGTTCTAAAATAAATGCAGCGAGGCAAAACCTTAAAAACAACAATGCTCAACATACTGCGACTACCCTGTAAAAACTTTAAAGCAGGGGAAATGGCACATTCTTTGATAATCCATTGCCAATGTCAACATATGAAAACAGTTTATCAGAGAATAACAGTTCAAGTTTCTTCTTAGTGAGTCATGAGTTTGCAATTTTTTTGGCAGGAATTCAATCAGAGTCATTTTGTCTCCACTGAGTCTTCTTTCTACTGGGATATTATAACCACAGAAACAAAATAAACACCTAGGTTCCAGCCACGAATGCTGTTTCTAATATATGTTATGATTTATTAGCTTCTCTTTATTGACCACTAATTGCTGTTTGGTACCACTGTAAGTGCAATTATCCCAAGTCCTCCTCCTGACTTTATAAAACGGTCCATAAAGTTTCTTTGGCAGCTATGTGGAAGTGGTTTGCCAGTGTCTTTCCCTTAAAGGTTTTCTTAGCCTAGGCCAGGGGTAGGCAACCTCGGCTCTTTTATGACTCATGGACTTCAACTCCCAGAATTCCTGAGCCAGCTATGCTGAGGGGAAAGAGAGAGGTTTCCAAGCTGAGCCATGCTGGCTCAGGAATTCTGGGAGTTGAAGTCCATGAGTCATAAAAGAGCCGAGGTTGCCTACCCCTGGCCTATGCTATAGGCCTGCAACCCCAGAGCGCTTCCCATTCAATCAGGCCCAACCTTGCTTAGCTTTCTATTTCAAAACTCATATTGCTCTGATCATTACCAGTCCAGAGAGGTGATTAAGACCTGTGAAAAGAAGAAGCACAGACAGAAAAGCACTAGAATTTAACATGGGCTTGTTTCTTGCCCTTTTGATTTTAGGGTTATAATATAGCTTGCACGGTGAGGAGGAAGAATGTTGCATTTATAGCTTGGAAATCAGTTCTATATGTACACACAAGTGGTCCTTGCTTAGCGACTGCCTTACTTAGCGACTGTTTGCAGTGATGAAAGGCACGGAAGAAGTCATTTTGCAGCTGGTCCTCACATTTGTAATTTCACAGGTTCCTAAAACAAAGGACACGGTGGCTCAGTGGGTTAGGGCGCTGAGCTTGTCGATCAGAAGGTCGGCAGTTTGGCGGGTTGAATCCCGAGTGCCACGTAGCAGAGTGAGCGCCTGTTACTCGTCCCAGCTTCTGCCAACCTAGCAGTTCGAGAGCACATAAAAATGCAAGTAGAAAAATAGAGAACACTATGGTGGGAAAGTAACAGCATTCCGTGCGCCTTTGGCGTCTAGTCATGCCGGCCACATGACCACGGAGACGTCCTCGGACAAGCGCTGGCTCTTCGGCTTTGAAACAGAGATGAGCACCGGCCCCTAGAGTTGGAAACGACTAGCACGCATGTGCGGGGGAACCTTTACCTTTACCTTTTAAAACAAAGGAAGCTGAAGTAAGATAATAAATTCAGGAAGTTTCATTTGGTGACTGCTTAACTTAATAACCAAGTTGTCAGTCTGAATTGTATTTGCTAAATGAGGACTACCTATAACTTATTCTTGATTTAGGTCTACAAATGTTACCCTTTGGCATATGAAAATCATTGTACTGATTTTCTTTTAAATATCCTGTAAACCGCCCTGAGTCCTTCGGGAAAGGGCGGTATATAAATCTAAATAATAATAATAATAATAATAATAATAATAATAATAATAATAATAATAATAATAACAACAACAACAACAACAACAACAACAATAACAATAATATGAATTAAGTAAACTCCACTGAAATGGCATTTTCTGGATTTCCTTACAGCTCCTCTCCAACAGACAAGGATGCTGTATGTTCATCCCTCATATCAGTATAGAAAAATTAAAGCGATGCCCATTCCACCCAGGTAAATATGGCAAATCAGGGAATGACCTTAATCTGCAGAATGGACTAATTTCCTATACATCAGAGACTTCCCAAGTCACAACAAAGATACTAGAGATACTATAAAATCTCTAGTTTGTACATAGACTGTCCCTGGCTAGTAAAGTTTGATGTACAGTTCAACCACTGATGATGATGTGTGTGTGTGTGTGTGTGTACACACACACACATGTGCCCACCCCATTGCTGGCAATGGCAAAACCATCCCGATACGTTGTGCGATGTCATGTGACGTCGCGAGTTTGACATGTCTGTGCTAAACTAAGGTTTATTGTTAAGTGTTGAGTAAAACAAACCTGCAGGGCAGACTTGCTGGCTATATATAGAACTACACAACTGGATGCATTCTTCTGACATGATAGCAGTGTTCCAGTATCTCAGGGGCTGCCACAAAAAAGAGGGAGTCAAGCTATTCTCCAAAGCACCTGAAAGCAGGACAAGAAGCAATGGATGGAAACTAACCAAGGAGTGAAGCAACCTAGAACTAAGGAGAAATTTCCTGACAGTTAGAACAACTAACCAGTGGAACAACCTGCCTCCAGAAGTGGTGAATGATCCAACACTGGAGGTTTTTAAGAGACTGGCCAGCCATTTGTCTGAAATGGTATAGGGTTTCCTGCCTGAGCAGGGGGTTGGACTAGATAACCTCCAAGGCCTCTTCCAACAACAACAACAACTACTTCTTTATTATTATTATTATTATTATTATTATTATTATTATTATTATTATTATTATTATTATTATGTCTTATAGCTATTTCATAGCTTTCTCCTGATACTACTGTCACCACAAGATAGTCCTATAGCCCTAAGTATGCCATTTCCCACTCCTTTCTCACCCTTCTCTTCATTACATGGGGCTTCCCTTGAAGACCACTCGGAGGCTCCAACTGGTACAGAATGCGGCCGCGAGAGTTGTCTTGGGAGTTTCCCGGTACTCCCATGTTACACCTTTGCTCCGCGAGCTGCATTGGTTACCAGTTGTCTTCCGGGTGAGGTTCAAGGTCTTAGTGATGGTTTTTAAGTCCTTACATGGCATGGGTCCGGAATACCTCGGGGATCACCTGCTGCCGGCGTCAACTCCCCTCCGCCCTGTGCGTTCCCACAGAGAGGGCCTCCTCAGGGTGCCTCCGGTCAGAGAATGCCGGCTGGTGGCCCCCAGGGGGAGGGCCTTCTCTGTGGGCGCCCCGGCTTTGTGGAATCAACTGCCGGTTGAGCTCCGGATGGCACCGGATCTCCGCTCCTTCCGGCGCGGGTTAAAGACCCACCTATTTGAACAAGCTGGCCTGGCCTGATGGGGAGTTAATTTGGGTTTTAAATATTTGTATATTTTATTGTTTTATTTTGGGCATTAATTTAATTCTATTTTAACTTTTGTAGTTTTGTATTTTTATTATATGCCCTGTTCACCGCCCTGAGTCCTTCGGGAGAAGGGCGGTATAAAAATTTAATAAAACAAACAAACAAACAAACAAAACATTAAACTACACATACCCAATTCCAGCAACCATTCCCTATATGTTTTAGCCTCCAGTCCCCCAATCATCTTTGTTGCTCTTCTCTGTACTCTTTCTAGAGTCTCAACATCTTTTTTACATTGTGGTGACCAAAACTGGATGCATTATTCCTGGTGTGGCCTTACCAAAGCATTGTAAAGTGGTATTAGTACTTCACGTGATCTTGATTCTATCCCTCTGTTAATGCAGCCTAGCACTGTGTTGGCTTTTTTGGCAGCTGCAGCACACTGCTGGCTCATATTGAAGTGATTGTCTACTAAGACTCTGAGATCTCTCTCACAGTTACTACTATTGAGCAAGGTACCACCTATACTATACCTCTGCATTTGGTTTTTCCTGCCTAAATGTAGAACCTTACTTTTTTCACAATTGAATTTCATTTTGTAACTAATATAATCTAACCCTAACTCTAACTCTAACCCTAACCCTACCTTCTCATTGCAGACTCCAGATACTGTAATATGTCTCAACATTTAGAGAAAACTGGTTTTATTGCTTGGCTGACCATGTCTGGAAACCCTGAAAATCTGCAAGCTCCCCCTTTTTCAACCAAGGCACATACAGATGGTGATCCTTGAAGGTAATACTGTATTATTTTAATTCCAATTATTTAGATGCTTCTGTCACTTGAACTTTTCTAATTTCTATGGGTTTTTAAAATTCAATTTTACTTTCTTTTTAAAAAATTGAAAATTTTCTTCAGAAGCAAGTAATTAAAACTTGAGGACAAGAATCTCTGTAAAACAAAAGAAAATACTTTGGACAAATGACAACTTTAATAAAAAAAACTGCCAAAGATTTTTTAAAAGAAAAAAAAAAGGAAACCATTTATGTAACATAGCTTTTGTCTTGCCAATTTTTGCTCTTCTTTAGAAGAGATGCTTTTGAGGGCACGTTTGCCCATTTAACAATCTGCAGTTTCTTTACAAAGAATCAAACAATGTACCAGAAATTTTTTGACTTGCCTAACAAATGTAACCATTTATATATGTGGCTATCTCTGCTGTATATGTCTTGTTTTATGGAATACAGAGCAGAATAGAAGAGATTAGAATATGCATAGGCAGTTGAATGGAATACTCTGTCCTAGCAGGCCAGTATGTTAACAAAAGTGGAGAAAGGTAGGGCTAAAGAAGAAAATTTAAATACTTTTCTGAACGTCTTAGAGCAGGGGTCCCCAACCCCCGGCCCGTGGATTGGTACTGGGCTGCGGCATGCCAGAAACCGGTCCGTGCAAACAAGCAAAGTCCCATCCGCGGGATGCAGGCAGTACATGAAACCACGCCCCCTCCGGTCCATGGAAAAACCACTCTCCACGGAACTGGTCCCTGGTGCCCAAAAGGTTGGGGACCTCTGTCTTAGAGGGTACTCCCTGTGTAGCAAATTGAGATCCCTCTGAATTTTGGAGAATTTACCCTCTGAAATCAATTATAGCACAGAATCTAAGTTTGCCAGAGACTCTCACCTACTTGTTCAAACATTGGGGTCCCAGCATAGAAAGATACCAATTCTACTGATGTTCATTGTAACTTTTGTCACCTGTCTTTCCTTGTCTGGTTTCTTCTAAATTATTGTAATTTCCAGAATTCCCAGCCAATCTAAGAAGGCCGTGACATACTGTACCATCATCTAGTGCAGGGGTAGGCGACCTCGGCTCTTTTATGACTTATGGACTTCAACTCCCAGAATTCCTGAGTCAGCTATGCTGACTCAGGAATTCTGGGAGTTGAAGTCCATAAGTCATAAAAGAGCCAAGGTTGCCTACTCCTGATCTAGTGGATAAACAGTATACAAATGCTGCTAACCGAGGCACTTCAGCTCTTTACTTAGCATTTGCCACTTGGTGCTCACTGTATTTAGCCCTAACTCTCTAGAAGACTGTCAGAAAAAGATACTAAAAAGATCACACAATTAACTTGGAACACCCCATAAGCATCTTCATATATTCATTCCACATGAGCAAAATTGTTTGAAACTCCCCTACTCCTTTGAAAGCTAGGAGACGAACTGCATTCTCACTGAATGCAATTGAGCATTTTCACCGAACTGTGATTGCATTTAACTTTTTCCTGTCAATTTTCTTTGCTGAAAATATTGTTTTGAAGATTCCTCTCGCAACTAGTATTTGCTTACGGAAATGGTATGTTATACATCATCAGAAACAATGAATGAAAGTGAAGAAAGTTAGCATATTTTTTTTAAAAAAACGGAGGGATGGACAGACTTTGAAGACAATACTCAAAGATCTACTTCTATCAAGACAAGTCATTCAAGGGAAGGATTTTCAAACGTTTTCAGACCACAGAACTTATTAGTTGAAAAAAACCCTTAGAACCCCTGATCAAGAGACAAAGTGATGGGTTTTCAAGAGCATAACATCCTACCTCTCCCAGGAGAACTGAATGTTAGCTCTCCTTAGAAAAATTGCTACACACTCCCTGCAATTAATCCCGCCCTCTCTTTCTCTCTCTTTCTATCTCTCTCTCTCTCAATACCATCAAGTTCCACAAGACACTGTTTTATGAAAGCTGGGAAAATATTATAACACCCCCCCCCCTTAATAGCTACTAAAAGTAAATTCCGTAGAAATAATTTTCCTGGAGCAGCTCACGTTACTGATACAATTGCCAGTTGCTGAAATGACTCTGAATTCCTTGAAAACTCTGGGAGCCAAGGATGGAAATCAATTTGAACCTGTTGCTGTATTGTACAAGAGTCAGCTTTCATATTTTTAATTCCTGCCAGATGGATTTTTGATGTTTCTCAGAGCCAGGAATGGTTCCTTTTTGTAGAATTCTTTCTATCCAATCAAAAACCAAAAAAAAAAACACAAAAAAACAAAGCAGAGACAGAGAAACATTTAAGTTCTTAAGTGGCTTAATGATGATTTGGAAATGGGTAGTAAATTGATGATGGCAAAGAGAAAGCTTCTGGTATAGAGATATGTCATGGCTTTGATTAAAACAAAAGCAAATTGAAAACTTTTCTATCCTTATCAGTATAGTATAAAAATAAACGCCCATTGGATGGGGTGTAGTTTGCACTAAAAGATGTCAGTTTTCATCAACAGCAAAGGAAGTTCAGAATATCTCCCATTCATTAAAATAATGCCCAGGGAAGTGAAGGGGCACTCTGAGTGATCTACTACCAGGTTCTCCCCACAAATGATAGAAACCCCCCCCCCACACACACATGCTTTTATGTCAGTACATACACTAACCCTCCTCTCACAGCAAACACACAAAAGACATGGAGTCATAGGCGCAAGTCCCACTGATTATCACACAATTAACTTGGAACACCTCATAAGCATCTTCATACATGCATACCACATGGGGAAAGTTGTTTGAAAGCTAGCATGAGGCAAAAATCAGCTCCAAAGAATATGATAATTGCTGCACATACTTTCAAGGCAACTAAAAAAAATTAAGAGATACTTTTCTTAAAGTCTTAAAATAATTCATGTTAAAACAGCATTTGTGTTATGATAGCAACAGCAGATTCCTAGTCTGTTCAATTAAAAAAAGCAGGCAACTTCCTTAAATAACTTTTTTGGTCACTTTCCTTCCATATTATTAAGAATCTCTAAAACAGATTTCTTGATTTGTGTGTCTGTCCCCCTTAAAAATAGTAAAGATCCCCTCAACTCAAGATTGACTTTTGATGGTGTAAGTTTTCTTGGTATTGCCATTTGATATTGCCTTCTTTTGGAAAAAATATTCAATGTGCTAATCTCACCTAAGGATTTTCAGGCAGTTTCTATACAACTTCTAACCCAGTTTAGCTTCTGAGCTCACACTAAGTTGGCTATGGATAGCACTTCCTGAGGTCTGTCCTCTGTTCCATTATCTCAGTATTTGTCCTCTATCTATGTTGACCCTCATACTATCTGTTCACCAAATATAGATACTAGACTCATTATTTAAATTCCTTTTACGTCAGTACCCCATAAGCCCTCAGGTTTTAGAGTGGCATATCACATGGATATAAATACCTCTTCCACTGAAGATTAAGAAAGCTTCCTAGGTTGCATTCATAGAAATGCATCTACTGATTCTAAATAGCCAACAATCACCTCAGCGACATGGAAGGGAAGGTCGTTTTCCACCTGAGCTTTAGATAAGATCTAAACCTTTTAAAGAGTATGCAGCAGAAGCACTGTCTAGATTTTCCCTCCTTAGTAGTGGATGAAAGTTCTCCTGCATTCTTTGGAAAATCTTGTTCCAGGAAGGAGTATGAGACTTTGCCTATTTTTAGAGGGCTGGTAAGCTAAGTGGAGAAACATCTAAAACACTTCCACTTTAAATAAACTGCCAAACTGTCATCATTCCTAAGCCAATGGGGAAACTCAAGAGTTTTACAGTAAGGGTGGAAAAGAAACTGGGGACTGATTGAATCTGTCTTTCTTGAATACATGGGTAAACTGAAACATAATCACCTTTTGATATCATGCCTTAAAATATGTATTAGGGAAGGGTATACTGTACAAACACTAAAGGCATTAATTAAAGTAACATACAAAAATGCTTATTAAAATAACTTAAAAGTATATTGCAGTTCTATAAGTAGAATTGCATGCAATAACACGCATATTGGAAATAACCTAAAAATATGTAAGGATTTGTCTCCAAATAAACTGCCAAATAGTGTGTAAATGTAAAAGAATTTAATTTAAATTTAAAAATGGCAAAAACCCCCACGAATCTAATGAATGTGTCTGTGTATGTAGAGAGAGACAACTTAAATCAAAAGGATAAATATAGAATACAGGTAGTTCTTGACTTACAACCATTTGTTCAGCGACCATTTGAAATTATAATAGCGCTGCATGAAGGGAATTACAACATTTACCTTAAAGTCACAGCTACTGCACTGCCCCTCTGGTTGCATAAACAACATTCAGGTGTTTGATATGGGACCAGTGGAGCAGATACCTGTGCAAAAGGTGCCTCAGGGGGTGGAGGAGGCCCTGGGAAACCCAAGGCAGCTCATGTGTAAGCTAGGGAAGTGCTGCAGTACAGTCTGCACCAGCCTCCCAACCCCAAGACACCCTATGCTCTGCTTAATGACTGCAATGGAGAAAGCCGGGATGGTGGTCATTAAATGAGGCGATCACATGGGCACCTTGCTTAATGATCACCATAACTTACAACCATAATTCTGGGCTTAATCGTTGTCATAAGTCAAGGACTACCTGTAGTGAAATTTACATGGGAATCTAATGAGACTGACATAATAATTTGAATTGAGATAATAAGAGTTCTAGTGTATATAGAGCTAGACTACTATTTGAAAAATACTAGGATAGCCTATAGTCATGAATAAATTTTTATCTTCCTGACTCATTATCTATCCACTGCAACAGAATAAACGTAATAGGGCAGGGTGGAAGATGAACATCTGAAAGGTGATACAGGGATGGCATTCCATCAGGATGTAACTCATCTCCAATAAACAAGAATATAAACAACTTGGGGGGAAAAAAGTGTGGTTCTCCTGGAGAAAATTTTATGTTTGGATTATTAAAATTGGGAGGGGCTGTTATATGCATGGAGGCTCCTTCAGGTATAACATTTTGCCTAAACATAAAATGAACAAACGTTAGCAACTTTAAGAGCTCGGCTCCCTAGCATGCTGGCTAGGGAAATCTGGGAATTGCAGTCCATCCCTCTTAAAAGTTGCCCAGGTTGAGAAACGCTATCTTTACTCTTCTCCCCTACATGATTACATTTGGTTTGGTAATCCAATATTAAAGAGCCAACAGTCAAAGCGTAATAGGCATTACTGGGTAATCATTTTTAGACAGATCGGTAGCTTTTTTACACCACATGGATGCTCTTTGTTCAGTGGGGCTCAGCTCAGATCTTTAGATGGGCTATTTTCTTTCCATTTTAACTTTGAGCTCAAGACAGGAGATACAGGTGACATAATCATGAACCTCAGAAGATCACCTGAGTACGCAGGGCCTCGTTTCTGAGGTTATAAGAAACTGACGTGAGTTTTAAGGAGTGAAAGGTGTGTTATCACCTTTGCAGAATTATGATCTCAATTCGGGGAAACCCCAAGGATTCAGAATTTGAAGATTTTAAAGTACGAAGTGAATGTCTCGGCGCCTACAAAGCTTCAGATAGCAATTCTGCCCCTTAAAATATATTTCCATTCCACCCCAAACATCAATTCCCAAATGTTGGCTTTGTCCACTCCTCTACTAAAGGGGTATTGAGAGCTGAATGTAACCCACAGGCTTTTGCTAGAGGGAGGAAAAAAAATCTAAACAGATAAAAACAAACAAAATCATTTCATAAACCTGAACATTCCTATATCTGCTAATCTGGTTTAAGCATACTGAATTTAACAGGATCCACTCTTGGACAATATTACAACTAAGGCAATGCTGACACACCGTGCGGGAGTTCTTACTGAACTTTGCACCAAAAGACATACACTTCGAAGGTAATTTAAAAAGTGCCATCTGGGACAGAACTGCTTTACCGAAAAACCATCCCATTAGAAAACAAGTCTTCATGTCTTGGCCAGATAACAACACCTTTATTCCAGCTACTGAGTTTCTGTTTATTTTTTTCCAGGATGCTCATGGGAATAATTATTGAAAACATGTACCTCAAGGAGAATTGTTGGAAAAGAAGCCAAGGGGAGGAACAACTAACAACATTATTTGCTTCTTTAAATGTACAGCTGTATTGATTCCACACTTGTCACCTGGCAACATACTTGTTGGTCCTGAATATTACTGCAGCTTTCACCAGAATTGCTCACTGATAGGTTGAATGCACAATGCCCACTACTGTACTCCGTAAAAATTGATGCTGGGAAAGTGCAGAACAGTTTAAACAATCTGGTTGAAAATGTCAAGGAAATGAAAACTTACCATCCTCAATTACGATTTTGATGAGACGGATTGAACCGTTCCGAGCCTTTGCAAAAAAGTCCTTTAATTCCGTAGTGGCTAAAAGAATCAGAAACATGCTGATCAGAATCTGAATCCCAGTTATTCCCCCCAAAAAAAAAGAAAAGAAAAGAAAACTCAGAGAAACCCGAAAGTAAAAGACTAGTAACAATGAAAAAAGGAGCAGATTTTCCTAGTTCTGATCAAGGCTGTCTGGGGAAGTATGCATTTCACTTTCACAGAGGTTCCAGAGTTAAATGCCAGCTGGAAGCACATGTGATCCAGAGAACTTGATACTTGGCTGGGGCAAACATAATATCCCAAATTTAGCAGTCCGTTGGCTTCCAAAAGCAAGGTGGGCTCAAGTGACAGTTTATTAAATGTACAGCATATCCTGCTGTGCAGACCAGACAGGCTGAGAGGATGGCCAAAAAATGGGATGAAGATGGGTAGGAAAAACCCTTCTGATTTTACTTACTCCTGTGACAGATATATTTTGCTGTAGATGTCCCACACAGCCTTTGACATCCCCCCCCACCCCAGGCTGGGCAGGTTGCTGAGGAAAAACATTTACATAGGAATCAGAACTGGAGCTGCCTGCATTTGTCCTCTGCCTTTCTGATGTGATCCTTCAAGGATAGTTTTTATGACCCTGAAAGTATGGTAGCTGGTAAGGTTTCCATTGCTACCAAATTTAAACAACAACAAAGCATCCATATCCACAAAACCGATAACCAGTTACGGTGCAGTTACTGAAGAAAGCAGATAGTGTGCATTACTCTTCATACAAAAAAAATAAAATGGATTTGATTACTTTGGTTGGAGATGATGTAATTCTCCCAAATGTTCTTAATACATTTCACCAAAGATTGGCATGCCCAGAGGAGAACTTGACACACACTGATCTCATTTCATTGAGAGCACAAATGCCATAATAGGAAAAGTACAATGTCACCAGTATCATTGGTTTCACTGTGTAATTAAAATAACTGCAATACTAAATACACATCTGTCAGAAATTATTTTCGTCTTTCCATTATACTTTTATATAATCCTTCTTTCCAAAATACGACACTATGCAGAAAACCATTATTTAAAACATCTGTTATCCTACACACACACACACACACACACACACACACACACACACGGGAAATAGGATCACAAACTGTAATTGGAAGGGTTAAATAATAAACTTCCCATAGACACATTTCAGAGATGTATAAAATTAATGACCATTTGTAAGAAAGTCGTGATTGATGTACAAAATTTAACAATTATATGAATCTATAAGCTTTCCAAAATGAATCTCTCATCAGTATATGTGTCACAATCTGGCATGTTTAATCAGTTTTAATAACAGAGACCCCTTGCAGGAAAAACCTAAGGCGCAATGCCATTTGCAAAGTGGAAAGTAAATGCCCCAGTGAACACCCAGTTTCTCTGCTTTAGCAAAGGAAGCTCTTACAGTGTCGCTTGTTAGCAAACAGCTGCTCTGAAGGGTTGCTGGGGCAATCACTAAGCACATCTCAGGATCAACCAACACCAAAGCAGTATTTGTTCCACTGCATTCCCTACTGACATCAAAGAGGACATCAAACGCAGCTCTGCTATAAGGAAAATTATTTCATCTCAAGACTCATTCTTTACGATGTTTCCATATAACCAGGAAACTGCAAACACAGCCATCCAAAGATGTCTGTTATCAGTCTGGCTTTCAGCAGGCACACAAACACACATTTATATTGCAAAAACCTGATGAGAAGTGAGTTCTGAACCACAGAACAGGGAGGAAAAGGCTGGAGAGACCTCAGAACCATCACATTCACCCTAGCTCATGGGTAGGCAACCTCGGCTCTTTTATGACTCATGGATTTCAACTCCCAGAATTCCTGAGCCAGCCAAGCTGGCTCAGGAATTCTAGGAGTTGAAGTCCATGAGTCATAAAAGAGCCGAGGTTGCCTACCCCTGCCCTATATGCTTTCTGGTCCTGCATGGAAGTCAAGGGTGAGGAAGAGAATTAGTAGTTTTTTCTAGTTTGTTTTCCTAACCCCTCTTTGCCTGAAGGGAGTTTTTATTTATGCATTCCTTCTTACACAACTTCATAACACAACCAACAACATTTTAAGACAATAAAGCATATAAGTAAGCCACCCTCCTTCCATTAGGCATTAGGATAAGGGCAATCAAGGACACTTCCTCACCGCTTCTGGTCTCAAATGAAAGAAACACAGTCCTGAGGCCAGCTGGGCATGATAAGAGACTTTGGGGAAAGTAGAGAGTTTAGGACAGGGGTCTTCAAACTTGGTCCTTTTATGACTTGTGGACTTCAACTCCCAGAATTCCTCAGCCAGGAACGGACGAAGTATGAAGACTCCTGGTGTAGGACAAGCATTAAGAAGCAGCTACATAACGCATTAAAGGCCCTCTAAGTAGATCCCTGTCAAACAGCAACTACAGAAGTTAAACCGATGGCTTCCTCAGCCTAGAATTTTTCCAGCAAAACAACCCAAATAAGGAGAGAACTCATGTATCCCATCCTCTTTTACATCCTGCAATTGCTGGAGCAATCTAAACTCTTTTCTTCTTGTTTGAAAATTCAATATACAAAGACCACAGTTCCTTTAACTTTTTTTTGTTGTTGACACTGTACAAACAGCAGTGACAAAAGGAGTGCCTTGGTCCACATTCTTCCAAAATGAGAAAGAAAATCCAAGAGTTGTGCAGGCGTGTGGAATGAAGGCTACGAAACATCTAGCTCAGAAAATCTTTTGGCATGAGTGAGTGAGTGGGTAAAAGGCTAAGCGGAATCACTGATTACTTGGTTAAATAAACCACAAATGTTGAGTTCACCAAGTGTGCTATGCCAAAACCAAGCTTAGTATAAAAGCAGGCAATCTCTGGCACTCCCTTTAGTCATTGCTGTTTGTATGATGTTAAATGTTAAAACTACCATTTCCCAGTATCCCTCATCACAGGCCATGCTTCCAAGGGATGCTGGGCTTTGTAGCTCAGCAATGTCAGGATTACCACAACTACTCTTACTTTTGCACAATACTTATACAAGTCTTTAGTGAACGAACTCTGATGTTTTAGTAAAAATTTCCAGCCATGATATTTCTATCAGAAAAAGAGTGCAGCATGGAACTAGCAGTTCCTCACAGATCAGGAAACCAATTTATCTGCAGAGCTGCAAGCTACGGCTTCTTCCTTCCTCTCTAAATGCAGCAGCAGCGTCCTAAGTATTACAAGGCTGTTTTCACATATCAATCAAATGAGGTTCTTTAGAAATATTAAAAGGTTCATTGTTGCTATATGACTGCATTGCATTTTGAAAGAAATTCTGAAGAAATATCTATTTATACCAGAGGTCCCCAACCTTTTGGGCACCGGGGACCGGTTCCGTGGAGAGAGGTTTTTCCGCGGACCAGAGAGTATGGTTTTGTGTGCTGCCTGCATCCCGCAGATGGGGCTTTGCTTGTTTGTGTGGCCCGGTTGCTGGGATGCTGCAGCCTGGTACTGGTCCACGGACTGGGGGTTGGGGACCCCTGATTTATACTATCACTGTATATGCTGAGGATTGACAATTCTGGCACTAATACAAATGAATGTGAAACGATTATTTTGTGGCACTGTGTAAAAACATAGCATTTTCTCTCTGAAATGAGAAAGAGACAGAAAGGTTCAGAAGTTCTTGCTTTTTTGCTTAGTCAAAGTCAAGGAAATCAGTATTGCTTATATATATATATATACATACCACACTCCACAAAACTCATGGTGGTTTACAGCTAAATCTGAGTATCTAGACCAGGGGTCCCCAACCTTGGCCACTTTGTGACTTGTGGACTTCCCAGAATTCCTCAGCCAGCATGGCTGGATGAGGAATTCTGGGAGTTGAAGTCCACAAATCATAATGTGGCGAAGGTTGGGGACCTCTGGTCTAGACAATACTTTAACCATAGCAGAATCCATATAGGTAGCCCTCAACTTACAACCACAATTGTGACTAGAACTTACATTGTTAAACAATGGGGTTGTTAAGTGAGCCATGCCCAATTTTATGACGTTTTTTTTGCTGCAGTTGTGTAGCAAATCCAGCTTCCTCGCTGAGATTGTTGGAAGCCTCCTGGGAAGGTCACAAATGATAAACACATAACCCAGGGACACAGCAATTACCATAGATACATGCCAGCTGCCAAGTGCCTGAATCACAATCAGGTGACCCTGGGGAAGCTGCAACGACCATAAGTTCAAGGACTGGTTGTAAGTCACTGTTTTCAGTACTGTCATAACTATGAGCAGTTGTTAAATGGTTGTAAATTGAGGGCTACCTGCATACCATAACAAAGGAATTAATAATAAAAAAATCATCAAAATTTGAACTCATATTCCAAACATCATTATCCCTGCCTTCATTATCTGATCTTAACCCCTGAACCTGTATTTTTAACTATCTTTCTAAAAATCAGGAGTGAAGGCACTATTTGTTTCCAAGGAAGGCTATTCCAAAAGATTGGTGTTACAATGAAAAACCACATGTTTTCCACCTTTCCTGAATCTCGCACAGGGGACGAACCTTCAACATTCCTACCTAGGACTTATAGACTGGACAAGAAGAATAATTTTGAAAGAGATAGTCCTGCATCTGTAAGCAAGAAAGTTGAATGCATGAATTGATAAATGGAATGAAAAGTGAATGCGTGAATGGAACAAGACAAAAAGCAACCATCATCATTTGTTATTAGTACAAAGTCCCACCCTCTTTTCTGTTTATTTAATAAAGTTGAGGTGACTGGATTTCAGCACTGTGAAAATACAGAAGAAAGCCATGCAGATAATTGTACCAGGTGAAATCTTTGATGGCAGACAGACGTCAGTAGTATATCTAAATGGTGGGGCTGAAAATGTCCTTGCTTATAAAAGAAAAGAGTAAGTGACAAATGTCCTCAAGCAAATGGCTTTGCTTAGAGCCGTGGTGGCGCAGTGGTTAGAATGCAGTACTGCAGGCTAACTCATTGCTGGCTGCCAGCAGTTCGATCCTGACCATCTCAAGGTTGACTCAGCCTCCCATCCTTCCGAGGTCGGTAAAATGAGGACCCAGAAGGTTGGGGGCAAAGTGCTGACTCTGTAAAACCGCTTAGAGAGGGCTGTAAAGCACTATGAAGTGGTATGTAAGTGTAAGTGCTATTGCTATTGTTATCTTTGCAGAAATTCAGAAGGTACCAACAAAAATCTATCCCTCATTTCTAAGGAGATAGGGTAAATGATTTAAGGATTTGGATTAATGCCATTGTTTGTATAAAGGCTCTATTTAAAAGCAAAACATTAGGTCTCCATTGTTAGATAAAGCAAAGGTTCATCACTTTACTTAAAGCTTATTAGGGAAATTTCCCAACATCAAAATGGGAATTTTAAATTGGACTTTAAATTAACTGGGTTTTAAATAAGAATTTAAAATATGTTTTATCCTCCACAGTAAAACCCTCGGCTTTTAACAGACTGTATTTATCCGAAGAGCCAGTCTGGAGCAGTGTTTAAGGCGTCAAGCTAGAAACTGGGAGACTGTGAGTTCTACTCCTGCCTTGCGCATGAAGCCACCTGGGTGACCTTGGGCCAGTCACTTTCTCTCAGCTCAAGGAAAGAGGCAATGGCAAACCACTTCTGAAAAACCTTGCCAAGAAAACTGTAGGGACTTATTCAGGCAGTCTCCGAAAATCTGACATGACTGAACAGGAAAAAAAATCTATATCACTTTGCTATAGTTTGAACTGAAAATATCTCCACATAGTTTGCTTGTCCTAGTTTCTTCAAAGCCTGTGCCAGCGATATTGACTCATTAATCACAAGTGTAAGCACATACTCTTTTCACAGATATACGGTATCCTACTGGGAGAGAATAGGCCTAGTTTTTCACTGAGCATCTCTTGCTCTGTCTACCAACAGTAACCAACCACTTTTGATTCAATAATACATGAACTCTGAAATGGATGCCTTCCTGATTCAAATCATTCTGTCCTCCTGATAGGACACTTGAGCCTCTGTCTATCAATCTTTAATCTACTGAATGTGATGACCATTAAAACGACTTCAAATAACTGCGTTCATTTCCAATTCATGGTTTGAAAAAGTAGGTAGTGCAATTCATGCTAATATTTCAAGGTCCTACTTGTGATGGATTTCCAAAACACTGAATTTCTAGTTCCATATGACAGCTTTGCTTTATGTACTCTTGTTTTGAACTTATTTCAAATGGTTCTTCTTCTTCCCCCGATTTCCTCTAGTTGTTACATCTTCTTTTACATGTATCTCTGCTCTCAGCAGGGATGTCCAAAAACTATCATGGAAGTCACATAACATTTGTGCCTTCCTTCATAATGGAAAATACAAGTATTTATCAAATCTATGGGGGTTTTCCCCCCCACACACAAGGCATATCTGGAGACTGGACCACATTATACCCACCACTCTAGAGCTATGGCATGTCAAATATTCCACGCAGATTTGGAGAGAACTGAATATTTGGAATAGAACAATACTGTGAGAACTTTCACTTGATACAACCAACTTGTAGAAAGAATAGCTAATAACGGTATCAATAATTTCCCTCCTATTGCTGACAGCGGTCAGGTATCAACCTCCATGTTACAAAAGTTTTAACACTGAAAGCAACTGACTGTATAAGGCAATATTTTCCTGCTGGTATCCTGTGTTTATTATATCTAAGGGTAAAGTTAGTCAGCATTGTTACTGTAATGGTCACAAGGGTTAAAATTACTGTCAATATCTGACTGAGGCAAACAACTAACTTGAATATTTACTTGATCCTGATTCTCTAATGTTTCTGAAGAATTATAAGCCCCAAGTGAAGGCTTATAAGACAATGAAGTTTAGATGAAGTTAAATCCAAAGGAGTAACTGAGGATGTTTCGAATCACAGTCTTACAGAACACTGTTCTAGTTTCCCTTTTATATGTAACTCTAGGAGAGGATGGATAACATCTCAGATCCACCAATTTGCTTATAATGATATGTCCAAGTAGCTTATAATTTGGTGCCAATGTATCATTGAGAAGGTCAATATTTCAAAGTCACTTTATCACTGCTAACAGAGAAATTAGGAAGAGTTTAGTTTAGTTTAGTTTATTGAATTTATATACCGCCCTTTTCCCATAGGACTCAGGGCGGTTTACAAAGTACCGTATATACTTGAGTATAAGCCGACTCGAGTATAAGCCGAGACCCCCAATTTCACCCCCAAAAACTGGGAAAAGTTGTTGACTCGAGTATAAGCCGATCCGCCATTCTGCAAGCCTCCGCCGCCGGCGGAGGCTGGATCCGCCATTTTGCAAGCCTGAATACACAGGAATACCCTGTGTGGCCGCGGCTCTCGGGGAAGCCCTGGCTGTCCGCTTCCTCACTCCACGCTGCCATTCGGGGCCCGCGCGTTCCCCGGGCAAATCGCGGTGCCCAGCAGGCGAGGAAACACGCCCGTTCCAGTCGCCCCCCCTTCCCTCAGGAGACGTGAAGCAAGTGACCGCCCGGAGCTTACCGAGGACTTGCGCGCGGTCTCCGTTCCTCCTGCCGACGTTTGGGGAGGTTTGGGCGCCTCCCCAAACCTCCCCAAACGTCGGCAGGTCTCCGTTCCTCCGCGCAGACCTGCCGACGTTTGGGGAGGTTTGGGCGCCTCCCCAAACCTCGGCAGGTCTCCGTTCCTCCTGCCGACGTTTGGGGAGGTTTGGGCACCTCCCCAAACCTCCCCAGGTCTCCGTTCCTCCGCGCAGACCTGCCGACGTTTGGGGAGGTTTGGGCGCCTCCCCAAACCTCCCCAGGTCTCCGTTCCTCCGCGCAGACCTGCCGACGTTTGGGGAGGTTTGGGCGCCTCCCCAAACCTCCCCAGGTCTCCGTTCCTCCTGCCGAAGTTTGGGGAGGTTTGGGCGCCTCCCCAAACCTCCCCAGGTCTCCGTTCCTCCGCACAGACCTGCCGACGTTTGGGGAGGTTTGGGCGCCTCCCCAAACCTCCCCAGGTCTCCGTTCCTCCTGCCGACGTTTGGGGAGGTTTGGGCGCCTCCCCAAACCTCCCCAGGTCTCCGTTCCTCCGCGCAGACCTGCCGACGTTTGGGGAGGTTTGGGCGCCTCCCCAAACGTCGGCAGGTCTGCGCGACGTTTGGGGAGGTTTGGGGAGGCGCCCAAACCTCCCCAAACGTCGGCAGGTCTGCGCGGAGGAACGGAGACCTGGGGAGGTTTGGGGAGGTGCCCAAACCTCCCCAAATGTCGGCAGGTCTGCGCGGAGGAACGGAGACCTGGGGAGGTTTGGGGAGGCGCCCAAACCTCCCCAAACGTCGGCAGGAGGAACGGAGACCTGGGGAGGTTTGGGGAGGCGCCCAAACCTCCCCAAACGTCGGCAGGTCTGCGCGGAGGAACGGAGACCTGCCGAGCTTTGGGGAGGCGCCCAAACCTCCCCAAACGTCGGCAGGTCTGCACGGAGGAACGGAGACCTGGGGAGGTTTGGGGAGGTGCCCAAACCTCCCCAAACGTCGGCAGGTCTGAACGGAGACCTGGGGAGGTTTGGGGAGGCGCCCAAACCTCCCCAAATGTCGGCAGGTCTGCGCGGAGGAACGGAGACCTGGGGAGGTTTGGGGAGGTGCCCAAACCTCCCCAAACGTCGGCAGGTCTGCGCGGAGGAACGGAGACCTGGGGAGGTTTGGGGAGGCGCCCAAACCTCCCCAAACGTCGGCAGGAGGAACGGAGACCTGCCGAGGTTTGGGGAGGCGCCCAAACCTCCCCAAACGTCGGCAGGTCTGCGCGGAGGAACGGAGACCTGGGGAGGTTTGGGGAGGCGCCCAAACCTCCCCAAACGTCGGCAGGAGGAACGGAGACCTGCCGACGTTTGGGGATGTTTGGGGAGGCGCCCAAACCTCCCCAAACGTCGGCAGGTCTGCGCGGAGGAACGGAGACCTGGGGAGGTTTGGGGAGGCGCCCAAACCTCCCCAAACGTCGGCAGGAGGAACGGAGACCTGCCGACGTTTGGGGAGGTTTGGGGAGGCGCCCAAACCTCCCCAAACGTCGGCAGGTCTGCGCGGAGGAACGGAGACCTGGGGAGGTTTGGGGAGGCGCCCAAACCTCCCCAAACGTCGGCAGGAGGAACGGAGACCTGCCGACGTTTGGGGAGGTTTGGGGAGGCGCCCAAACCTCCCCAAACGTCGGCAAGTCTCCGTTCCTCCGCGCCCTGCCTGCCTGCTTCTTTCCGCTGCGGAAAGAAGCAGGCAGGCAGGGCGCGGAGGAACGGAGACCTGCCGACGTTTGGGGAGGTTTGGGGAGGTGCGCGCGCACCTCCCCAAACCTCCCCAAACTTCGGCAGGTCTCAGACGGCGGTGGCTTGGGAGAGGTGCGCGCGATCCCGGAAGCACCAAAGCCTCGGCCGCGCACAAGTCCTCGGTAAGTTTTTTTGTTGACTGGAGTATAAGCCGAAGTGGAATTTTTCAGCCCAAAAAGTGGGCTGAAAAATTCGGCTTATACTCAAGTATATACGGTATTTAAAAACGTCAATACAATACAAAAGTTAAAGACAGTTAAAATAATTAAATTTAATCCCTGAACAAATATAAAACCCCATTTAAAAACTCTCAGCCTGGGCCAGAAAGCTCAAAGAGCCAGGTCTTCAGGTCCCGGCGGAATGACCGAAGGTCAGGGGCAGTCCTAAGCTCCACGGGCAGCTGGTTCCAAAGGGCAGGCACATCCACTGAGAAGGCCCTTTCCCTGGGTGTTATCCGCCGGCAGTCTTTTACTGGCGGCACCCTGAGAAGGCCCTCCATGTGGGAGCGCACAGGACGAAGGGAACTTGATGCCGGCAGCAGGTGTTCCCTTAAATATCCCGGACCCAAGCCATTTAGGGCTTTATAGGTCATCACCAGCACCTTGAATCTCACCCGGAGGGCAACTGGAAGCCAATGCAGCTTGTGGAGTAGAGGTGTTACATGGGAGTATCGGGAAACCCCCATCACAACTCGTGCAGCAGCATTCTGCACCAGCTGAAGCCTCTGAGTGGTCCTCGAGGGCAGCCCCATATAGAGAGCGTTGCAGTAGTCTAAACGGGAGGTCACGAGCGCATGGGTGACTGTGCGTAGGGCATCTTGGTCCAGATAGGGTCGCAACTGGCGCACCAGGCGAACCTGGGCAAAAGCCCCTCTGGTCACGGATCCTATGTGATCTTCAAAACTGAGCCATGAATCCAGGAGGACACCCAAGTTGCGAGCCCTATCAACGGGGGGTATCACCTCACCCCCCATCGTTAAAGATGGAATAGTCTGGTTAACCCGAGATGCCGGTATGCACAGCCACTCAGTCTTGGCAGGATTGAGACGAAGCCTGTTTCTCCCCATCCAGACCTGGACCGCCTCCAGGCAATGGGACATCACGGCGAGGGCATCATTGGGTTGGTTCGGGGTGGAGAAAAAAAGTTGGGTGTCATCAGCATACTGATGATACCCCACCCCGAAATCACGAATGATCTCGCCTAGCGGCTTCATATAGATGTTGAACAGGATGGGAGAGAGAACCGACCCCTGAGGAACTCCATAAACGAGAGGCCTCGGGGCGGATCTCTGAGGAAGGAAAAGAACTGCCATAAAACAGAGCCCACTAATCCCAATCCTGGAAGGTGGTCAAAAGGGATATCATGGTCAAATGGTACTGAAAACTGCTGAGAGATCAAGCAGCACAGAAATAGATGCACCATTATGTCATCGGTCATCTAAAGCAGGGGTCCCCAAACCCCCCCCAGGCAGTCAGTGGCCAGTTAGGAATCGGGCCACACAGCTGGAGGTGAGTAGAGGGCAAGTAAGTGAAACTGAAACCATCCCCTGGGACACTATTGTATGTGTGCAGAAATAGGTCATGGCACAGTCTTTGTGGCATATGCTACTTTAAAATACAGGAAGACACTGCTTGTCTAAAAAGGTTTTTCTGCACATAGAAAGCTAATACTGTTAAAGATAACTACAGTGAAGTAAGAGTCAACAGTTAATAACGCAGAGACAAGAGCCACTGGAGAAGTCCTGATGCTTTGAAAATGGAAGGTAACAAAAAAGAAGCCAGTAAAAGGAACTCTTTTATATAATCACTGATATAATCACTGACTTACAAGAACTCAAAGATGTAATTACCGTCAAGAAAAAAGATTTAAGTCCAGCTTTCCTTATTGCCCTGATGATACCAAATACTGCACCTGGAAGAAGTACCAAAATGTAAACTACAGCATGCAGAATATATGCCTTGGGGCCTTTAGTTGGTTTCCAAATAATACGTGACTCATTATAGCACAATATACCCCTCTATGCATATTCAAATGGGTGCTAGGCCAGAAGAGATCTAACTTCTTTTTCTCTTTTTCATGTTAGAATTTTATGAATCCCTTCATGATGGATCATTAGCCATCACCATGACTTTGCATCTTCAGTCCCAAGTAGTACAGGCTAAAGTAAGCCACTGAAAAGGCAGTTATTAAAAATATTTTGAAGTACTACTGTGGTTGTCATTCAACCTGATTACTTTGGTTCAATCTGTGTAGTGTTGTTGTTGTTAGCTGTGAAGTCGTGTCCGACCCATCGCGACCCCATGGACAACGTTCCTCCAGGCCTTCCTGTCCTCTACCATCTTCTGGAGTCCATTTAAGCTCACGCCTACTGCTTCAGTGACTCCATCCAGCCACCTCATTCTCTGTCGTCCCTTTCTTCTATTGCCCTCAATCTTTCCCAGCATTAGGCTCTTCTCCAGTAAGTCCTTCCTTCTCATTAGGTGGCCAAAGTATTTGAGTTTCACCTTCAGGATCTGTCCTTCTAAAGAGCAGTCAGGGTTGATCTCCTCTAGGACTGACGGGTTTAATTGCCTTGCAGTCCAAGGAACTCGCAGGAGTCTTCTCCAGCACCATAGTTCAAAGGCCTCAATTCTTTGGTGTTCAGCCTTTCTTATGGTCCAACTTTCACTGCCATACATTGCAACTGGGAAGACCATAGCCTTGACTATACGCACTTTTGTTGACAGGGTGATATCTCTGCTTTTTACTGTGCTGTCTAGATTTGCCATTGCTTTCCTCCCGAGGAGCAAGTGTTTTTTAAATTTCTTGGCTACAGTCCCCATCTGCAGTGATCTTGGAGCCCAGGAAAATAAAATCTGTCACTACCTCCATTTCTTCCCCATCTATTTGCCAGGAATTGAGAGGGCCGGATGCCATGATCTTGGTTTTCTTAATGTTAAGTTTCAACCCAAATTTTGCACTCTCCTTCTTCACCTGCAACAAGAGGCTCTTTAGTTCCTCTTCACTTTCTGCCATTAGAGTGGTATCATCTGCATATCTTAGGTTGTTGATATTTCTCCTGGCAATCTTAATTCTAACTTTTGATTCATCTAGCCCTGCCTTTCTCATGATGTGCTCTGCATATAAGTTAAATAGGCACGGTGACAGTATACAGCCTTGCCAGACTCCTTTCCCAATTTTGAACCAATCAGTGGTTCCGTGTCCAGTTCTCACTGTTGCTTCTTGGCCCACATATAGGTTTCTCAAGGGACAAATAAGATGGTCTGGTACGCCCATCTCTTTAAGAACTTGCCACAGTTTGTTGTGATCCACACAATCAAAGGCTTTAGCATAGTCAATGAAGCAGAAGTAGATGTTTTTCTGGAACTCTCTAGCTTTCTCCATGATTCAGTGTATGTTGGCAATTTGATCTATAGTTCCTCTGCCTGTTCGAAATCCTGCCTGTACTTCTGGTAGTTCTCGATCCACATACTGCTGGAGTCTAGCTTGTAGAATTTTAAGCATAACTTTACTAGCATGTGAAATGAGTGCAATGGTGCGATAGTTTGAACATTCTTTGGCACTGCCTTTCTTTGGAATTGGAATGTAAACTGATCCTTTTCCAATCCTGTGGCCACTGTTGAATTTTCCAAATTTGCTGGCAAATTGATTGTAGCACTTTTACTGCATTGTCTTTTAAGATTTTGAATAACTCAGCTGGAATACTGTCACCTCCACTAGCTTTGTTGTTGCTCTGTTTTTCTAATGCCCACTTCACTTCACATTCTAGGATGTCTGGCTCGAGGTCAGTGACCACCTCATTGTGGTTATCAGGGACGTTAAGCTCGTTCTCGTATAGTTCTTCTGTGTAATTTTGCCACCTCTTCTTAATCTCTTCTGCCTCTGTTAGGTCCCTGCCATTTTGGTCCTTTATCATGCCCATTTTTGCATGAAACGTTCCCTTCATCTCTCCAATTTTCTTGAAAAGATCTCTGGTCCTCCCTATTCCATTGTTTTCTTCTATTTCTTTGCACTGTTCATTTAAGAAGGCATTCTTATCTCTTATAGCTATTCTCTGGAATTCTGCATTCAATTGGGCGTATCTTTGTTTTTCTCCCTTGCCTTTCGCTTCCCTCCTTTCCTCAGCTATTTGCAAAGCTTCCTCAGACAGCCATTTTGCTTTCTTGCATTTCTTTTTCTTTGGGATGGTTTTGGTTGCTACCTGTTCTACAATGTTGCGAACCTCTGTCCATAGTTCTTCAGGCACCCTGTCTATCAGATCTAATTCCTTAAATCTATTTGTCACCTCTACTGTATATTCAACAGGGATATGATTTAATTCATACCTGAGTGGCCTAGTGCTTTTCCCTACTTTCTTCAGTTTAAGCCTAAACTTTGCAATGAGAAGTTCATGGTCTGAGCCACAGTCAGCTCCTGGTCTTGTTTTTACTGACTGTATAGAGCTTCTCCATCTTTGGCTGCAGAGCACATAGTCAATCTGATTTCTGTATTGACCGTCTGGGGATGTCCATGTGTAGAGCCGTCTCTTGGGTTGTTGAAAAAGAGTGTTTGCTATGACCATTGTATTCTCTTGACAAAATTCTATCAGCCTGTGCCCTGCTTCATTTTGTACTCCAAGGCCAAACTTGCCTGTTATTCTGGTTATCTTTTGGCTTCCTACTTTAGCATTCCAATCCCCCTTGATGATAAGGACATCACTTTTTGGTGTTAGTTCTATAAAGTGCTGTAGGGCTTCATAGAACCGGTCAATTTCATCCTCTTCAGCACCGGTGGTTGGGGCATAGACTTGGACTACTGTGATATTGAATGGTTTGCCTTGGATTCGAACTGAGATCATTCTGTCATTTGGGGGATTGTATCCCAGTATTGCTTTTCCTACTCTTTTATTGACTATGAAAGCTACTCCATTTCTTCTGAGGGATTCTTGCCCGCAGTAGTATACCTGATGGTCATCTGAATTAAGTTCACCCATTCCTGTCCATTTTAGTTCGCCGATACCTAAGATATCGATGTTCAGTCTTGTCATCTCGTTTGACCACGTCCAGCTTTCCTTGATTCATGGATCTTACATTCCAGGTTCCTATGGAGAAAAAATCTTTACAACATTGGACTTTCCTTTCACCACCAGACACATCCACAGCTGAGCGTCCTTTCGGCTTTGGCCCAGTCACTTCATTCTTTCTGGCGCTACTAGTACTAGCCCTCTGCTCTTCCCCAGTAGCATATTGGACGCCTTCTGACCTGAGGGGTTCATCTTCCAGCGTCATATCGTTTTGCCTTTTGGTAATGTCCATGGGGTTTTCATGGCAAAGATACTGGAGTGGGTTGCCATTTCCTTCTCCAGTTTGTCAGAACTCTCTGCTATGAACTGTCTGTCTTGGGTGGCCCTGCACGGCATAGCTCATAGCTTCATTGAATTACGCACGCCCCTTTGCCACGACAAGGCAGTAATCCATGAAGGGGAATCTGTGTAGTAAACAGCTTTAAAAACAAGCTTCTATAAAATATCACACAGAATCATCTGTGGTCAGGTAATTCACTACTTCAAATATGCAAATGTACAGATATCCCAGAAAACTGAGCATTTCACAGCTATAGAAAAGGAAGTAAAAAGGGAAAAATCAGTATGCCTCACTTCTGTTTTCCCTCAGACTTATTGGCATAATAATACTTGAACAGGATTTGACTCATGGCTTTTATCCAAAGGCCTTTGCTAGGGCAAATTGCCAGTATAAGGAAAAAACTATCAAAAAGGGTATGAGCAGCAGAAACACTTCCTACATGAAACAGCAGAATAGGTTAACACCTTTGAATAAGAAACACAATTCCACAAATGTGCTAGTTTACCCATAATTCTGTACACATTAGAACTGTGTGTACAAGCAGCAACTTGAATTGGGGTAGTATGTTCTCCATGACTCACTTCTCAGAGAGATTCCACTGTGTTTAATTTCATTTTCCACAAACTTGATTAATGCAAAAATACAGGAGATCCTGTTCCAATTTTGGCATGATTTGCCCTATGTAATTGTCAGGTGTAAACTGTGGGTTAAGATTCATATTAGAAATTTATTTATTCATCCACAGTGGAATACTCATTATATTATAGTATTGTAATATCAGTGGACTACTAATCCATGAGAACAAACCCAATAGATTATAATTATAATTTAGAACAGAAGGCAAAGTTTTAAGAGGATCCCCACAAGCATGTAATAAAAAGTAAAAAAAAAGCTACCCAGTGCTGTAATATAATGTAATGATAACCTTGCACATAAAAATATGTATTAAGAATTAAACTCTCTCGGTATACAGTAATTATTTTAGGGCTTACCCTACATCAAAGAATGTTTCTTTCAATCAATGCAATTAGTTGCAGAAGCAGAATAAGATAGTTATGCTTGATTAATATAGCTAGACTGATGTTGTGATTCAGGCTGTGGGTTTGGCATTTGGGTCGGATGATTCAGAGGAGGAGGAGGGGGGTGTTGGAGAGGTTGCTGAGGGGGTTGGAGAGCTTGCTGATGAGGGCCCTCAGCCAGGCCCCTCCCACCTGGTCACGATGCAGACCCAGCTGTGTGAGCCTGCCAGCGTGGATGAAGATGACCCACAGCTGGCCCTGTTCAAGGACGCCTGAAGCAGGAGGCAGTCAATCAGGAGTAAACAGAGGAAGGCAATGGGGCACCTCGGAAGGAGGCAGAGAGAAGCCACGCCCTGAACTGTATAAAAGGGGAATGCGTGGGAGGGCTGGTTTGCCGAAGGCAACCACTTGAAAAGCTCCTGTTTCATGGTTCGTGTCTTGTTCTGTTTGTTTTTGTATCCATAAATTTGGCAGGCTTAATTCCAGCCTCTTGCCTTCTTGTAAAAGGGGTTGTCCCTGCCTTTTCTGCAGGGCCGGTAGCAGGCTGGTACAGAACAACTGAAACTAGTACCGTATTCTGTGCATTTCTCTCAAGAGACCCAAGAGCTAGGTAGAATAACATGAAAAGTGCATTAAAAAAACAAAATATTTAGAAGATGGAACAATCACTGCATCCATCCTTTGATTTTACATTTATGTGTAGAGGTTTGGGACCACTATTTATCCAACACCATGATTTTGGTGGATTACCACTGTAGGCATTTTTGGGAATTAAAAAGTGGGATGACTTGGTATAATTGTGTAACTAACTATGACAAATAAACTCTAAATTCTCAGTGTGGAGCATATGCCATCCACGTAGCCATGCCAAACATAACTGCCAAGGCATGTGATGAATTTGTCATAACCCTCACATATCTATGCTAATTTCAGCAGCATATTG
Source organism: Vipera ursinii (assembly GCF_947247035.1). Classification (NCBI taxonomy): domain Eukaryota; kingdom Metazoa; phylum Chordata; class Lepidosauria; order Squamata; family Viperidae; genus Vipera; species Vipera ursinii. The sequence goes on from NC_139513.1 coordinate 66,973,389, forward strand.
AAAATTACTAGAGTTTATATGGTAAATATCTTTATAGTGACTATGGGGAGGATACGGTCACAAAAGTAAATGGGGTTCAGAAGAGGGAGGGGTCATGAGCAGAAGATGGCTGACAATTCCTGCTCTAAACGATTGTGTCACAGCACATTTGTCTTAGAAGCAAGCAGAGTAGAGGCAAATACAGGTAGAGCCCTTGACTTAGATAGGGGTAGGCAACTTCGGCTCTTTTATGACTCATGGACTTCAACTCCCAGAATTCCTGAGTCAGCTATGTTGGGCTCAATAGTAGTCCCAGCTCTAGCTATGCTGACTCAGGAATTCTGGGAGTTGAAGTCCATAAGTCATAAAAGAACCGAGGTTTGCCTACCCCTGATTTAGGACTATTATTGAGCCTAACATTTCCCTTGCTAATCAAGGCAGTTATTAAATGAGTTGGTGCCTCCTTTTTTTTATGACCCACTATTACCATTAAGTGATTCACTGGAGTTGTTAAGGGTGTCATGCAATGACTCAGCGAATCTGGCTTCTCCCATTGAGTTTGCTTGTTGAAGCCAGCTGACAAATGGTGATAACATGTCCCTGGGGCAGTGCAACTATTGCCAAGTGCCCAAATTTTGATCACGTGACCATGGGGATGCTGCAGCAGTCATAAGACATTTTTTTCAGTACTGTTATAACTTCAAACTGTTACTAAACAAATGGTTGTAAATTGAGGGCTATCTGTACTAAATTTAATCCAAGGCAGTGACCATAAACTAAAATAATGATATTGTAGAAAGCTATCACATTTGGCATGCCTGCAAGTGGGAAACTCTCCCAACTCTTAACCATCACAAGGTACAACTGACCACAGAAATGAAAGATTTGTGAAAAAGAGGGTGAAAAGAGATTCCCTTTTCCTAATAGAACATAGTATAAACTCTGACAGAAAATAGTGTAAGATATGCTGTGTGTATATACGTTTGAGTCATGACTGACTCCAGGAGACTGTCTGGGCAAGTCCTTGCAGTTTTTTGGGCACGATTTTGGAAGCGATTTGCTACTGCCTCATTCCTAGAGCTGAGAGACAGTGACTGACCCAGAGTCAACTAGCTGGCTTTGTGTTTAAGGCAGGACTATAATTCAGTCTCCCAGTTACTAGCCTAGTACCTTAACCATTACACCAAACTGGCTCTAGAGATGATAAGGAATTAAAACATAAAAATAAAAAAAAAACCTCAAGAGTATATGGCAAAAACGTTTAAGAGAAACAGCAAGAATATATTTCAGTTTTAGGGGAAAATCAGTCAGGAAAGCAGCTAGCTCTTTTGACTGCTTGATTGTATGACATCAAGTGGATATTGAGTCTTCATCCCTATTATTATATCAGAAGGCTATATGAGGCTTGTGGCAAAGGAGGGGACTTGTAATTTAGCTGCTCCCGGGCGGGCTGAAAGGCAACACCAGATGATTAGACGTTCCATAGGTATCATTTGATGTTTTGCTATTATATTATTGTTATTGTTATTTGTTATGTTATTGATTACAGTATGATGCTATTGCTTACCATTTTACAGTTTTCATCCTAGCTATTAGAACTGAAAACTGAGCTGATTAAGAGACTGAAATGACATAAAAACCCAACTAAATAATTAATGAATGGCAGATCAGGGACGAGCAAGCCCAGCCCAAGTAACACAGCTCAAAATAGTTTACAGGACAAAAACCACATACTAACATACCATAGTTCTTCCTAACATACATACCGACACATATACTACCTTGTGGTACAATACTGTTAAATCAGCTGCAAAGACACTATATGCATAAGCTTCAATATTAATAGAGGTATTCCTCAACTTACAACTGTTCATTTAGTGACTGTTTGAAGTTACCACCACACTGAAAGAAGTGACTTATGGCTGTTATTCACACTTATGACCGTTGCAGCATCCCTATGGTCACATGATCAAAATTTGGATGCTTGGCAATTGGCTCTTATTAATGACGGTTGCAGTGTCCTGGGATCACTTTTGCAACCTTCTGATCAGCACTCAGTGGGGAAGCCAGATTCGATTAACAACCATGTTACTAATAACTGCAATGATTCACTGAACAACCGTGGCAAGAAAGGCAGTAAAATGAGGCAAAATTCACTTAACAAACGTCTCATTTAACAACAGAAATTTTTGGGCTCAACTGTGGTTGTAAGTCAAGGACTGACTGTACACATTTAGTTACCATAATAAAGTGGCACAATGAACGGTTCTGCCATAAAACTTACCAGATGAGTATCAGCCACTGCTTTTTAGTCAAACTTACCCCATTGGGTTGATATGTGGATAACATAATGGGAGACAAAAATATGAAGAGATAAAATCCTTGGAAGAAAGTTGGAATAAAATCATTATTTAAATGTGTATATTCCATTGTGATGAAAGCAGTTAAATATCTCCATGCTTACCTGCTAGTTTATGAATAGACCTTAGATTGTTATTACTGTAATCTTTCTTGCCAAATCTACCCTAACTGAAAGGGAATTGCTTAAAATAGCAGAATTTTATCAAATCCAAGAAGCCTAGAAAACTGTAACAAGCATAATTATTGCTAGTGAAGCTTAAACTATTGCTATCCATGAGATTGTTCTTTCAGAGAAAATGCAAATGTGCTTTTCATCCAACCATTCAGTCAATCCAGCATCTAACTTAATCTAAGCACAGCCAGCAACACTGCTACTTTTACAAGTTCTGAGCACTACCACTCAGTCAGATATTTTCCTGCTTTCCAAAGACAGTTCTTGCAACTCAGGTTCATCCTGTTACATCAAATTGCACCTTTGCTGCTCTACTATCAGTCTCTCACTCTTTTGAGTTATATCAGTTTATGCAGAATGCACTGTTGAATGTAATGCACTTAAAATTAGCAGCATGCAACACCTCCAACTATTGAAACAGTGCCATCTAAGAGGTTGTGTTATCAATAAGTATAGGCCTCATATGTATTTCCGTGGCCTGACACTGTAAACTGAAAGTTCACAGTGCATTGCCAAAGCAAGATAAGGACTTGGGGGAGGGAGCTGGAGTGGGGGTGCAGGATGGGCCAATTATAATCACCCCTATTTGATTTGTACAGCTGATATTGTATAATTTACTGTGGTGATACAATCTTATTCTCACAGCTTTCCAAGTCAAATCTTTAATTACAGTTACTTCTTGTAGCATGGTAATCTACAATCTACAAAATCCTAGCATGCAGAAAGACACCGGTAAGATTTAGCCTCTGGATGCTAAAGATACAAGGAAGCAGGGATATACTGTAAAACCATAGAGCTGCTTCCATGTGGTGGAGGAAATGGCTCCAGCAATTATGATTCACACTGCAGAGCCAACATGTTAAGCAATTATACAGCAGCAACCAGAACATGCTGCCACATCTCAGGTCCATTGCAGAATGGAGAAATGCCATGAGTACCCACAATATCCCATCAGCTACTGCACTCAAAGACATGAAATGAAAGAAAAAGCCTTCTATTCAGATATGAATATATCTGTATATGTGTATATTATATATAGACACATATATATACATATGTGTATATTTGTATTATATACATATACATATACATACACATACATATACATATATATATATGAATAATACACACACACACACAGAGCAGAGTATCAGCAATTCACAAGAGCAATTCAGAGTAGAATGACAGGCTAGCAAGGATCACTGTGCCCAAGTTGGCTAGAACATCCAGATGAGCAAGAGCCGAGGAGATGAAGCCTTTAACCTTCAAATAAATGGTGTAGACAACCTCCCGAATAAACGCATACTTGCTGATGACTCTCATGTAAGAAAAAAATATGGGGCACAGTGGGGTATCCTTGGCAATCACGGCCACCCCACAACATCATCGAGCGACATTTCTAGGAATTACTTTTCATTGTAAAGATGCCCTCCTGCTTCAAAAGCCTCCCATCTCCAGCGCACAGGCAGATGGGTCAAAGCCGCAGGCGGGAAAGACCAAGGGACTACAGCCGGCAGGAAGCGTCGTCTGAATGACCCGAGGCCGAGCTGCATATCAGAGCCCCCTTCTCTCCCACCCCGGGACAGAGCACGGAGCCGGAGGGCAGAAGAACGGAGGTTTGCGCGAAAGGACAGCCAGCCGTCAAGGCAAAGCGGGGAAACGGACACGAATGGGCAGCGGCGGCTTGGGCGGGCCGCTCGCAACCGGCTTCGGAGCGAAGCGCCCCGGGGCGGCACAAAAGGTGTGACAGCAGCCCCCCCCTCCGCTCCCCGTTTTCCTACCGTGGATGCCGGTCTGGTGAGTCATGGCTCCGCAGCTGCTCCGCTTCACCAGATTGCAACTCAGCCGCCTCTCCGACTCTGGCGCAGGAAACGGCTCGGTTGCAGCACCGCCTGCTTCCGGGTTCCTGCTGACTGGAGCTGGCGGGGCTGGGCGAGAGGCCGCCCGAGGCAAGGCCGAGCCTGTCGCCAAGCGAGCGGCGCAGCGAGATGAGGGGCGGCGCTGCAGCGAGGCCTCCGTTCATTGCCGTCGCCCCCCCCCGGACCTAGAGTGAGAGCTCCGCCGTGTGGGAGCAGCCAGGGGAGGGAGACACGCTTCAGCGCGGACGCAGCCCCAGCCGACGCATCTCAGGTTTCTGGTCCTTACGGAGGAGGAAGAGTAGCAGCTTTGGCCCTGCTGAGCTGTTCTGAGAAGAACACTTTGCTGGAAGAAATATATAGTCAATACAAATATATAGTCAATACCAGGGCTTTTTTTCCTCATAGGACGCTCAGAACGGAGTTCCGGCACCTTTTTTGGATGGAACCTTGTAGGGTAGGCAAGGCAGGTTGTGTGACGTGTGAGTTCCGGCACCTTTTTCTTTTAGAAAAAAAGCACTGGTCAATACAAAGAAAAGAGAAAGAAGAGGAGCAGTTTGGAAAGGCCAGGCAGGAGATAACCAGCTTGGGGTGGTCCTACATCCCAAAGTGGGCTCTTGTTAGTGCTGCCGTATGCTGAGAATTCCATAGCATTATCTATCTTTGTAGAGGGACGCGGTGGCTCAGTGGGTTAGGATGCTGAGCCTGTCGATCAGAAGGTCGGCAGTTTGGTGTGTCGAATCCCGAGTGCCGCGTAACAGAGTTGAGCGCCTGTTACTCGTCCCAGCTTCTGCCAACCTAGCAGTTCGAAAACACGTAAAAAATGCAAGTAGAAAAATAGGGACCACCGTGGTGGGAAGGTAACAGCGTTCCGTGCGCCTTTGGCGTCTAGTCATGCCGGCCACGTGACCACAGAGACGTCCTCGGACAAGCGCTGGCTCTTCGGCTTTGAAACGGAGATGAGCACCGGCCCCTAGAGTTGGAAACGACTAGCACGCATGTGCGGGGGAACCTTTACCTTTTATCTATCTTTGTATTCAGCTTGATGAAGAAAGTTAGCTTAGTGTAAGTAGCTAAGGTTCCAGGTTAGAAACTGGACAGAAAGCCAGCTGGGCCAATCTTAGCTCTAGCCTTAGGAAGGAGGAAATAGCAAACCATTTCTGAAATCTGTCCAAGAAAGCTGCAGAGACTTGTCCAGGCAGTCACCAGGAGCCAGAATTGAAAGTGTACACTCACACACACTCAGTGGAAAAGGCCTACCTGCCTTTCAAAAGAATCAGACATTTCATTGGAATTTCCATGCAGGACTGTGGAGTTGCAAGACTTCCTTTAGACTAGACTAGAGGGCGAGAGAATACAGTGAGCAACTAATTAACCAATCACATCTTATTGTAGTTGGTTGTGGGAATCTAACCTTCAAGGTTTGTTTAAGATACACTGTTTCTTTTGAACCTAGACATGCAATTGAAAAAATGGTGGTTAAATTAACAATGACCTGTTGTGCAAATACAGCCTGTATTGTATGTGAGGTTGCAGAATGTAACAGCCCAAACCATTCAGAAATTTTTATTTATTTATTTTTATTACATTTATATCCCGCCCTTCTCCGAAGACTCAGGGTGGCTTACAAGCTTAGCAGTATCTCCAGTGCCAGTTTAATGGTTAAGGCACCAGGCTAAAAACCTGTGCCAATAATCTCCAGTGCAAGTTTAATGGTTAAGGCACCAGGTTTAATCTGCAAATAATCTCCAGTGCCAGTTTAATGGTTAAGGCACCAGGCTAAAAACCAGGGGAGCATGAGTTCTAGTTCTATGAAAGCTAGCTGGGTGACTAAGTTAATTAGTCTCTCCTAGCCCATCCCACCTAACCATGGTGGTTGTGAGGAAGAAGGGTGTGCTGGATATGTGTGCCGTGTTGAATTATTTGTAAAAATAATAAAAGTGGGATGAAGAAGCTTCTTCAGTTCTGACTGAGTGGTGGAAGACATCATCCACCATTCAGTCAGAACTGAAGCAGCTTATTAGATAAGAAGTGAAATGTCTTCAAGGAAAAACAAAGTCCAGTTGTGTTTTGAAGAAACACCTTTGGGACAATAAAAGTGGAATGTAATAAATAAAATAAATCTAAGAATAAGTAGGAAAACAGAAGCTTCTTTTTCAGATTTAACGGTTTGGATGAAATTGGAAGATCAGTTGGGATATTCTCTTCAGTTAAAAGTTTAGTAGCTCACGTGTCTGAAAAACAACTGCGTTGCCTATGGTGCTACAGCAAGGGTGTCAAACTCAATTTCATTGAGGGCCGCATCAGCATTGCGGTTGCCCTCAAGGGGCCGGGTGGGCGTGGCCTACTGGGTGGGCGTGGCTAGAGTGCATATGGCCTACAGGGTGGGCATGGCCAGCTCTACATCGTTCGCATCAAGGGTGCCTTTGGGGGCCTGGGCAGGAGTGGGACAGATCTGAGGGTCTCTGGCAGGAGGAGGGTCTCTGGGCCAGGGCCAAGGCAGTGGGGGCCGTTCCCTCACTGTTTCCAGAACGGCTTCACGGGCCACATGAAACCACTTTGCGGGCCGGATCTGGCCCCTGGGCCTTGTGTTTGACATGTCTGGTCTAAGGTGTACTGCCCATTTTGGAAAATAAGATAATAAGGTATCTACCATAGCAGTATGTGCTGGCAGAGCTTTTCCTATGTCTATATTCCCCTCCCCTCTCCCCTCAACTGTTCCCCATCTTCCAAAGACTCCCAATGTCTGTTTCTAACTGGCTTTGCTGTATTTCTCCTGATTATTTTCTTCCAAAGCATCACAGTGACAATTAGCAAGGCAGCTAGCCCACGCTACCTTGTCAGGTAAATTCAGTTTTAATTGCCACTGTATTGCAAAGGCCAAACCCTAGGAAGAGTAACCAGCATTGGGGAAGGTGGGCTGCAAGGACAGGGTAATATTTGTAGTATCTACCAGTTTTTTGTTTTCAGATTCTTTGTTATAGTCACTAATAAACAGTGGTACATAATGTACATTCACAATTTACCTGAACTAGATAGTTTTTGGAAAAAAGGTATCTAAACAGTGAGTTAGGGAAAGGTTTATTTAAGACAGGCATGTCAAACCCGCGATGTCACGTGACATTGCATGACGTATCTGGACTTTTCCCCTGGCAATGGGATGGGTGCAGTTTTGGCATGATGCATCTGGCCTGCGGGTTGGCAGTTTGACATGCCTGATCTAAGAAATGTTTTTCAATTATTTTTAAATTTTTCTCTTAAAAACTCTTGTCACTCTGCTAGCCTTATTTTCTCACCCTCCCCACAATATAACAACTGTTATTGGAATGAGTATTGCTGTAATAATGAGGGGTTAGCCTTGCTTCAGATGTATGCGTCTGTGTGCATTTAGAGTGTGAGAGTTTGGGTAACTCAAAAAGAAACACACACTGAGATTACAGGTTGAAGATTACAGAACAGTGGAATAAAATTATATGGAATAAAAAAAGAATATACTTTGGGTGGATTGTAAGTTTCCAAACATCCCAATGTCATATGGTTTTTCTTTTCAGCAATAGTGATTTAGAACTCATACTAAATCTCTATAGCTAAGAGCCTGTCAGGTGCTCTTTAACTGGAAGAGTTCCCCTCAAGTGACTGCTGGAACTACAGAGTCCATCAAAAGGGAAAAGGGAGATGAGCTGAAAGAAGAGACAAGTGATGAAAGCCCAGAGAGGATCAGTCTAATCAATAGAAGCCATGTTACAAAGATCTGCAATTTAAGTCCTTTAGACAAAGGATACAGAAGTACATTCCTTTTTACTAATGCTTTGGGTGTTTATTGCCTCTAATTGGCAGGAGATTATAGATGCAGAAAGCCAGAGCATGCAAAGCTGAATTAAAAATAATGGCTCCATCTTACAAAGGGGTTTCACTGAGAATTCAGTAACTTTTCCATGGGAATCATTTGGCTGTCAATTTCTTCTGTATGAATAGTCTCCTATGGGAAGAATCTGTGTTTGTTTTGTTCTGGTAACAGATAATTGGATTGCTTCTTCATAGCTTGAAGAAGCGTTAATGGTTCTTCTGTTTCTTTAATTAGGAAATTTTGCAAAAATGACGGTGTGTTCCATGTTTAGATGTTACTAAACAGATTAAAGGATATACAAGAGTTATTTTTCTGTTTTTCAGTCTCTGAAAGTCTAGTTCAGTACCTTGCTGATTGCTAGTCTTTTTTTTCATTCTGTTATGAACTTCAATGTAATTTGATTCTCAACACACTTTTTTTAGATTTTCTAAATCCTGGTTATCCTATTATTAAGTCATAATATGATTTAGGTGAGATTTCATAGAATTACAATTAGAAATGACTATAGTGATCATCTTGTCCAGTCCTCTGCTTGGTGCGGGATCCACTAGAGCAGGGGTCCTCAACCATGCCAACTTTAAGACTTGTGCACTTCAACTCCCAGAATTCCTCAGCCAGCTGGCTGAGGAATTCTGGGAGTTGAGGTCCACAAGTCTTAAAGTTGACAAGGTTGGGGACCCTTGCACTAGAGCACCAGTTCGCAAAAGGTTTGGGTCCCTTTATAATCATAAAAGTGGTTGAGGACCCCAAAGAGCTTTAATTTATATGGGATCTATCTGTCCATCCATCCATCCCGCAGAGTCAGAGTTGACTGCTGACAAGATCATTCCAAGATTTCCGAAGCAGTTGGCAATTGCTTGTTTCCTCGAGCTGAGACATAGTGACTAGCTCAAGATCACCCAGTTGTCTTTGTGCCTAAGGCAGAAATAGAACACATGTTCTTCAGGTTTCTAATGAGGTGCCTTAAAACCACTACACCAAATGTGCTCTCCTATCTATATTAACTATACTGGAAATTAAAATCAAGAAATACTTGAGAACTGCTGCCCTAAAACATGTCTGATAAAGATCTATTCAGCCCCTCCACAAAGACCAGCTTCTGCATAAAGACCACTAGAACATTGTGTGAATCCAGTAATAGCAGTTAGTTCACTAAATCGTGCTTGAAACTTTTAGGCAATACAGGAACCAAAGTGAATATATTGGAAAGTATACTCAGAATAAATGCTAAAGAGTAAATAATATGTATGAGATTTGTTACATTTCATTAAAAAACAGGGTCATATTAATTATCCAGATTTCTGCCACTTTTAGGCAAACCATTTGAGGATACAAAGGCATTTCATGATTTTTTTCTTTTTTCTTTTTGCATACTATCTAAAGTTTTTCTTTAGTGTTCTATTGCCATCTAGTGGATTTTCAGATTTGGCCTTTTTTTTTTACTGCAACAGATAGAAGCTACCTCCTTTTGTAGAAGGGTGCAAATGAAATAAGTTCTGATGAAATTCCAAAATCAAAAGGTGGCAAGATTCCATCTGAATCTTCAGAATCTGAGATTTATAAGCAACAGGCCTTGCTTATAAATGACTTGGCAATAGGATAGAGAGGCAAGGTGTGGAAATACCATACATCAATACTGTTATACAGAAATGTCACAACTGTCATCATCAACATGCAAAGCTCAACACATTTCACTGAAAAACTATTCTCAGCAAAGTCTACAAGTAATACTCAAATTGTCTGAATGGATCCAAAGAAACAAGATGAACAATAGATAACCTTAACCACCTATGTTTCATCAAATTTAGTATGATTTTAAAAGACAAATAACAACGTCAGTGAATCAAGTGAAAATGAACTTGAAGAAAACAAAAGTCATGTATAGCAATTATTCCCAATCTTTGACAATAAAAAGTTGAACATCATGAATTGGGAAGTTCAATAGCTGGATCCACTGATTACATGCCATTTAAAGTCAGTTTTTGCTAGATGGATGACCATATAACTTTGATTAATAAAAAAAATCCACCCCAGTCAAAAGATTATCATGAAAGGTGTTAGTAAAGAAATTCTGAACTGAAACTGGATTAGAGAATGTTTGGTCAACTTTATGTTGCATTACAAAAGCATGATATTAACCTAGTTCAAGAGGAAATTATTTAATCAATGGGCTGATGGGATTGCAAAACTTGGCCTTAAATGCAAATGTGATATAGCAGTTGAAAACTACCGAAAAGTCTAGGAAATGGCAAATGCTTAACATATCACGAGGGACGCAGTGGCTCAGTGGGTTAGGACGCTGAGCTTGTCGATCAGAAGGTCGGCAGTTTGGCGGGTCGAATCCCGAGTGCCGCGTAACAGAGTGAGTGCCTGTTACTCGTCCCAGCTTCTGCCAACCTAGCAGTTCGAAAGCATGTAAAAATGCAAGTAGAAAAATAGGGACCACTCCGGTGGGAAGGTAACAGCGTTCCGTGCGCCTTTGGCGTCTAGTCATGCCGGCCACATGACCACGGAGACGTCCTCGGACAAGCGCTGGCTCTTCGGCTTTGTAACGGAGATAAGCACCGGCCCCTAGAGTCGGAAATGACTAGCACGCATGTGCGGGGGAACCTTTACGTTTACCTTTATAACATATCACAAGAAAAGAAATCATGGATTTGCCAACAGTTATATGACATAATTTACCACTTTAGTATGTTTTAATGAGTTATTTTGTATTATATATATATATATATATATATATATATATATATATATATATATATATATATGCATAAATGAAATAAAATAGAACATGTAATGAAGTAGGTAGTTTCACTGAAATGGCAGTGGACTGGCTGTATGATACAATGAAGAAATCAATCCTAGACAATAGCAATCCTCGTATCTATAGAAATGCTGGGCAAATGATGTAACTCAGTTCCAAAGGTATTTAACTGGAAAGGTTAAAGCAACTGAGGGCATCATGAATCGGAATCAATTGATTTGGCATGATAATGTTGATGCATGTAGATCTACCGTGAAATAAGCCTCATCAAATGATATGAAATAAAAATAAATTGGAATAAACCAGCTTATGGCTTAGATTGGTATGTGAATCCAATCAATACTTGATGGATCTGCATGCATCAGGGCACTGGCTCTAGGAAAGTAGGAGATCCTTTTCTCCTGGGTCTCTTGAAACAGATCTTTCCATTCTATTTTTACAAGTAAAGACTGGGACTGTGTATCCGGATGATTTGGCAGTAGAAAACTACAAGAGAACTTTTCAGCACTGTGGGACACATTGCTGTCAACCTTGTTAGAGTTTTACAGCTTTCCAGCGCAAAAATAAGCCCACATTCAAAATGAGCAGGAGGCATAGTTTAGAAAAACTTTTTATCTATAAAATATATATAAACATGATACATACAGTTTCATTCAACTTTGGGGAACATCAACAACTCTTAACTTGGAGATCAGAAAGAAACAGAGAAGATCAAGACAAGCCCAGACCTAGACTGGATCACATGCCTCACACAGCCGATACTGTGTCTTAATCAAAAACAGTTCTCATTGGCTGGTTTGTTGCTATGGCTATTCTAGTTCATAAAATGTCTTACACAGTGACAAACCTCAGATTCAGTATCCTGCAAGAAAAGCACAACTTCAGATGAGTCCAGAGTGCATAAAGGTGTGTTTAAGGTGACTTTGCCTCATTTGTTATAGTTCAAAAGTGTTCTAAAATGGGATTAAAATAATAGAATATTATTAATAATAGAAATAATACACTCAGTATTGCAAAAATTGAAAACTTGTTTTATGCGAAGATGAGTCATTTTTCATCTCCCAGTTACCTGAGAACAATTCCAGGATGTGTAGAAGGATGGATCCCCCAGTTACGAATCTTGCATGAGGTTGCGATGGAAATTCAATTTGGATTATTCCCTCCTTCCCTTGCAGAAAAATAAGGCAAGCAAACCTACCTTCCAATCTATTTTGATTCCAGGTGCTCCCATGCTCACAGGTACAGTATTCTTGAAAGCAGTGTAGCATTGTTTGCCATTACCACCTTCTGGAATTTTATTTAGTCAGTCAGCAACCAGGAGCAGATTAAGCAAATAGCTGTTGCTGAGGCATTCTTTTCATTGTGTATGGGGACATTATGTGCTTGCTTAGTCATTTGTAATATCCTCTCCAATGGAGGTAAGTACAAACATTAATTTCCTCATGCTCATTATCCCAAAACCTGGGTGAAAGGTTATAAAAAGAGGAGGAGTAGGGAAAAAAGAGTTATAAGATTTATCTCTTTTTTTCCAGTTTTCTTAAGTCAAGTTCCAGAACATAAACCTTCCTTGCCATTAAGGCTCCCCTGACTGTTTGGAGTCATATTTTCCTGACCTGTAATTATTTAGCGGCAATTTCTTAATAAACCCTTTCAAAATTTATGATCATATAGGCATCTCTCTTGGTCTTTTCCTCCTTTGGTATCTATCCTGCAAATTCTAAATTAAGTGTCAATATACAGATTAACAGAAAAAATGCCATATTTTATAAGATGCAAAAAGGTTTAAATTTTAAATGTTTCAAACTTAAAAAGTGGGTTCCAGCTTTTCCAGAAATATTTTTAAACATCCTGTACACCTTTAGTCTAATTGTTATTAATTTTATATCTTGCTTTTCCCTATCAAAGGTTCAGGTAATCACAAGTAGTCCTCACTTACCTTAACAACTAAGATTGGGACCATAATTTCTGTCACTGAGCAATGCAGTCACAAAGCTTTAACATCACTTGTAGCTTAGTGATGGAAATGCTATCACTTCTGGTTGGAACGATTAAGTGAGGAGTCACGAGGTTACCATTTGTAACCTCCTGCCAGTTTCTTCATTCACTGCTTGTAGGAAGCTGGAAAAGATGATTACAAATACAATAATGTGACTGCAGGGACACTGCAACGATTGTAAGAATGAGGACTGTTCCACTTGTTCAGTGCCATCATAAATTTCAACCGTTACTGAATAAGTGATCATTAAGCGAGGAACACCTGGCTCGAAGACCTGGCTCTTCGAGCTTTCTGGCCTGGACTGAGAGTATTCACTGGGGTTTTAATTGTATTTTAATTTTTTTTAAAACCCCATTTATATCCCGTCCTTCTCCGAAGACTCAGGGCAGCTTACAATCTAAAGCACAAATCAATGTGCTTAGCAATAATTGTAATTGGGTTTTAATTTCAAGGTTAGTGTAATCATTTTAATTGTTTTTAATTTTTGTAATTTGCATTGTTTTTAAAAACCTTGTGAACCGCCCTGAGTCCTACGGGAGAAGGGCGGTATATAAGTCTAATAAAATAAATAAATAAATAAACACCTGTACATGAAGGCTGTGTGTCATTTTATCCTCAATTGTGAAAAACTGTAAAATGGTCATTCAGGTATATATGATTTGATTCTGGCTTTCTGAAGCCAGGTTTCGTGGTTGCATTCTGGCTGGGGAGAACAAATGCTGGTGGCTCCTGTACGCCTGTGGTCCTTGTCTCCCTATTTGCATCATTTGCTGCCTTTCCAACTCTGATTGCAGGAAACTGAATTTCCTGCAATTTCAGGATGGGAAACAGAGAAAGACAATCCTGAATATATGCATATTGCAATTACAAAATAAAGGACAGCTACACAACTTTTCCCCTAAGCTATATCTTACCCCAATATAATGTGGCCTCATTCACTATTCAGCCCTCAGAATATCAAAAATACTAAATGCAGCCTTTACCAACTAAAAAGTATATTGATTGTTATCTGCGGGTAGGATACTGAACACAACTAACTGAAGTCACAGATAGCCTTGAATTATGACAATTGGGACCAAAATTTCTGTTGCTAAGTAAGGCAGTTTTTTTTATGTGAACCATGCCCAATTTTACTCTCTTTTGCCACAATGGTTAAACAAATTGTCACAACTGATAAGTGAATCATGCAGTTGTTAAGCAAATCAGGGATCCTCATTGAATTTGCTTGTTGGAAGCTGGTTGGGAAGGTTACAAATGGCGATCACACGATCCCAGGATGCTGCAAACTTTGTAAATACGTGTTGGTTGCCAAGCATCTGAATTTTGTGGGGAACTGTGGGGAATGCTATGGTTGCCGTAAATGCAAAGTGTAAAGTCACTTTTTGGTGCTGTTGTAACTTCAGATGGTTGCTAAATGATGGGTTGTAATTTGAGGATGACTTGTATTCAATAAAGGATGTTTAAACAAGCCATGGTTTAGTTTGGGGTGTAACCATTAACTTAAATGCATTATGTGAACCACAGCCAAGGTCCTACTTTCTTATAGCACCTGTCCCTTTGAATGATCTCCACTCTGACAGTCCAGTTGCCCTGTCTCTTCTGGTCTTTTGGAAGGCAGTAAAAAAAAAGTTTTTTTCCCTGGGAAAGCATTGGGTTGGGGTTAGATGTGTCCATCTCAGGCGGTTATATGATGCCTTTGATGGCTGGAATGTAACTTTTTATTTCTGAACTATTGATTAAAGTTTGTAATTTCACATTAGCTGCCCAGTGTTGCTTTTCAAGCTGGGTAGCCAAATACATTTAATTAATGCCAAATTCATTGTGAGGGATTGTGGGAAGGGTAGGAAAGGAATAGAAGTACCAGTCCTTTCAGATAGGCCAGATGAAGGAAGAGACACTGCAAGGACTACTAGAACTGAAGTCAACATATCAAACAAAATCAAGGTGGGGTATCTTGAATGTCTTTCTCACTCCCTTTTTCTGTCCTAGGTCTATATTTACTTAAGATTTCTACATTCATTTTTCAAAGTTATCTCTGCAGCCCTTTTACATGAAGAGAGCATAGACATAAATGATCCAGAGACACTAAGTAAATGGCAGTTTATCTCATAAAGAGCAACTTAGCTCAGGTGATAGCCCAGCTATCTGGGATAAAAACATTTCAAAGTCCTGAGACAGGCTCTGCCTTAATTAACCCACTATAAACAAAGCTGAGAAACCACTTATAACAGTGATGGTGAACCTTTTAGAGACCGAGTGCCCAAAAACCGGTCCCACCCCAGCTCTGCCCCTGCCCCGTCCCCCACCCTGCCAGACCACCCACCGCCTCCACAGCCCGCTGCAGATCGCCCAGGCAGCCCAGCAGTGCCATTGGCAGCTAGACTCTCCGCCCGCGGCCTGCAGCATCAACTGCGCGCAATGGGGCCCAAGGGTGGATTCTTGCCCTGCTGCCATGTCCTTGGCTGTGCTGCTCCATGTGGGCTGGGCTCAGGGGTGACTCTCCTCCTGGGGGGCTGCTGGTGAGGGGGCTGTGGGGGGAGGTGGGACTGGGGTGATGGCGTGCATGCCCACAGAGGTGTGAGTGCTGCCCCTGGCACACGTGACATAGGTTCGCCACCACTGCCCTATAACAATTTCCAAGCTTTGTGTTTATTCCAGACTAGTGTTAAAAGATCCCAAGGGGGGTCATGACATTGAATGAACTCTATGACTTAGCAGAACCTTGGTTGTTTCTCATTATTTCAAGCAAATAGTGATATCATAAACCTTTGATAAGTGTTGTACAAGGCAAAGCATCAGAAAGAAACTGGACAGGAAATATAGAGACGTCAAACGTTAAAATCTACTCAGATGATGCTCGATTATGAAATTAGTGGCGGCATTGGCAATGATGTTATCTGAAATGAGTCAGCATGTGCAACACAGAAAAAAAGTGTGAATTCTGTTATTTGTGTCTATTTCTAGCAACTCTCTGGTGAACAAAATTTAAAATGAAAAAGCAATATAGAAACCCTTTCCCTCAGTGAAAAATGGAAACGGCAACCATGATAAAGCCACATAAATCTCTGGAAGCCAGCAACCAAGTAGCAAAACATATTAGCTTCCTTTTTGGTTTTCCATGTGCCCACCCTGGAAGACATATCAGTGCAGAGGTGAAGATATTCTTGAGTTACAACTGCTGAAATTTTGCATTGGCTGGTGTCTAGGATTGCCCAGGTTGTAGTTCTGTTGGGAAGCACCCAGCCTGGCAGGAAGCTAGCCTGGAGTTGCTGGGCAACTGCAAAAGGGCTAGGGTAGATCTCTTCCCCCCGTCCCCCAAGTATCTTGCAGCTTTATCTGATTGTGCCCAGGAGTAGGTCGCCACACTGGTGAGATTCCTGTGTTAGAGGCAGAACACAATAAAGGAGTTAGCTCGAACTCTGCAAGGATGGGTCTAGTTGTTTGCAACTGATACATTCAGCAATACATGATAGATGTTCTGCTCTCCATACATTGGGGACAGAGTAAGTGGGCACTCAACTCTCACGAGCAAGCATAGCGTGTACTATTGTTGGTTGTTGCATGGCATCCCTTTCATTTCCTATTTTATTTGAGAGACAGCTTATTTTCAGATAACTGAAATATATCTAAACATTAGCTATAGATCAAAAATAAAGTTGTATCAGTGGAGAAATTCTGAAGAAAGGGTTCCTGTTTAGAACATTATAGTAGTTTTCTACTGCTGTATCACCTATTTGCTTTTCTTTTTTACATTACGTTATTCTTTAATGTTTTAGAAACTAAGCTACTTAATCCTTGTTTTTTATTAGATTACTACTCTTCACTTCTTCATTTATTACTAAGTGTATTTTTGTTACATTTGTCTAGGAAATCATGGTTACTTCATTTGTTCTGTGGGTGTTGTGGCACTAATGTATTGTTTCTATTAGAACGTTGGAAGACTTCTATTTGCTAATCACAAGATTTCACTTCTTAAGTTATTAGTAACTGTATCTTTATTTTTGTTGTTTTCTAAGAAACCACGGTTACTTCATTTTCACTGTGAGTTATTGTTTTGGCACCAGCTTATTACTGAATATATAGGGACGCGGTGGCTCAGTGGGTTAGGACGCTGAGCTTGTGGATAAGAAGCTTGGCAGTTTGGCCGGTCGAATCCTGAGTGCCGCGTAACAGAGTGAGCGCCTGTTACTCGTCCCAGCTTCTGCCAACCTAGCAGTTTGAAAGCACGTAAAAATGCAAGTAGAAAAATAGGGACCACTATGGTGGGAAGGTAACAGCGTTCCGTGTGCCTTTGGCATCTAGTCATGCCGGCCACATGACCACGGAGATGTCCTTGGATAAGCGCTGGCTCTTTGGCTTTGAAACGGAGATGAGCACCAGCCCCTAGAGTCGGAAACGACTAGCACGCATGTGCGGGGGAACCTTTACCTTTACTATTACTGAATATGAATGTGCCTTTGAAGTCAGTTATTCTAATAAAGAGGTTTGGGCAAACGTGGAGTTGACAGACTGCAAATCATAGCACATCCAAGGCCATCATGACTTGAAGACTTCCCATCGGTTTCATATACATACATTTCCTCTCAGTTTTATCTCATCTGTGTAATCAACACCCTTCTGCTTTTCCTGCAGGTCAAACAGCTGGCAATGATCAAGCTGCTTGATTCCTGTAGTGATTTGTTGTGGTCACATAATGATCCATGTATATTTATTTGTGAGTTGGTATTTCTAGATAAGGCAAACAATGTTGCCCTGGGGGGAATAAAAAGTTTGTCTTTCTCCTCTGACAACATTCTCAGCCTATGAAAGATGAACAGATGGCAAATAAAAGAAGGCTACCAATAGAGGTTAATATTTGTAACTCAGGGTTGAAATGAGGAATCCTTGGTGTGTTCTGAGCAGGGTTGTTTTCTTGCAGACATTTCATTACTCAAACTAGGTAACGCTGACGGTATTTCCATAATTATTTATTTGAAACAGTGCTATTCTAAATAATAATACAGAATCTGCATAGAGGTTTACAAATAATTTAAAATAAAAAAACAGAGATGTTACTCAAAGGACGCGGTCCCTAAGGTGATCGGGGGCACTAAACATCCCAGATGGTCTCAAAAACGTGGACATTTTGACTTGTCCAGATAAAGCTAAGCAAATATAATTTAGGACCTCACAGAAGGAAGGGGCATTTCAAACTTCCAGTGGTTTTTTTTGGTTATGGTTTTCTTATAATTTCTTATAAGAATTATGTTTCCATCAATTAAACCCTCCTATATGGTTCACAAGATCCTCATCAATAAAGATATGCTTCTGTTTTGCATGCCTTCACTCCCTCTGTTCAAAGAGGGCTCTTCATTACCCCATCACAGCATTGTCATACATTTTGGTGGCATTCTTCCCCAGTTCTTCTCTGTTAGCATTTATCAATTAGAGCCTCTCTGTATCTAAAACCAGCCTTTCTGCCAGCAAGGAAACGGTGCTGAGTTGTCAAATTGACCAACAAATATTTTATAATTAGATTCCATAATGCACAGAACTACTTATAGGCTTCAAATGGTGAGAAGGCATGACCATGACTAACCAAAGATGTCATTTCCTATGAAAATCCTCTTTCTACATTATTAGTAAAGGTAAGGTAAAGGTTCCCCCGCACATGCGTGCTAGTCGTTTCCGACTCTAGGGGCCGGTGCTCATCTCCGTTTCAAAGCCGAAGAGCCATTATTACTATTGTTAAAAGTGAAAACCAGTGCTTTGAACTGGATATGAAAATCAAAACAAGGAACTAAACTTTTTAAGTCTTATTTTGTTGAATCAAACCAAAGACTATTTAGAATGGTATCCTGACTAAAAGAAAATCTAGTTTGAATAATAATTTACTAAGTTTGTATGCCATCTGACTCTCAGCAGCAATGTGTGGTTTACACCACTCCATTTGGTCATCAGAGGTGTAGGGATTATGGATCTGATGGGAAATATGGTGTGTATGTGCACACACATTTTCTAAGAGGGCTAATTTTGTCTAGAATCTTTGGAAGTTATTCAAGACAGCAATCAACACTTATCTGCAACGTCTATCGCAACTCCGGATGGTTATGAACTCACCCAAGCAGAGAAATAGTATGAATAATAAGCTCAGTTAAAGAAGTTGTAAGAGGAAGGAAAGATTTATTCAGAAAAGAGAAGCACCATCTACTCATGAGACTATAAAAAGAAACATGTACTTGGGCAAAAAAAATGCAAATCAGATTATAAAGGATGCAGACGTGAATTTGAAAAGTAACAAACCATTTAAACCATTTTAAAAGTGTTGAGCAGAAACAGCAAAACAGGAAACTGCAAGGGAGCCAATGAGTTGGACTGCTTAAAGTATCAAAAGATGTTTTCTCCCCCCCCCCAGCATTTCATGTGTTCATATTTTCAGGATCATTTATGTTTACTGTATATGCTTTTATGTGGTTTTATGAAATGTTATGTAGGTCAGCCTGAGTTGTGCTGAGTGGACAGCTTTATAAATAAATAAATAAATAAACCTTTATTGTCAAAGTACAACATGTGTACATTGAGATTAACTGAGCCTCCCCCCCTGCTCTCTAAAAAAATAAAATCTCTTAAGACTGGATTTTCAGACTGGATTTTTCAAATAAGTATAAAACATTTCACACTGAGGTCAGAATTGCTAGGTTGTCATATATCCATACACACACATACAGATACTAATTTGGAGAAGTACAGTTAGTCCTTGTTTGCCTTGGATAACCTCCCTTTGGCTTGGATAACCTCCCTTTACAAATAGCATGGTAATAAATAGTAATTGAAAAGAAAACATTTCCCCACCAATGTGCACATTTACAACTATGAAAGCTTAAGTTTGAAACTGATTACGGTCTGGTCAGTTTCAGGCAGTTCAGGGAGGGTTCATATCAACTAATTAAGGTCACAGCTGATTTTGTTAACTTGTGACTAGCACTTTTTAGAGATGCGTGGTGCTGCTGAGAAAAGTAGCTCGGAAAGAAGACCTTGTCTACGCAAATGTCTCCACCCTGAAAGGGGACTGATGTGGATCGATAGGGGTAAAGTCAGTGCTTTTTTGTAAAAGAAAAAGGCGCCGGAACTCACATGTCATACAACCTGCCTTGCCTACCCTACAAGGTTCCATCCAAAAAAAGGTGCCGGAACTCCATTCTGAGCATTCTATGACAAAAAAAAAGCCCTGGGTAAAGTTATTGCAGATTACCCCACTACTTTTAAAACCAACATCTGCTTAGCCCTGCAGACTACCTCGGTGTAGTTTTCTTTCTCTTGAAACGGACTTATCCGAGCAACGTCTGGTGGAAAAGAGAAGGGGTCGTGCTGCGGTTTTTGATGAAGGGGATCCTAGATCTCAGCCCGTCTGAGCACTCTGGACCAGGGGTCTTCAAACTTAGCCCTTTTATGACTTGTGGACTTCAACTCCCAGAATTCCTCAGACAGCGTGCCTGGCTAAGGAATTCTGGGAGTTGAAGTCCACAAGTTATAAAAGGGCCAAATTTGAAGACCCCTGCTCTGGACAATAGGTAAGCCGGTCAGCCTAGAGAAGGCCCGGGGGGAATGTTTGCGCCCTCCTTCACTAATTGCAGGTTCGCATCTCACCAGGCTCAAGGTTGACTCAGCCTTCCATCCTTCTGAGGTAGGTAAAATGAGGACCCAGATTGTTGGGGGCAATTAAGCTGACTTTGTAATAATGCCGCTTGGGGGGGGGGGGCGAAAGCCCTAATAAGCAGGCATATACATAGAATGAAGGCTATTGCTAAGCACATTTGATTTGTGCTTAGATTGTAAGCCGCCCTGAGTCTTCGGAGAAGGGCGGGATATAAATGGGATTAAAATAAAAAATAAAATAAAATAATTCCCTCGCCAGGAACGGCGGGAAGAAGACCCCTTTGGGTTCCCTAGAAAGGCAAGCTCGGCCAGCCGTCGTTACGAAACTGTGGATGAGCACATCGAGTGAGTCCGAGCAGTTTCCCGCCCGGTTGCAAAGAGCAACAAACTCAGGACGTCAAGAGCGGAGGCCACAGAGGCTCAGCCGCGGTTGGCTAGTCGCGTGTACTACTCATTGGTTGCACGGTCGCCTCTCCTCCTCCTCCTCCTCCTCCTCCTCCGGCCCTGCTGCTGCTCGCTTGGGGTGGGGCGCCGCCTCAGTTAGCAGTCCGTTCAGTTCGTAGGAAGAAGGAGAAGGAGAAAGAGAAAGAGAAGCAAAGGGATCGGATGGGGTTTCGGTCACCTCCGTTAATGTCTTCAAGCTGGTTTAAGAAGTGCTTCTTGAACGGCGAGACGAGGCGCGGAAAAGGCGCTGCTGAGCAGCAGCAGCAGCCACGAACGGAGGAGGGAGGCTCGCAACAGCCGAAGCCGCCGCCGCCGCCAGCTCCTTTGCAATACAGGCGGCCCAAATTCCTGCGTGGAGCTGTTTGCGCGGAGAAGTTGGCTGGGAAGCGACCCATCTGCTGCCCCTGCCGGGACAGGCCTCTCCAGTGGAACACGGGCTATGCCGAGTGAGTATTCTAGGCACCCTCGGTCAGGGGTAGGCAACCTCGGCTCTTTTAGGACTCGTGGACTTCAACTCCCAGAATTCCTGAGCCAGCACAGCTGGCTCAGGAATTCTGGGAGTTGAAGTCCACGAGTCCTAAAAGAGACAAGGTTGCCTACCCGTGTTCTATACTGTTACTGTTTATTTGAGCTTATTAATTATTGCCCCCATATCTAATATTCATAATATTAGCCAATCCAATTGAGGAAGGACTATATATTAAAAAAGCACTCTCTTTCTCTCTCTTGCACACCCACACCCACACCCACCCCTCTTGCACATGTGGTATATAAGCCCTATATCAATACCTATACCTACTTAGGTTGCACACCTATACTGGGTATGTCATTAGAGTTTGGGAGGAAAACAGTTTAGGCGGGACACAGAGAACTCTGTTGTTAACAACTCTGTTGTTATTAAGTGAACAGTGAAGTGCTTAGTCATTTATTCACTTTCATTATGGGTTCTTCTTCATTATCTGGCAGCAATATGCAATTGCCTACCCCTGCCCTAGGTAGAAGGCCGCTTGCCAGAAACAGGACGGGATGCAGAGACGCCCCCGTGTGAAACCTGACTCTTGCTGCCTCCGGGCTTGGTGACTTTTCTCGGGTGCTAGTTTTTTGGGGGGTTAATCACGGGAAGGCTGCACACTCGCTTCAGGGACGAACTAAAATGTTGCGTGTGTCTGTAAGCAAGCTACAACAGCAGTCGCGCATCTTGCCAGCCCTTTGAAACGTGCCCCTGCTGCTGTTCTGCTGAAAAGCAGGCTTATTAATTAAAGTGGTAGAAACTGCTATAAAGTATTTCAGTTTAATAAGTCTGTTATTCCGGTCTACCCCCGTGACATGTTTAGCACGTTTTTGTACATTCCAGCAACTGCCCTTGAGTATAAGAACAAATAAAAGTAAGACAAGAATAAGGCAAGAACAACAAATGTTGACTTTGGGGTATGAAAAGAGAGCTAGACTGTGGGAACGGCCAGAATTTGGCTTCCCAAGAATTTGGTTTCTCACCCTTCTGCTTTTCCAACCCCCTTAACCTCAAGCTCTTCACTTGAGTTACAGTGAGAGCAAACTCTCCTGGCTCATGGGCAGGCTGGCATGTGGGAGGTTTGGGAAACGCTATGATAAAGCCTTCACATATATCTTTTAGTACCTTGTTTTTGTATGATCTCAGAGGCACCTGAGAAATTCTCTCTGTGTATCCAATTATCTATGTATGCTATGTTGTATGAGAGGGATGGAGTTTTTTGTAATGTTGGAGGTGAATAAAAAGTTCAGCGGGCAGTGCTCACGGGGTTTTTTTCTGGAGACGAGGCTGCCTGGCTGGTTCAAAGCTCTCTATCGACTCAGGTCTGAATTCCTGTCCCTTCGTCCGAATTTCTTTCCCCTTCACTAGACATCCAAATATGAATAGTGCCAGGGTATTGAAAGGAAAATGTGTCCCATTGTTTTTCCTAATCATGAGTCTGGAAAATTATCAAAGTTAGTTTACATTAGCATGGGCTGACAGGCTTTGGTTAACATAGACTTTCTCAGCCTTAGTTTATCACAATTTTAGAAATTAGACATTATTTATGAGGTCACCCATTACTTTGAAATTTCTAAAAGATATTGTTAAACTAGGGACAGAGTACCCAGGATCATATTAATATCTACCTAGTAACTGCTGCCAAGGAATATTTGTATTTAGGAGGAGTTCAAAAACCAAAACTGCATTATGACAGCATCTTTTATACAATAATCAGGTAGGCGTTGTTTGGGTATTATAAAGTGTTTTATGGCAAAACATTATGATAGTTATTGCCAATGGTATTGTGCCATAATGTAATACAATATCTGGGGTCTTATGTGCAGAAAATTAGCATAAAGAGAATTTTTACTTGTATGAGAGTTTTGTAATAACTTTATGAAGTTAACACATAACTTCACCAGTTGTATTTATACTAGTGAAGATTCCTATCATTGTGTTTGCCTAAAGAAAATGTGGGCTTCTAATAGCTGCGGGGCAGAGAAATGGCTTCCCTGGAACTTTATCTGCTTTATTACACAGCTGCTGGTTGTTAATTTAATGGCATTAGCCTAGGTTTGTTGCTAATTCCTTTTCTTGCAAGGATGTTTTAAATTTAGGAGCACTGTTAGGAGAGAGAAGAGAAAAATGGGAGTTTGGACTTCCCCATTTATATTTGCCTTCATTATTTGCATTTGAAACCTGATACTTAGACCATAATTTAAACCTCTTTCTGGGGTTTTAGAGGCAGTATTATGTTCAGCTTTTCCTGGTGTGACATCTGCTACCTTCTTTGAACCAGTATAACCTCAGTATCTCTGCCTTTAAAATTTCTCAGTGAGATGATTCGAACATACTTGATTCCAGCTAAATTTATATTCTGTTTTTCTGTCCATGCAACGCTTGCAGCATTATTGCAGATAGAGCCCTATTCTCCATGGAGCTACTCTTGAAGATGGGTTGAAAATTGCAACTAGCTAATTGCTCCTATCCAATAGTTCAGTGGGGTTGGAAGTCACACTGCTATATTCATTGCCTGTAAAGCCGCTGGACCCAATATAAATCAGCCGGTCACTTAGGATCAGGGACTGAAAATATTACACTCTTTCCCAGGGCAAGTGATGAGGAAGGGTTTTCAAAGGTAAGGACATTTTTTGCTTCAGCAACTTCATCATTCAGAGGACAACAAACAATTCTTACAAAGGAGTGAGATTTAAAAAGAATAAAGTAGTGAAGAAGTGGATGAGTGTTTTTAGGTTGTTCATGCCTTTAAAACATTAATTGCCAAGTATACTGCAATAAATTAAATGCTTAGTTTGAAAACTACATTTTAAAGGGGAAAAATAACACATTGCTTCAATGAGACAGATTTTTCTCTGTTCCAACAAGGGAGTGACTTTGATCAAGAGTGCAGCAATCCGTAGTGAAACAAATATGCTGTATTTCTATATCAGGCATGTCAAACTGCCGGCCCACGGGCTGGATGCATCATACTGAAACTGCGCCCACCCCATTGCCAGCAATGGGGAAAAAGTCGCAATACGTCACGTGTTTGACATGCCTGTTCTATATGATCGAATAAATCTCCATTACCTTTTAAAACAGAGGATTCATAAAATTATCTTGAGTGTCTTCAAATATTATTCAAGCAGGGATTCTGTGGCTTATTGCCATGATGTCATATCTTTATTGTATCTTTATTGTATCTCGTTCTCCTGCTTTTAATTCCTCTCCTTGGAATTTCTTCCATTTTTTCCCCCCATTCTCTAATAATGGGCCAGCATAGAGAGCAGGGGTGTCAAACTGCCGGCCTGCAGGCCGGACGCGTCATTGGGAAGCCACGCCCACCCCATTGCCGGCAATGGCGAAAGAGCAATGATACATTGCGCGACGTCACGTGACGTCGTGAGTTTGACATGTCTGATATAGAGTATTTGCAGCTTTCCACATGATGCTTTGCTTTGCCTTTTTTCCCCTCGTTTGGGCCACCCATTCCCTTTTATACAACTGCTTTTTTTGGTTTGCTGGTGGCTCCAGAGGTTCCAAAACACATACTGTAGCTCCTCTGACACCTGTTTCAAGGTTGCAGCTTTATTGGTAACTCTGCTGATGCTGGGTCGTGGGGTGGGGGTAAAGGTTCAGTGGGGAGGACGTGAGAGAGGCAGAACAGATACCTGCATTTTTTTCTAAGCAACCAGTGCCAACACTCAGTGACAAAGAAATACAAAAAGTTCATAATTTTCACAAATCCATATGGCTGTGAAAGTTGAACACTAAAAAAGAGGGAGAAAAAGGTGATGCCTTCAAATTATGGCAAATTATAGGAAGAAAAGGACTGTTCCTTTGAGGGGACAATTAGCAAGCAATTGGTTGAAAGAAGGGGAAGGGGAAAATAATTGATAAGGTGAATTGATGAATCAATTGATGAATCCAAGAAGAGTTCTATGGAGAGTCTCAATCATCCAGGTCATGGTTTAGTTTATTAGACTTATATACCGCCCTTCTCCCGTAGGACTCAGGGCGGTTCACAAGGTTTTTTAAAAGAAACAATACCACAATTACAAAATTTAAAACAATTAAAATGATTATATTAAACCTTGAATATAAAAATCCTAATTAAAAACCAATTTAAACCCCAATTAATACTCTCAGTCCAGGCCAGAAAGCTCAAAGAGCCATGTCTTCAGGTCCCGGCGGAATGAACGGAGGTCAGGGGCAGTCCTAAGCTCTACAGGCAGCTGGTTCCAAAGGGCCGGCGCACCCACAGAGAAGGCCCTCCCCCTGGGTATTGTCTGCCGGCGGTACCCTGAGAAGACCCTCCCTGTGGGAGCGCACAGGACGAAGGGAGCTTGATGCCGGCAGCAGGTGCTGTCTCAAAGGTGCTTTTTCCCCCAAAAGATAATTAGACTTTCTTGAACTTTTCTTTGAAAATGATTTGCTTCTTATCCAAGAAGCTGAAGAAGTGAAGACGCTTCTTGGATGAGAAGCAAAATGTTTTCAAAGAAAAAAAACCAAGAAACTCCAATTGTTTTTTGGAAAAAAGCACCTTTGGAATCCCAAGAAGAGCTGTAGATTGTTGCTGCAGTCAGTTGAAGAGGGAGACCACTTGCCCATATAGTTAGTTAGGTTCTATTTGATATGGCTCAACTAACTATCTAAAATATTGAAGATAAAATATCCTTACTTGGGCAAAGTTGATTTAAGATTCATCTTGGTTGATAACTTTGAAAGAAAGGAACAACACTAGGTCCTTTCTGTGTGTATTTGAAAATCAATTACCTAACCCATTACGTAATGTGTGCTACTGGGATAGAGAGATTTCTTAAGATGTTAATATTGTTCATCCTTCATGTCTGTGCTTTTATATTTCTTTCCTGTGCGACTAGCTTCCGCTCTTGCCAGAGTTGCTCCCTTTGTGTGACAAAGGATTGACATCATCAGTTTTGTTACGACATAAATATTGAATCAAAAATTCTGTCTTTTGAAATAGAGTACACTGTGTGTACATGCTGATTAAGAAGAAAAGAACATTTTGCATCTCAGCTATTTCCTGTGTTTATGAACTTTAGCACTGTGAAACTGATTTAGAGGAAGTTGGATGGATGTGAGGGTGATCTGGCTGCAACATCTGTTACCCCATTGATTCCTAGGGTTGATTTGGCTGCTCTGACTGACTAGGCAGGTGTCCCCCTTCCTCATGGCTCCTTGTGTGTCCCTTCTGAAGCTGTACGCTAGGTGGAAGAGGACAGCCATCCCAGGAGGTTTATGGATAATTCATATTGGGGGAAAAATCTCCCTATCTGAGATCATTTAAAGGGACACAGAGCAAGGCGAGAGGAGCTCATCTCCCAAATGGAATTCACAGATATATGAAGAGCTCTAAGAAGTACAATCAGATTGGGGTAATAGCTAAGCCCCGTGTTCTAGTGCCATGTTAGGTACAAAGCCAGACAGGGGACCTTAGGCTAGTAAGTCTCAGCCCTAGGAAGAAGGCAAACCACTTTGGAAGTTTGCTAAGAAACCAGCAGGGATTTGTACAGACAGCCATCAGGACTTACACTGATTTGAAGGCACACACATAGACAAGAAGTCAAACAGCTTTGTTCAGCCTAATTCTGCCTTCCCTCTGCCCCATGAGGTTTAGGTTATACCTTCCAGAATTGTCAGTATAGCTAGAGCTGGGTGGATGTTCTGGCCTTATAGTTTGAATGCATCTGAAAAGTATTACATAAGTACCATGAGATATTGCCAGTTGAAAGATTCCTTCTCTACTTGTATGTTGGAAACCACTTTGTTCGTGCTTTGATTATTCCTGAGAGTTCTCTGTTACCTTGTGTTGTTGCTGGTACAGTACAGTACAGTACTATACTTTGGCATTATTGCATACAGGCAGAGGCAGACTATTTCCATGTCATTGACAATATAACTGTTGGTTGTGTCCATAGAATCACAAGTTATGAGAGTCTGTAAATTGGGCTTAAGTTCATACCAACTTGTGGAGATTTAAATGTGCTCTCTCTACTTTACCAGATTTGGGGCCTGAACAGTTGTGATTGTATTTCCCTGTTAAGATGTATGATTGCTTAATGCGTTGACATTGTCTGAAACTTGATGATGTATTAGTTGAACTTAGGGATTTCTTGTAGAACTAGGATTCATGTTATTCGACTTAATCAGCTTATTTTATTTTAGTCTTATTTTAGCTTACAAAATCTTGTACCATCAAAGCAGTTAAGCTTACAGCAACTAGAGAAGCTGGGAGATCAGAAAATTTTTCATATCCTTTATAGCAGGGGTGTCAAACTGCCAGCCCTTGGGCTGGTTGCATCATACGGAGGCTGCGCCCACCCCAGCTCCGACAATGCAAAACAAGTCACGTTATGTCACGACACGTCACCTGACGTTGAGAGTTTGACACCCCTGCTCTATAGAGATAGAGGTCCTTAAGGTTTTAAACTAGGTAGGTGACTTGCATGAATTAGATTGCGTTTAGGAAGTGAATGGCTAATTATATAAAGAGGCATAAATTAAGGGACCAAAAAAATACAGATTACAAGTTGATAATCCTCATGGCCTGTCTGATAGTTTCCAACATCTCCTGTTATTTCTTGTTACATACAGTAAATCTAGAACCCATTGCTAGGAGTTTGCCATTGTTAAAAACAGTTAAAAACAGATGGTGGATAGATAAAACTTGAGAAAGGCCCTAGCCTAGTGACTCTGCAATTGTTCAAAGATAGGAGCACTATTTTAGGCAGAAATGTCCATGCCCAAAAGAGAAATGATGAGTTAGGAAACGGATAGGATTCTTGTAGAACTGCAAAGAGATGTTTAAAATCCTAGTGGGATAAACCGCTGAAGATGATTTCCACACTGTTCTTATGGGGCTCATAGAATCTGATAATGAATAAAGGAAGAAGAAAAATGAAACAAGAATCATCTCCTCTCTGAAGCCCAGGAAGACAGTGTGAATATTAAGCAGAAATATTCAGGACCCCAATTCCACTGATTTTTGTTCTTAATAACAGACCAAGATTTTGTTGTGCTGTGCTCCATATGTGTCATTTGAAATAGTAATTATTAGCATCTCTGTCTAAAGCAAATCCCACCCAATTCATTAGACAAGACTTTCAAGCAAATATGTATAGCGCTACAGTGTAAAAGATACACTAATGATAGATCAGGCTTCCTTTACACAAATTAATTGGGCTTGTTTTTATCTGAGGCATGCTTCAGTTATCCTGTTTTGAACTATAATTATTTGTTTCATCAGAACCGTTAATGCAGAAAAATCAGAATTTAATGAAGACCAAGCAACATGTTGCCAAATTTCTATCAGGAAGAGACACTTTGGGCATGGCAAAGAAGAGGATCAGGAATGGCTAATTTTGTGTTCTAATGAGGTGAGTTCAGAGATCAAAATCAAACATGCTTCTTTTCATTAAGATATATTCCACTGTTTTAGGATAAGGAGGAAGGAATTGAATGATAATGTGCCCAACTGGTTATGTCTCATTCTTTTCATTCCATGGAGTTGCAAGAATTTGAACTTCTTTAAGGACAGAGAGGAAAGAACTAGGTAGAACTGCAATTACCAGCTGCCATGATAGGCTCCAAGATTTTCTTTAAGAACCTTTCAATATTTATCTTGTGGGACTGTTTTTCATTGCCAGATTTCTTTTCAATGGGTAATCGTGTGGTAAGAAAAAAAAATCTTTTCAATATAGACTGCATTGTTCTGCAAACCATTAGAGTATTTGAATAGCAGCTTCATGCTGGTAACTATGAACGACTTGTTTGGTTCTTAAATGTGTTAGTAAACCATTGTGAACATCTCGCAAAAGACATGAGCTTTGAATTAATAAGCTTTGCATTTTTATAATTAAATGAAAATAAAAATAATTATCTCCAGAATAAAGTTTGATGGAGAGGGAGTTTTATATTTTATGAGGTGGGTAGCTGAGGTCCTTATGAAGCAAACCAAATCCCTGCTTTAGATTCTCTGGCTTCCTCTTGATTATTTTGACAGCTTACAGTAAACAAGAGATTGCCATTCCTCATGGTGTGAATAACGCTTGAAATCCCTAAGAAGCATGTGTGAGCTCTTCCATATGCCAGCACAAAGAAATAACTGCTTTCCTTGTGGTTATCACCCATTTTATCTTTAATTTTATTCAGGTATTTTTGTGAAGAATAAAATGGGGGGGGAGAGGTTCTCTTGCACAGAAGCTGCTTTGTTTTCATAAGCTTGATTTGCCAGATCTACATGATGCATCTTGTATGTAAAGAAAGGAGTACAGTGGGCATGCATGTACCCACTTCATTTGTTGTTATGTTTATTTGCAAGAGATGAATAGGCATTGACATTTTCAACCAAGATAGCAATACATAGGCAGTTTGTAGTCAAGGTTCTCTTATAAAACTATAACAAAATCCTTTACAAATTGGAAAAACTAAAATTTTTAACAAATTTTAATTACTGCATGAGACTCATTTTTTGATGATTCTGTTTTTTTGAGATTAGCAGGCAGGATTGATTAGTATCATTCTCTTATCACTTCTTGCCTTTTCAATTATAACTACTTTATCCCTTACATTTTATATCTACCGTAATTAATAAAATGCATACTTTTGGATATGTGTGTGTGTGTTTACAAAAGCCAGGCAGGGTTGGAGCCACCCAGAGCTTGGGGAAAGGCTGTTCCATGACATAGGCACAGCAGCCAAGAAGTCATGTTGCCTGGGTTTCATAGGATGATATTCTTTAAGGGATGGGACTTGGTGATATCTAATAACTAGCTTGCAGACCTGGATACTTTAACAAGCCTTCTACTCATCTCTTACTATGATGAAGATAAAGCTGAAATATTGTTGACTTGTCAAGACTTCTCATTGAGATTCACGCCCAAGCAGATAATTTTATCTGGGTCTCACAAATGTCCTTGCAGTAACAGGAAGGAATGTCCCATATGATGATCCTCACAATGCTTCTGCTTTCAGTATCTGACAGGCTATTACTGGGCACTGTTCGATGGCCATGGTGGTTCAGAAGCTTCAATTCTGGCCTCCAATTACCTGCACTGTTGCATCAAGCAGAAACTAGAGGATGTGATAGAAGGCATCACTGAAGATAATCCTCCAATGCACCTCAGTGGTCAGTGCATTTGCCAGAGTGATCCAGTGTTTGTGGAAGAGAAGAAAATTCAGCAGGAAAATGTGGTCATTGGAGCTCTGGAGAGTGCCTTCCAGGAATGTGTGAGTTATCCTACTTTCTTTTTTATTATTGTCCCAAGAATTGAATTACGTTGTATACTGTGGGAAAGGAACAAATCATGGAATCATGCAGTTTACACGTCAGTGCAGTTTGTATCAGTCATCAGTCAGGGTCCCACCGGTAAGAGATTGCCGGCGGGTAACGCCCAGGGATAGGGCCTTCTCAGTGGGGGCACCTGCCCTCTGGAACCAGCTGCCAGTGGAGCTGAGGACTGCCCCCGACCTCCGTTCATTCCGCCGGGGCCTGAAGACCTGGCTCTTCGAGCTCTCTGGCCCAGGCTGAGGATTAATTTATTTTAATTGGGGTTTTAGTTGCACAGGGTTAAATTTAATCTTTTTTAAACTGGTTTTAACTTTTGTATTTTTGGTTTTAAATTCCCTGTAAACCGCCCTGAGTCCTCAGGGAAAGGGCGGTATATAAATGTAATAAAATAAATAAATAAATAAATAAATAAATATTTTATAGATGGCTGATGGAGTTAATTTTACTGTTTCTGGTTCTGGCAGGACGGCTGCTAGATCAGAATAAAACAAACCATGTTTTCTTGGTGGCTTGTATTTCAGTTCCCAACCATCGTCAGTATGGCCGATGGTAAGGAATTGTGAATAGTTTTTGGTTGTCTATCTTTGGCCTATATCTTTTCTATTTGTTCTATCAATTCTTATATCGATAAGGATATGTCTTGTGCACAATGATATAATAAACTTCTGTACTTACAGTTTACAATTTAGCATACTTGTTTTACTTGTTTTCATCAACCATCAGTGGGGAACAATGGTGATGAAATTAGGCTTCAATGCTGGGAAATCTGATATCTGTCTTACATCATTAAATACTGTTTTTACCAACAGGATAAAATGATAGGCCAGGAGATGAAAGCAAGCAACCAATCAGCAGGCTGCACTGCACTAGTTGCTCTTTATCTGCAGGGAAGGCTCTATGTGGCAAATGCAGGTGATAGCAGGTGAGTTCAAAACCCAGAAGATCACTGGATAGGTTCTAGCATGTTCCTTTAATATGGGTACGGAAGACATTTAGCACTTTATTTTAGCTAAGTACATTTTCTACAGTTATCTAAATGTCTACATTTTATTAAGCCTAAAATTGAATATTTTCAAAGAATAACAAAATCCACACATTTAAAAAATTGCTATGTCAGAATTGTTTCCTTCTAATAGAATTAGAGCATAAGCATGCTTTTTTTAAAAAAAGGTAGTTAAAGTGGGCATTTTTTAAAATAATGCAGCTTCATATGACCCAGATTTGGTGTAGGAATGTGGCATGTAGAACAAGTACAATCTTCCAAAACCCTACCAGAAGATCTCTTTCCAGGTTGGATCACAAGAAAGATGGCTTCATTTTAATCCTACCTATGTTGGTTTCCTCTCGAAAATCCCATTCCCAGCTACTGGGAAAGTGAGGCTTTTAATTGTGAACTTCAGAGTAAGGTGCCTTACACAAAAGAAAATAGCCTTAAATTGAAGCAGTTGAGCTCTTGGACTGACCAAAAAAGAATCTTCCCTTACTATGTTATTACTCTTCCATCTTAAAAATGAAATGGGAGACAACCATTAAAAGTGGCAAAACTCCTCTCTTTGAAAAGAAAAAAAATACTGATTTTTCAGGGCACTTCTTGTTCGAAAACGGAGCATCATTCCCTTGAGTTCTGAATTTACCCCTGAGACAGAAAGGAAGAGAATCCAGCACCTGGTAAGTAGTCATTTTCTATTTTTTAATAACTAATTAACTAACTAACTAACTAACTAACTAACTAACTAACTAACTAACTAACTAACCAACCAAAACATTTAACTTGTGTCTGGTAAGTTCAAGATGCTTGTTCCCAGAATGGTCCAGAGTAAAGAAATGTTATGATTTTTCTGAACATTGCAGATTGTATCTATTCTGTATTATTTTGAGTGTTACATTGAGCCTTGTTCAGTACAGGTTTCCCCAGTTTGATACCGTCCAGATCATTTCAATTCTCTACATTTTTAGCCCATCTGCCATGCTGGCTGAAGAATTCCGGAAAATGTAATTATGTATAACTAGACATTAGGCTGATGTTCTTATCATTTGGAACAACAAATTGTTTGCCCAGTGATGAAATTCACACCTTTTATCTTTTTCTATGAGGAAAAGTATGTGTAAAAAAAAAATCCTTATGGGGAAAACTGAATGACTTCCTTAAAATCAGACTGTAAATACAAGGGCCAATTTTTCAGCTTCTACTTCCCAAGGCTCACCTTTGTATTCTGAAAACAGTATTTTGAATCTTTCCCCGTTTTCATTCTTTTCCCTAGGCTTCCATCTACCCAAAGCTCTTAGCAGATGAGTTCACACGGTTTGAGTTTCCAAGGAGATTGAAAGGAGATGATTTAGGCCAGAAGGTCCTCTATCGAGATTACTCAATGGAAGGCTGGTGAGTTTCTTGAATTGCCTAGATTTAGGTATGTCGTATGAACAGGCGCTCACTCTGTTACACGGCATTCGGGATTTGACCCGCCAAACTGACGACCTTCTGATCGACAAGCTCAGCGTCCTAACCCACTGAGCCACCGCGTCCCTATTATGAATAATCTTTTGAGTCTTTCTGTTTTGGATAAGTAGTCCTTCCCTTCCTTTTTGCCTTAGGTTGCTTTTTAACAACTTGTCTTGGTTATGGTTTACATCCATTTATTTGCCCTACCTACTTTTACTCTTTCCTTACGTTTGTAATCCTTGTTCTAAATTAGACCATTTAAGTTAAGAGAATCCCAAGAAACAATGCAGTTTACCTACAACCATATTGTTTTCCTTGCATATTAATAATATTGAAACTAGAATGGATCCTGGATAATTTTTTGTTTCTTTCTACACACTGATAAATATGCCATTCAGAGTTTCAATGATCTTAAATTGTTACTTTCTTTGCTTAAAAGTGGAAATGAAAACCAGGACTCCTCCAGGACAGATTTCTTATATTTAGTGTCTACAATGGGGAACAGTAAATGATGGGGGAGGGTGAAATAGGTTTGCTAATAAAAAATAATAATTTGACATTTGGTGAAGTGGACTTCTATAGCCTGAAGCCTGAAATTGCTTTAGAACTGCTGCCCCTATTACATTTCATATAATGTATTCGTGTGTGATGTCATGTAAATGTTGACCTCTTTGCAAATAGTTTTTTTTCAATCATTTAGAGAAATGAATACAATGTTGCTGTAAATCTCTGTGAGATGAAGCCTTAGATTTCAACAAGGAATTAAGTGTCCATTAAGATCAGGTGGTTTAAGTATCCATGCTAATTTGTAGACATAGTGTGGTGGAAGGAGAAATAAAATGAAGACTCATTTCTCTGGTTTGTTTCAGGGGATATAAAACAGTAATGAAAGATGATCTCAAATACCCTCTGATTACTGGACATGGGAAACAGGTATGATGTCCCTCAGGCCTTCATAGTTTGAATTGTACTGAAACTCTATCCTCTTTTGTTCTTGTAGAACTTGATGACCAATTCTTCTCTAGATGGATTTTGGGATAAGAGCAGATTACTTTGTGGATCCTAGCAGAAAATCAAATTCACTATCATGTACCTTCTTTTTCCATTTTTTTCAAGAGTCTCTCTCTGTCTCTCTCTCTCTCTCTCTCTCTCTCTCTCTCTCTCTCTCTCTCTCTCTGTCTGTGTCTCTCTGTCTCTCTCTCTCTTGGTCTTAATCTCAGGGCTTTTCCAATTAGTTTGCCACCCTTAAATGTGCTCCATATGAGGAACAGATTTGGATTTTGGCCTTGCCTTCAAGTGGCCATGTTGGCTTCTGTGCTTTTACTTGAGAACAGAAAGCCGTCTAGGCTAGCATTTATGAGGCAGACCTGGCTGTAGCCCAGGGTTATAAAATTTTCTCCTGCCCATTCTCTGGATTATTGATGTTTCTCCCTATGTTAACAAAGAGTTCAATGCAAGAGTACTACAGAATGCATACTGGGGAGAGAGTTCTTGAGAGGATCCTGGCTGAGGAAAGATATATGACAATCAAGGACACCTTCACTATCCTGAGTCTCACATACACAACTGAATATAATTATTATCTTGGGAAAGAGGAAACCTGCAATCAATTACAGAGGGAAATACCTCTGTCTAAGAGAATAGGCAACTCTGGTTCTTTCAGGCCTAGAAACTTCTGGTTGTGGAAATTTTATTTTATTTCCCAGAAAAACCTGGTAGATTTGAGACCTGACTGTTGTTCCTTTTTCTTGTCTAGGGACAACTCCCTATTCCTCTCCATCTGACAAGATGCCTCCTGAGGGGAGGCATCTATACCGCATAACAGGAAACTTGGTGGCCTATCCCTTCAATGTGGTGTCAGCCTAGTCTTCACTGTCTCATTGGGAACTAGACAGGAAACCTCTGAGGAAGAGGAGGATGGAGGAAGAGAATTGGCACCACCTTCCTATCCCTCTTTTTTGCTTCTCTTTTCTCATGGGGCATAATCAGTGGAGAGGGTTGATTTGACGATGGGACTGATGAGGATGCCTTGGTCACCCAGGGAGCTCTGATGAGTGGAATGGCAGGGGCTTTGTGGATGTTACTAATCTTTAGGTGAAAAGGAGTGAGGGGATGGGACATATAGCCCTGCCAATTTCTCTTTGCTAACCCAGCTGTCCAGTTCACCAGAGGCTGCTGATGGCTTTGGAGTGTTGATGACATTTCTCAGTGGTGTTCATGGCAACAGCGCTGTTGAGGGACAGCCTTCTTATTTGGCTGCAACAGTCAGAGAAATCCTCTGACGTGGCCACAGACAGGAAGCTACTCTTTGTGGCTTTGTTGGCCATGAATCCTCTAATTCTAACAATTACAGTACACTGATAAAAACGAAGTGTAGAAGAAAAAAGGTTATAAAGCTATACTAAGGGAATCCTTGCCACTTGAAAAGCTAATGGACATGTTGGGCACGTGTGCTCTCCAGAACAGGTTAGACCAAAAGCAGAAGCTTCTGTGGCTACTTATGTGGGGGCATGTTTCAACATTTTCACTATTTTTGGCTATTTTTTATTATCATGTATTTGGGAGCAAGCAAATTAATTCAGGGAAGTAATTCAGAGGAACTTAATTGTGAATGTGTAATCTCTGTGTTAAAACCTAAATAATCTTCAATAATCAGATGTTCCCTGGTTGTGTTAAATTTAGAATTCCTAGCCTAAAGAGTTTTCCACTGTGTGGGTTGGCAGTTACAATTTCAATGCAGTCCAAAGGACGCCAGATGGGAGAAGACTGGTTTAATCTTCTGGATATTTTAAAAAAATGAAAGCAGCCAGTTTATTGATCACCTTATTAGACAGCTGATCTTGGGAGCTCTTTGCTTCTAAAGTAGAACAGTTGGCTAAAAGCACAGTTGCTAAGATATTAAAACTCTGCCCTCTGGTGTTCCATCTCCATTTTTATTTTAAATTACTAGGTAAAAACAATGTTGTCATGTAACGGTATGCTTCCTATGCAATGGGAAAATGCTACTTTTTCGTGATAATTATACTGTTGACTATGCTGATATTGCAAGCTGCAAAATAAATATTTGGATACAAATATAAATATTTGGATACAAATAAAATTACTTATGCATTACTGCTTACTCTAACTCTTGGGTGACATTGTTGCCTTAAGATGCTACATCTTTAGCCTGGACCTATTCTCATCTCTTTCAGGCTCGTTTACTAGGTACCCTGGCTGTATCTCGAGGCCTGGGAGATCATCAGTTGAAAGTAATTGAAACAAATATTGAAATTAAGCCTTTCCTCTCCTGCATCCCTAAGGTAAGAAAGTACTATGCTACATGGATAGTAGCAGCCTGTAGTTTAGATACAGTACTTCCTTTTCTCTATATTTAGCCTATTCATTATTTTAGAACAGTGACTTTATTTCAGAAACTGAAACAGTGCTAACAAGTGTTATGTCTGAATAGGCTGTGTATGTAAATATGTGTGGGTGTTTATGTAAGAAAATAGATAGCATTGCCAAGATCTTCCTGGATTGAATACTGTAGGGAAGTCTGCAATAATCTTTCACATTGGTTAAAATAAATATGAGAAGCTTCAGGATAATCAGGTCCCAAATCACAGGAAGGGGTTCTTCCGATTTTCAAGTACAATTATTTGCAGATTTTTTACCTTAACGTGAAGATTTGAGAAACGAAGTGGCATATGTAAGATATTGGGGGCAAGACTGTTGATGTGTGTGTTCCACTTCCTTACAAGTATTCTTATATTTTAATCAACTCAAATGCCTTCGTAGAGATTGTTGCACTCCTAAACCTATAACTGCATGATTTACTGACCCAAATGATAACCGTGTTTTAGATAAAGTATTGTACATACCCAACCCATGTATCCTGGAGGAGGAAACTTGAAACTGGGAATTCAGCTAATTAAGCAATGTAATTAGTGTAACTGTGGATGAGGCTTCCTGAACACAGAACTAAGATCTTACTGTGGAGGCAATTTCTTGGTCCCAGAGAATGCATTTTTTAATTCAGATTTTTTTCAATGGACAGATGTCACTGTGATTAAGTGCTGCCAGGTTTTTGTGTTGTAGTATTGCATAATTGCAAATCTATACAACATTTACATTACAAATTACACCTTCAAAATTTGATTTACTGTTATATTTTGGTAGGGCAATCTTCAGGGCTTCTAAAATACAAAAACATTGAGTGGTTGTAAATAGGGTATAGCTTGTCAGTGTGTGGGTTTATAAAATTTCAGCACCTAGATGTTTAGGAATCTCAACTGAAAAAGTTTTTATCTTTTCATTATTTCTGACTAGGTGGAGGTATTTGACTTAATGTCAGAAAATGTTAATGAAGATGATGTCCTCATCCTGGCAACAGATGGCCTTTGGGATGTTTTGTCCAATGAAGAGGTAGCCCAAATGGTCATAATTTTTCTTCAGAACAATACAACTGATCCATACAGGTACAATTTGAGGTTGTAAAAATTCTCATTTGTAAATATTTTATTAGCTTATAATATAAAATACAAAAGTACAAAAGCAAATAGTAGGGAACGAAGAAAGGGGGAAGGGAAAAAGAAAAGTGTGGAATAGAGGGGGGGGGGAAGCATTGACTTCCAATTCCGTCTATTCCATTAGCATCGAACCTCAACTTTTTACATTTCTATAGTAGTATAAACTAGCCATTTCGGTAACAACAAATCAGTCTAATCAGGTTGCAAAAATTCTGGAAATACCAAAGTTTTGATAGATCTCTCTACGGAGCTTTATCAGAACTGTAGCAATAATTAATAAAGTCCATTTTCTGTAACAGTTGACTGATAGTTAATTATAAGGTATATTTGTGAACTATATTCAGCCTGATGATACACATTTTTTAACATTAACAGTACCAATTTTGAAGGAATCCTTGAATAATCCATGGCAATGAAAATAATTGCCAGAAATACTGGTGTTAAAAATATAGGAAGTGAAACATGTTAGTCTGTGCAATTATAATACAATTATAGTACAGCTGTATTATACAGCTTATTGTAGGAAATAAATTCTGATCGTTTATCAGTATCCTTTGCTTATGGAGCAGAAGTCTTCAACGTTTTGGGCACCAGGGACTGGTGCTATGGAAAAAGTTTTTCCCGTGGACCAGAGGGGGTGTGGTTTTGAATACTGCCTGCATCCCGAGGATGGAGCTTTGCTTGTCTGTAAGGCCTGTTTGCTGGCATGCTGTGGACGTCGGTCCACGGACCAGGCATTGGGGACCCCTTTTATAGAGTATTAGAATACCAGGCAACTAAAACATTTTTTGTATTGGAAGAGGGCATAGCATTCATTTTGCCTGAGACTTATAGGGGTCAAAAACCCCACCTGAACTAAATTTGGATGAATCTTTTATATGTGGTAGGGTGAACATTTATTCTGGGTTACATTTGGTCTTTGCTTTTTAATTTACCTCTTTAACTTGTAGATAACTATTTTCTATCACAGTATGGTATAGGATTTTTTATTTTTATTTTCTTCATGATTCTTTACAGCTGGCAATATATCCCCCTAAACTGGCTAGGATGTTGGGAGATAGAATTTAATCCATCTCTTAATAAACAGATTTGCTATTTTTTCCCCATTTCTAAACTACTCTTTATAAAGATGAGGAAAAGCAGTTAGCAAAAGTTCTGGTTTTTCTTTGTTATTTTAACTTGTTCAAGTTTAAACAATATTTTGCCCTTATTTGCTGCTACAATAAACTAGCTTGAAGGTAACTTTTCTCATAATGGGATATGCATGAAATGAAAAATAAAATGTGAAGATTGGGATACAATTGGCCCACTTGGAATGTTTTTCCAGATAGCTGTAAGTTACATATGATCCAACAGAAGAGCCACAAATGGGAATGAGAGACTCAGAATACTCTGCCAATTCATGTTTAAGTCTAGGTTCATAAATGAAATAAAGGTGATGGTCTATGATGACTGCTATCTATTTCCCATTCTAGAATAAAAAGTTAGGCATGGGAATTATGCCATTAAAAATGTTCACAGCAAAATATAAACAAATGGTTACACATTAATATCAGTCTTCGTTGGTAAAGAACCACACAGCACAGCCCATCAATAATATAACAGCAAAAATGTATTTTTAGTCTTTTGGGTGCAGCCAAGAAATTAAAAGACGCTTGCTCCTGGGGAGGAAAGCCATGGCAAATCTAGACAGCACACTAAAAAGCAGAGACATCACCATGCCAACAAAAGTGCAAATAGTCAAGGCTATGGTCTTCCCAGTTGCAATGTATGGCAGTGAAAGCTGGACCATACGAAAGGCTGAGCGCCAAAGAATTGAGGCCTTTGAACTACAGTGCTGGAGAAGACTCCTGCGAGTCCCTTGGACTGCAAAGTGATCAAACCGGTCAGTCCTAGAGGAGATCAACCCTGACTGCTCTTTAGAAGGCCAGATCCTGAAGCTGTAACTCAAATACTTTGGCCACCTAATGAGAAGGAAGGACTCACTGGAGAAGAGCCTAATGCTGGGAAAGGTTGAGGGCAAGAGAAGAAGGGGACGACAGAGAATGAGGTGGCTGGATGGAGTCACTGAAGCAGTAGGTGTGAGCTAAATGGACTCCAGAAGATGGTAGAGGACAGGAAGGCCTAGAGAAACATTGTCCATGGCGTCGCGATGTGTCGGACATGACTTCGCAACTTAACAACAAGTCTTTTGGGTTAAGCAGTCACAATGCATAGGTATGATGCATATTTTTGTATTGGCAGCCTGTCGGGCATCGGTGTTTAGCAAACTGTATTTTTTTCATTTGTAAGGCAACCTGAAAATTTATTAGCAAGCACATGCAGAAAGAATATACATTAAAGTTCAAGTAACACAATTTTTGTATCTAAATATACAGTAGAGCTTCAAAAACATTTCTGGAACACTTGCATAATTCACACAGTCTGCTGCCCTGTCTTTGGGAAAGATAGAAATGGTTGCTCTAAGCTTAAGGCACTTGTAAATAGCTCTAGTTTCACTTTCCTCCTTGCCCTGTCTGTTCCAAGAGAAATAGAATGTATTTTAAGCCAGTCACAGTATTTAGAATAGTTTTTTTTGTCTAAAGCCTGATATAAATTAATTTTCTGAATTTCAGTCAAAATGGTTAGTACATAGAATATATTGTATTTCCCAAACATTTGTGGAATTTATGCCATTTATTTTTTTAGCTGTTTCTTTAGGATTGTTTATAATTGCACTGCATAAAATCCAATATTATTTTCACAGGTTTTCAGAATTGGCCAAATTGCTTGTGCAAAAAGCAAGAGGGAAGGAGGATGGTTATTACTGGATCAAGGATAGTAAAGAGCCTGCTTCTTATGATGACATTTCTGTATTTGTAATTCCATTGTATAACAAGAATGAATATTAAACAATCTGCTGCTGCTAAAGGAGGCACAACTTGTCCTCAGATAGTAATGAAACTATCAAAACATACAGTTGCTGAAAACTGCAAATTCGGGCTTTGAAAGCAGAATAACAGAATTGGAAGGAACCTTGGAGGTCTTCTAGTCCAACTCCAAGCTCAAGCAGGAAACCCTACATCATTCCAGACAAATAGTTGTCCAATTGCAGACAAGTTGTTTCACTGATTAATTGCTCTAACTGTCAGGAAATTTCTCCTTAGTTCTAGGTTGCTTCTCTCCTTGATTAATTTCCATCTGTTGCTTCTTGTCTTGCCTTCGGATGCTTTGGAGAATAGCTTGACTCTCACTTCTTTGTGGCAGCCCCTGAGATATTGGAACACTGCCATCATGTCACCCCTCGTCCTTCTCTTCATTAAACTAGACATACTCAATTCCTGCAACTGTTCTTCATATATTTTTGCTTCCAGTCCTAATCATCTTTGTTGTTCTTCTCTGCACTCTTTCTAGAGTCTCAACATCTTCTTTATACTGTGTCAACCAAAACTCGATGCAATATTCCAAATGTGGTCTTACCAAGGCATTATAAAGTGGCACTAGCACTCCATGTGGTCTTGATTCTATCCTTCTGTTAATGCAGCCTAGGATTGCATTGTTCTTTTTGGCAGCTGCAGCACGCTGTTGGCTCATATTTAAGTGATTGTCCACTAGGACTCCACAATCTCTCTCACAGTTACTACTATTGAGCCAGGTACCATCTATTCTATGCATATTCGTTTGGTTTTTCTTGTCTAAATGTGGAACTTTACTTTCCTCACTATTGTCCCAAAGATGCTTTTTTTCAGGAAGCAACTGGACATTCTTTTTTTTTTCCCTATAGAAAAACAGGAAAGTCCAGATGCCTCCTGAAAAAGCACCTTTGGGACACCTATGACCTGGATGACTGAGAATCTCCATAGACATTTCCTTACCATTGAACTGTGTTTTGTTAGATGTAGGGCAAAGTCTTCAAGTATGCCGATATTTTTCTGTATCTTGAGCCCATCTTCTGAGTATTCCTGCTAGGTTGGTGTAATCTGTAAATTTGATGAGTACCCCTTCTATTCCCTCATCTAAATCACTGATGAAAATATTGAAGAGTACTGAGCCTAAGACAGAGCCTTGGGGTACCCCACTGCTTTACTTCCCACCATGTAGATCCAGTTGCATTGAGGACTACATGTTGGGTGAGGTTGATCAGTCAGTTATGCATCCATCTGGCAGTGATGCTGTCTAAATCAGAAAAGGACATTGATTTTGTTTCACACTAATCTAATGTTTTGCTTGGTTTTACAAGTTGCTAACTTATTACAAATTTAGTATTTAAGAAAATAAGTTTGTTTGTCACCTAAATATGGAAGGATTAGCATGTGCTTAGTAATACCATATAATGCTTTTATAAAGATGAAGAATTTAATAGGAACTTACATCTATTTTATGAGAGATAATTTTTGTATTATGGCCTAAACTTTTATACAATATCCAGTTTCCTCAGCAATACAAAATATATAATAAAATAGAAGAAAAACATATTACAGTACAAAGCAATTAGAAAATATTGGCCTTAAAGTTGCTTACAAATTAGAAGTACAGGAAATTAAGAAGTATTAAATGTTACTACTTCATTGTATGACTTCAGGCTGAATCTGTCAAGCCGATATGCTGATTTGGGCTTTTGAGAAAGATTTTACTGTAGATCAGGTTATCTTTGTATTTTATGTGTGTGACTGTATTTATATATAAAACATGTGCATATTAAATTGTAATCATATAAGCATGGGCTTAATAGCAAACAGAATATGTTTAATATCTTAAAATAATTTTATTTTCAATAAAATACATGCCAACACAATTGGTCTCATTTGTCTGCAATAGCAAGGTCATTTCATATTTATTTTTTATTTATTAGCTTTAAGTACATTTTTAAAAAATTACATTGTACTGGTACATTTTGATATACCCATAGTGTTTGAAATAAGCTATTTCCAGGATGATTGTCTTATGTAAGTAGTGACATTTCACGATTTGTTATTAAAAAATTCATTACTTTGGCTTGTCAGATACTTTTTCAGATAAAGGTATAACCAGGTATTATCCTTCC
This sequence comes from Vipera ursinii, assembly GCF_947247035.1. Lineage (NCBI taxonomy): Eukaryota > Metazoa > Chordata > Lepidosauria > Squamata > Viperidae > Vipera > Vipera ursinii. Next base: position 67,016,226 of record NC_139513.1, read on the forward strand.
ATCTCTCCATTGAACTATTTTCCAGGTATTCCCATTGCTTAGCTAACAAATTGAGCTGCTATAGGCAAAAATGTAATGTTTTTTACTCTGTGGTTTCTTAATCTAACCATCAAATATGCATAGCAATTGAATCTTTTGTTTAGTTATATATTTCTTTAAACGCATTCTTCCAAAGTTCCAATACTTTATTGCATTCCCACCAAAGATGAATGTTCCCTTTGACTGTCAGCTTCACCATCTCACTAAATGTTGAGAAGACATATAGGAGCTTGATGCCACTGATGTAGATATAATTCTTTTATGAATACTGATAAAAAAATCCTTGATGCTGCAATAGATTGGCAAATACCTTTAATTTTAATATTTAATCTTTATTTCTAAATAAAACCCAATTGTTCCTTTCGCTCTTAAGTTCCGCGTTTCTTTTAGTCCATCGTATATTGCCATCATATATTTCAAGTATCTTTTTTGTAGTCCATCTTCCATTATTTTTACAAATAAGTCAAGGCAGCAAACTTATCCAGCACATCATCTTCCTATTTTCTCCACAACAGCAACCCTATGAGGTGAGAGTTGAATTCACCATCTAATTCTTTCTAGCCCGGTGCCTTAACTCTCAAGAGTTAGAACTGAAATATGTAGAATAAATTCTGAAACCTTCATCCTCCAAATTCAGCATATTATTTGGGTAGTTATTGAAGTTCTTAATTCGATCTATTGGGGAGAAAAGAGATACTTATTCCAACATTGAGCATTTTGTATTTCAGACCATTTTTGGTGGAATTCAAGGCATGGTTCCTGCCAGTCGACTGTTTACTACAGGGGTGTCAAACTCAATTTCATTGAGGGCCGCATCAGCATTACGGTTGCCCTCAGGGGGCCGGGTGGGTGTGGCCTACTGGGTGGGCGTGGCTAGAGTGCGTATGGCCTACTGGGTGGGCATGGCCAACTCTACATCATTCGCCTCAAGGGTGCCTATGGGGGCCTGGGCAGGAGTGGGACAAATCTGAGGGTCTCTGGCAGAAGGAGGGTCTCTGGGCCAGGGCCAAGGCAGTGGGGGCCGTTCCCTCACTGTTTCCAGGATGGCTTTGCGGGCCACATGAAACCACTTCGCGGGCCGGATCTGGCCCCCGGGCCTTGTGTTTGACATGTCTGGTTTACTATATTTTAAGAGATGTCCTTTTTGTGGAGTGTTCTTTTTATGGTACATGTTGATTTAAAACAGAATTACAACTTGTTTCTGCCAATTAGAATTTTGTCAACATTTTTTGAGAGGGTTTGAAATCAATTTTGGAAGTGCCACATCTTTACTGCTGCTATACCACTCAAAAGGTTTACACTATTGCTAAGCACATTGATTTGTGCTTTAGATTGTAAGCCGCCCTGAGTCTTCGGAGAAGGGCGGGATATAAATGGGATTTTTAAAAAAATCTGTTTAGAAACTCCAAACAGGGCTATGATCATTATGGAATAGCTTTAATTATTTAATATGCTAATTCCCAATTACCTAAATTTGAAGGGGAAGATCTTTTGTTTATGGAGTGCATACTATTGTAGATTTTTTGAAATTGTTAAGCTGAAGACTGACACATTCTTGAAGTTCTTTTGCATTGGAAATTATAGTCATGTCAATGAAAAATACATTCAGTAATGTTTACTTGCTGTTAATTCCCTTAATTTGGTCATTTGCTCATAGTGCAATTTTTGGTGACTCGATGCTTCTTGCTATGAGAAATTCATGATAAATGTCCTTGAAGGCGCTGGGATGGCACTGAGGCAAATTGGTGGTCAGATAAATACTTCCCAGCAGGCTTTCTGGATAAAGAAGAGATTGTGAGATTGCCCACTTGTACTCTGGATTGCTACTCCTCGTGAATAGACTGCAGAAACTAAGGTTATTGTAGTTGGGTCATGAGTAAGTGGCTGGAAATTGAGGGATTTCAATCAAGCTCATAGCTGTGGTGCAATAATTTCTTAAAATCTTGGATGTAATTACAGCTATAGAGTTTTTTGGAGCAGCAGAATAAGACAATTCAACTTTGGCAAATCAATGTTTGTGGGTTACAAAAGGGAAATTTAAAATTTAAAAACTTGGTAAAAAGTGTAAGATTGAACTAATGTAAGAAAATTTAAGACGTTATTTGATTACGGTATTTTGTGAAAGCGCTTTTGAACAAATTGGAAAGGGCACTGGAAGATAAAATAGAAAAAAAAGTAACTTTCCTTTCACTTTCTCCCTTGCAATGGAGACACTTTCATTTTTGGATTACAGTATTACAATGGCAACCACCAGAAAAGTGGCAAAACAGTAGAGGGAGGAGAGGATCACTAGAGCAATCTAGAGAGAGAATTACACTAGATGTACTTCAGAAAACATTTGAGGAATTAGGCGGTATATTAGTGAAATCACTTAATACTAAATTGACATTTTTTTTTAAAAAAATGGTATTTTGTCCAAAAACATTTAAGACAGAAGGAAACACACAAGCTAGTCAAAATATACTACTACATTTTCAACGTCCAAATGGGTTACAATTATATGAAAATGGGCTGCATGCAGTTGCATATTTATCTTACTATCTTGAGCTGCTTCAGATTCTATTTATACTTTTAAAATAGTAATAAAACAGCCAACCAATGTATTTTGTCATAACGATATGCTTAAGAGATGAAACAAAAAAGGAATAAAAATCAATTTATACAGGACAACAATCCTGCCTTATACCTAATACTGTAATTTATTCTTGACTGGAAATATTTATAAAAACAAATTATTCAAGCTGCAAATACAGTTGTAAAAACACAGTATGTTATTAGGATGCATAATGTAAGAAATCAGAATACATTGCAAATGATAACATTTCTAAAGGGAAAAAAATGATTCCACAATCAACTCTCAGTAAAAAATTAACTTCTACTCAATTTAATTTTAATGAAAAGCAATTCTAGATCAAGGGCAGTGTATTCAAGATTTAAAAAGATTGATTTTTGTCACTGAAGAAATGATGCTAAAATTACAAACAGGTCTAAAGATGATTAAATGGTATTTATATTTTACTAGATGAACTAGCCATAAAAAAGTGTATTGTGCAATGAATTCTGAAAAAAGGGCACTGTGAACAACAATCCTGCCGTGTCCCAAAATTGTCGCTCACTGGCCTGCAAAATCTTTCACGAATAACAAGCCAAGAGGTAGAACATTGATGTATCTACAGTAATACCCTAAACTCAAGTTATCTGTATTATTCGATGTTAGCCGACTCAGGAACTTACTGTGGGATATAAACACAAACCCCAGTTTAAATACAAATCCAACAGCTTAATGTCAGCTAGGAGATTCCCCCTCCCCTTCTTTTATTCACCAAAACAAACTTCCCTTATTATATTGCTCAGGCTGGCTTATGCATCACAACTCCATGGAGGTTGTAGTTCAACACCAATAATGCAAACATCTCCACAGAATATGAACACTTCCAAGCAAAACCAAGTGTAGTAAAGAAGGGTGCTGATATTGTCCGAATGTTCTGATGGATGGAAAGGACAGCAGCATTTTAATATTAAGAAAACTAGAGCATGAAGCATTGAAATTATGCTTCTTTGAAATGCTTTTTTAAGTGTACAGATTGTTATCAATTGCTGACAGATTATGGTAGCCGAGGCACAATTGACATAGGAAATGCAGCATCAATATTATAAAATCAGTATATCTTAGGAAGTTAAAAGCACACGAATTTAAGTTTTTTGCTCTCTTGGAAAGGATGCTTAGACAAAGTTAAAGCAGGGCCCTTCATTCTACTGCAGTGACAGCAGAAATAAAAATGAGATCAGCTGGTAATTATACAATTTCATCCAACCCACTAATGAAAAAGGCGGACTTCCATGTACAGATTATCCCAGTGCTTAATGAATGGAGATCTCCTGTGTAGGCAGAGGGAGGAGCTGTACTACTTGCATTGTGAACAGTGGAATGACATTTATACTTGGAAGAATAGAAACTTGGAATGCTCTGAGAAAGACAAGTACACTAACACTCATTCCAGAATACTGTGTTGGTCCAATATTACTATTTTTAATACCTGATAGTAAAAAACAATAGTGACCCTTCCACACTCTCCCCTTCCCTGTATTTATAAAATCTACAAAGATACACTGAAGGAAGAGATACAGGAAGTGCATTTCCACTCAGTCCAACTGAGACTTCTGTGTTGCTTGGCATTCTACCCAAACAGACCCAAGTATCTGTTCATTTCAGAAGCTGCCCATACCAAAGAGGATCAGTATAGTTTCCTAAAGATTCAGAACCTGTTGGAGCACTTAAGGGTAAACATCTTCAACAATGTTCCTGTAGCAATTGATATTGATCTCTCTGTGTCTTTCTATATACATGTATGTATGTATGTATGGCACAAAGGTATCTTTATATAGCACAAGAGTACACAGCATGGATACTGCTGATATTTCAAACAGGACAAAATATGTTAGAAAATCAAAGTCCAAAATCCTGGGAGTTTACAAGTCAGCCACAAAGACAAAGGACTGGCAAAATTCTTTCCAAATGTACTCCAAAGCAAAGCTGCTTGCTAGTTGATTTCAGCTGTAATAGTTCTGCTTCAATTTGATGTTGGAAGAAATATTCAGATTTTCAGAACAGGAACTGAATAGCCACATGAAGAAATCCTTTGTAGGAGACGCAGCAAAGAGCTTGATGAAAGAAGACATATGCAGAATGTGCTGGGTGGGAATATTCATCTCCAAGTGATACAATTCCAATACTTTCACTGTTGTCTTTATAAATACTGCATTGCTTTCAATACAGTATGGAAACTGTCCATTGGAAGTGATTAATTCAGACTAGTCATCTATAGTTGGCAACCAAAAGGCCTGAACAAAGAAGAGAGGATAATGTTAATGTTCAAGGAGGTTTGTCTTGAAACAATGCACAAAACTAACATATAGCATCAGCAGGCAATCCTGGCTATATTGTGATGGCCACCTATGCCCTTTATTTAACAGCTGTCCAAATGATTATGCAGCAGCTGTGCAGAGACAATATGTTTGGTACTCTATCACTAATAGGGAAGCAACTTCAGAGAGGTAACCCAGGTTGGTAGCACTTCTTGCAGGCAAGGCTATAGGATGTACAGGGGTGGACAACCAGCATTCATGGCCCTTTAGAAATTCATCTCTGCAAAGTTTAGAGGTAACACAAGTTTTGACAGGAGATCAGTGAACTAAAAAACCTGCCCGATACACGGTTTTTACTTTGTCAGAATCTTCACATATTCCCAGGTAGCACTTCTCTTTAACACTCTGACTTGTCTGATACTACAATGAGACTGATTGATGCAATACTACAAGATTAAAACAATGCACCTACACCTTTTTCCCCCAGCCATTACTAGTTCAGTAAAGCAGGGGGAGTAGCTTGAACAGCTTACCTTCATCTGTCACAAAGTGACATAATTAATAGTTCAGATTGAGAGAAAAGATCATTGTAATTCACTTATGTTTTATTGTGTCAGTAGAATTCTCTAAGCAGATGTGTATTTATAAGCAACTTTTTGGCAGAAGAAAAACAGGCTAGAAAAATATTATATATATATGGAACAGTATATCTTCATCATCAACACCACTATTACATTCTGAATGTAAGTGATCCATTAATACAACCCAAATATATGTTAAAATAAATTATTTTGCTTTTTATTAAATAGGAATGTTGGGAGATCAACCACGAAATCAAATTCACTTTAGTATAATACAGAAAACATATATGTAGGACAAAATAAATGGTGTTTATTTAAATCAATCTGAGTGCCAAACATTTCCAACTATTTCAATCCACATTACTAGACTGGTCATTCTTAGGCCATTAAAATGATACCCTTCCATATACCAGGGCTTTCAAATAATACTAAAGGAAGGTTTTGCCTCAGAATAGTCATCATCTGGAGTATTTTTACCACTCTTTTAAAATATTTAAATAGAAAAATAAACTTTTCTGCCAGTTATCCAAGTATACACAAATAATTGTCTATTGTCTAACCTGTGTATGACTCGGGGTGGGGGAGTAGTCTCCAGCTTCCTTACAGAAATAACACATTTATGGCAGTGTGAAAAATGGAATTATACGTTGCTTCACTTTTAAATATCCGAGAAACAGCATTTTGGTAATGTATGTAAATCAAGGTAGCAGGATGATATCCCAGGAGCACCACTTGGCCACTTCTCCAGATCCACACCATGTTCTAGTTGCAGTAATGACTTCAACTAGCACATAATATGCCTAACAGGAATTTTCAGAAAATAAAAATGACTGCAACCTAGTGGCTTTGTTTGAAAATGTTTCTATCTGCCCTAGAAAAAAGATTAGGAATATTAAGTGGAATATAGGCAGTATATCTGGGCTGCCAAAAATGGATGCTGACTACATAGTTTTCTACCCTTTTCTGCTACTATCTTATGGTTATCCATATAGTTATAACCCATGGAATTATAAGGTTGTATATGACATTAGAGGTCATTATTTGAACTCTTGTCCAGTGCAGATCTGCTAGAGTGGTTCTTTTACAGTAATAATAATAATAATAATAATTATTATTATTATTATTATTATTATTATTATTATTATTATTAATAATGATGATGATGATGATGATGATATGATGTTGGAAGGGATCTTGGAGGTCATCCAGTCCAACCCCCTGCTCAGGCAGGAAACCTTATACCATTTCAGACAAATGGCTGTCCAGTCTCTTCTTAAAAACCTCCAGTGTTGGAGCATTCACTGTTTCTGGAGGCAGATTGTTCCACTGGTTAATTGCTCTAACAGTCAGGAAGTTTTTCCTTAGTTCCAGGAAAATTACCATATCTTGTTTCCACCTGTTCCACTGGCTAACAATCTGTGTAATCAGAAAGTCCTTCCTGTCATTTAGCTTACCTACACTACCTTCCTTTAGTTTTAACCTGTTCTGGTCTTTCTATCTGGGACAATATAGAATAAGCCCATTCCTTCTTCAGCATTATTTCAGGTATTTGATGATTACTATTTTGTCTCCAGATATTGGATGCCTCATGCCGAAGAGCATACAGACTAGTGGAAAATAAATGTACCTGACTGCTTCCTGGTAAAAAGACATTTTGGGAATAACCGTACCTGCTCTGGAAGTTTTTGCTGCATTAATTTGGAAGCATTTTTACAAATAGGTAAGCTCCCCATGGTAGCCATTTTGTGAGATTAATAATATGCTCTCAAAATTTCAAGATAGTGTAGAAAATTAACAAGAATTACAAACTAGTGATATATTATTGACAATATCTTGATCTTTTTAACTGAAGTACAATCAATCCAGAAAGTATCAAATAAAGGAGAATATTTGTAAGACAGGGTTGAAATGAAGGTTCCTTGTTGCTCTCTGAGCTTAGTTGTTTTCTTGCAGATGTTGAGTCAGGAAACATCTGCAAGAAAACCACCAAGCTCAGAGAGGATTGAGACCCCTCAATCCTGAACGGCTTGATTTGCTTAAAACTTTGAATCAACTTAGGTTTGCTTACCATATTGGAGCACGCACTGGCAAATGTCATAAACTTGGGATTGAATTGCAAACAGGTAATGGGTCCTGTGTGTTTCCCATCAAGCACTGCCACCTTCATTCCAGTCTCTCCATTCCAGACATGAATCTTCCCATCCTCTGATCCTGCAGTTTCAACCAGAATCATCAGGATCTGAACTGATTCATCCAAGATTGATTCATACGCAACTCAAGTAAACAGCAATAAATAAAACATTGTAGCAAAAATGAAGCATCGAGTTAAAAAACAAACAAACACAACACCCTCCCCAAAAGGTACAAGTCACTTGGAACTATTATTCAAAGCTTTATGGAAGTGACCCTGAAATTATTTTATATAATTGGCGCTGCATCAATATATACAGAGGAAATATAATTCTCTTACCAATCATTATAAACTGAGAATCCGGGGTGAATGAAGCTTCCAGTGTGACAGCTTTGCTATTATTATATCCCTGTAAAAAAGAGTAAGATGAACATGAATTTAAGCAAACACCAGGAGACAGTAGAGGACAGAAGGAGATGGCATGCTATGGTCCATGGGGTTGCAGAGTCAGACGCAATTTAGCGACTGAATAACAATAAAAAAGAGGAAGGTTATGAGCATAAAATATAACAGAAAAATTAAAGTTTAACTCAAACAAAAAATTGGTTTGCAACACCAGGGTGCCCAAGAAGCCCCTTCCAACCATTGTCCTTTCATTTCCAGACAAAAAGTCATCTGAAAGCTTTTAAAAAGGTTTATCACATTATTCACTCATATTCTAGAAGATTTAATTCTTCAACAGCCTTAGCACAAAATAGTGCTTCTAAGACATGGGAATAACCATGGCAAATTAGGTAAATTACATATGCATTAAGGATATTTCAAGCAGAAGTATTTTACTTATTTATTTATACATATTTCTTAACCACCCATCTCCCTTACAAAGGTGGTGTACAATATCAAGCACATTTAGTAAAACCAACTGCTATCCCATTAATCTAAGTTTAGGGTTAGTCTTGGAAAAGCCTGGATCTAAGAGGTCATGGCTGATAACAGAACGAAAGAAGCATCACTCAGAAGCTCATCATCACCATTTTATACTGCCCATTTTTTCTATGTTGATCAACTGAGGGCAGCAAACATTCATAACGGTCTTGCTTCCTATGTTTCCTACCACAAGAGTTTTGTGAGGTGGGCTGGATAAGAGAGACAGTGACTGGCCCATGGTCATCCAGCTGGCTTTCATGTCTAAAGCCTAGAACAGGGCTTTTCAACCAGTGGTACGGGTACCACCTGTGGTACCTTGGCACCTGGCAGGTGGTACGTGACCATCCTAGAAAAGTGGTAGCGGGGGAGGGGAATGAGCTGAACTGGTGGCAGCACCGCACAAGACTGAGCGAGAGACGGCTGGAGCTGCAGGGCTCAGCGGAAGCACGAAGATCAGCGCCAGGCTCCTGCTGGAGGTCGACGCTGATCCTGGTGCTTCTGAGCCCAGAAGAAGCACTGATCAGCTGGAATGTTGCAGCATCTCCAGGGTCTTGTGATTTACATTCAGATGCTTGGCAACTGATTCATATTTATGATGGTCACAGTGTCCCAGGGTCATGTGAAGTGACCAAAACCTGCTGCAACCACCCAGCAGAGGGGGGATAAAAACCAAACAACCCCCACCCACCCCGCTGCCAATCCTCAACAGAAATGCTCACAATGAAAACCTCAGATAGGAGGAAGAGCACCGCCGGGCAGGCAGGCAGGTGTCTTGCTCGGCTGTGGCTTGGGGGGCACTTTTTTCAGTGCCATTGTAACTTCGAACAGTCACTAAGCGAACTGTTGTAATTTGAGGACTAACTGTACTTCACTTTTTTCCTCTTTTTTTTTGGTCATCAAGTTTTTGACACCTTGCTAGGCGACTGGTGGTACTCGGATGTTGCCGTATCCTAAAAGTGGTACAATGGGTGAAAAGGTTGAAAAGCCCTGGCCTAGAACTTACACTCTATTGGTTTCTAGGCCAAATGCCTTAATTACTCTGCCAAACTCTCAAATTAGGCCTTAACTGGTGTAAAGAAATTCTGAATAGCATTACAAAGACACCATGTATAATTGCCCCTAGGAAAGTTTAAAAATCAAAGAGTGGAAAAACTGTTATCCACTCTGGACTATTTAAAAATCCAGAATGGACAGGAGGACAGGAGCTTTTCTTCTTGTCATGACTAATGAGAATGTATACTTGTAGCTATGAATGGTTGTGAAATTAAGAATAATTTAGTTCTCAACTCCATGGGTTGAAAAGAGTATAAGAGGAAGGGAGGATGCTAAAACACAATCTAAAGCACAGTTTCATAAAGTGCTTTTTTACGTTATCAATTAGCTTTTCATCTATTTATTCCAGTTGATTTCTTTCAATTAAAAAGTTACTCTCAGGTATCCCAAATTAATGGCTTAAGTTTTACATAAGGGATGCACCATCAAACCTCAGCAAGAATAACTTGATGAAATAAGTACCCTTATTTTCAGCTACAAAAGTGTCTTCTACTGCATTGCTAACTCAATATCCCATAAATCTTGTCTTAATTCTAAAGAACATCCAAAATGAAGAGCATGTATGAAGATATGGAAATATCCCTCACTGTAAATGTATGAAGAACTGCTCCTTTAAAGGCATCAATGAGTCGTATGATCCCTCCATTAGTTGAAATAAGAACAAGTTTTCCATCATTGCTGAACTTCAGGCCGGTCCACTCACAGGTTCGATCATATTGCATCTTAAAGGTAGCAAATGGACCCTTCAAAAAAGAAAAGCAGATGTTGGCATGCAGCAAAACTATTCCAGATGTTCAGATCATTTTGCAAGAAATACCGCACTAGGCAGACTGTCTGACGTGGGAAGGAATTTTCATTTTCTACAGAACTTGCCAAGGATACGTGCAAAGGTATTTAAGCTTCAATTCCTAGAAATCCTAACTTCAGTGTTTTACTTTTATATGCCTGAATATAAATCTATCATCTCAGGAATCTCATCTCAGAAAAGATGCCATATTTAGAAATCTTATGAGGTTACACCTGAACGTTACGTACTACTTACCTTATCAAAGGACCGAAGATCATAAAGTTTCACCATTTCAGAATTGACCCCAGCTGCAAAAATCAGCCCCTCTGGATCAAATGAGCATACAGGTTTTCCTTGTGGATGCATCAGACCCTAGATTTTGAATACACACCCAAAAACACGTATATATCCATTCAGAGTTCAATGTAAGATGAGCAGTTATGTTGTAAATGTTGTAAATAGGAAACAAGTGAGACAGATTGATCTATATTTTGATAACTCCTCCCCCTTTTCTTCCCGTCATTAATTTTTACTTGTTATACTTTACTTTGGACATTATTACTCATTTTGGTTTGAATCCTTTTTACTTGTTGTTGAACTATTATTCAAAACTGTTTCTGTTTTTCTTCAAAAATCACCTAAGAGAAAGTGCACATTTTAACATTGCCAGGCTTTAGGTATATGTTGGTTATATATAAAGAGGTGTTTACTTTGTTCATGTCTACTACTACACTGCACAGGAAATAAAGTCTGCAATCTAAAATCTACACAACACTTGACATGCATTAACATACTTCATGTGGAGTTTAAAAGTTTACCTGGCAATTTGGTGACCGAAGATCCCAAAGTCTGATAGTCTTATCAAGTGAGCCAGATATAAAGGTATCATCTACTGGAGACATAGATAAAGCAACAACTCTGAAATGAAGAGAAAAAAATAATATAGCCAAAGCAGTCTACATCATATGCCATATCTAATATTTTATACTTTTAAAAAAGTTGAAAATTTAGGCAACATAAGTAAAAACAGAACAAAATCTATTGTGGATTAGTTATAATGACTCTTATTTACGTTTAATTCTTCCTATGGTCATAGCAATATAAAATTGAAAGCTCTGCTCTGCTCATCTTACCTCTTGCTATGTCCTGGAAAGTATCTAATGTATTTATTGTCATGAAGAGAAAGGTATCTGATAGTATCTGTATGGAAACATCAACAAGGCAAATATTATACAAAAGGACTCTCCAATGCAGCTTACTTATTAGAGTAAGACTTTACTAATATTAGCTGACTAGGTTTGCACATCTCATATTTTAATAATGGAACTAAGTATGGTGTCCAAGTTCACACACAGTCATGAACCATAGTTCATAATTACTCACATACAAAAAATGATTTAGTACTATGTATGAATTCAGATATATGATTTGTTATTTCATACGAACTATAAAATCAGTGAAAAAAACCATGGCTAAACAAAATATGTAAATTCAATCAGCTATTGTGGGTGTAAATACAGTCATGAAGTGTAACCTTCTGTTAAGAATCTGGTTCAAAAGGATACATACAGTATTTCTATATCCACAGATACAGAAGCAGAATTCATCTCTAGTTCAGTAATTGCTGTAAAAAGTTTGTATATGAAACACTGATTATACCTTGTATTTCAAAGATAAACAATGTAAAAGGAAACAATTTAGTAGCATATATATAAACCTTGAACATATAATCAAGAATATGCAATATTTTATTGCAGCATTTCTTAACTAATTTAAATATAGATGACGGTTAAATATAGGATGGATGCATTGGAAGGCTGCTAAATAATAGGACTTTCTTTTAAAAAAAACATTATCTGGAGGTGACTAAGCCTCAAAGTATATGTAAGTCAGCTGGTACAACAGATTAAGTATACTTTCCCTACGGGATAATAAGTCAATTTTCCTTTCTTCAAAGATAAAACTAAATGATATCAATGCATGCCTGCAAGCTCATATTTCTGCAATTTTTGTATATCTGTTCCAGGATTTTCTGATGAATCAGCAAGCATTTATTCTAACAGTCTTTACAGAGAAACATGAATGAACAAGATTAGACCTAAAAGTCTGAAGAGCCAGCCCTCCGCTAAACAAAGGAGCTGCAAGGAAATCTGTAACATGTACAAGCATTTGAGACCAACTTTTCTTTCCACAGAACAACTGTTACCTGGCACCACACAAACATGGGCAGAAAATTTCTTCTTTTAGTCGTAAAGCTCTGCCCCAGGCAAGGCAGTGGCCTGTACAGTTATCTCCTGTACCGGGTGGTATCATAGACCCTAAAACTGTACAAACTACTACCTCAGCCTGGAACCAGGCAATGTGCAGTAAGCAGTAGAAAAGCTAAAAAAAAATAAATCAAGAATTCTTCAATAAAGGATGGTATGAATAGACCTGGTTCAAGATATAATTCCGACACGCTAATTTTTAGCGGGGAAAAAAGGTTAACTTATCTTGTCTCTTTGTATGCTTTCTCGTAAGAAAAATGGCCAAAGTATTTCCATTACTATGTATTAAACACAGTGATTAATATGAAACATAACACAACACAACAGGTGCTCTTCTCAAATAATTTTTTTTTAAACATCAAGCATTTGGAAAGCAAAGAATCTGATTGGGATTATTCCACCTCTATCATCGTGCAGCATATGAAATTGATTCTCAGTGAACAAAGGTGAACAGACGTGTCCCAGGATAATGTTGCAGGATCCAATCTGGGCCGGTCACCGGGGCCTCAGAGGTTTTGTCTTCCGAGCTTCTGGACTCGTGCTGGACCAGTCTATCCTCAGGGATCTTCTTGGAAGACAAAACTTCTGGTCTCGGCGATCGACCCAGATTGGGACCTTGATTCTCAGTCTCACAAGTTCGTAATACAAACAGGAAAGTGATAGTAACATAGAGTCAATAATGTAGATTAAGCACAATAATGAGTTACCTATAAAGATGCATTAAAATGCTCCATCCAATACCCATATGGCTGCATCAATACACATTCACCGCTAATGTGGTACTGTTCAAACAATTACCCACCTTTTACAGCGTCCTCTGGGATTGACTTGCTGGTCAGAAATTTCTCTGTCATTAACACTGCCCATTTACTGGGCTAGAACTATATAAATCTATATTTTATTAAAAGTTTTTATTTTTTTAAAAAAAACATTAAATTAATAATATCCCCTTTTCTAGCTCCTGCATTTCTGACAAGACACAAGAATACACCAATGACATTTAATTGTACATCACAATCTTCAGTTAGGCCAGAGACATCGTTAAAGTCCTGTCCCGGTGCCTGGATCCAGTGTAGGTCTGTATGAGACACCTTAAATAAATGCTAGCAAGATGGAGCTACAATACGGTTTACATTCTGGGGTTCCACCACATTCTCTTTGTCTCTGGATGGAGTTGCATTGCCCCAGGAAGAAGTCTGTGACTTGAGAATCCTCCTGGATTTGTTTCTCTTGTTTAATCTGCAAGTGGAAGCTGCAGCCAGGAGGATCTTTGCCCATCTTTGGCTGGTGCAGCAGTTGTGACCTTACATGAGACAGAAAGACCTGATTACAACAGCTGATGACCTCATTACCACCTGATTAGACTGCTGCATTGTGCCCTACACAGGGCTGCTTTTGGAGACAATCTGGAAGCTTCAACTGATGCAATATAAAGTGGCTATAGGAGTGAACCAGTTATTCTTGTTTTTTTAGGTCTCCAATTGGTCTCCTATTAGCTTCCAGGTACAATTGTGTTAGTTTTAACCTATAAAGCCCTTTATGTATTGACACCTGGTTACTTACAGGACTGCACCTCCACACTAGAGTTGGTTTCAGCACTTCCAATCATGCTGGAAGCAGCTGTTTGTCTCCTATTTGGGGGAAATTGGGGGCAAAAGCCCAGAAGCATTGTTTTTCCAATGATGGGACCGGCCCTCTGGAATGACCTCCAAATGGAGATTTCTCCATCTCCAACACTGCCCACTTTCTGAAAAAAAACTGAAGATTTTTTTTCCCAGAGGGTCTTTGAGTCCTAAAGTTATGAATTAGGTCTGAGTTTAATTGGCCTATGTTTATTATCTCCCTGTATTTTGTTAAGACACTCGGTTTTGTGATTTTAGCAGAATACAAATTTGTTCAATAATAATCCAATAAACATTTTATTAGTTGAGGATCACATTGAGCCAAAAGTAAAAAAATGTCTGTGAAGGAGTTAGAAAAAGCAAAAGACATGGAAAGCTAGTTATCAAAGAATCAGAAGGAAAGATATGAAAAGGAGGCCCTGAAAGAAAAAGGCATGCCAGCTAGATGTAAACTTTAAAAATGCAGAGAATTTCAAGTTAAAATTTTAACTTTGTGAGATTTCAGACTTTACAGGAACATGTAAAAGATTTTAAGCCTTAACGACATTTATGTGTTGTCTATGGTTGCTAAGAAAGGCATACAAGGTCTCCAGAGTAAATGAAGAAATTGCTGAATTAGGCAAAAGAACTTGCAGAAACCCACAGATTTTCGAGGGAAACATCGAAAGGACCAAAACTACTGCTTAAATCAGGGGTGTCAGACTACCGGCCCATGGGCCAGATGCTTCATCCAGACGCTGCGCCCACCCCATTGCTGGCAATGGCAAAACCGTCCCGGTACGTTGCGTGACGTCGCAAGTTTGACATGTCTGGCTTAAATGATAAGAGGGTCCGTGGGGGTTGATAACGTTTAAAAGGGTATTTTATTGATTTGATAAAGGACAATGATTTGCATTTTTGCTGATATGCACTGTTCCAATTAAGTATATAATTTACTGTCACTGTCAAGTTAAAGTAATAAAAGCCTTCTCATTAAACGGCTGGTTTATTCCTTGACAAATACTTTTAATTGTTCAAACAAAACACTTTCCTTTTAACTGATATTAAATTGCTAGTGTAGCCTTGCATTTCATTCGGATTTACTTGACTCAAAATCTGATCAGGAAACTACCTTAAAAGCCGTGCTTTAAAATTAGGATTTAAAATTAAGAAACATTACATTATCAATTAACGGCTTCAATGAATTCACTCTTGGGTGCGCCTGCCCTTTGGAACCAGCTGCCAGTGGAGCTTAGGATTGCCCCCGACCTCCGTTCATTCCGCCGGGACCTGAAAACCTGGCTCTTCGAGCTCTCTGGCCCAGGCTGAGAATTTTAATTTTAATTTTAACTGGGGTTTTTATTTGTTCAGGGATTGATATAATTTTTTAATTGTTTTTAACTTTTGTATTTTTCGTTTTAATCACCCTGTAAACCGCCCTGAGTCCTTCGGGAAAGGGCGGTATATAAATATAATAAAATAAATAAATAAACCTCAGCCAAAATCAGTCTTCTCAAGTCTTCCTTATTATTAAAGTGTTAAACATCCAATATGCATAGACAACTATCAGGAAGAATGGCTCACTCACCATCTATTTTATTAGAACTGTACACAACCGTGTTGGCCGCATGAGTGTATCTGATGAGATCAACTCCGTATTTTTTACTATAAAGCGTTCTCTTGGGCCTGCCAAAGGAGGGAAAAAAGTAATAATTATATTCAGAATAGAGAAATTCTATTTTGCCATACAGGTAGTCCTCGGCTTAATGGCTACAATTGAGCCCCAAATTTCCATTACTAATCAAGGCAGTTAATTGAGTTTTGCCCCATTTATGGCCTTTTCTGTCAGTGCAGTTTTGAAGTGAAGCATGTGGTCATTAAACGAATCTGGCTTCCCCCCACTGTGTTCTCGGAAGCTGGCTGAGGTTACAAATGGTGATCACATGATTCCAGGACAGTGCAACTATCATAAATACATGCCAGTTGCCAAGCGTCTGAATTTTGATGCTACGATATTTATCAGTGTGAAATATGGTCAACAAGTCACTTTTTCAGTACTGTTGTAACTTCAAATGATCGATCACTAAGCAAATGATTTTAAGTCAAGGACTAGCTGTACACAATGTTAACTCGTAAGACAGAATAAGCATATATATTATATACTATACATCACTTCCAACTCTGTTATTCATAGTATCCAATTCCCTTTATTAGAATTACTTTTTTTTTCATTTCATTCAAAAGTGCCCTACATTGTAAAACAACAAATAACTGGTACTGCATCAAAATTCAAAAGATACCCAAGGTCTATCTTAGTAGTTAGAAACACCATTGCTGTTGTTGACAACCTGAATTTTCATTATATTTCTACTGTGTGCAACTAAGATATGTTTACGTTTAGTGATTTGGACTTTCCTCAGCAAAACTACTTCTTGGTTAACATAAAAAAAGAAAAACATTAAAACATTAGGTGACCAAGTCAAATCATACATTAGCACATATATAAATATATGTGCATTCTTTAGTCAGCTTGAACAAGACTCCAGAAGATAGGCTTAAGATACAAGAGGATCTTAAGATACAAGATCAGTAGTAGTAACTGTGAGAGGGATCTTGGAGTCTAGTGGACAATCACTTAAATATGAGCCAGCAGTGTGCTACAGCTGTCAAAAAAGCCAACACAGTGCTAGACTGCATTAACAGAGGGATAGAATCAAGATCATGTGAAGTGTTAATACCACTTTATAATGCCTTGGTAAGGCCATACTTGGAATACTGCATCCACTTTTGGCCACCAAGATGTAAAAAAGATTTTGAGACTTTAGAAAGAGTACAGAGAAGAGCAACAAAGATGATTAGGGGACTGAACGGTTGCTGGAATTGGGTATGTCTAGTAGTTTAACGAAGAGAAGGACTAGGGGTGACATGATAGCAGTCTTCCAATATCTCAGAGGTTGACACAAAGAAGAGGGAGTCAAGCTATTCTCCAAAGCACCTGAAGGCAAGACAAGAAGCAATGGATGTAAACTAATCTAGAACCCAGCTGTGTTGAACAACTTTCGTCCAGTCTCCAACCTTCGTTTTCTTGCGAAGGTTGTTGAGAGTGTGGTGGCGCATCAGCTCCCTCTGGTCCTGGATGAAGCGGATTATCTGGACCCGTACCAATCGGGTTTCAGGCCCGGGTACAGCACGGAGACGGCATTGGTCGCTCTGGTGAATGATCTCTGGAGGGCTCGGGATAGGGGATGTTCCTCTGTCCTAGTCCTATTAGACCTCTCAGCGGCTTTCGATACCATCGACCATGGTATCCTGCTGCGGCGTCTCAGGGGATTGGGAGTGGGAGGCACAGTTCTTCGGTGGTTCTCCTCCTATCTCCTGGGACGTTCGCAGTCGGTGTTGGCAGGAGGGCAGAGATCGGCCCCTAGGTCTCTCGTTTGTGGAGTTCCTCAGGGGTCGGTTCTCTCGCCTCTCCTGTTCAACATCTACATGAAACCGCTGGGTGAGATCATTCGTGGTTTTGGAGTTGGGTATCATCAATATGCTGATGATACCCAACTTTTTATTTCTACCCCAAACCACCCCAGTGATGCCCTCGCTGTGATGTCCCGTTGCCTGGAGGCGGTTCGGGTCTGGATGGGGAGGAACAGACTTCAACTCAACCCGGACAAGACTGAGTGGCTGTACATTCCGGCATCCCGGGACATTCAAAATGTTCCATCCCTTTCTATGGGGGGTGAGCTGTTACCCCCCGTGGATAGGGCTCGCAACTTGGGAGTCCTCCTAGATTCACGACTTACCTTGGAAGATCATGTAGCAGCTGTGACTAGGGGGGCTTTCGCCCAGGTTCGCCTGGTGCGCCAGTTGCGGCCCTATCTGGACCGGGATGCCCTGTGTACGGTCACTCATGCGCTCGTGACCTCTCGCCTTGACTACTGTAATGCTCTCTACATGGGGCTTCCCTTGAAGACCACTCGGAGGCTCCAACTGGTACAGAATGCGGCCGCGAGAGTTGTCTTGGGAGTTTCCCGGTACTCCCATGTTACACCTTTGCTCCGCGAGCTACATTGGTTACCAGTTGTCTTCCGGGTGAGGTTCAAGGTCTTAGTGACGGTTTTTAAGTCCCTACATGGCATGGGTCCGGAATACCTCGGGGACCACCTGCTGCCGGCGTCAACTCCCCTCCGCCCTGTGCGTTCCCACAGAGAGGGCCTCCTCAGGGTGCCTCCGGTCAGAGAATGCCGGCTGGTGGCCCCCAGGGGGAGGGCCTTCTCTGTGGGCGCCCCGGCTTTGTGGAATCAACTGCCGGTGGAGCTCCGGATGGCACCGGATCTCCGCTCCTTCCGGCGCGGGTTAAAGACCCACCTGTTTGAACAAGCTGGCCTGGCCTGATGGGGAGTTAATTTGGGTTTTAAATATTTGTATATTTTATTGTTTTATCTTGGGCATTAATTTAATTCTATTTTAACTTTTGTAGTTTTGTACTTTTATCATATGCCCTGTTCACCGCCCTGAGTCCCCTGGGAGAAGGGCGGTATAAAAATTTAATAAAACTAAACTAAACTAGAAGAGAAGCAACCTAGAACTAAGGAGAAATTTGCTGACAGTTAGAACAATTAATCAGTGGAACAACTTGCGTCCAGAAGTTTGTGAATGCTCCAACACTTGAAGTTTTTAAGAAGAGATCAGACAACCATTTGTCTGAATTGGGATTGCAGACGATTGACTAGAAGTCCTCCAAGATCCCTTCCAACATCATCATCATCATTTTTTTCAGTTAATAGCAGTATTCTAATATTGCAAGATGACTGTTAGTAATTTTTAACCACTAAGTCGAGTTGATCAATTGGCCAAAAAATTATGAGCGTCACAATTAGGGAAAAATTTAAATTTAGTCCTTTCATGTCAAAAACTCCAAGTCTAGATGTAATACTTTGCAAGGCAATGAGGGTGCTACAGACAAAATGAAGGAATTATGTTGTTTTTAATTATTAGCTTTCAGCAAATTAGCAGAACTGGAAGCACCCCTCTTTTTAACCTAAATATTTAGGGAACTATATCAAGCTCTTTGATATAGTCTAACTTGGAAAATGCTGGTCACTTTAATGATAACATTTCACAAAACATTTAAATTTGAAATAAAATCCAGGACTAATTGTATTTTATTTCTAAACATATTGGTAATACTATTATTGAATTATAATTTCTGTTGTCCCTCTTTGAGGGAGATGAGCAGTTTAGAAATATAGATAAATAAATCAGGATGCAATTTTAACTAAAATGAATTAATGAAATCTCTTGTGCTACACTTACGGGGAAACACTATGCTATAATGAAATGTAAGGATGTGTTAACACCACTATACATAGAAAACAGAAATAAAAGATCGGTTTGCTCTCTTGGAAATTATGCCTTCACCCAAAACAATCAATAGGGGATCCAATAGGATCCTGATAATTATGTAAAGTCTATTTTATAAAGAGCTAATTTAATAAGTTCACAAGGGTTTTTTCCTTTGCTATTTCACTTAAATAAATTATAAAAAGTGATATAAGCTTAAGAATAATCTGTAAATGTTTCCTATAAATTGATTCAGGAAAAAAATCTATAATGAGGAATACTGAAAAAACTGAGGTGCTGATTTTTTTAAAAGAAAAACAAACATATCTGGCAAAAAGTATGAATATGCACAGCACTGAAGGCAAACCAGTTGAGATTCCACTATATATTCATTTTTAAAAAACAATACTAGAAAAGTGTAAACATTTGAGAATCTATAACCTACTTTTTCAGCTAGACTCAATTTATTCAAAATGTAACTTAAATAATCATCAAAGAGGCTTCCAAAATATACATCCAGAATTAACAAACAGAGGTTAAATAAAGATTATTAAAATCTAATAACAGTAACAACAGTGATAGTGAAGAGGGATAACAATGTGGTTAGTATTGATACTATGTTTGCACAAGGTTTCAGTTCTAAGATGGTATTTATGTATTTATTTATGAGGCATATGCCTGCTTGTCCTAAAAGCAATAACTGTGGGCAGCTCACTCCAACAGCAATAAAAAGATAAAAGAAGCAATGAAAACCAGCACCCACAAAACAGCTTCTTGGTGCCCTAAGCAATACTCCCTAATTATACATAAACAGTCAGAATCACCGGGCTCCAGCCTTACCTCATCACAATGCCTGGGAGAAAAGCCAGTTTTTTAAAGCTTTTTGGAAGGTCAAAGTGATAGGAACTGTGTGGATCTTACAAGAAATATTTGTTTCTGGCAAGAAATATTTGTTTCTGTTAACAGAAAAGTAGCTGAAGTGGAGCTATTTTTCTTGGCTGAAAGGTGACAAACAGATCTTTTTCTCTGCAAGCTATCCAAAACCCTATTTAGGAGTATAAGCTGGTGCAGATAAAACAACTACCACATCCCACCACTCCCATTATTCTAGATTTTAAGCCAGCTAAATAAATAAAAAGGTCAAGAAATCTTGAAAGTTAACTTACAAAAGATTTCTGGATATTTTCCCCAATATTCAACTGGTCTGCTTTTCGTTATATATGTTAAATGCATTCAAACTAATTAACAATAACATTTACTTGAGAGGACACAGTACCTATCTAAATAAGAATGAACAATTCATTACAAGTTTGAAGATTTAACAAATTTTGTTTATTCTTACTTAAGAAACTTACTTAAGAAACTCAGAAGCTCAAAAATTGAAGAATGCCTGGCAAGCATGAAAGTCAAATACTTTACTGACAGATAAAGTTTTGGATTTGGGACAAGATAGCACAGTTTACAGCAAATGTAAACTGTATGTCTAATTATAAGAAACAGACTATATCTATCTTGACTAGCCACTTCATTAAAATCTACTAATATGAAACTGCATTTGCAATAATGATCCCCGAATCGTTGAGTTCCCAGATATACAGAAAAATAAATACAGGACAGTTCTTGAGGTAATTACAGCTACAATTTAATTTCTATTCCTTTACAGTAGTGAAAGTACGGTCACTTAGCAAATAAGTAATTGCCTGGTGTAATTACTAAATTAGCTAAGTTCATAAAGGAGAATATTTGTAGCTCATGGTTGAAATGAGGGGTCCTTGGTGCTTCTGAGCTTGACTGTTTTCTGGCAGACATTTCCTTACCCAAACTAGGATAGCAAAAGACTAGCAAAATGTATCCATGAACACCAAAAACACAACCTATAAAGAGACTTAACCACAGTTTCAACTGGGAAACTGCGACCATCCTAGCAAGCCAAATCCAGAAATGCTAGAGAATTGCTGGAAGCCTGGGTTTCTGAAAAATTGGCCATCACAGGCACATAGAAATAGACAACATCTACATATCATTCAAAAGAGACAAGGCAAAAATGAAACGTAAAGACCAGAACACATCCTCACTAGTAACCAACATCCAGATGAGAATAGATTAACATCAGATCTGCATTCAAGAAGTAAACAATATCCCAATCAAGAAACTATCAAACAAGGTAACAATAAACAGCCCAATCAAAGAATCACCAAAATCAATCTCACCAACACTGCAGGGCAAGCCCCATTCCTTACTAGTAGCACTGATGATGTTATCTAGTTTGGGTAATGAAATGTCTGCAAGAAAACAGCCAAGCTCAGAGAGCACCAAGCACCCCTCATAGTTAATCCCATTTCATATTAACCTGAAGGCAAACCCATTTTTGAAGAGTGCCTCAAACTATTCAAACTGAATCTACAAATCTACTTTGCAAACTGTTACCTAAGTTTCCCACCAGTATACTATCACACACAGCCTACTTTTGATTATCAAATGTGTACACTGCCCATTTTACCAAGTGAATACAAAATAAGCAATACCTCTTTGAAACGGTGAGAAATTTAGACCACAGTACTGACCTAGATTTGTGGCAATCTTCCAATATTTTGGAAGATTGCCACCAGAGATTTATTAATAGATACAGTATTTTATTTAGAAGCCTACAAGTTGAGCACAACTGAAAGACTCAATAAAAGCCAATACAAATTGAAAGGAGATCGTCAGCACCCATAAGGATGATGTTTTGGGTTTTTAAACGGAGGTGCCTTTCATATATTTAAAAACATACGTTTTAGGTTAGAATTGCTAAAATCACAGATTAGTCGCAGGGGTCGGCAACCTCGGCTCTTTTATGACTCGTGGACTTCAACTCCCAGAATTCCTGAGCCAGCTGTGCTGGCTCAGGAATTCTGGGAGTTGAAGTCCACGAGTCATAAAAGAGCCGAGGTTGCCGACCCCTGGATTAGTGGAATACGAACGTGAACAACTTAAAAAGCGTACGTTTAAACTTAGGCTCACCGCACACCTTTCTCCAATTAGGGACTAAAAAACGTCCCGAGTTTCTTTTACTTTCAGCCGTTGTCCCTGCAACGACTCAAAGCCTCCGCCGGGCTCGAGAGCCGCACCTGAACATCCCGCCTATAAAGCAACGTCTCCCGCTTCCCATCCCGCCGTTTACAAGCTCACGAGAGCCGCACTTTAAACATAAAATAAAATAAAAAATACAGCTGTGTGGATCCGGCTTTCGACGCAAACAAATGCCGCTTTATCTCGCTTCGGGTCCCCCCTCCCCTCCCGGGCCTCTTTTTCCCCGCGAAGAGCTCCTGGCCTCCCGCCAGCCTTCCCCCGGGCACTCACTTTCCCTCCTGGCAGTCGTAGAGGACGATGGAGTCGTCGTCGCTGCTGGAGATGACGGTCTCGCCATTGGGGCTGAAATCGAAGCAGTTGATCTTGTCCGAGTTCTCGCGGAACACCTTGGCCACGCGGAAGCTCCGCAGCACGTTGTCCGTCAGCTTCATGCCGCCTCCGCCGTCGCGGGGAAAGGGAGCCGGCGGGGCCTGGGCGCCGGCCAAGGTGAGGGGAAAGCGGGAGTCGGGCTAGGGCTTAGCCTCTGCGGGCGGGCGGGCGGGAATGGCGGGAGAAGAATGCCGGAGCCGGCGAAGGACCGAAGCGACTTTGCCCTCAGGCGGATTCCACTCAAGCTGCGGCAAGAAGGCGGCGGCAACTCCGGCTCATTGTCTCCGCCATTTTGCGGCTTTAGGGCGGCGGGGAGAGGGGTGGCGGCGGTGGTGTCGGCACGGGTGGAATTATGGGGCCTTCGGAGGAAATAAGAGGCGAGGAAAAGGAGCAGCAACAGCGACGCTACCGGTCTGGTGCATGCCGGGATACGTGAGTAAGGCCGAGCCAAGCGGGTAGTAGTTTAGCGCGGGGAAAGAGACTGAAAAACGCGGGCAACGGATTGTGGGATCTAAAGATACAGTACTAGGCGGGAGTGCTTTTGTTGTACGACTATTCTCTCGTGCCCGAGCAGCCAGTCCCTGCCTAGAGTTGAAAAAAAAACCCCGTCCCGACCTTCTCTTTTGGAGAGATTCGAGTCTCTGCAGGGCCTGCTATACAGTGCAACGTTTCTCAAATTCGGCAATTTTAAGATGTTTCTCTTCCATCAGGCTGACCTGGATTGATGATGGGTTTTTAAATATGTTTTAATTTTTAACTGTAGTTAATTTGTTTTGGGGCTGTTACTTAATTCTTTTTTAATTTTTGTATTGTTGGTTTTTTATTGTTGTAAGCCGCCCTGACTCCTTCGGGAGATAGGGCGGCATAGAAGTCCCAAAAATAAATAAATAATAAATTTCAGAAACTGGCTGGGGGATTCTGACTGTTGGAAGTCCACACATCTTGTTGTTCAGTGGCTAAGTCGTGTCGGACTCTTCGCGAGCCCATGGACCAGACAGGCGCTCTTGGCTCCCTTCCCGCTGTCTCCCAGGGTTTTCCCAAATTCATGTTCATTGAGTCGATAACGCTATCTACCCATCTCATCCTCTGCTGTCCTCTTCTTTTGCTTTCAATCTTTCCCAACGTCAGGGCCCTTTTCCAATGAGTCCTCTCTTCTCGTTTGGTGGCCAAAGTATTTGAGCTTCAACTTAAGTGTCTGCCCTTCCAAAAGACAATCAGGGTTGGTTTACTTTAGGATGGACTGATTTGATCTCCTTTTAGTCGAAGGGACTCTTGTCTTCTGCACCACAGTTTGAAAACCTAAGTACTTTGGTGATCAGCCTTCCTTATGTTCCAGCTCTCACAGCTAGGTTACTTCTGGGGAAACCATAGTTTTGACTTTATAGACATTGATTGGCAAGGTGATGTTTCTGCTTTTTCCTGTGCTGTCTAAATTTTGCCATACCTTTCCTCCCAAGGAGCAAGTGTGTTTTAATTTCATGGCTGCAGAGATTTTGGAGGCCAAGAAAATAAAATCTCAGTGCTTCCATTTCTTCCCCTTCTATTCGCCAGTAAGTGATGGGACTGGATCCCATAATGTTAGTTTTTTAATCTTGAGTTTCAGGCTAACTTTTGCACTCTCCTCTTTTACCCTCATCAAGAAAGTTGTCAAATTTGAGAAACACTAGAAGGAGAGAAGGCATGCCTTTCAAAGCACCATATATGGAGAGAAGGTTCTGACTGTTTTTGTACAGTTGGATTGGGCTGTATGAAAAAAAATCAGTTTATCAAATTTGTATGAACACTCATCTCATGGAAAATGACTGGGCAATGTACAGAAATCCACTGAAATAAATATAATTATTAAGTTTAAGTTTAACTTTACTATATTTGTATACCGTCCTTCTCCCGAAGGACTCAGGGCACATATAAAATACAAAGTATAAAAGTTAAAAGAGAATTAAATATAAGCCCGAGCTAAAACAGTAAGTAATAGTATAAAAAACTGCAATAAAAACCCCAACACATCCCCCATCAGGCCAGGCCGGCTTGTTCAAATAAATAGGTCTTCAGATCGCGTTGGAAGGAGCGAAGGTCAGGCGCCGTCCGGAGCTCAACCGGCAACTGATTCCATAAGTCCGGGGTGCCCACAGAGAAGGCCCTCCCCCTGGGGGCCACCAGACGACATTCTCTGACCGGTGGCACCCTGAGGAGGCCTTCTCTGTGGGAACGCACAGGGCGGAGGGAAGTTGACGCCGGCAGCAGGTGATCCCCGAGGTACTCCGGACCCATGCCATGTAGGGCCTTGAAAACCATTACCAAAACCTTGAATCTCACTCGGAAGACAACTGGTAGCCAATGCAGCTCGCGGAGCAGAGGTGTAACATGGGAGTATCCGGAGACTCCCAAGACAACTCTCGCGGCTGCATTCTGTACCAGTTGGAGCCTTCAAGCGGTCTTCAAGGGAAGCCCCATGTAGAAAGCGTTGCAGTAGTCCAGACGAGAGGTCACGAGTGCATGAGTGACCGTACACAGGGCATCCCGGTCTAGATAGGGCCGCAACTGGTGCACCAGGCGAACCTGGGCGAAGGCCCCCCTAGTCACCGCCACTATATGGTCTTCCAAAGTAAGCCGTGAATCTAGGAGGACTCTCAAGTTGCGAGCCCTATCTACGGGGGGTAATAGCTCACC
Source organism: Vipera ursinii (assembly GCF_947247035.1). NCBI lineage: Eukaryota > Metazoa > Chordata > Lepidosauria > Squamata > Viperidae > Vipera > Vipera ursinii. The sequence goes on from NC_139513.1 coordinate 67,041,926, forward strand.
ACCCATGGAAAGAGGTGGAATATTCTGTATATTCCGGTATGCCGGTATGCACAGCCACTCAGTCTTGTCGGGGTTGAGTTGAAGTCTGTTCCTCCCCATCCAGACCCGAACCGCTTCCAGGCAATGGGACATCACGTCAAGGGCATCACTGGGGTGGTTTGGGGTCGAAATGAAAAGCTGGGTATCATCAGCATACTGATGATACCCAACTCCAAAACCACGAATGATCTCACCCAGCGGTTTCATGTAGATGTTGAACAGGAGAGGCGAGAGGACCGACCCCTGAGGAACTCCACAAACGAGAGACCTTAAAGTATTACCTTAAATGTATTACCTTAAAGTATTACATAATTGTTAACATTGAAAACTATAAAAGGTTTGTATACTATGTGAAAAGGTTGCCTTTTTTAAAAAAAAATCTTAAATCCCCAGTGTTTAGCCTCTGGCCAGTGAATGGTAGGTTATGTGGAATTTCTTGTTAAGAAAACATGTCACAGTAAATAGTAAATATCAAACACAGTTAAACAAAATTTATGCATACAACAATTTTCTAAGGGTCAGGTAAATAGCAGCTCTTACCGTAAGGAGTATGGGAATGCCTCAGTTAAGTCTCCTTAGACTCATCTTTCTTTTTTTTTCTTTTTTTTACAGCAAATTTTATTTGGACAAGGTGTTAATGGTCTGACAATCCTTCTTGTCTTACATCATTTTTGTGTTTTATATACATATATACACTTTATGTACATATCATTTATATACACTTATAGAATGTTCAATCTTATCAACCACCTTTTTCTAGTAGTATGTGAAATCAGCATCCTGTGTGTTTCTGTTGTGACCTTCCTTTCTGTTCCCACCATGAGTAAAACTTATTCCAAATTTTGTAGTAATCTGACTGATCTTTATTTTTAATTTCCAAAGTTAACTTGTCCATTTCTGCACATGCCCAAATTTTATTTATCACTTCACTCTCGTCCGGTATTTCACTGTTTTTCCATTTCTGGGCGAACGTCATTCTCGCTGCTATGATGATGTGTATCATTATATATCACTCTTCTTTGGTATGCTTCACTGTTGTTATGCCTAGTAGGAAAAATTCTGGTCTATAATCTACACTCCGTCCTGATATTTCTTCTAACCATATCCAAATCCTTTGCCAATATTTTTGCGTCTTATTACAGGACCACCAAACATGAAAATAAGTACCTAATTCTTTGGAACACTTCCAATAGCTAGGGGATATTGTCTTGTACATTTCGGCTAATCGTGCTGGGGGGAGATGCTACTGGTAAAACATTTTATATAAATTTTCTTTATAAGCTAAGGCCAGCATTATCTTTTTATTTCTATCCCAGAGAGTTTGCCAAATATCAAAATCTGCCATGTCCCAAATTTTTAGCCCATATCAGCATTGGTTCTTTAACTTGTTCCTCAAACATTTTGTACCCCAATAGCAAACTATACAATTTCCTTATTTGTTTCTCATCTGGCCCCAATAAAATTTTATCCAATGCAGTTTCTTGAATATCCCCCACTCTTTCCTATCTTTCCCATATCGTGTTTGTATCTGTAGGTAAGCCCACCATTCCAGTTTTATCCCTTGTTGTTCTAGTTCCTGTCTAGATTTCAATTCTCCCATTTCATTCGTAATATCCTTGTATGTAGTACATGCATGCTTCTATGCAGTTCCCCATGGTCATGTTTTTTCCTGAATTAAAATACTTCAAATTATATTACCTGTCTCCTAAAGGAGGGGCTTGAGACTGCTACTGGATTTCACTGCAGAATATATGAGAATTATGTAGAAGCACATTACATGTAAACAATGTTGTAATAACCATTTAATGAATTATTTTTGTCTTTTTACAAGATGGAAACATTGCAAACAGAACATAATCTGAGAGTGAAAAATCCAACACAAACAATCAGTGGTAAACGATGCAATACTAGCGGACTTTATGAAAAGTTCAACAGCAACTTTACTACACTGAAGTCAACTATTACCTGTTGCAGCTTCGAAAGTCCTGTGAGTATGGCTTACTGCCCATCTCTCACCATATTAGGATTAAAAAAGGATCCCTTATGTGATCAGAACTAAAAACCTGCCGTGGTTTATGGTCAGTATATAGATACATATACAACTTATATACAAATAAAGATAAATATAGATACAAATAATCATACTGTAAACAGTGTTTTTTAATGTGCATGAATAAATTATGTGTCTTAGCTTGAAATTTGTGTGAAAGAGAGTGCATATATAGCCTGAAGAATTTAGACAATTTCAAAAATACAGTTTCATAGAAGCAGTATTCTACATTCACTGATACAACACCAATAACAATAGCACTTAGACTTATATACTGCTTCATAGTGTGGTACAGCCCTCTCTAAGTGGTTTACAGAGTCAGCATATTGCCGCAACAATCTGGATCCTCATTCTGCCGACCCTGGAAGGGTGGAAGGCTGATGTCACAAAAACTTTTGTTTTCCACTCACAAGTCCAGTTGCTACAGCTGCAACAACAATGGATGCTAGCTTTCATAGTAAATAAGTAAATACTGTATTGCTGGAAAGTGGAACATAATTGGAGAAGCCATTTTTGACTGTGACCCCCTCCTCAACAATGCCATTCAGTGCCAGTCTGCCTCTAAAAGTTTTCTTTTAGATGTTGTAGCTAATACAGGTAGTCCTTGAGGTATGATCACAATTAAACCCAAAATTTCTGTTGCTAAGCGAGACAGTGGTTACATGAGTTCTCCCCATTTTACGAACTTTCTTGTCACAGTTGTTAAATGAATTGCTACAGTTAAGTTAAGCAACATGGTTGTAAAGTAAATCTGGCTTCCCCATTGACTTTGCTCATCAGAAGGTCACAAAAAGTGATCACACGACCCTGGGACACTGCAACCGTCATAAATACGAATCAGGTCCCAAGCATCCAAATTTTGATCGTGTGACCATGGGGTCATAAATATGAAACACAGTCATAAGTCACCTTTTTCAGTGCCATTGTAACTTTGAACAGTCACCCAACGAACTTTTGTAAGTCAAGGACTACCTGTAATTTGTGGGGTAACAGCGTTCCGTGCGCCTCTGGCGTCTAGTCATGCCAGCCACATGACCACGGAGACGTCCTCGGACAAGCGCTGGCTCTTCGGCTTTGAAACGGAGATGAGCACCGGCTCCTAGAGTTGGAAACGACTAGCATGCATGTGTGGAGGAACCTTTACCTTTACCTAGGCAACCTTTGCAGTTTTCTTTTTTACTGTTTGAAAGGCTTCTAAACTAGAATAAGTCCCAATGTGGTATTTTCAACTGGCCCATTGCCCTCTTCTTTCCACTGTCTTGCCTGCCTTCCTTTATCCACCATCCATTTCTATAACAGGGATGCTGAGAGGGAAGCATTGAAGACCTCACTGCCGGAAGTAGAGCAGGCTTGGAAAGACTGGTGTATAACAGGGAGGGGGAGAGCACATGTTGGGTAACTTACAGCAGCTGCACTTTTAAATGGGCTAAGATCTGCAATGTGGCTGAATCTCTTTTTCTTCTTCCCTCTGTCTTTGTGTGGCGGTGGGTTTATTTATTTATTTTTTTATTTTTATGTGCTTATTTGGTGCCTGCAGCAGACGGCAGCACTTTGTCAGTCCTGCTTGATCCCAGAAAAGAAAATATTTGGCCTGAATTACTGCTTAGATGGCAGACCTCTAGAGAATACTAGGGCTGTAGGCTAGACTAAAAAGTAAAAAAGAAATCCCAGGCAAGTGGCAAATCACTTCTATATTGCTGCCACGGATTTGTTCATGTAGCCAGCAAGAGTCAAGCATGCCTTAAATCATGCTTATTCTAAGGTTTATGTAACACTTATATTTTACAGAATAATAGGAAACTGCCATGAGTTTTCAGGGAGTTGGAGTGCATTTTGGGAACCAGAGAAATGTTGGCATAAATTTGTTTGTTTGTTTCATTTCTATGCTGCCCCTCACCCCTTACAAGCTGATTCCAAATTCTAAATTGATAGGAAAGATGTTTAGTCCTTTTCCTGCTCCATTCTGGTTCATTGTATCGTTTCCATCCCTCTAAGCTCTTTTCTCTTACCCTGTCTTTATTAAAAAGCACCAAAATGGATGAGAAAATTACTTGAGAATATAATCAAATGAGGCACAGCCAGGAAAATATTACCTCTCTTTACCACTTTAAATGATAGATTGGGAAGGTGACCGACAAGTGAACTATCTCCAGGAAAGGTCTCAGTTCTTCCATTTTTGAACTTAAACTCATTTTTCTATTATATGTCATTTGCAAAATCTCCTTGACCCGTGGAATGAGTATTTCATATCTAATTCTGACAGCTGGAACATTGTGAGAATTTTTTTCCCCAGTGTGGTAAGTTAACAGAAGAACAGAATAACCATTCTTACTGAAACAGGAACTTGCCAAAATTGCCTTGATCTTGATCTTAGTTGTAAACACTGGAATAGTGTGTTGTCACAAATTCCAAGAATAAATTAATCAGGTTACAGTTGTGTTAGGTCACACATACCTATGCATTTCACCTAAATTATTTCTCAGTGAAGTCAAATTACAGCTGCAGCTTAGAGTACCTGAGCAAGAAATGTAGTCAGAAGTCTGCACAATGCACCTCATGTTTTGCCTTACAAAATACATTATAACAGCTAACTCTGGGACTACAGTGATTTTAGGACTATATAATATTATTTTGTTAACAGGGAAAAAACAACACAGTTCAGTGCCGTTAGTGGCATATTTCAGATTCAGATTATTAATAGACGAATTGTCAATGGAAGCTGAGGAATCCGTGCTTAATCATGGTTTGCCCCCAAATGGCAGCAGCTGATATCTTGAGTTGATGCAAGGATGAGGAGGAATATCTGGGTGCATTAATTAGCTGGAGGCTCGCTTGTTGAGGGCTAGCGGGCAACAGAAGCTGAGGTGGAGAGCTCCACTGTTGACATGAAGTCTTCTATGCACTTGCATGGATATACACCCCCCCTCCTCTATTTGTAAACCCACAATTTAAATTTTATACACACAATTGCACTATCTGTGTGTTTACCCTTACCCTCCCAAAGCCAGGGCCATCCCTCTCCATAGGGGAAAGTGCTTGCTCCTTCTTCAGGAAGCACCTTTTCAGAGTAGTAGTTTCCCAGGCTTTCTCCTCTTCCTTTCCCTTCCCCCCCCACCCCACTTGATAAGTTGAGTTATCAGGAACTGCATGTAGTGAACGTATGTGCGTGAAGGTGATGATTTCCAACAGGACAAACTATGAGCAGTCTTTGGTGCTCTCTGAGCTTGACTGTTTTCCTGCAGACGCTTCATTACCCAAACTAGGTAATATCAGGACAAACTAGATTGAATGGCTTGCTCTCCCGTTGAGTGCCTCCCTCTAACTGGGCAGAAATGATGGATTTGTAGGAACAGGAGCTTTGAGATTGGCTATCCTGATCCGACCTACGCAGTCCCCACCAGGTTTTAGGACATAGTTGGGGCTCAGGACCAGATCCAGCATTTGCAGCAGAGGGTCACTTAGCTCACGTGTGACTGTCCAGCCCTGTAGCAGAATGCGATGGGGAGAGCAATAAAAGAAGTCCAGCTTCAGTTCCTGAATAGAGGGGCATATAAGGCCACAGTGCGGGGTTGTTGTGAAAAGAGATTAGGAGGCAAATGATCAGGGATGCACATAACAATAGATGCTCAGTTTTTTCTTTTTTAATTACAGTGTATTATTTACTACAACCAAAAGGTCACACATGACTGCCCAAAAGGATATAAAATGTTTAAAAGAACATAACATTTCCTAGGTTACTAGAGTGTGTTGTCAAAGGTTTACTTTTGGCTCATCCCATTGTTATTTGGGTTATACCCACAACTGTCTTGATTTCAGATAGTTATTCTAGGTAGGTGTTAAATTATATCATTATTCAGTGATTTTGTAGACCACCTTGATTAATTCAATTTTTTTAAATTTCTTCTTTTAATGTTATATCTGTTTCACATATAACATATGTTATTGCTTATTCTCTGATTCAGTTATTTATTTGAGAATGCTTTCTGTATGCCACTCTGGGGAATTAATAAGAAATTAAAAGTTACTTCCATTTTTTATATAGTGAAACTAAACAAGAGTCGCAAGGAACCATCACAGGAACATGTTGGGATGATTTATTCAAATTAATATGCAGATTAGGACCAGTTTTCATTAATGGCAGCTTATGAAGTTTTCATTTAAAAGAGATTAATCTAAGCTCTTCACAGTCCCAGAGCAATGCTGTCATAGAAGATGCAATTCTCAGCTGATCTGCCAAGATTAATGATGGCTTCTGGATCACTTTCTGAGCAGCTGCTACGATCAAGTGAAAAAAGAACAAGAAGAAGAAATGTCATTTTGATCTGGCTAGCCATAACTCTTGCCTCAAAGTCCTCATTTCAGTGCAGAGAATAAATTGTTCCCCTTTTGGTCTGTTCTGTTGTTCAGAAGTGAAAGACGGCAGGGAAGCTGTTGTGGCTCAGAGGTGTTAGTGCCATCCCTGATACGCTTGTGACCTTGCATGTCAGTGGGAATGAAAACATGAGGCTCTTGGCCAAAATGCGTCACACACAGCAGGTTAAAGTAGACAAAACAACTCAAGAACACAAGAGAAAACTTTCAAGTGCAATGGAGGATTTATTTTTTTCAGCTACATATATAGCAAGATGGCATTTGGTTATTATACCACTATCTCTAGCACTTGATCAGTGCACTGTACTTAATAGCAGAAAAGAGTGAAAAAGGAGATTTATTACAACAGATTAGCCACACTTATGAGAAGACATTATGTAGAAATTAAATAATTTTAGGATTTTATTTTATTTTTCACTCTCAGTACTTTGTAAGTCAAGAAACAAGAATGCAGGAAAGCAGTACAGAACAATGTACCTCAAAATCCCACCATACTTTCCTTATACCAATAAATTTAAAAGAAGAATTACTGTTGTTAGCATCAGATTTTCCCAGTTCTAATAAAAATGTTGTTCATCCATCTGAGAAGTCGCTATTCAACTTTTATCAGTAGCTTTTTCCATAAGAGCAATTTATCATATCTTTGCACATCACTTGTTCAAAAACAGGTTATCTAAAAATGTCCACTTTTGAAGCAGAATTATTTTCAGAGAAAAGAGAAATACTGTATATCTGCTTCATGAAATTGGTAGGTGATCATTTATTAAATCCTTGTTCGTTGAGTAAACCACATTTGGCAAGGTTCACATGATTTGCAGACTGGAATGGCTTGTTTCACACAACTTGCTGAACCAAACCGAACAAGCTCAAATGCAGCTTACCCACAGTGTATAAAATCTAGACGTAAAATGGGACTTCTGAGGAAGGTTTATGGCAAACTAGACATCCCTGAAGGACAGGAACAGTATTGGATAGAGATGTGAATTCCGGCCAGTGTAGTCTCTCTAGAAAAAGGAGAAATCATAATATTTGCTCACTTCTACTCTGGGTAGCTGATCTTTGTGAGAAGATTGTAGGCACTGAGATTTTGCTACTCAGTTCATGAGTTGAATGGCGGGATTTCGATCAAACTGACTACCGTAATGCAGCCTATATGGACAGAAGGTTGCTGAGAATCATTTCTTAATCACTTTCAGAAATTGCTTCTTAATTACTTTTTGGCTGTTAGCAACCTTTGCAACAGAATGATATGGAAAAATATGATATACTGGATATACAAATGAAACCAGCTGGTGTCTTAATAATTAAAAGGGATATACAGATGACAAATCAAAAGAGTGACCTGGTTAACTTTCCTATATTGGATTTACAAAACAAATTTCTTAAAAGTTTGAAGGATTCTGTAAGAAGGGACAAAGAAAAAGAAAGGAAACAAATTAAGTTTTAGGACAGCATTTGAAGGGACTTAAGATCAAGATTGTTAAAATTAAAAGGAAGGAATATAAATTTGGTTTCAAAGGTGGGTCCTCCCATAAGACCTGATGAACCTCAAATGCAAGTTTATATAGATTTCTTAGTTTTGTTTGGTTGCATAAGCAGGAAGCACAGCTCAGTAGGTATGGCAAGAAGTTCACACATTCTGATGCGCTCATCCTCAAGCTCTGTGGTTTCTTTAAAAAGGTTTTCATGATGCTTTCACAAGGTCTTCATGAGCCTGGAGGCCTGCAGAAGCCTGCCCTTTATTTCTGTCGTTTCAACATAAGAATCTACATCATCAGACCAATTCTCAAACCAGTTATCAGAATTCTGATTAACAGAATATTTAATAAAATTGTTATATAAAACAAGAAATCTAGGGTCAGAAGTCTATAAAATTTCAATCAAAGGGTCTCTTTTGGTTTAATGAGAATAGAATAATTGAATAATCAATTAACAGAATACCAGAGTTGGAAGGGATCTTAGAGGTCATCTAGTCCTGCTTGAGCAGGAAAGTCTATACCATTTTAGACAAATGGCTGTCCAATTTCTTGAAAGCCTCCTGTGATGGGGCACTCACAAGGCATGCGAAGGCAAACCATTCCACTGGTTTATTGTTCTTACTGTTAGGAAATTTCTCCTTGGTTCTAGTTTGCTTCTCTCCTTGATTAGTTTCCATCCATTGATTTTTATCTTGGCTTCTGTTGCTTTGGAAAATAGATTGCCCCCCCCCCTCATCTTTGTGGCAGCCCCTCAAATACTGGAACATTGTTATGATAACAGTGTTATCATACTATCTCTACTACTTCTTTTCACTAGAGTAAACATACCCAGTTCCTGCAACCGTTCTTCATACGTTTTAGCTCCAGCCCCCTAATCATCTTAATTCACGTGACGTATCATGACAATTTTTGCCTTTGCGGAGCCGGAGTGGACTTGACCTGCTCATGATGCATCCAGCCCGCAGGCCACCAGTTTGACACTCCTGTCTTAGTTGCTCTTCTCTGCACCCTTTCCAAGTCTTGGTGTGCATTGATGAGTACTCATTGCAAGCTTACATTTCACCAATAATAGAAACACAATATTTTCTCAAAGCAACTTGCTATCAACTGAAGTGAAAGAACAAATGCTAAAGAACATGTCAGAGCTCGTAGCTCATCAGTTCTGCCATCTGTTGGCATCTTTGAACATAAAATCTCTGTGTATGTGTGTGCACTCATGCAAATGCACATACATGTGTGGTTGGAAGAACCAGAAAGATACGGTTTGAAAAGACTGCTGGGAGTCTTATTGGGGGCCCTGGGAAGCCAATGAGATGGATCCAAATATCACAGAATTCAGGATGTCTTAAACTCAAAACTCATTTGAAGGACAGTTTAGAAATTTGGATTCCATGTACTACAAATGACTTGAATAGAGGCTCCCGATTAGCGAGCGACTATGCCTCTGTGATAGGGCTGAGGTTGAAACTGTGGAGCATGTCTTTTTATACTGCCCTATGTATAATGCAGGCAGAACTAAACTACTGTCTCTCCTTAAAATAGACCCTTCTGGTCCCAATGCTAGTAATTTGGTCTTATATTGTTTAGGGGATGGCTCTTCATATATCACTTCTCAGGTCTCTAAATTTTTTTTAAAGAGCTGTAACTATTAGAGGAGAACGCTGTAATTCCCCTCAGCCAAGGCTTCTGGTGTTCAATTGTCTATGATTTTACTTTCTCTATGTTTTTCTTTTGTTGTACTTGTATTTTGGTCTGTGGCCGCAAACAAATAAATTGTTATTATAAATGACTTGAATGAAACCTCTCCAATGTTCTAAGATGCCAACAGATGGTTGAGCTGAGGGCAGAATTCTCCCAGGGACCAGGTGGGATCGGTATGTTGGGGCCTTCCCCAAACATTACTTCTGAGAGTCAGTGATCAGATAATGAGTCACGAGGCTGAATTTCTTTCTTGATCATTGGATTGATTATTAAGAGCTGGAGATTTTACTTTCATGTTTAGTGTGTAAGGAGAAATGAGTACATTCATGGTTTCATCACCATCAATATCTCTCACTCTTAGGTTAAGACCTTTCTCACTATCTGAGGTTCACTGCATGACTCCATAGAAAATCTTTGCTACTGAGGTAATCTCACAGATGGACACAAAATCCATTCTCTGATTTATTTATATTCCCCCTTTATTATTTTTATAAATAACACACACAGTACACCCCTGTGAGGTGGGTTAGGCTGAGAAAAAGTGACTGCCCAAAGTCACCCAGCTGGGTTTCATGTGCAAGACAGGACTAGAATTCACAGTCTCCTGGTTTCTAGACCCTCCCCCCCCTCTTTCTCTGTCTCTCCCTCTTCTTCTCTCCCCCTCTCTCTCCCTCCCCTCTCCTCCTCCCCCTTCTTCCCCCAAGCCAACATGCTTCCCCCCCCCCCGAGGAACTTTTAAGTAATTCTTTGCAGCTTCTTATTTTGTAACCCTGGCTTCATAAAATATCCATGTTTGAAGTTTTATTGTTTTGTAATCAGTAATTTAGTTTGTATTCTACATTTTTAGGGAGGGAGGAGAATATAAGTGGTATATATTTCTTTTTCAAGATTCATGTTGTTTAACTAACCCTAGTTTTTTCTATTCCCTAAATGCCAGATAGATTGTTTTCAAGCAATTCTTGCTGGCTAATTATTAACCTTCCCATTTGATCTATCAAATTGGGTGTATAAAAAGACCTCTGGACCTTCCCAGGAGAACAGAAAGACAGGAGGTGGTGGTGAGGAAAAAAAACAAAGCTCATAGCAAGCAAAGTTTCTGTAAGGCATATATTCTGGGAGTGAAAAGCAACTCGCCAGATATCCTTAATCACTTATCCACTTTTTTCAGGACGTTAATCATCGCTTATTCCTGGTGGATTTGGGGCATGGTTTCTGTCTTCAAAAGCTTGCCAATCACTGGCAAAATCTGTTGGTCGCCCCATTTTAGTTTCACCAGCGAGATATCCTCTCTGCAAATGACTCTCAAGGACCACGGGCTACATTTTTTTCGCAGTGCTGTGGATGCGGTCCTCCCGGGGCCAATGCTGAAAAGGTCCTTGGCGGTAGAACCGGGCGGATGCCCCAGACTTTTGCTACAGGGCCATCCTTTTGAACTGAAGAGAAATCTGTACCTGGTTGGCTTTGGAAAGGCTGTTCTGGGCATGGCAGCAGTGGCTGAGGATATCCTTGGAGGCTACCTCACTCGGGGAATAATCAGTATTCCTCAAGGCATTCAAGAAACTCTGCGACATGCAGGAATGAGGTAAGGAAGAAGGCTACATTTTATGGAGATGAGATAGGTGAGCCAGCTTCAAGAATTCTTTCTTGAGACCTTCATGGCTTGGTGTATCTTAAATCTCAGTTGTGACCTGCTTTCCTATTTCAAGTACTAGCTACTTGAACAGGTTTATGGAGAGAGATACTTCCTATTTTTACTTAGCCCATGGGGAAAAACAGAAACCAACTTGTTGTTTGAGTTGCTCCTTAGGCAGAATTTTAGGTGACTAATATTCTTTTGTTTTCCTTTTATTATCACTTTAATTATCCTGGCTGCCATCTGTTTAAGAAGTTTTAAACATCATGGCTTTCAGCAGTACAAAGCTCAGCTAATAAGTGACTCTTTTTTGGGGGGAAAAATGCTTGCAGGGAAATGTTGCTGAAGCCGTGGAGCCGAATCCAAGTCCTGGAAGGAGCGAGGGAGAACCTTCCTGACAAAGAAGCTTTGGAGGCGGCCAGGGCCATCTTGGAATTAGCCAAGAGTCTCACAGCAGACGACCTTCTCCTGGTATTAATCTCAGGTAATGCTCGAGAGCCCAAAAGGACAGAGAGACCTTTGTCACCTCCAGACGCTCTTTTTCATTTTTCTTTCCCATTTTCTAACCTTACTGTATTTTTGTCAATTCTGCAAGCGCACTTGGCAAATTAGGTTCCAATAGAGCCTTGGTGGAGCAGTGGGCTAATGCCTCCTTAAGTAACACCAGCTGCCTGCAATTAGTGCAGGTTCGCATCCCACCAGGCTCAAGGTTGACTCAGCCTTCCATCCTTCCCAGGTAGGTAAAATGAGGACCCAGATTATTGGGGGCAATTAAGCTGACTTTGTAATAATGCCGCTTGGGGATGTGTGTGAAAGCCCTAATAAGCAGGCATATACATAGAATGAAGGCTACTGCTAAGCTTGTAAGCCGCCCTGAGTCTTCGGAGAAGGGCGGGATATAAATGGAATTAAAATAAAAATAAATAAAAAATGTTTTGATGTTTAAAGGAGAAAAACAGATGGCACGGGAAGGTGGCTCAGGGTGGTTTTCGGTGTGACTTCGCTCTGGGTGATGCTGACGGGGCCCTGAAGCGCCCTTGCGCTTTCTTCCGTCAGCTGGCTTTGGAAATGATATCCCTTCTGGCCCTGGTAGCCGCCTCCGTAACCTGCCCTTAGCTTTTGCTGATGTTCTGCCATGGGGAAAGTAGGATCTTCTGCAATGGAAGGAAATGCGGTATTAACAGTTCTGCATAAATGTTTTTTGTAGCTTGCTGAAATAAATGTGGTCATTTCAAATTAGTCAGCTCTCGGTCTCTGTGAGTCACACCTATGGGTTCTGCGTCTGTCTGATGTACATTTTTTTTCTTTTTCTCCCTCTGACGCAGTTTTATTGAAAAATAAAAAGTGTGCATGCTCTGGCTCTCATTTTGTAATTAACCTTTAAAATAGGTTCTGTTCTTCTACTGAGCTTTCTAGTCTAATACGGTACTCTAGCTGTTCGTGCCTAGGCTGTTTTTGACCAGCAGGTGGCAGTCCAGAATCAGAATATGCCATGTAATATTGGAAAAATACAGTAAGTTGGAAAGGAGCTCGAACATAAAATATAGATTTAGACAGTGCTTTTTTTGTAAAAGAAAAAGGTGCCAGAACTCACACATGTTATATAACCTGCCTTGCCTACCCTACAAGGTTCCATCCAAAAAAGGTGCCGGAACTCCGTTCTGAGCGTTCAATGAGAAAAAAAGCCCTGGATTTAGAATATAGAATAACAGAGTTGGGAGGGACCTTGGAGGTCTTGAGCAGGAGACCCTAAACCATTTCAGACAAATGTTCAATCTCTTCTGGAAAACCTCCAGTGTTGGAGCACAACACAGCTTCTGAAGGCAAGCTGTTTCACTGACTAATTGTTCTCACTGTCAGGAAATGTTTCTTTAATACTAGATTTTATCTCTCTTTAATAATCTTTCACACATTAGTCCTTGTCCTGCCCTCAGTTCCTTTGGAGAATATTTGGAGAACCCTAAGAGTTGGCAAATTGGGTTGGTCTGAAGGGTCTAGGAAGAACTGAATAGGAAATTTTTATGTTTTATGTCATGTTTTAGAGGTATACGTCATAGCATTGTTTCATTTTTTTAAAATTCCATTTATATCCCGCCCTTCTCCGAAGACTCAGGGCGGCTTACAACCTTAGCAGTAGCCTTCATTCTATGTATATGCCTGCTTATTAGGGCTTTCACACACCCCCCAAGCGGCATTATTACAAAGTCAGCTTAATTGCCCCCCATAATCTGGGTCCTCATTTTACCTACCTCGGAAGGATGGAAGGCTGAGTCAACCTTGAGCCTGGTGGGATGTGAACCTGCACTAATTGCAGGCAGCTGGTGTTACTTAAGGAGGCATTAGCCCACTGCTCCACCACGGCTCCTTTTTTGATCTTGGTATTAGTTACGTTGGAGCAGTTATTGTACAGATTGTTCATTCCGTTATTTTCCTTACCATTAACTATTTTTTCTTTGTTATTGACTGAGATGGGTGGCTATAGAAATTAAATAAATAAACAAACAAACAAACAAATAATACTTTAATAAATTTAAGAAACTCTTGAGCAGCCTACTTCAGAATGTTATGGAGTTCTTAAAGAGAAACTTAATTCCCTTTATGAACTTGAAAAACAGAATATTCATTGAATTATATGAAGCAAAGATACTCAACCAGCTAATAAAATTGCACAGTATGGTACTACTGTATCTCTGTTACTAAAGATGCCCAGGGTAAAATATATAATCTTTCTGAATAACTGAGGCAACTTAAAAATGTTTGGTTTCAATTTTTAATGCTAAGCCAAATATAACTGAAAAAGAAATGAAGATTTTTTTTCATAATATAGTTCTTCTAAAGATTAGTCATGATCAAGCTGCCTTTATCTAAGAAATAACAGATAACCCTCTAATTCTATGTAAGGAAGGAAGTTTCCAGTCTGAATGGATATTCCATTGGATGGTATAAGACAGGAGTAGGCAACCTTGGCTCTTTTATGACTCACAGACTCAGGAATTCTGGAAGTTGAAGTCCGTGAGTCATAAAAGAGCCGAGGTTGCCTACCCCTGGTATAAGATCTCCTCCTCTCTTTCCGTTCTCTCATTGGAGGTATAACAATGCCTTTTCCCTCCCCACCATCACTAAAGTTTGCATTAACTGAAACTCTGCAATTGATCATCTGATTTCCCTTTTTAAGATCAAGGCAAAAATGTTAACAGTAATTTGTTGTTCATTCATTAATCGGCATTAATGGTTTTGTTGAAGGTGGAAAAAGCCTTTGACATGATGCAATGGAAAATTTTGGAAATTGAGATTCCGCCTAAATATGTATTTTTTAATTTAATTGTATTAATATGTGATATTCTAGTTATTGGCAAATTATTATTTCAAATGGAATTATGGCCTCCTTTGTCAGTGTTCTCATAAAACGTGTAAAGTTTACCTCCTTTTATTTTTTTATTTGATTTTAAAGTTTGTTAAAAAAAATGGAGAATATTTAGTATATAACAGTGGATGAAACTGAATACAAATTGTTATGTATCAGTGATATATCTTGATTAATAAATATGTATTTTATATATACATTTTTATTGATATGCAACAGTTTGGTCTTTTATAAGGTTTTTTGGGTAAGTGACATAAGTTTGATTTATTTCCTGTAAGAACTAATATTTAAATGGAAATTGGTAATCAGTGACGTTTCTGCTGTTTGCTTTTAAAGATTTATTTAATAAGTAGTAATTACAGTATTATAATAATTATATAACTATGAATTACATATTATTTAACTTTTATTTATTATTTAATAATTGTTAATGTTTAGGAATAATTAGAAATTATGAAACTTTCTTCATTTGGAGTTGTAAGATCAGATGCAAGTAATTTAAAAAAACATGAAAGAACAAAAATTGAAGAATGCAAGGATCAAGACCCTGACACAAGGGCTTGATTTTAGTGTAGCTCCATTGTATTTCCAAGTTTATGTTTGCAAAGTAAATTTGGACAATATTGGAATGGAAAGCTAATTTGTACCCTTATTCTGATGGTAAACATAAACTCTGTAAATCCCAGTTTGATAATTGCTTGAATTCAGGCTGTTGCCAATCAAATGTTTAAACCATTTGAATTATTGCATGAAGAATTTTGATTGTCTAAAATTGCAAAACAACAATGTAAAATGCATTGTCCAAATGCATTGTCAGTTTTTCTAGATCAGTGGTGGCGAACCTTTTAGAGATTGCCCAAACTGGAACCCAAAACCCACTTATGTATCGCCGGGTACCAAGTGGGTGTGGCCCATTGGGTGGACGTGGCCCACTGGGTGGGTGTGGCTACAGTGGTCATGGCAGACTAAGTGGGCGTGGCCAGGGTGGGCGTGGCCAGCTCGATGTTGTTCTGGCGGGGTGGGCAGTGGGGAGGAGGGCATCTTGCTCAGCGGGTGGGAGGGCATGGGGAGAGGCTCCTGAGCCCCGCAGCTCTTACGAGGGGGGGAGGAGGAGAGTGGGGAGGGGCTCTGCTGGGATCGGGGCTCCTCGTGCCTTTCGCTGCCTTCCTGTGCAATTCTGCCGCACATGCTGCGGCTCCGCTTGCCTGGCAAGGTAGGGGCGCACTCACGCACGGGGATGTACATAGGGCTGCTGCCTCACTTTCTGTGCCGGGACTGGGCTGGACTGGGCACGGAGCCTCCTTGCGGCGTCTTCCCCTGTGGACATTGAGAACGCCTACCCCACCTACCACTCATCCCAGGGCAGCTGCCACTGTCCCACGCTCTCCAGCCCATCGCTGGCCAGCCGGGCATACCAGGCTCCCTCCCTTCGGGCTCCCTTGGCCTCTCACCCCCTCCAGGCTGGGGCTGGTCAGATTCCCCCTGAGAGCAGCCCTGTGCCCATCCCCGGCCAGCCCTCCTCATCCATTCTTCTGCTCCTGCGGGCAGACCACGGCTTATCGAGCTGGACGGTGCCTCTCCCCACATGCGTCCTCAGGCGGAGGAGCCAGGTAGTCATGGCTCTCACTCCCCTCTGGCCTCCATCTGCCCGAGGTCTGAGCTCGGTGCACCCGGCTGGCCAGCGATGGGCTGGAGAGTGCAGGATGGTGGTAGGTGCCCCGGGATGAGCGGTAGGTGGGGTGGGTGCTACCGATGTCTGCGAGGGAAGAAGAGGCGAGGAGGCTTGTTCTGTGGCCTCATGGCAGTGGCATTGGGCAGGACGCGGCAAACAGAGCTTGCTGAGGATCGAGCCACGTTTGCTGGCAATCAGCTGGCAATCAGCAGGGCCCCGTCAAAGGAGGACTCGGGGGCACCGAGGTCCAGCCCTACGAAGCTCACCTTCTTCTCACCTGAGCTGCCCGGATACCTTACCCTGCATAGCCGCTCCCCCCCACGGCATTTTTTTCCAGCTCCGACGCATCACTTCCTTAATTCAATAAAAGATTTTTTTAGCTTATACTAAGCGTCCCAAATAATATTTTAAAATGTTTGGATGTTAGTAATACGTTGCATATATAAAATGAGTGATATGGACTTGATCCATATTACCTAGTTATGGTTTGATACTCATAAATGTATTATTTTGATATTACAAACTTTAATATAATTTAAATACATAAATGTACTTTTGAATTGTAGACCAACACCATCCCATAAATTGGCTCTAATCTCTGTATGAAGATTATTCTTTAATGGTGGAAAGATGGTGTGATCCCAGATTTATAATTTGGAGATTACTGATATGTCTTTCCTTTCTGTTTATAAACTGGATCTCTCTTAATGTAATGGAAAGACTGATCAATATTAGGCTGTGTGGTCAAGGTGTAAAGATGGGTTTAAATATTGCTTTGATATATACCGTGATATATTTTGTTTCCTTTTTTTTCTCTGAATGTTTGTTTTTTATTTCACCCATTTTTGTCTCTTTTTTTGCATATTAAAGCAATAAGAATATTAAAACATGCATGGAGTATTGGGTATCTCAACCTACAGCTTGTGTCACTGTAGGACACAAAAGTCTAGGATCCTGTGGGGGCCCAGGCGTCATTTCTGGAAGCATTGCTATTTACCCGGGTTGTAAGATAACTGTCATGCAAAGCTCATTCATGGTATGGACACGGTTGGATCAGGGATGAAGCTGAGACAAAAGAAGTCTGGAGCAGGGGTCAGCCTGCTTGTGTTTCACTCACAATGCCTTTCCGCTTAAATTGGCACAATTCTGCAAGCTTGGGTAGCATGCTCTTTATTCAGTGGCAGTATCGGCTATGTGGGAACTTTTAGGCAGATCTTTTAAAAATGCATTCACGCTTTCTCCTCACTCATCCTCCACCACTGGCCACAATCAACCTTTTTCAGGTTTTGCATTTTAGATGTGTAAAATTTATATTCTATAAATGTAAGAACATAGGCTGCATTGCAGAAGGAATTCCAGATCTGGGGAGGCAGAAATTAATCAGTATGAATACTGATTTTATTTTTATATGTACATGCACATTATGTTCCTGCCCTTTAATGCATATGCATCACTAGGGGCAACTTAAAACACTTGAAATAAATGCAAGATTTAAATGTTGGCAGCGCTCCAAAAATGTACAAAGACATCTAATAGAAATAGCCGTGTGTTCTAAAACTGAACCGGATATTGAATGCCTTCCTAAAATAGAAAGACTTTACCTATTTACAAAACATTATCCAATAGAGTGGCAGTCTAGACTCCTAAGAAGGGGGTTCCATGGTTTGAGGGTTACCATTGAGAAGGTAAACCCCCTAGGCATTTTGGACCCTAAGTATTTAATGCTTTCAAAATTACTCCCAGCACTTTGAATTGTGCCTCAAAACAAAGAGGTAACTGTTGGCCGTTCTTACAGGACTGGGGTATAGCAATGCCTGCAGTCATCTAACCCATTTACCTGACCTATTGAGAATAGATTAGAATGAGAATGAGAATGAATAGAATAGAATAGAATAGAATAGAGCTGGAAGGGACCTTGGAGGTCTTCTAGTCCAGCCCCCCCGCTCAAGCAGGAGAACCTATACCATCTCAGACAAGTAACTGTCCAGTCTCTTCTTAAAACCTTCCAATAATGGAGTGCCCGCAATTTCTGAAGGCAGGTTGTTCCACTGGTTAATTGTCCTCACTGTTAGGAACTTTCTCTTTAATTCCAGGTTGCTTCTCTCTTTGATCAGTTTCCAACCATTGTTTCTTGTCCTGCCCTCTCGTGCTTTGGAGAATAATTTGACCCCCTCTTCTTTGTGGCAGCCTCTCACTGCGATACTGTTATCATGTTGCACCTGTTTCTTCTTTTCTTTAGACTAGCCAAACCCAAGTCCCGTAGCTATTCTTCGTATGTTTTAGTCTCCAGGCCTTTAATCATCTTAGTTGCTCTTCTCTGAACCTTTTCCAAGATCTCAACAGCTTTTTTGTAATATGGCGACCAAAATTGGTTGCAGTATTCCAGGTGTGGTCTCACTGGGGCTTTATAAAGTGGTACTAATTCTTCATGTGATTTTTATTCTATGCCTCCGTTTCTACAATCCAGGATTGTATTAGCTTTTTTGGCGGCTGCTGCACATTGCTGGCTCATAGTCAAGTGATCGTCCACTAGGACTCCAAGGTCCCTCTCACGCTTACTGTTTTTGAGCCAGGTCTCACCTAATCTGTACTTATACCTTTGGTTTTTCCAGTCTAAATGTAATACTTTGCTCTTTTCCACATTAAAATTCATTTTGTTGGATAGGGCCCATTGTTCAAGTTTGTCAAGATCTTTTTGGATCCTGAGCTTGTCTTCTGGAGTGTTGGCTATTCCTGCCAGTTTAGTGTCATCTGCAAATTTGATGAGTTCCCCTTCTATTTCCTCATCTATTCTAAGTCATTGATGAAGATATTGAAGACGGAGCCTTATAGTACCCCATTAGAACCCAATTTAGAACTAATACCATCCTTAACAGTAGATAAAAAAGAAGTGGAGCTACATACCACTGAGAGGTCCAGCAGACATCTCCTTGTCTTGATTTCACTGTGGATTATTTACCAAGGCAACTAAAAAAATTTTCAGCCTCATTCCCAGTTCTTAAGCTCAGCTGAAATGAGTCTAAACAAGCTGTTTCATTCAGCAATTCCTGAATCTCAGGTGCCGTATGATTAACCACCTTGTCCAAGAATAGCAAATTGGAAATTATCTAACAGGATGGATTGTTGTAAAGGACTTAAAGATTTTTTTTTTAATTAGAGGTTTCCTACTAGCCCTCCCCCCCTCCCCCAAGGCTGGATGTTCAGTGAAGCATTGGCCATCAAGTTAACTGGATCTTCCTTGGTTGCCTTAGATAGAAAAGACAACGGACAAGGGTATCTGTAGTTTATCTTAATCTATTAAAGAAGTTGTTAACATCCCCTCCTGTATGAATGGAAACCCATCTGTAACATCAGAACACAAGCAGACATAGCAGGATCTGATTCTGACACATGAATTGTTCTTGAATCTTGGGTGGAGAAGATAGTGTCCCCATCCCCTACCGTTTGAGTAAAGATTTGCTGGCAATGATATTTCTGAACTTAATGAGTTAGATATAAACAGTCTACCACCCCAGGAAGAGTGATCAGTATGATACTGCTCTTTGAGGGAAAGTCTATTCATACTTATGCAGTCAATTCTTCTTTGAAAAGAGGTCCTTATTATATGCCACTACTTGTTGTCCTTAGAGGGGTAACATTAACCCTTTCTGGTTAATGTTGCCATGAGCAAATTTCTATCAGTTGATTAAAAAGTCCCTATATAATTGTTTTTCAGGGATGTATTTTGCAAGATTATTGTGTCTCAAACTTCAGCCCATTTTGTATTTCATGGCAACTTTTTAACTAACATTGACATAGAGTTGACCTTGAGGCCTTTCAGTACTTTGTTGATCTTTCCATGGACATTCTATTAGTTTGTGCATCCATTGCTCAGGGGGTCTGTCTGGTGCTTGAGATATTTCTCTTTAATGGATTGTCTCCCTATAATCCATCTATCCCTGACACCTGGCTGAAGTGTCCAGTTGCAGTTCATTTCACTTCTCTATTTTGCTTAAACTGGCACTATGTTTAGAGCTCTTTTTATGCAGAAATAGTGAACACTGTAAAAGGGGGTTCTCATCTGTACATGTGAGTTCACCCTGTTAGTCTGTGGCTTTCTTTAGATAAGTAAACCCGAATGGATTTTAGGATGAAACTTTCAATTCACTAGATTATCAGGAGTCTAATTCTGAGAGCAGTGCGCTCTGGAAATAATTCTTAAGAAGTGTGTTGGATTTTATGCGAGCTCAATACTTCTCAGCTACATTCACCCGTCTTTATATGAAAAAAATGCCACTGTTTGAAGAGACAGGTTAGCTTAAATCTGTGGATTCCTTAAACTATAATCATCTTTTTTTTCAGGCTTACACAAAAAAGGGAGGAGATTTAGTGAATAGCAGAAATGGGCTGCAATCATGTGAGTTCAGAGGCACTTCTGAATCTTGTAGATTTGGGGAGGGGAGGTGTTGTGTAGTGAGTTCTTTGGAGGCAGTAAGCGAGACGAGAAGTTGCAAACAGAAACATTGCTTAATTAAGGCAAACAGGAACAACACTGAAACAGGCTTCTACGCAGCTACTTATACGGTTGGCCACTAGGCAGCGGCCAATAGATTTAAAGCAGGGGTGTCAAACTCAATTTCATTGACTGCATCAGCATTGCAGTTGCCCTTGGCGGGCCGGGTGGGTGTGGCCAGTGTGGGTGTGGCCTACTGGGTGGGCATGGTCAGCTCTACAACATTCGCATCAAGGGTGCCAATGGGGGCCTGGGCAGGAGTGGGACAGATCTGAGGGTCTCTGGCAGAAGAAGATGGGACCAGGGCAAGTGCTAAGGCATGGTCCACTGGAGGAGCCTCACTGTTCCTCTCAGGCCTTGGGGGGCGGGTTGGACGGTGGTGTGGAGGTCAAATGCCCAGCCCAGCCATCAAGAACCCACGGCACTAAGACCAGCTCCACTTTCCCAAGGTGGCACCCAGCTGCACTTACCTCCTCCTCAAGGCTGCTGCTGCTGTGCTTGCTCTCCTTAGCCAGGTTGCTCATGATGGGTACGAGGGCAAAGTCAAGAGGGAGGCCCACTGCCTCTCCATGTGAGGAGACCTGGCTTTGTATCCAAAGCTTCCTTAGCAATAGGATCGGAGACCCTCCAGAATAGGCCAGGAGGAGGGGGCAAGGGGATGGTGAAAGGGCAGGAGGGCAGGACTAAGGCAGGACTTCCCTTAGACCCACCCTCTCCTTCCTTCCTTCCTTCCTTCCTTCCTTCCTTCCTTCCTTCCTTCCCGCCCCTTGCCTACCCCTGTTCCAAGGAGTGGCTATCCTAGCTTTTTTTCTCATCCAGCTTTGGGCTATGCTGCCTCTTGGCTTGCTCCCCTCCTTGGGATATTCTCTCTTCTTTCTGAGAATCTGCCCATCACTGTAGTCCATCTCCCCCTTCATAAACCCAATCCATCACACTCAATGATATGTAGTTAGCTTTCCTTTGCCTATACTTATGCCACCAAATCATCATTTCCAGATTTTCTATCTTGCACTTGCAAAGATGAATCTTGTAAGATATTAACCCAGCCTACCTGCAGTTTTCTTGGCAAGGTATTTTAGAAGTGGTTTGCCCTTTATTCCTTTCTAGGACTGAGAATGACTGGCCCAAGGTCACCCGAATGTCTTTATGCCTAAAGCAGGATTAGAACTCGCAGTCTCTGGTTTCTAGTCTGATGTCTTAACCACTGCACCAAATTGGCTCTCTACTTTTAATGTACACGGAAGGAAAGCGACCTTGCCCTTTTAGAAGAAGTTTATATGTGACTCTCTGTTTTATTCACTTGATGGAAAATACTCCAGTTGTCATTCTGTAAAATAATCATCTGAAAAGCAGGAGGGGGAAAATTGCTTCCATTGCAAAGGATGGAAAAAGGCAAAGAGGCAAATGCTGCCTTGATGGGGCTCTCTTTGGAGTCCGCTGTCTTCTGATAGGGGCTAACCTTGGCAAGAAAGGAGCCTTGTTGTCTAAAAGCATATTTTTCTGCCTTTTAGGAGGTGGGTCTGCCCTTTTACCTGCACCTATCCCTCCTGTCACCCTCGAAGACAAGGCTACCATCACCAGGTTACTCGCTTCAAAAGGAGCCACCATTCAAGAGCTGAACACCATTCGAAAGGCTCTCTCTTTGTCAAAAGGTGGGGGGTTGGCCCAGGTGGCTCATCCTGCCCAGGTAAGTCTATTAAATGCTGTCTTGGCCCAATAACTCTTGGTTTTCAAAGGAATGGCAGTTGTCGTTCTCTAGGCTCAGTGTGGTTGAGAGAGGGATAAATTTTGGTGCCAAAGGTCAGGATAGTTTCCATCCTCATCAATATCAGGGACATTATATCAGTCAGCTCTGATGTTTAAATATTTTGAGCAATCGGAAGCGTTGTGGTTCTCTGGGGTCCACAGTGTCATCACAGGCTTGAAGAAATGTGATGGTATAAATCTTGAGTTAAGTCTTGGTGGTCAGTGGCCATGGTCTGTGGCCACAAAAGGTATTTAAAGGGGGCCCATGATGAAGAAAAAGTTGAGAACCACTGCTCTAATGAGTGTAGGGAAATAGTTGTGATTGGTTCTTAATGCATTTTTAGTGTTCTTGAAGAAATCTTTTAGCTCTAGATTGAACGAAGGAATGTGCATACAGAATAATGCAGTAAATATAAATGCAATTATATAAATATTATATAAATATATTACATAAATATAATACCCGCAGAGTAAATTATGCAACAACAGTGATTTGTTTATAAAAATTATTGCAGCACAGGCTAATTTTGTACAAATCTGGTAGATATTAGTTTTAATGCACCAACTTTCATCTAAAGCCTCTCCAGAAGTCCTTGCATAATTTTATTTCCTTTGTATGATCATAAGGGCTCAGAGGTTTTTTCCCCAAAAATTACAAAAATTCTAGTCTTTGAGGCAAATAGAATATTTGAGCAGGGGACCTAAAGTTCTGTGCTAAAAATGCCAAAGCTTTCCATCAAAAATTCTGATTTTTCAGCCGTAATGAATAATGTGAATTAAGTAAAAACAATGCCCTATTGCTTAATTTTTTCTTTTTACACAGTTAGTAAATCATTTGGGTTGAGGGATTTAACTTTTAAAACACTTTTCTGTTTTTCATACATTGCATGTACATTTCAGAAATGTTTAACGAATGTTTGAAGATACAATGGTGTTGAAAAAAAGCTTGGTCCTCACACTTATGACCAGTGCTGTCACTTACAACTGTTACACCACCACCACCATGGTCATGTGATTGCAATGTGATTGCAGTCACATGGTCACATGATCATGATTTGTAACTTTTTTCGCCAGTTTCCAGCAAAAAACTGCCCTTTAGGAAGAATGGATTCACACTTAACAACTGCAGCCTTCACTTAGCAATTGTGGAATTGCTTAATGACTACAGTGATTCACTTAACGTGGTAAAAATAATCATAAAATTGAATCCAACAACTGCAACAACCTATGACAAAAAAAATCTGGTCCCAATTGGGATCGTATGTCAAGGACTACCTGTGTAAACTATGAAATATGACCTATTTTTCATAAAAGCGAAGGACAATAAGTCAGAGCAGTAGGAAAGAAATTGAAGAATGATTCATACTTTATATGTCAAACACAGCTCTGTCTATTAGTAATACACTGAGGTGTTTTTATTTTTTTTACAGCAGGAATCATGCAGTATATGAAGACATAGATTAGCTACATCGTTCATTCCCAGTTTTTCAGCAGGCAGGAAATGTGAAGGTGTCCTAGGACTCTTGGCTGAGCTTCATTTCACACATGTAGGATTTCTCCAAATCCCTTTTAGTGCAGATTCAAATGTATGCATTATTTAGGCCATGGTTCCAAAGTAGTGCAATTAACCAACTAAAGCCTCTTACAACATTAATGTAATTATTTTATTTTAGCCTATCAATCTTATGATTAAATTGACTTAGGTTTATAACTGAGCTTCTAAAATGTCTGCAGTTGGAATCCATATTTTCTAGGCAGAGTTTTTTTTAGTGGTTTTTTTTTGGGTGCCTTCAAGTCAGTTTTTATCAGGTTAAACCCAAGAATAATGAAGAGCAATTCAGTCAGAGTTCAGTTCTTTATTTTCCTGTACACAATAGAACAGTGGCTCCCAGCCTTTTGGGCACCAGGGACTGATTCCTTGGAGAGAGGTTTTTCCATGGCCCAGAGGAGGCGTGGTTTTGTGTGCTGCCTGCATCCCGTAGATGGGGCTTGTTTGCGCAGACCAGTTTCTGGCATGCCAGAAATCAGAGGTTGGGGACCCCTGCAATACACAAAACCTTCCCAGACTAAACCCTTATTGCTGACACCCTAATGGATATGCCTTGAGATGTGCTAGGTAAAGGTAAAGGTTCCCCTGCACATACATGCTAGTTGTTTCCAACTCTAGGGGCCGGTGCTCATCTCCGTTTCAAAGCCGAAGAGCCAGCGCTTGTCCAAGGACGTCTCTGTGGTCATGTGGCCGGCATGACTAGACGCCAAAGGCGTCTTCCCACCGTAGTGGTCCCTATTTTTCTACTTGCATTTTTACGTGCTTTCGAACTGCTAGGTTGGCAGAAGCTGGGACGAGTAACAGGCGCTCACTCTGTTATGCGGCACTCAGGATTCGACCCGCCAAACTGCCGACCTTCTGATCGACAAGCTCAGCGTCCCAACCCACTGAGCCACCGCGTCCCTCTTGAAATGTGCTAGGAATCTCTTCCTCTGTCTCCTATACTGCTCTGGGCTGTGCTACCTTTTGTGCCCCCCCCTTTCGGTAATGTGCTCTCTTTTTCTGGGAAACTGCCACTCACTGTAGTCCATCACAATCTCTCCCCCTCTGTGGGCACCATCTCTCACCGTTTTTAATTCCTGGCAACTGCCTGAACAAGTCCCTGAAGTTTTCTTGGCAAGGTTTTTAGGAAGTGGTTTGTCATTGCCTCCTTTCCTGGGCTGAGAGAAAGTGACTGGCCCAAGATCACCCGGCTGGCTTCCTGCTTAAGGAGGGATTAGAACTCACCACTCCTGATTTCTAGCATGATGCCTTAACTCCTCCATCAAATTGGCTCTCACGTTAATATTAGAGAACATAAAATATTCCATGTAGTATTTGACTTTTGGATTCATCTGATCTTCAGACCCAAAAGAGAGTAACTGTGAAGGTGAACTTGTGCTCAATAGCCGTTGTAATTCAAAGATTCAATTCTACCCAAAGCTAAGATTGCTATACATTTTCGATGGCCAGAATAAGAAATTGCAAAGCAAAAAATCTACTTTTTATGGTGGCTTATAGCAGGCAGCTTAGTCATTGCTAAACAATGGATTTGTTTGGGTAATATTTCAAAGGATATAGATGGAAAGATGGGAGCTGGTCTTTGAAAAGCATCTGATAAAAATCCATTCTGTTACAGTCAAAAGTAGAGAAATGTTGTTTTATAAGGAATGGTGAAATGTCATTCGTTATACAAGTCACTCCTGAAAACAACTTATTTCAAATATTATCGGCATATTTAAATTCAAATATATATTTTCAAAAAAATCAGGGTATAGGCATAGCTAAAAATAAGACCAAATTCCAATACAACATGAACAATATTTGTTTATTTTTTCAGGTTTTGAGCCTCATTCTTTCTGATGTCATTGGCGATCCATTGGACATTATAGCAAGTGGCCCGACTGTTGCCAGTTCTCACAGCATGCAGGACTGTTTTCAGATACTGGCCAAATATGAGGTATTGAATACCTTGCCAAAGTCTGTGTTGACAGTCCTCTCTAGCTCTGTCACAAAGCATAGCACCCAGCAAGATTATTCCCATGTCTACAATGTTGTGATTGGGTCCAACAGGCTAGCTTTGGAGGGAGCCAAATACCAGGCAGAACAGTTGGGTTACCTGACTATCCTTTTGAGTGATGCTGTGTGTGGGGAGGTCAGCACTGTTGCCCATTTCTACAGCCTATTGATTCAGTTTGTGTGCTTGAGCATTATAAAAGATGCTGAAAATAGACCTTTAAGAGACTCTGTGAAAGAAATGCTCACGAGCATTGCAGGACAGCTGGAGATTCCAGTCTTGAGCCTGATAGACCCTCTAACAACAATGAAAGAAACCCATGTGGAAAACCCCATTTGTCTTCTGGCAGGCGGAGAAACCACCGTGCAGGTTCAAGGAAGTGGGAAGGGTGGAAGGAACCAGGAACTGGCTCTGCGAGTGGCCTTGGAACTGCACAGAGCTAAATCCACTATGGAGGGAAGCTGTCTTAACAAATACGAAGTCCTGTTTTTGAGTGGTGGAACTGATGGACAAGATGGGCCAACAGAGGCCGCTGGGGCCTTCGGCAGCCAGGATCTGGTGGAGGAGGCCAAGCAGGAAGGCTTTGACGTGGGAAGCATGTTGAGCAATAATGACTCGTACACATTTTTCACCAAGTTCCAAAATGGACATCACCTTTTGAAGACAGGCCTGACAGGCACAAATGTCATGGATATTCACGTTGTTTTAATCAGAACCCGAAAAACTTAGTGATCCGTAGGCAACCCGGATGAAATGTCTCTGTCCACGCTGTTAATAACAAGGAGCTAATGGACAGTTGCTGATAAGACAAGTGAGGGTCACTTTGTTGTTTCAATTAGATCCCAGAAACAGCTACTTGAAACTATCACAATTAAATTTTTATAACAAATTTCTTCAGTACTGTGACGAATTCCTCTGGTCAGTTTGAGCGGGCTAGGCTGAAAAAGAGGAGCTAACAAAACTCTATTTCTTTTGAGGATGCCACGAAGAGGGCACCTTAATTTTGTAATCTTCTGTCTAAGGTTGACCCATAATATTTTGAAATTGTACCCATCTCAGGTGTTAAACAAGAGTTTGTCTCACATGGAGCTTGCTTCCATCACCCCCACCCTAGCTTTCATGCATGCGGTGATATTTTCTTTTAGGCATCTGGAAGTACGCGGTGCGTGTCTGTAGGTAGTGGGGAGGGTTTGTGTAGCTGTTCACCCATGCAACTGGGATGGGCTAAGGTACTTGGTCATTAGGTGCTTGCTCCCTTGGGATTCACTAGCATGGTTACGGTTGAAAAGCCCAACAAAGTAAACGCACCAGAGACATTACATCTCTAATGTCTAATCTCCTTCGTTAGGCAATGCGTACCAGCACGATAGAAGGAATACCAGCTCTGGCAAAAAAGTTAATTGAAAGAGTAAAAGTTTCCCTGCCGTCTCGGACAATTCAGGTCACATTGTCCAATTAAGTCTTCAAACGTTTGTTATGAGAAGAAAATGTCTATTCGCCAAAACATCTCTTCGATGACCTCGGCTTTCACACTGGTAACAACCACCTGTGCACTCCAAACCTTCCCCCCGCCCCCCGACTAGGCAAGCTAGAAGCAGCACAGCAATTCTAAAGCTAGGGGTCTTTATAGCTTGACATTCACATGGGACAGTTTCCTGCCTTTCAGACTTGATGTACACAGAGACACAGTAGTAAGAGGTATGACGTTGGGAGGAATGGTTTCATATGGATGCAATACTGGGCTAACCTTGTAACTCTTTTCCCTCTGGATTTGCTGTAGTTTCTGAAGCTAATGCAGTGTAGCTTAACTTTTTGTGTATCGTTGCAAAATAAAGCATTTTCTTCAAGAATTGTTTATTACACTCTGCCACGGGACGACGGAGCATCGAGCCTAAATTCATACAGTATATGAGACAATTTCCCTGCCAGACCTGAAAACTAATAAGAAAAAGCTTCAAATCAGTGATTCCAGGTTTGCATTAGCTCTATACTTCTGGTTTCCCAACATGAAAAATCAGCTTGTCATTGTATGTTAACTCGTCCTAGTGGAAACTGAGAGCTCCAAATTTCCTTTGTTCAGCTGTAGACTCCACATTGAACGAGGTTGGAACTGAGAATCTAATTTCCATCAAATTCAGGCAGGATATGCATTTTTTAACACCTGCTCCATTTCAGCATTGCTACCTGTTATTGGAAGAAGAGTTTGAAAAATGGGCTAGATGTGCCGAAACTAATGTAACCTTGACCTTGCTCACCTTTTGTAATGGCTTTTTCTTGCTGATTGATAATTTCATGGGGGAATGCATTGTGCAGAATGGAAGCTGCAAGCATTTTATGTACCAGTTTACCATTGACTGGAAAACAATTGAGCCTCAGGTTTGTGACCTTTCTGACTATATCAAGCCAGAAGTCACTGTCGCTTTGATTAACTCCTCTAATCCCAGAGAACAAAGGCAGGAAAGCAAACACAGGCAACTGTTGCCAGATTGCTGCATTGCACAAAGCAGTCCACTCTTGGAGCAACATCACCAAGTTCATCTGGTCACTTCGATAAGCCGAACAAAATATCGGTTTTTGATCACATAGGTAACATAATGACTTTCACGAAAGTCACCCGTTGTGATTCATCTAAGCTAACTTGCTGTTTCTTTTCAGCAGAAAGGATGAATTACAATACCAATCCATTTTTAAATGAGGCTTGTGGTACTTCAATGACAACAGTAAATTGAATATTCCGTAAGTTAACCACAACTTAGTTTTTATTACTACAATATTCTACCCTTAAGAGGGACGTGGTGGCTCAGTGGGTTAGGACGCTGAGCTTGTCGATCGGAAGGTCGGCAGTTTGGCGGGTCGAATCCCGAGTGCCGCGTAACAGAGTGAGCGCCTGTTACTCGTCCCAGCTTCTGCCAACCTAGCAATTCGAAAGCATGTAAAAAATGCAAGTAGAAAAATAGGGACCACTCCGGTGGAAAGGTAACAGCCTTTGGCGTCTAGTCATGCCGGCCACATGACCACAGAGACGTCCTTGGACAAGCGCTGGCTCTTCGGCTTTGAAACGGAGATGAGCACCGGCCCCTAGAGTCGGAAACGATTAGCACGCTTGTGCGGGGGAACCTTTACCTTTACCTTATTCTACCCTTGTTTTGTAACAAACTAAAATGGTGCCTTCTGGTAAGTCCCCCCCTTTTTTAAAAAAAACACACATACAGAGCAATTTTAAGGTCCTTGGGAACCATAGACTAGATCAAATTTACCACTTAAATAAAAAGAAGGAAATTTACATTTGATTCCATTCTCCCATTGATTCTACATTGGTATCTTCCTAAATCAAAACCCCTAGACTTGGAAAATACTCAAAAGATTTGCTGGATCCTAGGTTTTCCCAGGTTTCCATCAGATTTCCATCATTAACATTTAGACAAGAGTTGTTCCATCCAGCTGGATGCAGAACTTTTTGCTGGTATATTAGTATTTGGAAATCTGCCAGCATATTTTATTTTATTATTTTATTTCACTGAAATAGAGTGAAATGCACAATGTGAAATGCTTAGGAAAAAACTAAGCTTTTCTCCTTCAGCATTTCTATATGTATCGCATTTAGAAATCACCCATCTCCCTCACAGAGTGACTCTGGCCAATGTAAAAATGAGACATAAAAACCTAAAAACTATATATAAATATAATAAGCAGTTAAACAATAACAGAGTAATTAAAATTCAAAATTAAATTTAAAAGTGAGGAGGGCCTTCAAGGAACTAACCAGCCCCATGGCTGCATGCCCCTTTGGGCATCAAACAATTTGGCGGAGCCAGATCTTCAGACATTTCCGGAAAGCCAGAATTGTGGGGGGCTGCCTCATCTTAGGGGAGCAGAATGTTCCAAAGCAGAGAAGGGTCTCTACATGGGCCCCCGCCAGTCAAAATAAAAATAATTCTGCAGATATTTTCTTGCTGTCTCCTGTTGAAACACCTATTACCTATATGACCAAATTTTTAAAAAGCTATAGTAAATAAACAGAGATTATTGCAATGATTATTGCACAACTCAGATGCCCTTTAGCTGATCATTTAGCTACATGGATCCCATGCATCTAAGACTAGAGGCTTCTTAGCTTAGAAAACAGCCAGGCGGGAAACAGATCCATGTAATCAGGCTTTGCTCAAAAGAGTTTGTGGCTAAGATCATTTCCCAAATATTTCAGAGTCGTTTTGAGCAAATATCTTCCATCTAGTTGGCAACATTTGAAAGATGATCCCTCTCATTCTTCAGAGAAAATCGCCCTCCACAATTCTGTAATTAAAATCCAACAAAATGTAGAAAACCTACTAAAATTAAAACATATTCTTTTGGACATTTTGGTCTTCAGAGGCAGTCTAGAAATAGTTTGAGAGTTAAATTATGTATCTTCTCTAAACATTGCATTCTTGCATTTTGATCAAGAGATGTAAGATTAAAGCATTGACTTCTAACTTGTTATTTACAAAATAGCAATGTAAAAACCACATCATTATTAACAGAAAGTTAGGATATATCATCAAGCAAACCTATTTCAATTGGGGTATAGGGGATGCTAAATATTTGTCACTTGGTCTCCCATCAGGTTACCTAATATAAGACAGAGTGTTCCTAGCAGATAATTAATACATTTGGAACATTTCTGTAGTAGAAGCAGTCTGTCTTTGGTTTTTTTTTTCATTTTACTGTACTCCATTTAGCGTCCAATGAATATATCACACTTTGAGCACTTAATGGCATACGAGGAGTTAATGGCAAATGAGATGCTTTTTTTTTGCCAAAGTTTAAGTGAAGAACCTTTGTGCTAGAGGACCAGGAATTAAGGACTGTATTGCTAAAATCAGTCAAGGATGAAAGCCTACTTATATCTGCCTTCCTGCACAGGTTTGAACCAATCTTGTGTCTTCGTCGTGTTTTCTGTATCCCCCCAACAGCAACAGCTTTGGGAGAGTTTAAAAAAAAACAAAAACAACCCAAAACAGTTTCTTTATATCAGCAGAGTTCTTCATTAATCCTTGGAGATGCAGTTCATGCGTGATCTCAGGCTCATTCACAAAGCCTTGGCAACAGCTACTTCTTCAGGGTAATCCTGTTGCTCTTAAAGTTGTGTGTGTGTGTGTGTTTCACTGATTATTAAACTAAATACCTTTTTTCAAAAAGGAGAAGCTGGTGAAAAGAGATGAAGGGACGTTGTTGCTTGAAGCCTACTTCACCTCAGTGTTCTCTTGGCTTTCCTTCTCTGTGAATATCTTTATTTCCCACTCTCCTTTCCTTTAATGAGGTGAAACTAGAAATGGGGAAAGTTGGTCAAGGACAACAAAACTATAAGAACGCGTTTTTTGAAATGTGATGTACGTGTTTTGCGACTCTTACTGTCACTGGAGATAAGAAAGAACAACAGGATGTAAGCAGATTTGGGTCTTCTCCTGCTTCCATAGTAGAACAGTCCAAGGAAGGGCTGTGTGTGAGAGGGGGACAAAGCTAGACTCCGCCACTAATTCTTTCCATTTTTCTCACCCTGCTGATTAAGAATCTCCATGTAATTTTTCTATCATATCTTCTATGGGTTACTTTGCAAATAGAAGCGACCAAAGGAAGAGGCTTACAAATGCATTTTATGAACTAGGACATTTGCACAATGAAAGTAAAAGTCTGATCTAACACCCATGCCAAGTTCCATATTTTTTTTTGAATCCACAACACCATATATCATCATTCTGTGGTTTCTGGCTGGGAGTGGAGACATGGGAAGTCATTGGTTTAATTGTTGTACTGAAGGCACATGTCATTGTCATACCCACAGAATACACGTTGGCACCTGATGAGTTTGCTCTACATGACAAGAAGAAGAAGGAAGACCTGTGAATTCATCATTTCCTTTCATTTCACACTAATGGTTTTGCTAGAAACTGGTTCTGCCAGCACTGCAAGAACTCTATAAATACTAATCCCATAGTAAAGTGTTACCACTTTAATATTTATTTACCATCTGCAGTAATAGTGACTTAGAAAAATAGTAAGGAAG
Organism: Vipera ursinii; assembly: GCF_947247035.1. Lineage (NCBI taxonomy): Eukaryota > Metazoa > Chordata > Lepidosauria > Squamata > Viperidae > Vipera > Vipera ursinii. The sequence goes on from NC_139513.1 coordinate 67,074,060, forward strand.
GCAAGTATCAGAGTAAGAAAAATAGAGCACCAGAAGATTATAGTACTTATGTACCTTCTTTTGTGTCAATGATCGTATGAGCATTTCTTCACCTAAATAGGATACCCGTCCATAAATAGATCTACCTTGTTCCAAAATAGCTAAGGCAGGGAAAAGTCTATGTGGTCAGTTTCTACACCACCCCTACAAGGAAAGAAAAGAGAAGGAAAGAAAAAGGAAAATCGCAATAGAGTGGCAGATCTTATGTGGTTCTAATGTTCAGCATTCTAAAATATTCTTGTAACATTTCCCCATTTTCCCCCAGAAGGAGAGCAATATGATATACCATCCTTCCTAAATCCAGATGGGGATTCTATTAATTGTAATCTGGTGCATCTGGAGAGCCTCAGGCTGAGAATCACTTTGATGGATCTGTGTTCACCTGTCACTGGCAGATCCCAAAGCAGAGTGGCACCTGCTTAGTCTTTGGCAGAAATGCCCAAAGCAAGAGTGTAAAGCTGAGAAAACGTTTAGGAAGAAAGATATGCCGGTTGTGTCTCTGTTGCTGCCAACTATGTTCCATAGACATATTGATAGAATTTCCAGGATTTGGGGTCCATTTTAAGAGGTCTTTTATAGGTAAGTTTACTACATATGTCATTCAGGCTGTTTTTTGTAGAAGTTCCAAAATCTGCCAAAATGTTTTGACTGGACAACAATTGCATTATTCCCTTCTATAACTTGCAGTCCTTCAGTTTTTAACCAAAGACTTCACACTGTAAAGGTGCCCCTTTCTAAAGTTGATTTTATCCTTTCAAAATATGGAATGGTCTTTTTTAAAAAAACTAATAATAAAGAAAACTGGTTCAAAGACGACCGTATTTTTGTTAGACTTTGATAGTGTTAGGTGAGACAGGTCAGTCAAGTGTGGCGCAGAGGCTGACAGTTTATGTTCTCGAAGTATTCTCTCTGCGGAAGGATAGATTCTGTGCTGCCATCAAGACCAAACAAGAAAACAAAGCAGTGGCTTGAATGACACTGTCAGTTGGGTAGGATGAAATAGACACCAATTCCACCAGGCAGAATAGAGCCAGATGGGAAGAGGATCAACAGCCCAACAGCTGGCACTTTCTCAGGGCTGAGCTCATTTACGTAAGAGGAACACTTGTGGCCAAACAGTGCTAATGGCTGAGGATAAGTAACTACCTTATTAACAGTGGAAGCTTTTGGCACTAAATTAAAAACCTTGGCTTCTAGCCTTTCCACTGTTCTGGACTCTTAGGAGACATTAATATCCCTTCTACCCAGCATTCTTATTATCACTTCATTAAGGATCAGATAATGATATGTATGGGTAGTTTATTCTGCCCAGATTCTGATTAATGGCTAATGTTTCACAAGGTGTTAATGGGTGCTTTATGAAGTGAGCAGAAGGGGTTCTCCAGTAATCTCTTTCACAAACTAATTTTGCCATTTTCACTAATGTGACAAATTTAACACATTCTTTATAAAAGCCCCTGATGATGAAAGTTTTGGAAAGATTATATAACCGCAGTAATAATTCTGCCACAGCATCGTATTTCAGCTTTCCACTTCCCCAACTCATAAAAAGCCAAGGATACTTCTTGGATGCAGATAAAAAATATTTGTCTGTTGCTTCTTTATCGGGCAGGCTCAGTGGAAGGATGTGTCTTCACCCTGTGCTAAAGAGAAGAGCTCCCCTTCAGAAGATCTGCCTTTGGCCTCAGCTTTTCAGAGAAAAAGCAACTTGGCTCACTGTTGAACACAGGCACTCAACGGTGGAGTGTCAAAGCATAACCATTCTTCTCCAGATATGAGCTCCGAGATATTTTAAAATACAGTAGGAAGTGGCGTGCACATTTGAAACAAGTATAAATGCACACATATAAATAAACATAACACTGTCTCCTGAAAGGATTTCTGCCATTGTTTGTGCTTCTCTTCAAATGACGGTGGAGAACCACTTCAGAAAGCTGCTTAGATGCAGATGCTTGAAAATACTGCTCTAGGCATGTTTCCTGTAGTTAAGGATGAACTACGTACTGGCAAAGTACCTTTGTGTAGGTGATTTCATTGAGAGATTCTGGATAAAATAGGATTAGGGGAAGGAAGGAAGGAAGGAAGGAAGGAAGGAAGGAAGGAAGGAAGGAAGGAAGGAAGGAAGGAAGGGCTAATACAGAGCAAAAGGTTCAATGTACCCATCAGAACTGGATAATTATTAGTGGTATCTGGTTTCTTCTTGGTCTTACAATGACAAGACAGGTAATTTACTGAGAGTCAGAAATAATTCTCACATCCATGTATTTTTGCAGAGCTCTTCTCAATCTGAAAAAGATTTTCACCACCACCAGTTCTTTGTTTCATTTTTAAACTGTTGCAACAGAAAACACTGACACCTCAACTGTTTCTCTGACGGACATACTAAGAGCTCAGTTCAGATTGATGACATTCTTATATTTATCATCGTATATCTTTAAATGGTAGAGGTGACTACAAAATCTTTTTCTAAGTCAGTAAAAACTCTTGTGTTTCTGCACTTCAGCTGAACCATTTCAATCAGATGCAGAAACAAAATCTGGAAGGAAGAGAGCCAGCCCTTTCTCAGCCCTTCCCTTTACCTCCCTCTGTTCAGCTGTAGCCACTTGCTTCTCCTACAATGTCCCCAACAGGAGAAGCCAGCCTGCCTGTGCATCACCTCCCACTGACATGTTCAGCCCCAAGGTTTCCCCACTACTTCCTTCCCATCTTTCCGCAGGAGCAGCCAAATTACTTGGCTTTCCCCACTCCCTGCTACCTAGGCTGCCTTTGCCTGGTCCCAAACAGCCTGATAAGGGCAAGAACCCCTTAAAAGAAGTTGTACTGTGGTTTTAGAAAAGTTCAGTGCTCTCATATTTGACTCTGTGGCGCATGGCTTCAGCATAATCCCACAACAGAAAAGAAGCCAGCTGTGTGCGATGATATCCAGTCAATTCTGCACATTACGTGAACAGTCAGACTGCAAACACACACACACACAAAAAAAACATCCTGCTACTATCCTTGTTTAGCAGGAGGCTTTGCTTACTATAGGGAGAGAGAAGGAAAAATGGTCACTGATGTAGTTGAGCGGTTAAAAGCAGGATATAGCAACCACACGATAAAGATTAATGGAGACAATTCTTCTCCCTGTTTATGAAGAACCGAGTTCTCTCCACTGAACGAGGCATTTAAAGATGAATATCCTCTGTTGCAAGCCCCCAATGTATTGCATGGCTTCAATCCCTATATGAAATTAGCAATATAATCACATAGGAATAAAAAGCCATAGAAGACAATGGGATAGTGGTGTATCCATTATCCTGCTTAGCAAATTTGTTGTAAATTCTTCAGCACTGCCTCTTTTTACTCTTCCCCCCCCCAAAAAATACATTTTCATGCCACAGCCTTCATTGTTCAGCATTCAAAAAACAGACCAGGTTTTAGGCTAAGCCGAAGTCATGAGGTATCCCAGGATTAGTCCTGAGTTGTGTGAAAGAAGAGAAAGACAAGGAAGGAAATGTGTTATGTTGGGCTTGGATAAAGAAAAAGTGGAAAAGGAAGTAAATAAGACATGAAAATGGAAACAATCTTGTTTCTATGTTTTTATTCCTGACAGTAGACTATGGATATTTATTTATGCCATTAATGTTGATATTTTCATTATTCTTTGGTTATTATTTTGGAGATTACACAACCATCTTTGGGAAAAAGCGTTCTTTCAAAAATGTAGTCCAGGCAGTGTTTTCATGGACCTTGGGTTAGCTTGTGCAATCTTATGAAATTGTAGTAGCCTCAAGTGCAGACCTTTAAAACCAAATAATTGTGGATTTTGATATACTATATCAAAATAATATATCAAATAATTGTTCTGATATACTATATACCTACATTTCTGGGAGAAAAAAAATACTATATTTGGTCTATTACAGGTCAATGTATGTTGTTAAACATCTTACTTTAGTTACTAAATTGGTGCAAAGCTTTACTTTAGCTTTCATGTGTCAATTATTAAATTTGTGCAAAGCGTACCAAAGCGGTGCTTTTGCAAAGAGTGTCTGCACCTCACCCCTGGTACTCTCATGAACATTGGCTCTGGCCCCTTAATTTCTGATATTGGCAGCATAAATAAAAACATCAATGGGAGCTTCTACTGATACTTTTCTAGAGCAGGGGTAGGCAACCTTGGCTCTTTTATGACTCGTGGACTTCAACTTGAAGTCCACAAGTCATAAAAGTGTCAAGGTTGCCTACCCCTGTTCTAGAGTATGAGTTGAATACTATTAGAGTTGAGAACCCAAATCATACTGTGTTCCCAGTCAAGTGGAAGCCTTTGCAAAAGCCAATGCTTCCTTCCCTTAATCTGTTACACATTAGCACATTATGCATTACAGTGTTGCCTTGATGGGGCTACAATCAAGTTGATACTAGTTGGGAATTATACAAAAAAACACTAGTTGGGAATTATACGAAATATAGTCTAACCCTTTCGGAAAGGACAAGTTGGCAAAAAAATCATTTTAAAATGCTCACCTGTCTGTTGCATCACTGTTGGTTATCCTCCAGAGTCTGTTCGCAGTAATGAGCTATGAGAAAGTGCAGAAATATAAAAGTGGTTTGGTGAGTAAACACCCCAGCAAGACCTGATAAGAAACACGTATGCCACAGACCGTCTCAGAATTGTAATTCCAAATCTCTATCATCTGAAAAGAACTAATCATTCAACATAAATTGGCTTTCTTCTCTATTACAAGGTGCAGATAGTTTCTTATTTTTTAAATAAAAAAATTAAACGAACACTAGTATATCAACAAAAACCCAATTATTTATAAGATTTTAATCCATTATTTCTCACTCTCACTGAAATAGCATATACTGGTGTGTAAATTTATGCAGTTTTATTTGAGCCATCTTTCAACTTAGCTATAAAATCTTGTGTTGACAGTCTGGAGTAACAACTCTTAATGCTAAATATAATGAGAGAGAAAAACACAGCAAAGATGTTTTAAAATCAAATAATATTTGTGTGTCCTACGGGGGTATACTTGAAGACATTAAAGCCAACACATTCATATTCACTTTTGCAGGACCTTCCCATCCTGAAAATATTTCAATTCCAGGAATATGGAATTGATCAGCTTTGCCTATGATTTAGCCCACCCTTTTATTCAGAATTATTGAGAATTAAAAAGGTATAATTTTTGCTGCAGTTTTACCAAAGGTCAGCAGTCTCTCTCTCTCTCTCTCTCTCTCTCTGTGTGTGTGTGTGTGTACACGCGCACACACTTTATCTCATTTCCAGTATATGTGAACAATATGTGATATATTTGCATTATAGAAAAATGAATTTATAGAACTATTTTGTTTTTTGTGGTTGTTGTTCGTGCTGAGTAGATCCTTAGAAAACTGTTTGTGACTAACTATGGTTTGGTGTGAATTGACCAGTGGATACTAACTGAATGTAAATGTACAATTTTGAATGCCGAAAGACTCAGACAGTTAATATTATCACGCTCAAAACCTGTTTCTCTGAAAGAGAATTCAGGAAGCTTTTTAAAGCCTGGGGCAATGGAGCGAGAGGGAAGACACCGATGAAAAAACTGCATCAAAACTGGTCTGTTTCAATTAATCATTAAGCTCTTTAATCATAATGCCAGCAGAAAGAGCTTTACTTTTCATTGTTATTCCATTTTCTCAATTTCTAGCAGTCTAGGTGTGCTGCAATCTGAACTAAAGAAAGAGATGATTTAAAAAAAACAAATACAAACGGCTTCATAGATGGCTGTAAAAAATTTGTGAAATGTTTTGAATATATTGTCACCATGTGATTTGGGCTGCACAGTTAGTGCAGACTGTTTCTGCTCATCCCACCAGATCAAGGTGATTTCTCTTAAACAATGTCATCCTGTCGGATCCCCAAATCTCAGTGGCATCACCTGCCCTATAGAATAGCATTCAACACCTCACCGAAGATTTGGATGGTCCCAGTGGCGGGATTCAGCCGGTTTGCACCACTTCGGCAGAACCGGTAGCTAATTTTTTGTTGCCCAGACCCAGAATGGACTTCCGGAAGTGGCATCCACACAGAGAACCGGTTGTTCACATATTTGAATCCTACCACTGGATGGTCACAATGTAATAAATAAACAGGATGGCCTTGAAGGGTAGAGGAAAGATCTGCTATGTAACACATTCAGACTTGCAAGAAGCTGTTTCTATATCTGTATTAATAAAAGTAGCTTTAGGTCTGTATGGTGTCTGTTTCTAAGTGTTGTCTACCTGATAGGGCTGACAGGTATTGAAAGCCTGGTTGTTTCCACAGGCACTTGGACCAAACCGTTAGATACATTCTGCTATTATGGATGTGTTTTTTCTTTTCCCCTGTGAGTAGGGTTGTGGTTTGTCCTTGGGTGCTTGGAGTTATGCGTTGTGTGTTTTTCTGCATTTTAATCTTTATAATCTGCCAAAAGTCACTTGTGTGAACTGGGTGGCTCCATAAATCATATAAACCAATCCATAAATCTATGAGCAGTAATAGGAAAAACAGGAATGATTCTAGTCTTATTAGACAACTTTTGACTGTTAAAGTCTTAAGGATGCAGGCTTCAACAAGGAATAATTTAGTACAGTTAGTTGTGGACACATGACCACAATAGAGCCTGAAATTTCTGTTGTTAAGCAAGACAGTTGTTAAGTAAATCTTGCCCCTTTCAAAGACCTTCAATAATAATAATAATAATAATAATTAATAATAATAATAATAATAATAATAATAATAATAATAATAATAATAATAATAATAATGAGTTGGAAGGGACCTTGGAGGTCATCTAGTCCAACCCCCTGCTCAGGCAGGAAACCCTATATCAGGGGTTTGCAACCTTGACAACTTTAAGACTTGTGGACTTCAGCTCCCAGAATGCTGGCTGAGGAATTCTGGGAGCTGAAGTCCACAAGAAGTTGCCAAGGTTGCATACCCCTGCCCTATACCATTTCAGACAAATGGCTGTCCAGTCTCTTCTTAAAAACTTCTGGAGGCAGTTTGTTCCACTGATTAATTGTTCTAACTGTCAGTAATTGCCACAGTTGTTAAGTGAATGTTACAGTTTTTAAGTTAATAACACAGTTGTTAAGTGAATCAGGCTTCCCTATTGACTTTGCTTGTCAAAGTTGCAAAAGGGGATCACATGATCCCAGGACACAGCAACCGTCATTAATATGTGTCTGTTGACAAGCATCCAAATTTTGATCACATGACCATGCGGATGCTGCAACCATCGTAACTGTGAAAAATGGTCATAAGTCACTTTTTAAGTGCCGTTGTAATGGTCACTAAATGAATGGTTGCAAGTTGAGGACAACCTGTAGTCCATCTATTATGGTTGTGTTACATGGTGTATTATAGCTAATATGGAGAAGGAGACTTGCTGGATACTACAGGTTGAAAATGTCTTGCTGAGAAAGAAAATACTGCTACAATGCAATAAGCTAGATCAGCAGTTGGTATTTTGCATCTGAGCCGCAGGGGCATGATTGATGATGATGACACCACATAAGGGATTAACAGATTAATAGAGTTGGAAGGGACCTATATTATGTTATTTTGGCCGATTTGAACTTAAGTGGGTTCAAGAAACAAAAGATATGCCTTAAGTATGGGTCTGACTTCAGAAACCCACTTCAGTCTTTGAACCTCCAGCCCCTAATTTTTTTTTTTAAAAGCATTTTGGGTCTGACCTTCACAATATGTTGTGAGGGTTGCAAAGTGACACAGCTAGCCATAGGAGGACCCTTTACAAGCATGAATTGAATGGTCACGATCCTATTGATTCTCTTGGAACCATCTGTGATTTTAACTATGACTTATTTATTTTATTATTATTATTATTTATTATTATTATTATTATTATTTATTCAATTTCTATACCGCCCTTCTCCCGAAGGACTCAGGGCGGTTAACAGGGCATATATAAATAACAATACAAAAATTAAAAAGAAATTAAACAAATGCCCGATTAAAATACAATAACAATAAAAACAGTTATTTATTTTTATCAATTTATTAAATGTATTTGCTGCCCATCTCACTACAAGGAGACTCTGGGTGGCTTGCAAGATTAATATAGTACAATGATATAACAATATAACAATAATATATATCAATAAAATTATAAGTTGTGATAAAAAGATGGAGAGAACAAGGTGTGCAGGGGTTGAGGTAGGATTTGCTATTAGTCCATCAACCACTTCCTCATTTTACCCTACAAACCCCTTTTTGCCATCTGGATTGGGTGTTGAAGGACTGTATTGTACAAATCGAGTTCTGATTGGGTGTTTGATACCAGAAGGTGGTGCTATAGCATAACTGCTTTGCTCTTGGCAATCACACTATTGATATCCATAGGCCAGATAAGCCTATCTTAAAAAGGTCAAATGAATTTAATTCTTTCTCTTCTTTTCGTTAAACACAGACAAGGCAGTGGGTGCAATGCACTGAGGGACAAAGACGGAAACTCAGCTGAGATTCAGTGGTTTACCTGCTAACTGAGTACTATTCAACCAGTTTAGGAGAAGATGGCACTCTAAGAATCAAGTTTATATTCCAGGCTTGCTCTTAAATGAAGCACTGGAACTGAGCAGATGAGGGATCTCTGAGATATGGAGAAGTTCTTATCAATTAATCTGTTACAGTTAGTGTCCTTTCTGGATAGAGGTAGACAGGTTACAGTTACTCACATTTGATAGCCTGTTGTTTGAATAATTGCTTGTGTTGAGTGTGGAGCAGCCTTCAAATTTTAAAAATTAGAACTGCAAGATTGTTAACAGTGGTATGTCAATAAACCTTATAATGTTATTCCTTTTTAAATCTGCATTGCCTTTCAGGACCCAAATAAAAGAAATAGTAAGAGGTTGGGGCGAGATCGTCTGAAGGATTTCATATATTGAAGATCATCATCCAAGGCTGTCCCTTGAGTGCCCTGGCTATTTTTTTTATTATTATTTATTTTTATTAATGGGACTTATATCCCGCCCTATCTCCCGAAGGACTCAGGGCGGCTAACAACAACAAAAATTAAAGGTCTCTGTACAGTAAATTAAAATTAAAAATTGAAATAAATTAAAGATTAGAGTTAAAATTGTAAACATAATTAAAATCCCTGTCAGTCCAGGTCAGCCAGGTGGAAAAGGAGTGTTTTGAGGCCGCGGCGAAAGGACTGGAGATCTGGGGCCATCCGAAGCTCAGGGGGAAGCTGGTTCCATAGGGCTGGCGCTCCCACAGAGAAGGCTCTCCCCCTGGGGGTCACCAGCCGACATTGTCTAGCCGACGGTACCCTGAGGAGGCCTTCTCTGTGTGAGCATACTGGGCGATGGGAATTCGTTCCCGGCAGCAGATGGTCCTGCAAGTATCCCAGGCCTAAGCCATGTAGGGCTTTAAAGGTAAGTACCAGCACCTTAAATCTCACCCGGAGGGCAACCGGTAGCCAATGCAGCTCACGCAGGAGGGGTGTAATATGGGTGTAATATTAAGGGGAAAGTTTGTCCAGCAGTCATAGAATGCCCTCCATGGAAAAAGTGCCTCATATCAATTAGTCTCTGGAGGCTGGTGAAACATTTTTCCCCTCTGGCAGGCTTTTTAAAAAAGTCCTTCCAAGTTAAAAAAAAATAGCTGTGTTTTTAGGTTGCTTGAGCAGGGGGTTCGACTAGATGACCCCCAAGGTCACTTCCAGCTCTATTCTGACTGATTGATAGATAGATGGCTTTAAATTTTATTCTACATCACTTTTGGGATTTATTTTTCATGACGCTAACATTTTAAATGGTAAACGATCCATAGAACAGCTCTGCTCTATTGAAAAATATAGAAATGCAATAAATATATTAAAATAGGCTAACCAAATAAAACAATAAATTGGTCTGGGTCAAAAAGTTTCTGTCAATTTTATTCTTCTTATTGACCATTAGAAGCCGATGCAAATACGTACTTCTCAGCTATGTTTTAATTTTACAGTCCATCCCCTGCTGCTCTTCTTCATATCCAGAAATGTGGAAATCACACTTGTGCATACAAAGGAACTCCCCCCTCCTTTATTTTTAATGACAAGGACAGACACTGGATGGGGGGGGTGGGGGGGTGGGGTGCAAATAGCATCTGCAGGTGGATCTGCTGCCAAAGGGGGCACCACTTCATGCGGTGCACGCTGAGAACGCTAACCAGAGCCTGGCCATTATGACAAGAGCAAAGGTGGTGTCAAAACAGGCTCCAGCCGGGCATCTTCAGGCAGAAAAAGAGGTGGGTGCCCCACCTCTTGCAGCAGTGAAAGACTGCAGCAAGAGAGCATCCCTTCCTTCCGTCTGCTCTCTACCACTATGACAGGGTGAAAATGAGAGACCAATTTCCAATCAGGCAAGTAGAGCGAGCTGTTCCAGCAAGCTGTCAGCACCTGGTCTACACGCCTAACAGACTAAATCCCCTGGCAGCCCATTAGAGGATGCTCTAGGCTGACTGCAGGATTTCTTGACAGGAAGCCAGACAACAGAGCAAACAGAGATACTCTGTTAAGAAGGAGTGTGGGAGGAATGAAATACGGGGTCTATTGCTCTGTTAGCCTTTGTTTGATGACTACTTACAGGACTGCTTATTTTGAGAAGGAGAAGCTTACGTAAAAGCATGGATGTGTCATGCAGAAATCCATGCACACGTGCCCGAGGGCAGGTAGTCCCATGCAGTCTGAAAACATGCGATGGATCTTCTTTTCTCATCAGAAACATCACGAGCTCTGGTCTTTTCTTTCCTAGGCCCATTCATAGCTTTTGTGTTGGCCTCTTTGTAAGGAGAGCTGTTCATAAGCGTGCTGTTGCTCATTTTGCAAATTTACCCAGCTTGTGCAGGCTAGTGCTCATCTCTCCCCCATCTTCCTGAATGCAAATGCTGACAAGCATGGATTGTCTTTTCTTCTCTTTTACCACGTCTCCCCATTTTTACCCACCATTCAGTGGTAGGGAAGCAAGTTGCCCTGTGAGGATATTCTACCGTTTTCTGTAACAAATCAATTAATAAAATGCAAGGGGCACCTATATTTACACATATCTTTCAATGCCTTCATACAAACTTCTTCGGAATATTTGGTTTCATACCAGCATCTGTCACTTCAGCTAAAATGTCTAATATGATCCTAACTTCCAATGAAATTACGAATGTGCTGAATATGACTCTTCTTGGTCATATTCATGGGCAGACTACATAGTATGTACTACATTAACTCAATTGAGATTTTACCACAGTACAGATACTGTCACCTGGCCATTCTTAACCAATAGGAATTGCAGATGGTGCATCAGGGATAGGTGGCTGAATGCTTTTCAGGTCACTTAGGCCCACCCGGGCCTCAACTTGTCAATCACCCTCAGCTCCTTACAGCATTCATACTCTGATTGAATCCCTGTACCAACTCATCTGATACGAGGGACAAGAAATATATAGCTTAATTTAATCAGCATGTACTGTCCATCACTCAGTGGCTTGAAATAGAGGTTAAAGACTAAGGGAAACAGAATGGGCCCTCGTGGGAACCCATTGCCTAGCAGGCCAGAGACTAACAAAAAATACTTAAACCCATTCTCTGGTGTTGAGGGAGAAGAACATTGCCTCCTTTCCAGTAACAGAGAGTTCATAAAGCAGGTTTGCATTATCAACAGTTGCTGAGAGCTTTAGGAAGATCAACAGGAGTGTATTTGAGCTGCCTTAGGGGAAAGATGGGAGAACAGTCAAGCAACCAGACTTGAAATCCAAATGGAAGACACATATAATTTGTAATTTCTTAAAACACATGAAGCTGATGAATTAGAAGTCTTTTAACTACTGTGCCCCCAAAGGTGTTCTTTACAACAGAGAAACTGTTTTCCAGGGATATCCTCTTTACTAAGCGGTGCAAAAGCACAGCATATTGATTTAATAAGCCATAAACAATTCCCTGTTTCTAGTCTATCACTTTCTCCCATTATGCAGGCAGTTCTAATTTAGCGTCTGCCTTATTTAGCAATAATTCACAGTTACGACATTGATGAAAAAGTAACTTTGCAACCAATCCTCAAATTTATGACCTTTGCAGATTTGTAAAGTAACGTAAAGCTGAAGGAAGATCATGAGCACAGTCACGGTTTCACTTAATGACAGCTTTGCACAATGTTCAAGTTGCCAGTCCCAGCTGGAGTCACTAAATGAGGATTAGCTATATGTTAACTTCCAAGCAGGGCTACGATTAATATTACAGTTGAAGACCAAAGAGATGCAACTATCCGAAGCCATGGAAACTAAAAATAAATCCCAAAGAATGATCTGCCCAGATATTGTTGCAATTATGATGTGAAGTTCCACTTAGAAATGAGCAGTTTCACCCAGGGGGTGTAGGCAGTTGAGTAAAAACTGCCCCCTTTTAATATGAATGGCACATTTTGCATGCATGTAAAAAAAGGGTGGGGCTTTGATTTAGCAGTTGCAATCACCATCTTGACTTTTTAAAAATCTTCCCCGCAGACACGCCTGGTTTCATCCAAAGCACTTAACATGTTAAAAACAATGAATGTCTAAATGTTCAGGAGCTATCATTACTGGCCCACTGCCCAGGAGTCCCTTAACCAATTAAAATGATTCTGATGGATAGATCTCAAGAATGCAATAAAAAAGATAAATTATTTTGCCTCTTCCACAGCTCCATAATAGGCACAGCTCGTGTTCTCACTTAGGCTCAGGCCACTTGACAGACTATTTCAGCATCATGAGATGCTCCAAAAACCAAGGGGGCATTCTGGCTTCACCAGCATCAAAGAGGGAATTCATGGATAGCCTTTCGAATAGACTTCCCATCTCATCATTCAATAGGGAGACAAGGCTCGAGAAAAACAACAGTTCTGTCAATCTGGAAACCTTCCAACCTTTTAAGAACCTTTGGATCTTATATGTCTCCAGGAGCAGAACATTGTAATAGGTCATGTACCCTATAGGGAAATTCTGCCACCCCTATTCTAAATCTTATTAGGAAATGGACTGTCTATCCATGATAAAGGAGTCACAGATGCCCTACCACAGAAACATTTACTCTGCTTAGTGTTCTCTCTCTCTCTCTCTCTCTCTCTCTCTCTCTCTCACACACACACACACACACACACACACACACACACACACGGAGAGAGGGAGGGAGGGAGGAAGGGAGAGAGACAGAACTAAGGTAGAAAATGTTTCTGTGCTAGATACAGACAAATAGAAAATTAGAAGATGCAGTGATAACACTGGAAATGGAAAAGATATCTTACTTGTCAATATTTCAGAACACATTTGAGGATAAGGAAGAAGAACTGATTGAACAGATGATAAAGCTGTTAGGAGAAATGCTGAATATTGACAAACAAAAAGTGAAAAGAAAAACTGAACGAGAAGGAAGGAGGCTGTTTAATCAATATAAATTTGTTGAGCGTTCTTCCAAAAATACTTCAATCAAATTCTCTTCCTCATTCCAAACAATATATACAAAAACAGAGGAAGAATTACTTGATGATTCAAATGCATTGATTTGGAAAGTTATTTGGCAAAGCAAGAAAGCTAGAGTAAGGCTGAAGAAAATAGAGGTTTTGACCTATTAGATGGGATATTATACTATTAAACAGATGTCTGAATATGGTTGAGAAAATAGATAACTGTTAGAAATAAAAGTATTATTATAATTAGAAGGATAGGAATTGTAACTAGAATATTATACTTTGTTATGAGAAGGGAAATATGAAAATTCTAAAAGGGTTTGAATAAGGGAAGCTTCTGGTTACCCAAATATAATTTATTATGAGAAAATTATAAGTGATAGAGATATTTTGAACACTGATGGGAAATTAAAATTTTAAAAAAGTGGGAAAAACAGGATATTGATCGAACAAATGGATTTTAAGTGCAAACGCAATTGAGATGTGTTCTGGCTAGAAAAGATATTATAAACTGACACTATCAATATTATGTATAATTCCAGAAAAATATGATGAAGATGTCTATATTTAATTTTATATGTATTAACAGTAACAAGAATTGTATTTGCCCAGTGTGGAAAAATGCATACCACCGGAAAAAGAGAGGACTGAGGAAGCACTGGATGGTGTAGTATTGGAACTAGATTGAGAAATTTAATATGTACCACTGAATTACCAATGGACCCAGACAACATGTTGTTTATTAAGTACTCATGATTGTAAAATTGGAAAATTAATAAAATATTTTTTAAAATATGTTTCTGTCCTAAGGTCTTAAATATGATATTCCTTATGTATCAGTCTGACAGTTATGAGCCCTATGGTTATCTTGATGATCACAAAGTTCAGAGCTGTTCTCAAGATCACTAGTCGGGAGTTCTCCAATACCATTTCTGAGCTCCCAAGGGGAATAAGACAAATAATGCATCATTCTTTCACTCTGGCCCATCATAAATACATTTAAAATGATTGTTGGAATAGAATAGTTTCCTCATGTAGACAGTGGCATCTCTAAAGATTATAGGTAGCCTTTGACTTATGGTTGTAACTGAGCCTGGAATTATGGTCCTAAGTCATTGGATCTGGGACTGAACTTGAAGTCATCTCCATTTTATGACAGTTGTTAAGTTAACACAATAGCCATTAAGCAAGTTCTATGGTTGTTAAGTGACTCCATTTTTCCCCTAATGGGTGTTTTTTTTTTGCCAGATACTAGAAGTAAACCATGGAAACTGACAAAAACCATCATGAATCAAGTTCATATGACTGTGGGATGCTGCATATGTCCATAAAGGTGAGTTAGTTGCCAAGAAAAGAAGATATTGAGGACATGAAAGAGTCCTTCAAAAGTACTCTCTGATGCCACATATTCAAAAAATGACATGATCTCCTCAGAACTTTAGGACTGTGATCATCCATATCTTTTTGGTACAATCACTGAGATGACTAATTTGTACTAATTTGTTCTTGCATAGAACTCATGTATGCAGTGCATCAACCATATTACATATTACACAGGAAGCACTGAAAAATGACATCTCCAAATACAGTCTGCTGCATCAGCTTTCTTCCCCCGTTCAATTGCTTGTTTAGACCTGGCTTTAATCTCTTCTGTGAGTGACTTAGGAGTAGGAAAACAATGAAAAGGTGAAAATAGGTTCTGTCACTTCTGCTGTTACGATCCTGGGAAATGTGCCCCACTATTAATGTTAAGAAGATATGGGCTTATAGCATTCAAGAAAAGAAAGATGAGATAATCAAGTCTTTCTATAGTACCTAAATAACAAGAGTATAATTTGAAGGATCCAATATAAAAACTTTACCGAAGTAACTGCATCCGCAAGGCATAAGTGTTTTCAATGGCATCTGTTCTTTTGGTAAACATCAACAAAATATTCCAGTCTGTGTGCATAGCATATTTTAGTTCACCTGTCTGCATTTTTCATTTCCTAGTTATTTATGACCTCTAGCAATGTAAGTAGAATATCTTCAGGATATACTACATCTTCTCCATCATTATACTGCACACATATATGAAAATGTAGACCTTGTACCTTGGGAATCATTGGAGAATTTCTAGGAGTGTTTTAATAAACCTTTTGGGATGGATTACACTCTCTATTTTCACCAAATGTATTTGCTTAGCAGAACCCCTGTCTTAACGTATTAAAACCTGCAACAGTACTTAAACGCATCTGAAGACATTATTTATTTGGCAGGTTGTGCTTGTGCTTCTTACAAAATTCACAGGTCAATCTGCAGTTTGGAAGTCTATGCAGCTTTCACCCTCAAGGGCAGAACTTGGAATTGCAGAAAATTGGACTACTAGTTATTGGTTACCATTAACAGAATGAAGCCAGGCTGATCCCTGAATAAAGGACAGAGAAGAGAATGTGTGGGAGGAAGAGAGAAAATTGTGTGTGTATGTATGTGAGATGGGGTTTCTGTCTGTGTGAAAAAATGTGAATATTTATACCACTCTGATACAGCAAGTTATGTTACCCTCAGAGCTAAAAAGCGACTTCTTCAAATATTCAGTTCCCTTAATTTTTATAATGATCTTGCTGCTAAGGATTTCTGAACACTGAACTCCATGTGTCTGGAGGATGCCCAGATGAAAAAGGCCATCTTGCAACAGTAGCTGAAGTCAAGTGATTATTTTCTGCTTTGCAGATGGTGGGGATTGTGAAAAAGGAGAAAAGAGAGTAGTGGCTTGTCTTTGGTGACTTAGTAAGCACACGAAGGCGGTGACAATAATAAAAAAAGAACTTTCTACTACGCAACTCATAACCCTAACCCTAACTCAGTCATTTAATCTGCCCTATTGCATTAGTTCTTTTCAGATTTGGTCAAAAGACATAAAGGAAATGTTCATCAGTACTTCATAAGCCACACATACTTGTCAAATACACTATACTTACGTAACCAGAGAGACCATAAAGTTAGCTGCTGACAAATGGCAGTTATGACCCTGACAGTTATGTATGAGGAACAGAGCTTGCAGGTTGAAAACCATAATTCTTCCATAGGGATTGCCTGACTTCAACTGTATTCAAAGCAAATGCAAAATTGTTTTCTGAGAAGTTGAAGATACAGAAACTCTTCAGACTTGCTAAAAGCCAGGCAAGGTCCAGATCCATTGATTGTTCTGGACATCCTATTCTGGACTCAGTTCCTCCAAGTGTGTGAGGCAGGAGATGGAAGGACAGTGGCACACAGAGAGAGGGAAAAGTTAGGAGACTAAGAAATCCCGCCCCCTCCAGCAACCCCACTTTTCTGTGCAGAGCAATAAAACAGAGATTGTAAAAGGAGAGGCAGGGAGGGAGGCAACCACAATCTTGCCAAATGCCTCTTTGAAGGCAGACTGAACTGCAAGCAGCCTCTTTATCAAAGATACATCAAAGGCCAACAGCTTCAGGTATAAGCAGAAGCCAGATATCTAAATCTTTAACTGGAAAATTGAGGACAGAACTATATATCACCAAATTTGGCAGCCCCAAAGGTTAATCCTATTTCTAGCATTGTTTTCTCTCTTTATACATCTGACATATACAGTATATGAATGAAATATGGGACATGCTCCATATTCTTCCTCTATGCTGGGCGAGGAATGCAGCTGAAAAGGGATACACATTGGTGAATACCTCCTAACACAGTCATATTCTTTATAGTTGAATCATTTTTCTCCATGTCTTACGTTGCTGCAGATTTTTAAAGCCAATACATGAAATTCAACAGTAAGGGAACATATGTGTATACAGTGCTTTTTTTGAAAAAAAAAGGTGCCGGAGCTCACACACGTCATACAACCCACCTTGCCTACCCTACAAGGTTCCATCCAAAAAAGGTGCCGGAACGCCATTCTGGGCGTTCTATGACAAAAAAAGCCCTGCGTGTATATGTTATTAAACCGTTCCAATCTCAGAATGAAGGCATTATTATTTGCTAAGCTGCTCCTCCCTCCTATTTTATTTTCTTTGTGCTGATTAATATCCTAGGAAAAAGATGCTTCCTCAAAAAGCAGTCACATTGCTAGCATTTATAAAAGCTTGGAGAGGAACACTGACACTGTAGTCTGTTCAGCATTCAGTTTTCATACATATTTGACATTAGTTCTGGGAATGTTATGATGCACCAGGCAAAGGTATTAATAGCTAAACATAATTGCACATCTGCCTACTAGGCAAAAAAAACATGGCAGTGAGCATGCATATATATGCCCTTATGACACAAAACATTCCTTTCTGAAATGCTGCTACATTTACAGATTGATCAAACAGAAGCACCATTTTCCACACAGATTTCTAGCGCTTTGAGGGAACAGGGTTCATTTTTTTAAAAAAAATCCGTATCTATAAGGAAATGATAAAATACAACAGTTTGGGAATCATATTGTCAATATTTTACTGGAGGCATAAGATTTAACCTTTAAAATAGAAGAGGGGAAGTCAATCCATCTAGTGAGGCCAGTTCTTCCTCAGAATAAATGAAAGCTACAATCAGAACAAGGTTTCATCTGTTTTCACATGTCACAAAGGCAAACAATCTGAACAAATCTTGGAACAGAGTTAAAAACTTTTATACCTGATCCCCAAAGCTCAGATACAAAGGAACAAATATCACATTGCAACACAATTAACTCAGGAGATCTAAATGGCGAAGAAATATAAGATACTTTACTTTTCTTGGGTTCAAGAACAAGGATGGACATTATTTTGAAGAAGTTACTAATCTCATGGAGTGAGTTTATGACAAATGTAAATAAGACCATGATGGCTAAAGACATTTAATAACAATGACTATCAGACTAGTTAAACCTTATTAGCTAAACAAATGCATCCCTATTGGACTGAAGGAGTATAAAAGTAATATAAAGAAATAAATGCATTGTTGGACTGAAACAACAAAAAAGATATAGATGCTTTGAGTAATGAATATGGAGATGTTATTAAGGGTATCATGGACTGCTAAAAGAATCTGTGATTCAGTTTTGGATCAGATAAAAGTTTACTGTTCTGTTGAGACAATGAGCAGCAAGCAGAAACTCACATACTTTAATCATACGATAAGGGTGGATGTTGAATGAGAAAAAATATGCTTGGCAAAGTTGAGGGAAGCATATAAAAAGATGGATAGGTGGAATAAAAGATTACTAAAATATCCTTGTAAGAATTACAAGGCATTACTAAAGACAAGATGTAAACATTTGCCCAATTATTGGGAAATGAGCTCAGTTTGAAGAGCCCCTAATGAAGTCCTGATTAATTTATTCCAAAGTAAATGTGCATTTAATTGAAACCAAGTTTATGAAGTAACCTTATGGAGTTAGAGACTCAACTTTGGACACTGAAGACAATAAGAATTATAAGGATGAAACTGGAAAACATTCATAGGCAAATTAGAAGAAACAAAGAATCCATCCAATATTGTAAAATGTCTACACTGTCATGATTTCATGTAGAAAACGGCATGTTTCCCATTTGACAATGGCTTCGTCTTCAACATGGCAAAGGAAACAAGGAAGAAGATGCATATTGTAATGCACAAGGCTTTGTACCAGAATACTTGAATACTAAAATGCCAATATTACTGCCAAAACAATAAGCCCCAATTTTGAGGGTTTGGACCTGGCATTGGTCCAGATGATAGGACAGGGTATATACCATGTTATACAATGGTATAACATATATGGCAGCTACAATCTCCATGGCAAAACTGGCTGAAATGATCTCAGATATGGCATTGGGAACCATAGTCTGGTACCCTCAAGAGACTTCAGTGTCCATGGTTCAGGATTTTATGGTCATTATAATAACCATGGAGTTCTTTGAGTTCATTATATCAATCAATATATCATATCTTGAACAGTTGTTTTTTTTGTAATTAGGTAGAAATAATGGTCTACAGTCCCTGTTTGGGCCTTGGAGTTTTAATTATATCTATCTTGTGGATAGAACAGTTCCTCATAAAGTTTTAAATGGCAGTGACAGATCCTCCCTATGATAGTCTGCCACTGGATTTACAGAATTCAAGGATTCTTGAATGTTTGGGTAGATTAGCCTAGTGACAGTCTTTCAAACTCCTTGCCATGTTGTGGATTGTGGAAATAAACAGTAATTGAGCCTGCTCCAAAATCCTTTCTCTGGGACCTGAAATATAGAACATCTTCAAGTTAAGACAGGTGATGTAGGTGACAGATTACAGAAGGCTAATGAAATGCCACAAAGCCCCATATTATCTAGGATATGTTCCTTAGGAGAGTCACTTATTGTACAGGCAGTAAGGCAATAAAAAGCAAAATAGTATTATAACAAAGATGACACTGGGAAGATTTCAGTCACAATTTAAATATTAATTTAATCAATGAATGAGTACAATGGTGGGTCAATTCTTAGGAAAAAAAACATGGTAAACATCTTCAGAAGAAGAGTCTAATATGTGAAAAGACAAAGAAGTGAAACATGATTTAATTCTCAAATTCTTGAATTTTCATAAGATTTATTTTACTCATGATGCCATAATAAAAATAGTAACTATTCATTCTGATATTGTACATGATCAAAGGATCATAACTCATATAAGAGAAAATGGTGTGGGAGGGGTGGCTTCTGAGTTCACAAATCACCAAATGTCAGTGGGAAAACTGGATTTGAATTAACTACTACTTATTTTCCTAGAGCTACTGGGAAACAGCAATATCACACCGTTTAACTGTTTTCTCCTACACCATCATTTTTGTGAAATCTCTTTCCCACTTACCAATATAGTTATCAAGTCACAAAGCGGGAAGTTCATTCTGTAGTGGTTACTACTCTTTTATACTTCTTAAAAGATTCATCCAACTACATGTGAAATCTCTTTAAATACTTAGACTGATACTTCATTGGAGCAGCTATGGATTAACTGAGTCTAATAGATTACATGGTAAAGTAATTGATGTGATTTTTGCCGTTATTTTAAAGTTTTGGTTGAACCCAGAAAGCTGCTGAATAAGAATTCCTTTATTATTTGATTTTTTTAAAAAAAAAACCAGATACCCATTTCATTTATAGTACACACTCCAATTTTGCACCATTTTTAATAGCCATGCTTGATAATTGTATAACCTATTAAGTATAATTATTGCATTAATAATTTTCAGACTGAAATATCGAGAGAATAACATAGCAAGTCTGGCTGCTGCAAAAGAATGGGGAGTCAATTAAAGAAAAATATAGGTTGGAATAAGAAAGGCAGATTAGATCTTTTAAAACCAAAACACAATTACTGTGTGATGCTGTTGCATTGATCTGTGAAAAGCCACCTTTGTATGCAATAGGAAGTGGTTTGGGAAAGAAAGTCTATGACCTTTTAGGGGAAAAACCATGTTGTGATTTTGCTCAATGAAAAGTATTACAGAAATGTATGATTAGTGTTATTAATCAGGATAAAGTGCAAGAGTATATACTAGCTATAATTGTACTACTGCAGATTTAAGAGGCAGGTATGACATTTGCTCTACATTTTCAAACTGTTTCCTGGTGGTTTTGGTTTTCTGAGAGCACAATTTGTATACTGACTTTACAATTACATGGAAACACATCAGAATACATGTGAATGAGAGGTGATTTTTTTTAATGGTACCAGAATACAGTGGTTTAAGATTGTTCTCCTTTAGACAATCACAAATATTTACTTCTCTAAGTAAATTCTCATAAATTTCTTAACCACAATGATGAAATAAGTAAAGTCGCATTACAATCCAAATCTTGTTCTTTTAAGGGATGGAATTTCCAACACGTTTGTCTCTTGCAAGATGACAAGGCAATGTTTCTCAAATCTTGGCAACTAGGAGATGTGTACAACATGCCAGTTGGGGAATTCTGGGAATTGAAGTCCATACAGCTTCAAATTTCCAAGGTTGAGAAACAGTATGCTAAGGCGTCTAAGAGATGGAATGGCCAGGGCAAGAATCTGTACAGTATATCACGGGATGGAGAAAACACAGGGTAGGAAACTCTCCCATGTCATTAAAACAATGTTTGAACATAATTCCATCAGTTTGGCACTTGAGATCTAGCATAAAGGAAATTATTTCCTAATAAATCTTCATTTACTGTGTCTCAGTAACAGTTGCTGTTGTTGTTAGTTGCGAAGTCGTGTCCAACCCATCACGACCCCATGGACAACGTTCCTCCAGGCCTTCCTGTCCTCTACCATCTTCTGGAGTCCATTTAAGCTCACGCCTACTGCTTCAGTAACTCCATCCAGCCACTTCATTCCTCTGTCGTCCCTTTCTTCTATTGCCCTCAATCTTTCCCAGCATTAGGCTCTTCTCCAGTGAGTCCTTCCTTCTCATTAGGTGGCCAAAGTATTTGAGTTTCAACTTCAGGATCTGGCCTTCTAAAGAGCAGTCAGGGTTGATCTCCTCTAGGACTGACTGGTTTAATCGCCTTGCAGTCCAAGGGACTCGCAGGAGTCAGTAACAGTGGTGGTATTCAATTATGTGAACAACCAGTTCTCTGTGCGGATGCCACCTTCAGAAGTCCATTCTGGGCCTGGGCAACAAAAAATTAGCTACCAGTTCTGCCAAAGTGGTGCGAACCGGATGAATCCCACCACTGCTCAATAAGTACAATAAACTGCACATGTAGTGAAACAAAGCAATTTACACCATCATGCAAATTATGTAAAATGATGCAAGCAACATAATTTGCATCATTTATGAAATGACATCTTCATGCAACATTTGGAAATGATGGACACCTCTGCTTTTTACCTGAGCTGTTAAACTGAGGTTTTAGTGTTTTCACAAACTTGCTCTATCTGCACAGCCTGTAACAGAATAACAGAGTTGGAAGGGACCTTGGAGGTCTTCTAGCAGGAGACCTTATACCATTATATATAAATAAGATTTGTCCTGTGTTTGGGACCTAAGCAAGTGCAGTCTAAATACTTAACAAACATTTAACACATATCTCCCTTGCTTCACAGCTAACAAAGAGAGAGAAAAAGCCTGTGGCCTAGGGGTTAAAACAACTGCTTAAGATGCAGTCGGCCCAGGTTCAAATCTCAGAAGGGTATGGCTGACTGATGAGAACAAACAAGTTTGAAATGATCATATCTGTCTCCCTTTATTCTTTGTTAGCAAGCCAAAAAATCTTTATGACCTGCGGAGCTGTAACTGAGGGTAAATGAGAGGAGCAATTGAGCAATTGAGGTAGATCATGGAGTTCCAAAGAATCTGACAGGTGGATTCACAAGAAGAAGCCCAGCCTGCATGAAAAACTAGAGTGAACAGAAAGGCCAAATCCATTATACTATGAAAAAGTATAAAAAACGCCTGTCAAGAAGGCATGGTTTTATGGCCATTGACAGCTTTTCAGCCAATTGTACTTTCCGGCAGGTTTCTTGCACTATCTGACTTCATTTGGCTTGTTTCTTAATTTAAAAATAATTAAATGGGAAGTTGTCATACTGTATGGCAAAGCACT
Organism: Vipera ursinii; assembly: GCF_947247035.1. Lineage (NCBI taxonomy): Eukaryota > Metazoa > Chordata > Lepidosauria > Squamata > Viperidae > Vipera > Vipera ursinii. The sequence goes on from NC_139513.1 coordinate 67,097,060, forward strand.
AGACTTCAGCATCAGACTTACATATAAAAACACAAAAATGCTTCCAGGACACTTACTGTTTCCATAAACATTCTTAGCTAATAAAATGTGGGTTTGAACTAAGTGCTTCTCTAATGCTCTGAGGGTCTTCTGAGCTGGTAATTTCTCCTTCAAATTTGACCAGGCTCCTTATCAGTAAGGAACATAATCACATCAATCATCCCACTCAGGGGCATCTATGTACCCTTACTTGTCAGAAACTCAGGTTTTCATAGCGAACTCATTGCTGCCATTGATCTAGACCAAGACAAATACAAATAATTTATGCCAAAGGCAGATGCAAAAAGGAAAAACAAAACACCCAATGAATTAGCCTAGGGCCGGTAGCTTAATTCCCTTCAGCTATTAGATCTAATTTTCTCTGTCACAGACAATCTCCAATTTTAACCAGTCTGCTGCGGCAGCCTTACCCATTCCTCTTTGGACATAAGGTTCAGGAAATCTCACAGCCTATGGATTATAACATGGAAATGAAGGGGAGGGGGCTGCCAACAACAAAGCTTCTGCCTGAGCTTCAGCCTATTTTCCTTTATTTGCTCCTGGATTGATGCATATACTATACATCAAGCAATTTAGCAGGGAAGATTACTTTTTGGATGCATAAGGAAGGCAGCTGACACTAACACCCAATTTTAAAAGATTTTATTAAATAAAAAGGAGAGGGAGGAATCTGAGAAAAAATGCAATACAGAATAAGAAAATATAAGGCTATAAAGCAGTTTTAGTATTGTTTATACGCTACAGGGTCTTCACGCACAAAACATCCCACCTTACATCCCACCTTTGCTCTCTGTTGTCAGAAATCTAGTGACTGACACTTGGAAAATATTCTGCTACTCAGGGTTAGGCAAAGGGATTACCATACTAATATTGACATGCAATCAGACACACCTCCGGACGCAAGTAGAATTATTAACCATCACAACAAAGGAAGACAAAAGAAGACATTGAGAATAAAATTAATATTTTCCTTTCACCATTGACACATTAAAGATGTAAAGCCATGTCCTGTGGATTTGAGGGGAAAAAATGGAAGAAATGGGCTCTGCCAGTTTTTGATAATACAGAAAGGAGTATTTTGGCACATAGAGGCATACCTATTTTGCCTAAGGCTCTTTTCTGCAATGTATAGTTTTGTTTGTCATTTACCCACACTTTTTGTCATATTGTTTATCATTCAGTTTAAATTTAATGTTCTTCAGCAAATATTTCTGGTGCCAAAAAGAAACATCCAGAGTGTCCAATTTCCTTTTTAAAATTGTATATTTTTATGACAGTTTGTTTCTATTGCCTGTTCCCTACTGGATACAACTTCAAAGTCACATTTTTTATTTTCTCAATGTCTGGGGAAAAGTGATGCAATCAAGCCATCAAATTTGGAAATAGAATTCAGAGTAAATGATAGTATTGCGTAGTAAGAATAGCTGCTATTTCCTGAAAATAAACAAACACATGCACAGACATACATACACAAAGCTGCCCCCCCCCAGCATTACAATGGCGCTAAACAATGAGCCAGCTGGGATGGTGTGTAGAACCTTGCAACGAATAGTTGTTATCACCAAAATGAGAAATATGATGCAGGTGGACTGCATGGGGAATATCCCCAAATGTTGAAAAATGGCCCTTCCCAAATTTAGATGATGTAAGAGGAAAGAGCAACGAGACTGCTGGCTACGAAACTGTAATCTTAATAATCCTGCCTAATCTCTGAATGCCTAAATTCAAACAGTTGTTCATCCTAAAACTGTTTTGTCAAGAAAGTCATTAATCTTTCCTACCGGGATTTAATAATTCAGCTGCTGATTCCTATATATCAGTGGATCACTTTGACCATTAAAGAAGCCAACATCTTGCTTCTTCAGAAAGTGGTTCTTTGAAAAATGTAAGTGAGCTTTTTCTGCTATAAAACTGCATCCATTTAAAAATATGTCCACCTAATGCCTAAATGCTTTTTCTCTACAAATGCAAAACACCAAACAAAGAGATTCAAATCTTAGTTCAAAGGAATACTGTACTCTGAAGTTTCAGTGCCAAGTTTTAAAACACAATCATTTCCCTTTGACTACCTGTCTACTTCAGTTTTAGCAGGGTGACAGTGATCACAATTATGGTAGAAGAAGAGTGTAATGAGTAATGACTGGATTAACGTCCTGTAGTTACAGCCTGTTGGTTCTGATGCAGCAATGAAAGCGGATTCTGCGCATTATTAAAGATGTAAAAGAGGACTTTGATGCAGGTTCCTTGGATTCTCCCAAACAAATACATCAAACGTATTCTGCAATAAAGTCCAAAAAAAAAGATTAACTCCTCATAGATGACTATTCTGAGGAGAAAATATTGGTCCAATAACTCAATTACAACTAAAAAAAAATGGGGAGGGGAGCGAGAACCCCAAAAATCACATTTAAATGGTAATGTTGAAAATGTGCCAGGAAAAAAGAGGGAAAGATGGAAAGATGCTTCAAGAAACTCCAGATCATGTTTATTATTTTGTTTTATATCCATTAGACATCAATAATGAAAGTACAAGACATTGTTAAGAGAACACCTACAGTATGTCAATGTACAGCAACCAAATATCAGAAGCGATGAAGTGAGCTGTAGTTATGGAAGCTTGTGCTTTTAAATACAATTGGAAAAGTTTGAAAAAGTGTTACTAGATTCACACAATTTATATTATGCAAGTCTAGTAACACTTAAGCACAAGCTGCACAACTGTAGAGCTATCACTGCAACATCTGCAATACCTACACATTTCCCCAGCATGTGCCAGGACATTCTATGCCTAAATTGACCTCATCGTCAGACACACCAAATTTAATTTTAAATGATTGATGCTACTGAGGTCTTCACTGATGGATGAACAACTCTACTCCTTCTGATTTCAGGCTCTAAGAGGGCTAAGGGATCATTTGTTGATGATATATGGTCCATCTTAAAGCCCCAGGATATAAGCAGAAATGCTACACAGGACATCTTTAGAAATCACATCGAAGTTCTGTCTCATCGATGCTCAGGGAACCATATCTACACAATATAAATTACAGCTTTCCTATTTTCTATCACAGCCCGTTCAAAGTAAATCTGAGAAAACAGTTCATGAAGAGGTTACAGACCAGGCACAGCTTTTGATAGCAAGTGGGAAACCCAGAAAACGAGATGGACTTACCTAAGACATTTTTAAAATGAATGCCTAATGATAGCACATACATAAACCTAGAGAAACATAACACAGTTACACATTTTAACACCATGCTTATACGTACACAAAACTCATACACATTTGTATTACTTAGCAGGAAAATGCAAGTAGACTAGGTTTGCTTTAAGATAGAAAAATGTGGATTAGATAGCATCGCCACCAGATGGTTTATTAACTGGCTGACCAACCACACTGAACATTAATGGAGCTGCATCTACATGGAAGGATGTATGTAGTGGGAACCTAAAGGGTCTGTCTTAGACCCTGTACTTTTCATTATCTTCATAAACAATTTAGATGAGGAAATAGAAGAAGAATGCATCAGATTTGCAGACAACACCAAATTGGCTAGCCAAAACTCCAGAAGATAAGCTCAAGATGCAGAAGGATCTTGACAGGCTTGAACAATGGGCCCCTAACTAACAAAATGAAATTCAATGGTGAAAAAATTAGAGTTCTAAACTTAGGCAAGAAACACAAATGCAAAGGTACAAAATAGGTTGTCTCTGGCTCAATAGCAGTAACTGTGTGGAGGATCTTGGAGTCCTAGAGGACAATTACTTAAATAAAGGCCAGCAGTGTGCTGCAACCACCAAAAAAGCTAATGTAGTCCTGGGGTGCATTAACAGAGGGATAGAATCAAGATCACGTGGACTCTTAGTACCATTTTATAAAACCTTAGTAAGAAGACCACACCTGGAATATTACATCCAGTTTGGGTCACCATGATATAAAAAAGATGTTGAGGCTCTAGAAAGAGTGCAGAGAAGAGCAACAAAGATGATTAGGGGACTGGAGGCTAAAATATATGAAGAATGGTTACAGGAATTGGGTATGTCCAGTTTAATGAAAAGAAGGACTGGGGTGACATGATAGCTTTGTTCCAATATCTTAGGAGTTGCCACAAAGAAGAGGGAGTCAACCTATTCTCCAAAGCAGCTGAAGGAGGGACAAGAAGCAATGGATGGAATTAATCAGTGAGAGAACCAACCTAGAATTAATGAGAAATTTCCTGACAGTGAGAACAATTCATCAGTGGAATAGCTTGTCTCCAGAAGTTGTTGGTACTCAATCACTGGAGGTTTTTAAAAAGAGATTGGACAACAGATTTATCTGAAACAACATAGGATCTCCTGCTTGAGCAGGAAACTAGGAGGCCTCCAATGTCTCGTCTAACACTGCTTTTCTGTTTAGCTTTCTCATGTAGCTACTTGATGTTCACCGTGGCATTTATCCCCTCCTCTTCAGTTTGCATTTTCAACTCCTGGATCACAAACACTGATTTAGTGACATCCATGAATGAAATAATTGCTTCTGATCCTGGACAAGAGTTGCAAATAGCCAAATCAAACACTGGTAAAGCATGACCATATGGACAATGTTTTGTAGATGTATGTGTTAATAAAAAAAATCATGTCACTTCTCTGTAATAAAATATATTGTCTTGAAATATATTTCAGAAAAAAATGGTAAATGGGTAAAGGTTTCTGATTGATGTTTTAAAAAATAACTCCATTCAATTATATTTGTAGTCTGCTGAGGAATATTTTACAAAATCCAAAAATCAAGCTCAGAACCAAATTTGTAATAGTCATTTACTGCACCTTACAGAAGCTCAATCCTTTGGGGCTGGAATTTATGTCTTCGATCTTGCTGTTAAGTCTATACTGTCTCTATAAATAATGGGATATACACACTGTATAAACACTCTCACTAAACCGAAGTTATGGTAGGATAGCTGCTGCCTGTCTCTTGGGAATCTGTGCACAATCTTTGGAGACAGTAATAGGATTTATTCTCTATTCTCTGACAGCCAGTCATTTGGGAGTAATTGGATTTATACTGTACCCCTTAAGGAAGATCCCTGCAATCTTTTTTAGAGAATATAATAGAACTGAAGCAGCACCTCCTGATTTCAGACAAAATTAACAACTGCAAATCAGCCAAATTGATCCATATCTGCAACTGAACAGTATGGCATACATTTAAATGCTAAAAAAATTGTTGTTGTTGTTAGCTGCGAAGTCGTGTCCGACCCATCGCGACCCTATGGACAATGTTCCTCCAGGCCTTCCTGTCCTCTACCATCTTCTGGAGTCCATTTAAGCTCACGCCTACTGCTTCAGTGACTCCATCCAGCCACCTCATTCTCTGTCGCCCCCTTCTTCTATTGCCCTCGATCTTTCCCAGCATTAGGCTTTTCTCCAGTGAGTCTTTCCTTCTCATTAGGTGGCCAAAGTATTTGAGTTTTAGCTTCAGGATCTGGCCTTCTAAAGAGCAGTCGGGATTGATCTCCTCTAGGACTGACCGGTTTGATCGCTTTGCAGTCCAAGGGACTCGCAGGAGTCTTCTCCAGCACCATAGTTCAAAGGCCTCAATTCTTTGGCGCTCAGCCTTTCTTATGGTCCAACTTTCACTGCCATACATTGCAACTGGGAAGACCATAGCCTTGACTATACGCACTTTTGTTGACAGGGTGATGTCTCTGCTTTTTAGTGTGCTGTCTAGATTTGCCATGGCTTTCCTCCCCAGGAGCAAGCGTCTTTTAATTTCTTGGCTACAGTCCCCATCTGCAGTGATCTTGGAGCCCAGGAAAATAAAATCTGTCACTACCTCCATTTCTTCCCCATCTATTTGCCAGGAATTGAGAGGGCCAGATGCCATGATCTTGGTTTTCTTAATGTTAAGTTTCAACCCAAGTTTTGCACTCTCCTTCTTCACCCGCAACAAGAGGCTCTTTAGTTCTTCTTCACTTTCTGCCATTAGAGTGGTATCATCTGCGTATCTTAGGTTGTTGATATTTCAGAGTCTAGTATTAACTATCCCTTCTTGTTGGCACCATCAATCTTTGCTCTGCAGAGGAGGCGATCACATTTTTAAATCTTTTTTTGGTCAACACAGTTTTCCTTACAGTTTTTTTTCCATTGATTCAGATTGAATTAAAATCAATTTTTCTAAAGAACTAAAGCATAATTATCTGTGATGTTTACTAGGACTGTAGGAATGTTTATCATTGATTCTTTTTCAAATGGATGAAAGCCTCCATTAGCTTGCTTTCCAGTTCTTTTTCAAAAATACTAATACTAGTAATTACCTATTTTCAAAAATAATCCAAGGAACAGAACTCTTCAAAGGTAATAAAATCAATGTGGAGCATTCAGCCCCACCCCCAATGATAGCATCCTAGCTATTTTAAATTTATTTCACTTACTAATTTTAGTAGATTTTCTCTTTTCTACTGCAGTGAAAGAGAATTCTTTGGGAACAAATACAGTAGCCAGGACAGCAGGATAAATGACAAGTAACTAAAACAGTTCTAGGCAAAATCTAAAATTATTCTCAGTGTAAATTTGATTGCATTCATATTATTCATATTATAGCAATGTATGGACTAAAAGTATTGGATGAAGACATTTTGAATTTTTGTGTGGATGCAATCATTTCTATTAACCAGCCAGGAAAAGTTATCTTTTCTACAATAGAACATCTGCATTGTGGATTCTTGTTAGGTCAATTTTTGCAACATGTAAATTAAAAACAGGCAGATATTATGAATACAGAAGCAAATGTCTGTTTTGACTTCCATGCTGGAAGTCAGGAGCCAGGAAGTGTCTGGTGTTCCCAACAGCCTTTTCAGCACTTTTTCCAAAGTTGACACCAATGTAGCTACACCTGCCTGTTACTTTCTAAATCTACTGTACAATATAAATCCAATCCTTTTAAAACTATTATGACTTTTTAAACTGTTATTTCTCTCATCATGAAAATCTGTGTGTCCTCTCTAACTAATCCTGAGAAGTACCAAATTAAACTGTCTCCTATATAAATTAAATTGAATCAAGTGAGGGAAATTCAGTCAATTAAGATCAACTGAGATTACTACGATCCAGTGAATACATATCCAGGTTCCCAAAGATAACATTTTTCACGTTAGGGCACCCTGTAAGTGACTTTGTTATCAGGTTTTTGAATATGCATCTCTTTCACATGTTTAAAGTTGATATAAAAGGTAAAGGTTCCCCCGCACATGCGTGCTAGTCGTCTCCGACTCTAGCGGCCGGTGCTCATCTCTGTTTCAAAGCCGAAGAGCCAGCGCTTGTCTGAGGACGTCTCCGTGGTCATGTGGCCAGCATGACTAGACGCCAAAGGCGCACGGAACGCTGTTACCTTCCCACCGGAGTGGTCCCTATTTTTCTACTTGCATTTTTACGTGCTTTCGAACTGCTAGGTTGGCAGAAGCTGGGACGAGTAACAGGTGCTCACTCTGTTACACAGCACTCGGGATTCGACCCGCCAAACTGCCAACCTTCTGATCGACAAGCTCAGCATCCTAACCCACTGAGCCACCGCGTCCCTAAAAGGGAAGTACAGAGTTCAAAACTAATTTTTTTTAAAAAAGAACCCTACAAGGCATTTTCCTCAACCAATTAACTTTTTAAATATAATTTATTTATAAGATTCTATATGTAATTTGTTTTGTGTCTCTTAATAAATCTGCATGAGAAATAAAGGTTTATATGTGGGTTAAGGCCAATATCTAACATGCCAACTTAATAACCTTAAGTAAAAATAACTCCTATTCCCAAACCCACCTTTTTTCATAGGACATGGATTTTCAGGCTTTAAATTCTTTGATATTCAGTACATACTCTATGGCCAAGCAAAAATCTCTTAACTTTATGCAAAGTTTTTCTATTTTAATTCTCCTACTCAGGTCCATCTGGGGAATTCCTGTGCCAAGTGAAAGCTGAGCATCTTAAATCATTCTTACTATTGCTGTGGGTATTTTTTCCTGCTTGGATTTTATTTTTAATAACTTGTAATAGCAGAAGACTAGCCCTTGGGAATGACAGGATTACCATCAAATATCTTCCTCTATTTGCTGGCCTTTTAGAGGCCTGATTTATGTTAAAACCTGGAAAATCAGGTGGATTAATTGAGGACTGAAGGAAGGATGTGAATAAGTGGCTCAGGATTTCAAGGACTAGAGACCTAAAAATAAAAACCTTTGTGATTCAAGATAGCTCCCAAATATCAACCAACTTCAAATGATTTCAGCGTGGTGGGGAATGGCTACTGAAAACTAATAAATAATTAATAGGGTTTCCTCCTTTCACCTATGTAAGAAACTACAACTATGCAAGTGCTGTACAATATTTTTCTTTTATTGTTTTGTGCAGCTGAACATCAACCAGAGGAAGCCCAATATCAAAGATTTCCTACTGTTTCTTCTCTAACTGTAATAATCAGCAGGACTTTAGGCTAAGAAAGAGGGTTCATAGCATATCCTTTCAATAGGCTTCAATTAATTCCAAATTATCAGCAACCTTCTATACATAAAGTCCAGTTTTTTTTAACATATACCACACTATTTAGAATACCTGTGAAGTTTTTCCAAAACTGCTTGGTACATCTTGTAGACATGGAGAGCAGCTTGCAAAATAAGTAAAATCATCCTTCATCCACAGACATAGCCTTTAAAGAACTCCAATGTCATTCACTGGTGTTCTGCCTTCTTTAGCACATATAGTTAATATTGATATACATGGACTGGTGTCACAATCAACTGCCTTGTTAAGATACATTCAGAAGCCCCTTGGATATCATGGGTGAAGGCAGTCACAAACAGCCTGCTTTAAACCACATCTAGTACATTCCAGGAGGAAAAATGATTACTCTGTCGATTTGCAGAGTATTTATATGAGTAAAGCATAAATAAGGCTACTTCAGTTTATTCAGCTTCTTCTGATGCCATGTATGAAGCTATAGTTTCCAGCTATGGTAAATTAGCAGAATGTGGCATTATCTATGGCTCTTGAGTTTTACCACAGATTAAGTAGATTAAATGTGTGGATCTCATTTTGACTGACTTTTATATTTTCTTTCAGTTTCAGATTGTGAAATCTGGAAAAAAAACAACCCAAAGTTTCTCCAATATTAGAACTAAAATTATGGCTGAATAGATTTTTATAAAGTTTTATAAAATATATTCTCTATAATCTGTTTTATTCCCAAATATTTTCATAGAATTCATCCACTTTCAACAGTTAAAACATTTTTTCTTATTATTCAGATACATACTTCACAGAATTATATCTGTTTCTGTATCTCTAGTAATTTCTACTCCCATTTCTTAAATTCACTATCTATACTGTACTCCCCAGTTGCAACTAATCCTTTTCTGCTTAGTTCTTTGATATCTCTTCTGTGTTCATATAAAATATAGCAAAAGCTAATTGACTCTGGGGGGAAAGGACATTTTTGACATGTTGAAATTCCTCACCTTTCACATATTTAAAGACATATAATCAATAAGACATTAGAAATTATCCCCTAACTTCCCCTGGTCATGTCTAATGACTAATTTAAGAAAGTCCAAATTACAATCTGTGGAAGAATCTTCATGGAATGATGAAAAATAAGGGGAGCAGTTTGAGTGACAAGTACATATTTTATTCTTTATCTCAGAAGTTTAAGACAACTGATGGAGACATAAATTCTAAAAAGTGATAGCATCCAGCTATCACTGCAATATTTCTGACAATTTCTGTCCCTACTTTAGGAGATAGACTCTCATGCGGCATTACTATTGATTGGCTGTTACTTTGGTGGTCTCAGCAAATGGAATGTTGATTTGGTCAATTTTTATTGGTAAATAAACCACAGAATGATTAACACACACTAATTAACAGGAAAATCATTCCAAAGCTTACAGTTTTCTTCATCAATAGTTAGACAAGGCAATTTCTCTTATCAAACTGTTTTGTATCCATAGAACAGATGGTTGTATTAAAAAAATACAATTTCACAATATGGTGAAGTTTCACATATAGTATGCCTCTGTTAATTGGGGTGGATGGAAATATTCTGGTTTTTTTGTGCACTCCCCCTAATCTGTTTTGGGGGATTAGGGCATGGGCGAACTGAATACCATGGGAGGCGCTGCAGGAATCTGCAGTGTGTAGTTGGCAAAATATTTGTTTCTTTCCCTTTTCATTATTGAGAGTTTTTGCTGGAATCTTTCCAGTATTTGCACAAGGGCCATTCTGGATCAAGATTTTTTTCTGGAAATATCTATATTCAAAAAATGGCAACAGGGAAGTGCACACCTGGGTTTGTTTGGTGCTCAGAACAAACCGCAATCTTGTTGAAGTTGATTAGCATTTTTATGCCACTGTAACAATAGCAATAGACTTATATATACTACCCCATATTGCTTTACAGCATTCTCTGAGTGGTTTACAATGTCAGCATATTGGCTCCCAACAGTCTGGGTCCTCATTTTACCAACCTTGCAAATATGGAAGGCTGAGTCAACCTTGAACCCCATCAGGATCAAACTCCAGGCTGTGAGCAGAGTTGTATTCTGACCACTGCACCACCAGGCTCCAAAGGGGGGTGGGAGACTTATTATGGTTATTAGAAAGTGAGAGACTTATTATGATTTAAATATACCCACCCCAGACAAAAAGTGCAGATTCTGCTCCTTTCCCTGATGGTGTAATATCATGACCTCCAGCCTTTGGTTAATGAAATGCACACCAAGACAGTTTTGTAATATTTTGTATGCAAACTGCAAATTTTGTCTGTGGTGGTCCAAAAACACTGTACCTAATTCAGGTTTCTTTCTTTCAAATGTGGTCAGTAATGGTATATTAAAGAGTTAGAATTAACTATGCACATAGGGTGTGTGAATGTGTGTCAAAACAGTTTAGTTGGCAGTTGCTATGCTATAACATCTATGCATGTATGTGGGGATGGGAGTGGAAAGGTGCAGTTCACATCTTGCCTGTTTTGAGTTGCTTGCACATAATAACCTAACCTAACAAGAAAGAAAACGTACATGCACGCTATATAATCTGCACTTTTCTTAAACATGATCCTCATTGCGGTCAATGCCTGGAAACCAAAACATTCCACCCTTCGCCTGTAGTCTAGTCACCCCTTTCCCAGAAAGCTTTCTAGGTTTTGGGAACCAAAGTTTGGGTGAAAAATGAAGGGCAGAAATTATGTGGATTACACAAAGGGAGTAGGGAACATGAGGAAGAGACATCCTATAACCTAGTCCCACCTTTGGCACAAGAGCGCTGGGTGAACTTTGGGCAGGCCATTTTCTCTCAGGCCTAGGAAGAAGCAAGCAAGGGCAAAGTACATCTGAAATCTTGCCATGATTCTTGTTGCAATGGAGTGAATGGTTCACTCTGTGTAAAATTCTTGGGCTTGATATAATCATTCCAGCTCTGTTCCCACAAATATGTGTGGAAGTAGGAGCAGTATATTGCTTCTTTGTCTTAAGACTGAATGAGTGAATTTGAAGCCATTTATCTTCATTGGCCCTCTACAAAGTATATAATCCATTGATGAAACTGAATTCTGATATTCTGAAATACATCAAATTTATTGACAACATTGGAGGATGTTTTGCCCTTGGTTCTCTCTGCAGCCCTGACACCAGCTTCCATTTTCTCGTTCTATCTGCCCTTATCTTATCATGCAGTAGCCTCTATAGATTTGGAGTTATATGATGGATTCATGCCTTATTGTTTGCTAAATTTTCTGATGTGATACTATTTATCAACCATTGTGTGTCTCTTAATTTTTGAATTTGCACTGTTTTCTTACCAATCCTTAATTTTAATTGTGCAATAAGCAACCTGACAATGTTTCAGTGAAGGAGTTTTAATGAAATTCTTATCCCCATTAGTTCTGGTGTTTTTTGTGATCAGTGATAGCCCAATACTCTTGGATAGGTTTTATCTCCCTTTTTTTTTTGAAGGAATTTTTCAGTGACAATGAAATTAATTAATTAGAATGTGATATTTAATTAAATAAAGTAGGGAATTGTAGCAAAAAGAACCATCCTTCCAACTTCAGACTTCAGTAGTTTACATAAAGCTAACCACTACATCCCACCTTCCGTACTTTCCTCTGGAGACAACATAAGTAGGGCTGCATCTTCTTGATACAAGAAGAAAGCTCTTACATTCTTTAATTAAGGTGAGTTTGTTTCTGAAATACAGTTTTGGCTGCCAAAAACCTGAGATATGCTGGCAACGAGACACCTTTCTTAATGAAATCAGAGCTGGTTGAAGTAAGCATTCAATCCAGGACACCTGTGCAGAGTTGAATGGCCTTTGTGAAAGCATCTGACAAATGTTCACATCAGCTCTGCTATGACAGATCATTCCCACATCTCCTTTCTCATCTTCAGATTACTGATGGTAAACAAAGGCATTCATTATTAAATCTTACGCAGGTTGCTAGGACAATACCTTTTCAAGCTAGCTCTTCAGAATCCAGGGACTATTTCTAAATGAACACCATCAGTTTTCATAACAGCGGGAACCCACAACCTGAGTCCTAATGACCAGTATTCTTTAATGCTGTCCTGTCTGGGTCTGTGTCACAACAGGCATCTTTGACTGAAGCATCTAAAGTTTATAGCTATGGGATTGCCAGGATGTAAGGCTTCCTTCTGTATGTGCCTGCTATTATTATCTTGTAATGAGATTAACAAAAAGTGGTCAGTTGAACAGAAGGCCTTACCTGAATATAATCTGTTGTATGTGGGTTGCCTTTGAATATTGAAACTGGAACCATATGTAATAGGCCGTCTGTCACTGTCACGAGCTTCTAATTTATTTTCACAGCCAATTAAAGGTGCTGTTTTGCACCAGTAAAACTCCATGAGGAGTAGGATTTCAGTACCTCTTCTCATATGCGTTAAAATTAAGTTTACAGATACTTCTCTGTGACTTCTCTGTGTATTTCTTTAGTTGTGGAGGGTGTCTTTAAGGTGACTGATACATTTCTTTTGAGAAGTTACTCTTCATCTCAGTAATAGCATTTTAAGCATTTCAGCCATTGTAGTCTTAATTATCTTAATGTAATCTTGTGTCTTCATATTTTACAAATTCTAGTTAGCAACATTAAATACTAGAAAACTAGATATTAATTGATTGAATAAATAAATAAATAAATAAATAAATAAATAAATAAATAAATAAATAAATAAATAAAGCCTTTCAGAGAGGTTTCTTGATACCATATTGTCAGTTTGGCAACAGGTTAAGGTTTTAAAGAAATCATTTCTGTAATGTCAAGTTAAGTGTTTTAATATTTACTAAGTGAATATTTATGTCATAAAAGTTTAGTCCTGCCACTTATTAATTGTTAATCAGTGTTAATTGTTACTATGGTTTTAGCACCTGTGGCTTGTTTGTTAAGTGTTGCGCAAGTTTCTAAACTAGGTTTCAGTACATTAGATTTTATTGTGTTATGTTTTATTAATTTTTGCAATTAATACTACACATGGAGAATCTGCTTTATGTGATGCCAACGAAAGCAACAACTAACCAAAACCATTAAATAAATAGTTCTTGAGGGAGAAATGGAAGCAAATCTGCGTGCCTAGCCTAAAGAACAGAAGACTGAAACGGGGCTGACAGTATAGCTCAAATAACTGAAGAGTTGTTATATAGATGAAGGAAATTCTTGTTAGTTGCTCAGAGTTCAGGACTTTATCTAATTGACTTAAGTGATGGGACAAACCTTGAAGTTATTATCTCATATTATATTTCACAGAATGCCATTTAAGATATGAATAAAATGTATATGGAGTTTAAGATCTTGATAAATGGAGATCTTTAAGGCTTATTCTTTGAGACAAGGTTTTAATATGTACATATTTCCCATAATATTATAATTTCTGTATGCAAACTACTTTAAAAATTAATACAATGATGTATGAATTGAGATCCCTTGTTAATTCATTATTAAAATGCTGTCCAGCTTATTCCAGAAAGTCAAACAGTTCATAAGGAATCACTGAGGAATTTATTTAAAGCAAACTGCAAGTTATCGCGAAAAACAAATAATTGGATTAAAATATTTTGCTAAGCTATGGTTTGTTCAGCCATGTATATTTAAATAAGATACAGTTGGCTAGATTCAACTACAATAAACCATAAATCATAGCATCTAAAACAAAAATGTACAGTTCACAACACATAAACACAGGGCTGGATGCACTGTATAATAGTATAATAGTAGTAGTAATCAGTTTTGAGTCAAATTCTTGGTGTTCAACAAGCGTAAGAAGGCAAGATGGCTCAAAGTCATATAGATGATGTAAATTTGTGCAATCTGACATCAGAGACTAAATTTAATGAAAGTAATATAAACAGTTTTTCTACCTGAGAAAAAAGATCTTAATTCATCAGTGGGTTACTAGTATATTTCAAGTTTTATATTTCAAGTTTTCTGAAAAAACAATTGTCCATGTGCAGAAGCAAAGTTCCTTTCTCAACAAGGCCATCAGGTGCCACTGCAGTGTGCTATTGGCAATACAGAAGAATTCATCACGGTTGTGAACCACCTCTGTGTGATTCTGCAGTTAAAAAAAGGTGTTCTAAAAAAATGAGTCATGATGATTTCGAGTTCTTCCTACCAAGCTGTTCCCTTTCTTTGTTTCTTTGCCCTGCTATGACTTCCAAACCAATAAGATGCAAATTGGCTCTTTTTCCTGGCTTTTGGAATAAAAAGTAGTAATTAAGAAAATTAATTAGAAAAAAAGTTAATCATGTTTAGTGTCTAGGGTCTAACAAACCATCTAAGCATGAAAAGTGTTGGAGAGCCACAGAAGCCCCTAATTAAACCTGTCCCTCTCTGTTATTTGGCAAAGCATACACTGCCTTCCCCATCAAGAATATGAATCAGATTCCACCCCCTAAACATGAATTCTATCTAATTTTTTCAACGACATTGCGAAAATGAGTGCAAACCTGCTTTTTACAGCCAACTTAGGTAAAGGTAAAGGTTCCCCCGCACATGTGTGCTAGTCGTTTCCGACTCTAGGGGCCGGTGCTCATCTCCGTTTCAAAGCCGAAGAGCCAGCGCTTGTCCGAGGACGTCTCCATGGTCATGTGGCCGGCATGACTAGACGCCAAAGGCACACGGAGCGCTGTTACCTTCCCACCGTAGTGGTCCCTATTTTTCTACTTGCATTTTTACATGCTTTCGAGCTGCTAGGTTGGCAGAAGCTGGGACGAGTAACAGGCAGTCACTCTGTTGCGCGGCACTCGGGATTCGACCCGCCAAACTGCCGACCTTCTGATCGACAAGCTCAGCTTCCTAACCCACTGAGCCACCAACTTAAATTAACACAAATGAGTGGTGTTTTTTTTAAAAAGTAGTAGATGCTGCATTCAAATGTTTTGATCAGTAATTGGGGAAAGGTGCCTGGAACTCGTGAATAGATATGGAAAGTGGAGAACTGAACTGAAAAGGAAGGGAAAAGAAAGGTTAAGGCTATATGAAAGAACTAGAACTTGCCTTTTCTGAAAATATCTTTCCCCATCACCAGTCTAGTCCACCTGAACATTTTTATTTTGATGAGTATTAGCAAGAACTCTTTAAATAAAAATAAATCTAATCTTTTTTTTCTTCACTTGCAGGTCAAGAATAAGATTTCACTATTCAATCATGTTAAAGATTAGAGAATACAGACTACTCTGACTACTCATCTCACAAGCACGCACCAAGTTAGTATTAAGCACAACATTCAGCATTTGAAAATGTTTGGATTTTCACAGTATAAAAGGTAAATTTTCCATCAAATCAAGCTTGATTTGCAATCGCTATATGTAAACACAACCAAGTAATCCTGTCGGCAACAAAGTGTTGCCTTCTTCCATGATACTTTTTTTTTTATCTTTCCAGCTAATTTCCATTCCCCAAATTCCTGGTGGTTCACCACTTGTATCTTCATGCTCCCCCCCCCTTGCTTAGTTCCTTGCTTAGTTTTTCAGTATTCACTAAGTTTAGCTACATGGAGAAACTTCTATTTATGTGGTCACTAAGAGTCAACAATGATTTAATGGCACATAATCAATCTGTGATAGTTTGGCTAAGTGCTGCTACCCAGTAACACTTTCACAGTATACCAAAGCTACTTTTTTTATTCTTCTGTTCCTTTCTATACTCTTGAGCATTTTTTTTTCTTTACTCTTGCAAAAAATTTTCAATATATTTATAGGGAGGAGAACCAGCGGACAGACCATATCAAGAGCTGCAGGCTGAATTGATATTAACAAAAATTGGCCAACTCTTTAAGTCTGCGTTGTAAAATTGAGATCATTTTTCAAAATCAGAGACCTGCACTTTCAAACCCAAAGATTAATTTGCCACCTGTGCTTCTGTTTTGTTTGTATTTGTGGTCTGTTTTGAAATCTGGAGCAAAAACAAGACAAATGTTGCTGACTACAGGATTCCTTTTCCAAAGTGGTGACAAACTGTTAGGAAAACACACACTGAAGTGTGGTGCCATTTTCTCAGGAAGCAGAAGAAGAATCCTGGTGACAAAACCCCACAGAGCTTGAGGACATGCTAATGAGAGACTAACAGCAATATGATTCTGCTCCTCATTTCATTTCTAAATAGGGAGGTTGACTGAAATGTAGGTAAATCCTACATCAAAAATTGTGATTGGACAATATTTGCACTCTTAAGCCTGTGCACCAAAACCTGAGACTGACTGCAGTAGGGCTGCAGTAGGCAGAGGGGGCCATGGCAATGGCTCAGCGACCCAGGGTTTAGACTAGGAGTGGGGACACTCCAGGCCAAGTTAACCTTTGGCCACAGAAGCTCATGGAGCAATTCTGAGCCAGTCACTTACTACTACTACTACTACTACTACTACTACTACTACTACTAAAGTTGGAAGGGACCTTGGAGGTCATCTAGTCCAATCCCCTGCTCAGGCAGGAAACCCTATACCATTACAGACAAATGGCTGTGTCTATTCTTACAAACGTCCAGTGTTGGAGCATTCACAGCTTCTGGAGGCAGCTTGTTCCACTGGTTAATTGTTCTAATTGTCAGGAAGTTTCTCCTTAGTTCTAGGTTGCTTCTCTCCTTGACTAGTTTCCATCCGTTCCTTCTCGTCCTGCTTTCAGGTGCTTTGGAGAATAGCTTGGCTCCCTCTTCTTTGTGGCAGCCCCTGAGATATTGGAACACTGCCATCATGTCCCTCCTCGCCCTTCTCTTCATTAAACTAGACATACCCAATTCCAGCAACCGTTCCTTATATGTTTTAGCCTCCAGTCGCCTAATCATCTTTGTTGCTCTTCTCTGTACTCTTTCCAGTGTCTCAACATCTTTTTTACATCGTGGTGACCAAAACTGGATGCAGTATTCCAAGTGTGGCCTTACCAAGGCATGTAAAGTGGTATTAATACTTCACATGATCTTGATTCTATCCCTCTGTTAATGCAGCCTAGCACTGTGTTGGCTTTTTTGGCAGCTGCAGCGCACTTAGCTCGATACCTTCACAGGGTTGATAATAAAATGAAGAGAGACTCCCATGGGAGCTACTTTGAGCTCCTGTTAGAAAAACCGGAATAGATAATGAATAAATACATAGTAAAAACGTGTCACATATATGAGAGAACTATGATTTTCTTTTCAGTTTGCAAAGTTGTATTTCAGGTGATATATATCAAGAATGGAGGCTGCCCCTTCTTGCCATATAAAACTAGGATTTCTCTGTCATGGCAGAGGGCCTCTAGAAGACCGTTCCCCCTAAGGCTTCTACAGCCCCCACCGTGACACTGTTTAAATAAGGCTTTAAAACCTGCCCCCTCCCGGTTAAAATAGGTAATAGATGGCTTGTGTGTTGTTGCTAGTGTGGTTGTTCCTCATTCTCTTCTACTAGCTCTATGTATCTGTTGCTGAAACATTGATCTGTCATTAAATACTGAAGTTTCATCAGTTTATCTTGGTGAAAAGTTCTATAAATAAATGTAGAATGATGGTAATGACTCCTATGCATGTAATGATGGGCTGTGTAATTAAGTATTTTCAGCAATGGGTTATGACATTTTAACAATGAAGGCACCATTTCCCCCCAGGCATGGGGTGAGGACAATATGTGAATCTGCTATTTAAGATGAAACTGATTATTTGTTTGCTATTAACTCTTTTTTAAAAAATATTCTCGAAGCTGCCCAGATTTGTTGGTGAGTGGGCTGACTTAGAAATGGAAATTATATGTATAAATAAAATTGTATAAATATTCCTGAGCCTCTGATTGAGGAAAAGAAAAGAAAATCTGTCCGTGGGCACTGAAAGAGGATGATCTTATTTATTTATTAATCACATCTATATGGTCTCCATCTCACAAGAAGTGACTCTGAATGGTGTAAAACAGTCAGTAATAATCCAAGTATATAAAATAATCATTACAAAAATATAGAGACTCATTTTTTTAAAATATGAAAACAAAAATAGGAAAAGTCCTCCTCCAAAGGAACCTCAGAGACAAATATTGTGTGGTCCACGACAAATATTTTGTGGTCTAAGTATTAGACTGGGGCTGGGACAGGTCACTGAGAAACCATGGTCCAGAAATACTCAGCCTAACCTGCCTCACAGGCTAGTGAATAGGGGGAAACTAGAGAGTGGAGTGCCAGCTATATCCTTTCAGCCTCAAATGCACGGTATAAATCAATCTTGGCAACTTTAAGACTTGTGGACTTCATGCTGGCTGGGGAATTCTGGGAGTTGAAGTCCACAAGTCTTAAAAATGCCAAGGCTGAACATCCCTGGTATAAAACAATATATATGCTTCAGATGTAGGGAACGGAAATATTTAATGCCAAAGCAAGATACAGTTACAGTGGCAGAACAATTAATAACAATGTCAGTAGGAATACCTTACCAAAAACATGGGAAAATAAGGACCAGATGTCCCTTTATATAATTAAGATTACATAGGGCTAATAAATGAGAAGAATAAACTATATTTGTTATCGGAATAGTGGTCCCCAAAATTAATCTACTAATGCAATAAAAGCTTATTTTCATGGGCTAATTGGCAGGAGAGGGTCCCATTGTTAACAAATTAACTTATTTGTGGTAATTTGCATCATGATGACACATATATGTATGTGATTTGTTTAATGATATTGTTACACAAATGATATGAATCAATGCAGAAAATTGTTTTTCTCCCTGCAAGTCTGTTGCATGAAGGTCTGTTCAATTGAAGGCTCATTGTATATTAATTCACTAGAAGCATTTTCATGTTAATGTTTTGCAACAAAAATAGCCGAGAATCTTGTGGCAATTTAAATACCAACATTTATTATTGTATAAGCTTCCATGGATCATAGTTCACTTTATTAGATGCATGGAGTAGACTTTTTGCTTACAGCTCTTTTCAGGGAAAGGAAGATTAATGAAAGAAGTGAGAGAGAATTGGTTTAGAAGTGACCAGGGAACAGAGTATCTTTCTCCCCAGCCAAAAAAGAAGGGGGGAAATGCAGGCAGGAAAAAAATAATCAGGAAAGCAGGCAGCTAGCCAAAGAAGAAATGTTATAATCTTGGGTGACTTCAATTACTCTCATACTGATTGCATAGATTTATACTCAGGTCTCAATAAAGACTCAATTTTATTATGTATGAGAGACATGACTGTGCCTTAGACCAGCTAATTATGGAACAATCATGGAGTCAGCATGGAGGCTAAGAAAATGGAACAAAGGTCCATGCAACTGCGAATGACCATGGACACCTTTAGATAAAGTTGGGGGGTGGGTGGAAACAAGCAGAAGGCAGATCTTGTTCCTGTTTGCAGTTTCCTCTGACAACCCAAGTCTTCCTCCCTTGGATGCACAACATTTCTTTGTTCTCATCCTTAGACCAGGTATGAAATGGCCTTTTCATTAAGTGAAATAGTATTGTAGCCCCCTCAAGATGATGCTTCAAGGTATGTAAAATATGTTAACATTTTGTCACCCACTATCTTGTAAGGATCTAAATACATGCCCTTACAGGGCTGTGATTAGGCATGTATTTTGGGAGGGTTGAGAGATATGGGCTTATCACCTCCCCTTTAGTCATTAGTTAGCTTTGTTGTCAGCCATTATTTTCCTTGATTTTGCCATCTCTGTTGGCATGTTCTTGCCTTGGTTCCTTTCATACCTGTTACTTCCACTTTTTCCTTTTTTTGAAACACAATCATAAAAGGGCTACACACGAGGATATTACTCCTGCAACAGTTTGAAATTAGTTGGGGGCTAGGTAGGGTGCAATATGAGAGGCTACTTAGCCCTATGTTCTCTCCTCTGATAGAGAAGACAGTGACGATATGAGCTAGGGACATGCAATTTTTATTTATTTAAAATAATTGTAAACTTCTCCAGTCAATGGGCAATGAACAATAAAGCAATTTGAGTTCAGAACAACTAATTTTGAACTTGAGGCAATGTTTTGCATGCAAACACGGTGGTTTTTGTTTTTTTGCAAAATTTTACATTTGAAACAATTCCAAGAGAAAAGTTTTGCACGCTTCTATTCTTTGCATATTCTTGAGGGATACGTATGTCTCTGAAGGAGGGTATGCCCTACCCTCAAACCCTTTTCTGAGGCATAAGGGATGGGTCCAAGCTCTAGGTCACAACAAGACTTTACCAGCAAGAAATATTTTACTTAACTCAAGGTTGACTTTCCCAGAAGCAAAACCACTCTGTTATCAGATTCATTATGAAAGATTTGTCAGAAAATCCAATCCAATGACAATTCCATGCTAACATGGAAAGTTCCCAAAATGTGGGACAAGGGGTAGAACTAGATAGTCCATTAGGAAAGTCAAATCTTCTCAAGTACTGGGTGATATTCATAGCATAATTAGAATCTTTCCTCAAAGATCTGTATTCATGGGGATAGGACTGGGTTTAGGGAGATACAATTGGCACAGGAAGCTATCATTGCCTGACACAATATGATTTGTAGAAGTATATCTTGAATTAAGAGAAAATTCCAAAGGAGATGGTCTTTTTCCCTATTCTTTCCTTTTATTTTGAATTTTCTCTACCAATTTCTTCAGGTACTTTCCAGAAACTCCTTCAAACTGTGCTGTATCCATCATGATAACCTCAGAGAAATAGGGGAAGATATACTTAGAAAAATGTGATAGGATTACTGAAAAAAAGAAAGAAGATTGCAACAAAACTAAACAAAGAAATTTCAACTTAGCAAGGTATTGGGTCTCGATAATAGACCCAGAGCTCTCGTATGATTTCGTTGATCATACATCTCCAGTTTCTGAAACCAACATTTTTATAAAATAGTTATTGTAATATTTTCCTCTCCCCCCCCATGGAATCTCAGCACGAGAATCAAAAAATTATCAACCCTTCCACTCCAACATCTTGTCCGCCTGCAAAAACTGTATTGAAGCTTTATAAATTAAGTAAACTTGTTAAAATTTCAGACTTGGTCTTGTCAAAATCTTTTAACAAAAACCCATAAACAGCTGTCTTGGAATAAAGACTAATCTATTTTATTGGTAACAGATTAAAGAATGGAAACAGACAATTTTGTGCCGTCTAGGGAAGTACAGTACCTGGAAAGAGCTTTCAGTTTTCTGGATTGAGGCATAAACAGTAAATTAGGAAGTTTATGAAGCACTTAGGTGAGACATCTAAGGCAGACTGCGAAGGCTGAGTGGACAACAAACTGAAAATTAAATTCAGTATGGTTTGCCAGTTGAGCAAAACAAATAATAATTTTACATAATTGATGAGGGGAGCTGAATTGGCCTAGACTGTTTAGGGGGAAAAAAGGACTTCAGGGAAGTGAGCAGTTTACAAAGAAAAACAAATTTAGTATAGAGCAGAACTGGAAAGAAATAACTCCATTTTGGAAATTATTGAAAAAGAAATGGAAAGTAATGCTATTGGTAGCATAGCATCTATACTGTACAGTACAATGTAAAGGTAAAGGTAAAGTTTCCCCCGCACATGCGTGCTAGTCGTTTCCGACTCTAGGGGCCGGTGCTCATCTCTGTTTCAAAGCCGAATAGCCAGCGTTTGTCCGAGGACGTCTCCGTGGTCATGTGGCCGGCATGACTAGACGCCAAAGGCGCACGGAACGCTGTTACCTTCCCACCGTAGTGGTCCCTATTTTTCTACTTGCATTTTTACGTGCTTTCGAACTGCTAGGTTGGCAGAAGCTGGGACGAGTAACAGGCGCTCACTCTGTTACGCGGCACTCGGGATTCGACCCGCCAAACTGCCGACCTTCCGATCGACAAGCTCAGCGTCCTAACCCACTGAGCCACCGCGTCCCTTCACAGTACAATGTAACATATGACAAAAGCTGTATAATTGCTAAATCTTCCATACAAAACAGGTAAGTGCAGGAAAGGGCAACTGAGGTCATCAGAGACCCGGATCAGTTTTTGTTCAAGATCTATTTGAGAAACTTCAAGAGCTGACAATGAAAGAAGGATAAAGCTTTATAAAATTATTGTTTAAAACAGAGGGCAGACAGAGTCTGCAATTATAAATATATTCAGTAATGAATACAGTCAATTAAACACAGTGAATGAACATAGATTTTTTTGGGCAATTTTTATACATCACCAAGTTTAATGTAAGTATTTTATTGCCACAGAATGTTATGTTGACCTTTAAAGAGGAAATTAGCAAGATCTGTCAGTTGCTGTAGTATTGGTCATTGCAACTCAGTGGACTCTTAATTTTCAGAAACGTTTGAATGTCAGTGGGCTACTTTCTATGGATTCTATGGCTTCTTACTGTTGTAAAGAGAATCAAATTTTTAGCCTGATCAATCTTTCCCAGATTTATCCAAGATCATGGATGACTGAAATTCTAATGATTTAGGAACAGGAAAGGATAATTTCTACCTTTTATCTAGCCATTGTTGCACATATTTAATTCGTGATCACCATAATCAGAAAACCTATTCATGAGACAACGCTGTGTTTCCATTCCACAGAGGTAAAAGAGGATGCCAGACAGTAAAATTCGTACTACATCTTGTGTGTCCAGGGGTCTGTCTTTTAATGCCAGTGTCAAATTTCTATTGAACTGGAGAAAAAGCAAGGGCTGAACACCATCAATTAGGCTGACACGCAAAAGGGGACTAAGAGCTGCTGTTCTGTCTCAATATGTGTGAAAATGGTAGGTGGTAAAGAAGAAAAAAAGGAGAATGATTAGGGGTATCTGAAACCTTTTTATCTGGGTCCTCCAGAAACTCTTGTCTCTCCAAGTCAGAATGCTTCTGCTCTCCTTCAGCCAACTATTTTGGCTAGATAACATGCCAGGATCTATATAGCACACTACTGAATTGCCAAGTTTTGGAAAAAAATATGTACATTGGTTTATGTGCAGCTGTAGTGAATTAATTGATCACTATACAGTGAGGTATGTTCACGCCTTGGGTTACTTATAAACAATAATAAAGGGATAAAAATCAAATGAATAAATACATAAATATAATATTCTTATTTATTGGAAGAAATTTATGCAGTCTAAGAAGAATGAAAGAGAACAAGACTGTTAAGAAAGTCAGAGGGCTTGGAGATGTTTCAGGGATTAGATTTGAAACAAGGCATAAAATACAGATATAACTGAAGGTGCTGAAATTCATGCCAGAAAGAATGAGGCTGATAAAAATGTGTATTTACATGATAAACAAAGAAAGATAATATAGTTTACTCTGATTTTTTTCAATTTGAAATTTATACTTAACTTTGTTCTTTTATTGAACAAACTCTTATTTGGGTCCCACGAAATGTTGAAATTTCACAGAACATAGTTAAAAATAACCCCACATCAAAGCCATAAAATACAGGAGCAACATGATTTATAATAGTCTGTTCATTGTGCATCGACCATATTGTGAGCAGGCTGGCCTGAGGAATGGGTAAACTTTGTACTCTCTCTGCTTATTGCATGGAACAAAATGGTAAACCAAGGTTGGAGGATCAAGGTGTTGTTGTTTTTTTAATACCGAGTGAAATAAATTAGAAAAAAAGTATTTTATTTTTTTCTCTATAAAAATAATCATCAGTAGGAATATGCAGTTTGCTATTATTTGTGCCAGATAAAAGATGTTAGAGAAACATAATCTTGCCACAAATACTGCCAGTGTTGTAAGGAAAAAAGAAAGATACCTAGATAGACTATGAGACTGAAGCATAAAGATACTGCTTGTCAAAGATGCTGTATGGTTTCTAATGATGTAAGTTATCATGAGCATCCAACTCATTTCCCTTAATTTCCCTTCCCACAGCTTTTTCTCACAGGCCACAATTTTATATTAGGAAGGAAGGAAGGAAGGAAGGAAGGAAGGAAGGAAGGAAGGAAGGAAGGAAGGAAGGAAGGAAGATACGCCTCCTACATAAACACATATATACATGCACACTAAAATCAAAGCAGGTGTATCCTGATGTTTTATTAACTTGTAATGAAATTAAAATCAAATCATTCAAAAACAAAAGAATGCACAATCAGTTTTAATAACCAGAATGAACTTAATTGTCACAGATATATAATTTTAAAATTGACTATGACTTTCAGTATTTGAATTTTTCATAAAACAAATGCAGGAAGCAAGCTTCCATATACATACTGGGAGAAGAAGTTAAATTTAGCTTAAAAAGCTTTAATTTATATTCACTTTTACCTTCTCTTTTAAAAGTTTTAATAACAATTATATTAAAAAAAAGGAGTGAGAAACTATTCAAAGAGAACTAGAACTAAGGAGTAACTTCCTGACAGTTAGAACAATTAATCAGTGGAACAACCTGCCTCCGGAAGCTGTGAATGCTCCAACACTGGAAGTCTTTAAGAAGAGACTGGACAGCCATTTGTCCAAAATGGTATGGGGTGTCCTCCCTGAGCAGGAGGTTGGATTAGAAGACCTCCAAGGTCCCTTCCAACTCTATTATTATTATTATTATTATTATTATTATTATTATTATTATTATTATTATTATTATTATTGTTGTTGTTGTTGTTGTTGTTGTTGTTGTTGTTTGTTGTTTGTTGTTGTTATGCAATGGCCTTTCTTCCTTTCCTTACCTTTATGGTGTCTTTCTAATCCAAAAATATTCCCTGACCGAAATCCCTGGCTGAAGACACTCTGCACCACTCCCTTTCCAAGGAACTGGTGATTAGAGATTTTTTAGCAAGGCCAATTTTCATTACGATTATCATCACTTTTATTTATACAGGACTATAACTAGATTCAGAGGTTTTTAATGAGCAAACTGTGGCAAATGATCGTTGCTTGCTACTGCAGAGCATTTAGAAATTAGCACAAAGCATATTTTTCAAAGCATATTTTTCTTTCCTCCCACAGATAACATATAAACGCCTTAAATTACTCAAGTGGAATGGTAACTAGGTAGAAGAGGGTTCCAAATTAGAATCAAAACAAATGCTTATCTTGGTCATAGGTCAGTACAGCAAATTAGAAATAGGAGAACACAGAACTGGAAAAAAGCAAAGTGCATGATTCTAAGGCAAATGTGACTTTTGCTGGGTAGTACAGGACAAGGAGTCATCATCCAGTAAAATTATGTACAGGCTGCATTATCCAGCCAAAGGGGGAGTTATTTGTATGTATTTTAAATCCAAAATAATGGTAAGAACACAACAGATAGATAGAAGTAAAGCTCAACAGCACAGTGAGAGATGAATTTCTACTTTCAATTGCCCAGAATTTCCTGTGCAAAAGCATTTATGTGGCAGCAGGATGAATGATTGAGCAAATTATTCTCATAACCTCTCCAGGATGATCAATATGTCAAATTATGATGATACTGAATCATGGTGGCAAAGATGCTATTAACTTCATTTCCCTCAAAACCCATTTTTCCCCTTTTTCGGAACTGCTAAAGAGAAGTACAAGTAACACTTGAAATCTGCTGCAAAATACACACAACACTCCCCCTCTCTCTCTTTCTCTCTCTCTTTTCAGAAATACGTCACTTACCATTTAAATATGCAAGACAAATTGCTCAGGACATAATTATATTCATACTTGAAACAATGCTTGCCCCCTCAGCCATTCTCTTTTCTGGTTTATTCTGTCCTTCATTCATTCATCAGTTTAATGAAGAGAAGGGTGAGGGGTGACATGATAGCAGTGTTGCAATATCTCAGGGGCTACCACAAAGAAGAGGGAATCAAGCTATTCTCCAAAGCACCTGAAAGCAGGACAAGAAGCAATGGATGGAAATTAGTCAAGGAGAGAAGCAACCTAGAACTAAGGAGAAACTTCCTGACAGTTAGAACAATTAACCAGTGGAACAACCTGCCTCCAGAGGTGGTGAATGCTCCAACACTGGAGGTTTTTAAGAAGAGACTGGCCAGCCATTTGCCTGAAATGGTATAGGGTTTCCTGCCTGAGCAGGGGGTTGGACTAGATGACCTCCAAGGTCCCTTCCAACTTTATATTATTATTATTATTATCCTAGGAATGGTTCTCCAGTGCAGTATCCTCCAGATACGTTGCAACTGCAACTTTCAGAGTTGATCATGATGGTTGGTCAACTTATGACCTGTAGACCAGACACAGCTCTTTGACATCAAGGTAGGGTAGGCTGTTTAAAACCGTGCTACAGAAAAATGTCAGAGCTGTAACAAACTGTGGAAAACCTGATGCTGAACTGTGATTAGAATACTCTAGTCTAGGCCATTCATTGACGTGCAACATATGTCAGTTGTGAAAACTACCTTGGAAATGTTAAATTAAACTTCTTTTTATAAGAATTTCCTTCCCCTTCCCCTTTTCCCCCTCATTATTGCTCTCAGAATAGATGGTAATGAAATGTGGCTTAGTGGGTGGATTATCCTGCTTCAGTAGCAAAGAATATGTTTCTAATAATTTAGGAAGGATAATATATGCTTGCTAGAGTGTAAGCCTTACTTATCGTAGTGGGAATTCCCCGAAAAAGGGAAGTTTGGAGATTGGACAAAAGTTATCTACATTTACATGGCTGATTCCAAGGATGCCTTCTTGAGAAGGGATCACACCACTGTCTCCTTCAGGGTAGGCAATACCGCCTCCTCCCACAAAGAGGCATTAACCACTACTTGGACCCACTCACATACCTCCTTTGGAAGGCCTTAATGTTGGGCATGGGTAACCGAGCTGACAGGATCCCATCAGCTTCCTCAAAATCACCCAACCAAATTCCTCCAAATTAATAAGGCTCAGATTTCTCTCAGTCATTTCCAAAGGATCTGCCCAGCCAGAATTCAAGTTTGAGTGAAGTTGAGAGACTTTATCTGACAGACATCAAGAATTGTCCTCATAGCAGCCCTTCAGGATCTGACCCAATCCTTCCTTACCTAGGACGGACCTGGTCAATATACAGTAAGGACAGAGAAGTAAGTATATTTTGCTACCCTTATTGACACCAGGTAAGCCCCACTGTTAGGTTCTTATCTGTGTTCAGTTCACTTTACTTTTCACTTAGTCAACTTAGAATATTGATCTGTTGACTTGCATCACCTGAAATTCTAGGGCTGCAAGCTCTGTTCAGATTTGCTCCCATTTTGTAATTTGTAATACATATGGAAAATAATATATTTTTATTTGATATTTATCATGGGCCAAACTGTTTTTTTAATAGTTTTTGAGTAACCTCCTATGGCCACTTTCTACAGGATGCTTCCGACCCTGAATGACCCATAAAAGCCACGTGTGACCCCTTAGTCTGAAAAAAGTGGCACAACCATGAATTAAGTACAAAGTAGTTGACAAGCAACTGTTTTTGCCTGTGGTGCTCGGCAATATCTTTCTGTTTCATGCTGTCTGGCATTTGATAATTCTGCACTACCTCTGAAGCTGGAGATTGTTAAATACAGTACCACCTCTACATGCAGGGACAGTATGAGTTGAGTAGCATTTTTTGGGAACATTATCAGCAGAAGTTATTGCCTCTGTGGTCTCTGGAATCCCCACAAGCAGCTGCTTTTGTAACATGGAAGATGGGAGGTACAAGGTTAGATGAACCATTAGTCTGATGTGGAAAGCTGCTCCTCCTTCAGCTGAATGATAGTAGCCAAGTTTACAATTGTTCAAACCGTGTGTGTGTGTGTGTGTGTGTGTGTGTGTGTGTGTGTGTGTGTGTGTGAGGATGGGTGGGTGCGTGGCAGAATGAATTCTCTGAACCGTAGTGAGTAAACTGGATGCATAGATAATAACTTTTGTGCTATAACAACCATGGTAAAATAAGATATGAAGCTCTTTATCTCTACAGATGGCATTCATTTTAACATCAGCCAAACCCTGGCACAGAGTAATGTGAATTCACCTGCACTTTTGTGGAGTGGGTGTAGACATTGCTGCTGCTGCCACCTGCTTAACGTTTATTTTGCAGGAATGATTGCAATGAGCTTGGCAGCAAAACTTTATCTGAAATGCCAAGGGGGGGGGGGGAATCCACAAAAATACATGTACAGGTGTTTCAGAAGCGAAATCCCAAACTAGGATGAAAGAGCCAAAGGAACAGATTGTTACAGAATTTAGAAATATACTTAAAAGTTAATGTTTTGCCAGTCAAAAATCTTGTCAAAGTCACACATATACAGACTGTGGAAAAGCTAATTTCTCAAAGATCTGCCTGTTCCAAATAGATAGTTGTGGCCCTATCTGGACCAAGATGCCCTACATACAGTCACTCATGCGCTCGTGACCTCTTGAACAGACATCTGCAATGCTCTCTACATGGGGCTGCCCTTGAGGACCACTCGGAGGCTTCAGCTGGTGCAGAATGTGGCCACGCGAGCTATGATGGGGGTCTCCCGATACTCCCATGTAACACCTCTTCTCCGTGAGCTGCATTGGCTCCCAGTTGTCCTCCGGGTGAGATTCAAGGTGCTGGTGATGACCTATAAAGCCCTAAATGTCATGGGTCCGGATTATTTACGGGAGCACCTGCTGCCGGCGTCAACTTCCCATCGTCCCGTGCACTCCCACAGAGAGGGTCTCCTCAGGGTGCCGTCGGTCAGGGAGTGCCGGCTGGCAGCCCCCAGGGGGATAGCATTCTCTGTGGGCGCACCTGCCCTTTGGAATCATCTGCCTGTGGAGCTCCGGATGGCTCCCGACCTTCGCTCTTTTCGCCGTGACCTGAAAACCTGGTTATTCGAGCTTGCCGGCCTGGACTGAGGGATTGGGGGTTTTAAATTTCATAATTTAATTTATTTTCTTTGGGGCTAAATTTAATTTAATCTATTTTTAACTTTTGTATGTCATATTTTAATTGCCCTGTACACCGCCCTGAGTCCCTCGGGAGAAGGGCGGTATATAAATCTAATAAATAAATAAATAAATAAATAAATAAATAAATAAATAAATAAATAAATAAATAAATAAATATCATGACCTAGCAACTAGCTTAGTACTTGATGTCATACAGATAGATTTTCTGAAATATCAACTTTTGGAACAGCAGCTGTCTTTGTACTAAATCTTGCACAAAGGCTTATCTGCTGCAATCTATGGTCTTGGTCAAAACGAAACGGCTACACTTTTGACCCCTGTGAAGGCATCTCCGTGAGAAACATAAACTCTTCATTTCCCTCTCCTGAAACATGAGGATCACAGTACAACATTGAGACTCATTTCCAATCTGTGTTATCATGGCCCAGAAAAGGTCACCCACAGGTTAGCGCCTGAGATCAAATGTATTGTACTGCCCCCTTTTCACTTCTTCTTTCTTTTCTGTCACTAATCAAAGATCATACTGGAATGTCTCGCCAAACCGTACTGAGAAATAAATTTCAAAAGATTTAGATAAGAGCCGGTGTCATGCGAACTGAGACGAAGTTAAGAGGCTGAGAACACAGCGTAATGATAAATGGTAGCTTTCTGAAGAGCTGAGAAAAAGCATCCAGAGGGAAATCACAGTGATGAGAATTAAGATTCGTTTTCCTCAACATCTCCATTAATGATTCAGGAGAGGAATTAAGTATCACTGTAATAAAAGTCCCACATGAATCTAACTGAAGAGTTGCACTTTCCAAAGAGGAAATAAATTAAGGCAAATCAGGTCTAGAGAATGATAGGTACATGCATTGAAATTAATCTTGGAAAAACACAGACTAAGAACAATTCTAAAAGAGTACTGAATTTGTTTTTATAAGGAAGTATAAATCTGCAATTCCTGGGGAAAAAACAAAAAGCACAGGGTCACATTATCTTCAGGACTACCTTTTCTTAAAGACCAGGTTAGATAGGATGGGTCCACTCTTAGTCCCTTCCCTTAAACATTGCCACTTTATAGGAAAGTGCTAGAAAACATACAATGTATTTATTTATTTATTTATTTATTTATTTATTTATTTATTTATTTATTTATTTTAATTCCATTTATATCCCGCCCTTCTCCGAAGACTCAGGGCGGCTTACAAGCTTAGCAGTAGCCTTCATTCTATGTATATGCCTGCTTATTAGGGCTTTCACACACACCCCAAGCGGCATTATTACAAAGTCAGCTTAATTGCCCCCAACAATCTGGGTCCTCGTTTTACCTACCTCGGAAAGATGGAAGGCTGAGTCAACCTTGAGCCTGGTGGGACTCGAACCTGCACTAATTGCAGGCAGCTGGTGTTACTTAAGGAGGCAATTCTCTTCCCCTAGAAGTTTAGCAGGTCTCTACCTTCTCAGCTTCTGAAAGCCTTGAAGATCTGGCCTTCCCCCCAAGCATTGTGACAGGATGATGTGAGAGCAGATCGGAAACTTGATTGGGTACAAGATTTTTATTTTTAGGCGTTTGGTTTTAATAGTTTTAATATGGTTCTTATGCGATTTTAATTTTTGCCTGGGAACTGTCCAGAGTTTGTTATAAGAGGGAACTGGACAGCTCTGAAGAGAAGCTTCTTGGATGAGAAGTGAAAAGTCTTCAAGGGAAAAAAAACCCCCAAGTCCAGTTGCCTTTTGAAAAAGCACTTTTGGGACAACCATAACCTGGACTGAGAAATTCCATTGCTATAAGAGGATAGCATATAAATGTTTTAAATAAATAAAAAGCCATCAAAGCAATTTTAATTTTAATCTATTTCATCTTGTGATCTAGAATATCTTAAAATTGCAAGTTTATTATCTGTATTATGTATCCTTGTAGTACCCTATAGGGTGACTAAGACGTGTTAGACTGAATCTACAGCATTTGACCTACAGAATATCAAGAGAATATTGGGTTAGAGAAGGCTGATTTATGAAGATATGAAATGAAAATGAATAAACAGTGGGGGGGAAACACAAAATGAACATAACTATAACTTTCCTATGTTAGGATCAGTGAGATTTATGGAGGCAACTTCTATCACAGAGAACTGTGTTGAGAATGCTGGGGTATTCTGGGAGTGGAAGTCCACACATCTAAAAGTTACTTAAAGTTTGAGAAGCATTGCTCTAGTTGCTGATAGATTCCTCAGATAGCATGTAATGGATATGGAAGTTAAAGTCTAGTAACATCTGGCCACAGGTTTTCCAAGCTGCAGTTAATGTGGAGCAATCAAGGAGTCAAAATAATTGAGAATTGCATTTCCCTTTTTGCTTCCTTTCCTTCTGTGATCCTGCAACCTGACTGGAGTGCTCCTTGTTCTCCCAACCTTGGATCTGGCTTTGCTGTGTTTAGCTTTCTTTATTATAGTAGGTATGAGATGAATGCTCCAAGATAATTATATTTTGCTGAACCATTCTTACTTTAAACCAGAGTTAGAAAGAGTTACAATGGTAAGAATGACACTCAATAAATTCCATCCTACTTAGATATTCTCTGGAAAGGAGTTATTAGTGTTAAAGTCTACTTGAATGTTTTCCAGATGAGTATGAACAGAGGGAGAAAAAAAGTCTAAATTGCAGTGTGTTTTTCCTCAGTTATTGAAAAATTATTCTGTCAGCTTTATAATCTTTGTTCATTGCATCAAACGTAGATAAAATTGCATTTTTAATAGAAAATGTAAGAGTCAGGAGCTGAGGACTTCACAATATTTGCTTAGCACATCCCACCCTTCTGGAAATCTCCTCACTATCTTTTACATATATTCCATGGAACCTGAATGGGAATTGCATGAACTACATGGTAGCTGTCTGGGATTGATGGGATTATTACATTGTAATATCTAAGTAGGATGAATGTTGGAGAAGGCTGCTCTGTAAATTTCAGATATTAAGTTCAAAGCCAGGGAAGCAGGCAAGGGCAAACCTCTGAAATCTTGCCAGGAAAACTCCAAGGACTATTGCCAGGAATCAACACTAACTTGAAGGCCCCTCCCCGCACACAAAAAAAGTTGTCCGGTTTTCTGACTAATTAGCATCCTTGGAATGAAGAACCTTCAAGTTCTCCTGTTTGAAATGCCATTACAGAAGTCAGTCTTACAAAGGCCCATGAAGTTTATGAGACAGTTCTATTTCTCCTTTACTTGCCTAGAGAATTAGCAAGCAAGAAAGGAAATAAGTCGTTGATGAAGAATAGCCTCTGCTACTCCCTTGTCTTCTTACTATTGATATTGAATGGAGATGAAATTTGGATTTTCTGAGCAAAATCCTCACTGCCAAATTGCTTTTATTACTAAATTAAATAAACCCATTTCCCCAAACATCTGAATATACTTCTTTTTCAGCTTCTCCTTAAATGTCACAGCAGGGAGCAGCAGTTGGCTTGGCTCAGGAGCCAAGAAGAGTTGAATCTGCATAGTACCTGGATGGCAGTTCTTTCTATTGCTGTTCAATAAACTTGCATTTTCAGATTTACAGAATGTTTATTCTTAAACATTTCTGCATCTTATTCTCTAAACATGAATATTTATTCTTGTGGATATAATGTTATTTAACAATTATCTGTGCCATTATAATTGACTTTACACATTTTAATTTATAGCACACTGTTGTATTTTCACTTTGAAAATAAAAGGAGTATCTGTGAGATAAGCCAGAATCCCAGCTATTTCTGCTGTATTTATCTCTTCTGTATTGTATGCTTGCAGCAATACTCATTGAATTTAAAAATATTCAAAATTAAATATGTGATAATTGCACCTTTCTTTTGTTGAAGTGGAGATAAGCCTAGCAGTTTCTAATCAATTGAGAAATGTTGTAAGTATTTCATTTCTTCACCATTTCCCCCCTGAAAATACTCTATTCCTTTTATTATAGGTCCTGATGGGAATCTATATTTTTATAAAATGGTGTGATTGAATGACAGCAAATCCATTCTTGGACACAAACATGGATGCCGCAAATACATATTCTTCTGAGAAATATGTATCCTTTCCTCTTCTGCCCACACTGGCAGTCTATAGCGATAATTCCTCAGAGGAAAAAGATGGGTCAGGAAATCTTATCAAGCCACTGCACAGGCTGGGTTAGCTAGGGAACACCCAGGGATTTAAGGTTTAGAATGTGTGGATGATATTGTAGCTAAATCAGGCTTAATAAGGATCAATCAAATAAGGATTTGGGGGGGACAACAGATTCTAGTGTAGTCTTCCCCAACCCAGGTGCCTCCCAAATATATAGACATTAGCTACTAGAATTCCCAGTTGACCTGGTCATTGCTGAGAATTTTCTACTGCACCTGGGTTGAGAAGGGCTCTAAAATTCTACTACTTTAGTAGAAAACCATTGCTATTTTACATGAATTTCCTTATTTATGAGAACTTGACTTTGCTTTGGAGAAAAGTTGATTCTACCTCTTAGGAATTACTTCCAAGTAATATAAGATAAAGGAGAAGAAAGGGGGAGTTAATGTGTAACCATCAAGTGCTTGCATGTTTATATATCTTCAAGAGGTTAGATGTGTGATAAAGCTGCTAGAGGTATGACCTCAATAGAAATTTTGGCAATTTTTGTGTGAAAAATCTGGCAAGGAAAACACTACACGTGTTTATAACTGAGAAAGAAATAAAGGATGCAGAAACATTTCCATCTTCTACCACTGCTCTTTCAATCTCGGTTTCACATGAATTAGGAACAAGAACAGTCAATTAGATACAAGAGTGCCCTACCTAAGTAGGATCCCAAGTGTCCACCACCAGACTGGCTGGCATCAACAACAGGTATAAGGCAGCAGACCTGGGACTCTCTGGAAATAATGACTGACCTACGGCAGCCGGAGGAGCAGCTTGCAAAGGTTTGCTTTGTACCTTGTTACAGCAACATCATCTCCTTCCTTCTCCATGATCCAAAAGGCAGCTACTGTTTTAGTGTCTATAAAATACATAAGCAACTGAGTGGAATCTACAAGAAACAGCTGTTTCCCTGTCATGTCACTTCAGGAAAAAGATAACTAACTTCATGTCATTATCCTAAGATGTTCTCAAAGGTCATTTATATTAA
Source organism: Vipera ursinii (assembly GCF_947247035.1). Classification (NCBI taxonomy): domain Eukaryota; kingdom Metazoa; phylum Chordata; class Lepidosauria; order Squamata; family Viperidae; genus Vipera; species Vipera ursinii. The sequence goes on from NC_139513.1 coordinate 67,131,471, forward strand.
GAAATTCCCCTTATTCATAAAATTCTATATGGAGTCCAGTTAAATTGTACCATTTATAACATTCTCACATTCCTCCTTTTTATTTACCTATGCAAACAGCTCTAGCACGATGATAGAATATCCATTTGGTATTACCTGTTTTGAATCAAGTACTCATGCACAAATAAAGGCTGAGTTCACACAGCAGGTACATCCATACATAATCATGCTTTACTGATTTAACTCAGTTTTCTGAACTTGCACATCATGCAAATGTCACTAACCATATTGTCCACATTACTAGAATGAACTACAACAATGTTTATCAAACTTGTCAACTTTTAGATTTGTGAATTTGGACTGCTGGAGTAGCAATGATAATCAGAAGATGAGTCGGCTCAAACATGATAAGATTGGGCTTTGAGGGTTGGACACCAGACCGAACTAGAAAGAATTAAAGATTATAATTAAAGGAGAAGAGACCCATTAATACAAAAAGAAGCAAAATACTCTAACTTTTCAGGAATTCAAGGATATCTGGGAATAATGTGTTCAAAAGTTACTGTTAAGAGTGTCTGCTATCATAAAAATAGATTTAAAAGAGATGATAGAAGAGAAACAGGTTGATTCAAATGTGTATTTTAAAATCTCAAGTTACACTGGATTTACAATTGAAACCAGCTGATCTCTTAATAATTTAAAGGGATATATAAATAGAAAACCAGAAGATTGACTTGGATAACTTTCTTATCCAAAGGTTTACAAAAGAGACGTGTTAATGTTTTGAAAGAGTTTCTGTGAAGAGACAATGCCCAATATTCATTATTTATTATTTCTTGTCTTCATGCAGCAATCTTCCTACATACACAATCTTCCTACAAACATAAAGGCAGGACTGTTCTCTGTGCTTTACCGATCAGTTGTGAAGCTTACAATGACAACAGACTATAATACAGACCAGAAAAAAGATTACCTGATAGAGTTACATTCTTTGTCTGTCTAGGCAGGTACTAACAATCAGCCAAATGAACGGATGGAAATAATGGGATAAGATGCTCAAGGTTAGGCAGAAAGTAAAACATTTTTCTTGTCATCTCTCTGTTTATTGACTATATCTAGAATCCATGTATGGGTCTTATTTCTGATTTTGTTGTTGTTGGCTTTTCTATATCACCATGAGCATTTGCCATTACGTTCCATCATCACTGTCTTAATACTCCATGCTTGTTCCAGTGCTGTATTTGAACATCAGACATCTGCTATTTTCCTTTTCTATTCCCACCTTCCACCTAGATGTACTTAATTACGTTAAATAATTATTTAATGTATAGCTTTTTGCTCTGTCACAGATTCAAGGTGGCTTATAAAATGCTAAAAACTAAATCAGAATAAGTGTAAAAAAACCAAAATTAAAATTAACACTAAAAAAGAGACTAAAATAATCTAAATATCAAAAGTGTGGTAAAGACATGTATCCTTACAGATTTTGCAAATACTAAGAAAATAGAGATCAAATGCAACACCCAAGGCATGTGGTTGCCTAGGAATGTTTCAGAGGGCCCCTTCCTCTGTGCCAGAATGACAGGTATCAGACAGCATTTCCTGTAGGTTTGCATGATGGGAGAGCCAATTCCTTAAGTTTAGGGGTATATAAATAAAACATGGGCACTAGATGGCAAGGTAGTCTTGGTATTTCTTTGCTTCCATCCAGTGTCATGAAATTGTCAGGCTGTTGATATGACAGCTACATCTGGCAGGAATGTACAGTCAGGACTTGCTACTACTTGGATGGGAGACCTCCAGAGAATACCAGGACTGAGGATTAGATTGGGGTGCTAATAAACATCCCAGAAGAAGGCATGGGAAACCACTTCTGAACAGTTGTCAAAGAAAACTGCATGTAGGTGTCCATGAAGGCACCAGGAATCAAACGGAGCTCGAAGGAGACTTTCTTACACATGCCATCACCTTGAATTAGGCCCAGGAACCAAATGAAGATCTTTCACTATAGCAGCATGTAATTCCTGGACTTTAAGCTGATTTAACGTCTTGACATCAGATTTTATACTAGCCGTAATTTCTGGTCAAATTGGTGAGAGTAACCATAAAGCCTGCACTGCAGGAGCCAGGATGGGATGTAAGAAAGCCATGAATATTTACTGCCAAATCAAGTGGCTCGGGAAGGATTACAACTAGCATCATAGTTATGCTTGCAGAGATATATTTCTACGACATAGTAGCCACCTGTGAACTTAGTGAGAATGAATATTCCCAGACTGCAAAACTGTTATTTCCTAGAGGATGAATGAACAGAAGCAGAAACCTCAAGCCCTCAATTCAACTTTCTATTTATCTATAGCTACTCCATCTTATCTGGATTCAATTTCAGGTTGTATAATTCCTCTTCCTAGAACAAGTAAATTCTAAAAAATTCAGTGCGCTCATTGGTACATTGCATCTTCTCTGGCATATCGTTCGGGCAATAGAAATGGCAAATCTACCAATATGCTTAAAAAGTACAACAAGAATTGCTTTCAGTATATATTCATTTGACGCATGTAATAACAGCATATGTGAAATCAGGATGAATTGTATCAGAAGAAAGAGTTGACTGCTGTTGCCTGTTAGGCTTTAAAGTCTTATGCTTTCTAACCAAGCCAAATATTTAAATATAGTTTGCACATATTCATTTATTTCTTAAAGTACTTCCTGAATTACCTAGGAAAGTAGTACTAATTAGAAGCCAGCCATCAACACACCCCAATCAACATCTAAAAAGCCACTTACCACAGGCACTATAAATGCCACACACAGAATAGCATGCACTCTGCTAGGAAGAAGCTTCCTGAGGATAGGCTGGTCCAGCAGAGTCCAAAAGCTCAGAAAACAAAACTTCTGAGGTCCCGGTGACTGACCCAGATTGGATCCTGCAACATTATCTTGGGACACGTATATTCACCTTCGTTTGTGAGTATAATAATTACCATTTAGTTTGGTTCTGCTGTCAGAAGTCAGACTCAACAACTTGAGAGACAAGAAAGAAGATTGTAGCTCTACGTTTGAAGGCAAGCTGCACAACACATTATATATATATATATATATTTACCAAATGTTTAAGTAGCAGATATAGGGATGAGGTGGGGTGGGGTAAAAAGTCTTGACTTTGATTCTGACATGGGCTTGGCCAACCAGCATTCACATATGATGCAGCACACCAATGCACTGGATTCATTTTGTAAAAATGTTTGGAAAGAATAAGCCATACTCCCAATTTCTCCTCAAGATCAAATGATCAGTTGCAGGCTATTCTCATCACCAATGATCCTACATAATATTATTCACAAAGCGTTAAGTTTGCATGTTAAGTGGCAAGAGTTTTTTGATATCTCAATAAACTATGCTTTGGAAGCCACTGCCACACTATATTCTTTATGCCATTTTCATGTCTGTCTATGGAGATTCTCAGTCATCCAGATCCTGGTTGTCTCAAAAATGATTTTTCAAAAGGCAATGGACTATGTTTTTTTCCCTTGAGGAACAAGAAGAGATTTCGTTTCTCATCCAAGAAGCTTCATAATTTTCAGGTTTGTTCATGTGAAGGAGGACAGGTGATCCCTATGTTAAGTGTGGAATGTAGGGCCCCCTGAAAAAGCATCCAGCTATGCTGAAATCATAACCAGTATCAGATTTTCATACAAGTGATGGTAGAAAACAGAAATTAATTAATCAGCAGCGACTCATTCACATTATAATTCCACATCATTATTATAGAAAATGCACACTGCCTCAGACTCAAAGGAAATAAGTTCTCTATGCCACAGCTACCAAAAGGCCAATATCCATGTCCCATTAATGCAGCCAAATGGTGTGTTTAGATTATTAATATTCCTTACTATCCACGAGAAAGGAAAGATCCCCAATGATGTCTGCTTTCTTATCCTCTTTCATGAAATTGTCCTTCAGGCCCCAATACCAGAGTTGAGATTTCAAAGCCCCTTTTTTTGTCTGCAGCTCCCATCTTCCCAGCCCACTGGCCATGTTAGCTTAGGGTGATGAAAAATCAGACTCTGATCCCTGATTTAAATGAACTGAATTTTTATTTATTCCACACATGCATGCACAAACATGTAAAAACACACATATTCTGTTGTTGCAAACAAAATATTACTTATTTGGAGCAGGTTATTTCTCTTTTTTTTCTGAAACGTCTTTTCAAAACTTCCACATCTATACACACTGAGATTTCTCAGTTCTGTCTGTCTGGTTTAACTTACAAGTAACACAGATACTGGAATTCCTAGATTTTGTAACCTATCTAACAACCTCAATTTTGCCTTCATGCCCACGTAACATTTTCTAATGCCATTGATGCCAGCATGGATCATGACCTTTCTTCCTGTATTATTTTCTAAGCTATAAAAGCAATAGATGTTCACAATTTCTAAACTTTTGTACCAGCCACAAAGGATATGACCATTGTAAACTTATCTTCTGTATCTCTTGCCATTTAGCCATCTGCTGCTACCAGGATATTTTTATTTTTTAAATTTTAATTCCATTTATATCCCGCCCTTCTCCGAAGACTCAGGGCGGCTTACAAGCTTAGCAGTAGCCTTCATTCTATGTATATGCCTGCTTATTAGGGCTTTCACACACACCCCAAGCGGCATTATTACAAAGTCAGCTTATTGCCCCCAACAATCTGGGTCCTCATTTTACCTACCTCGGAAGGATGGAAGGCTGAGTCAACCTTGAGCCTGGTGGGATGCGAACCTGCACTAATTGCAGGCAGCTGGTGTTACTTAAGGAGGCATTAGCCCACTGCTCCACCAAGGCTCTATGCGTGCTCCCCACTTCCCAGAATGTGTTCTTGGTAAAAGAGGGTAGTAATTCACGAATCTCTTCCATGGAAATGCTTTTCTCATTTTTACAGTATGTCTTATTACCCCACAATATCATTTTCTATCACAGTCAAGGAGCCACTAACTCTAGAATAATACACTTTACCACATCCATGGAGATCTTGCATCTGCGTTTTCCCTTTCAAAGAAAGTTACAGTAGTTTGAATTTTCATCAGATTGATGCATTTTCCTTTAGATATATTGAGGTAGCTTAGCTGCTGTTCATTACTCTTTTCATTATTTCTGATTCCATTTTTGATCAAAAGGCTTTAGGAACCCAAAGCTAGTTTCAGAGCAACTTCTTTGTAATAAAAAGTGCTCTTCAAACAAGATTCTAAGTAAAAGACATTTTTGCTGATTTCTTTGAATGGCAAGATGGAAAATGAGCAAACTATTTTTAAAACCAATCTGGTAATAAACCTGGTAGCCCCTTTTCAGAATAAGCAAGTGCTAAAAGTAACCACTTTTCTTGTTTCTTTTTATTGCATATTCTGAGACTAGAAGTGTACTAAACACATGCAATGTGACACAGATTACTGTATTGGAGAAAATCCAATTCTTTCACTAAGCTTTCTAATTTACAAGGTTGGTCTCCAAACCTATTTCTATCACCTTTCAAAAGCATTCATGATGCTAATTTAAAAGTCTGCATTTTCACTCTGTCAATATTAATTTTTCCTCACTTAGTTCTATTGAAGCATACAGTACCAGAAATTGTCTTCTTGTCCTTGTAAAATTCTCTTTTATGAATTTATTGGGAATAGAGAATTATTAAACCTGATAAAGGATGATATTTCCTGATATCAAATATATATTTAGGCTGTGCCATCATAACCAGAATTAGAGTCTGAGTCTATATAGTATTAACGTATAGTTAATTTATACTATACTTTAAACATGCAATGATATACGTTGGCCTCAATGTTTATATCACAAACAAATAATATACATTGCATGATGCTTTGTTGAAATATATACTGCAATTAGAAATATGTTAAAATGGTAATATTCTTGCCAAGTACATAGCATTGGAACCAACTGTATCTCTCTGGCTGAATTTCTATCAAAGCTCCCTTTGAAATGGAAGAGAAGGAAATGGGCTTTAACTGAATTTCCCTTTAAATATCGTTTGACTTCTTGATTTAAAAATGAATGTACTGTGAATATAATTCAATGAATGCCCCATCCAGGTTGTTGAAAGAATATTAAACCTCTCCAGAGAATGAATAATTATGCTTGCTTCTTTTGAAGAGTAGTTTAGTGTTGAGAAAAAAGTATTAATACCCTTCTTTATAATTCACACATTTACTGTGTTCAGGCTCACTGGGGGCTACTTTTTGCAGTCTAGTAAAAGGCCGAGGAAAACTAGCTACACACCTGTCTCCACCTCAGTTACAATAGCAAGTGAAACACAATGAACTCTATAGAGCTTCACAGATTAGTAAGAGGATCAGACACAGCCACATTAACTTTAAAGGCGATGCTCTCAGGTGGCTTCAGAATGGCAGCCAAGAGCCATTAAGAGGGGGCCGTTCTGTTATGTTTAGAGAAAAGATGCATTGAAAAATAGAATGACCTGTCATTCCTCTCTTTATGCGTCAGTTGTGAATTACATCTCCCTGGCTACATATTGTAAACTGCAGTTCAATAATGTTATTTCATTTCATCTTTTTATTTAATGGTTTAAGAACATGCACAAACAGGAGAGATGTTCTGTTTTTTTAAAAAGTAATTTTCATAATTTAAAGCTTTCAACCCAACTCAATTTCTGTTTTTTCCCTCTAGCTAGTATATGTACACACACAGAGACACAAACACAAATTACCTGATCTACTGTAACTAAATCAAATAATAGCCTTTTCCACACTGTATGAAAGTTTTACATCAATGACTAGAAGCAACCATTCTTTATAGCTGTATACATTCCTGTCAAAGAAATGCATAATCAAATTATACTTGCTAAACTTAACTAGCTAAACTATCTAGCTATGGAATGCAAGATAATCATATTTCTGAATTAAATAATTTTGAGCAGAAAATCCTGAATGTGAATTGAAGATGCCCCTTTCATACACATATTTATTTCCAATACATGCACAGATATGTACCAGTCTGCTTTTACTATCCAATTAATTCCACCATTCCCGTTTTTGTTTTGAACTTGTGATACAGAACTGCTATTTGTTATTTGGCCATTGTACAATACTTGGGATGTTTCTGTCCTAACTTAACTTTTGTTATATGGCAAGAGAATAGACTGGGTATTAAAACGATAAGTGAACTTATACATCAGATCAGAACTGGATATGATTTCAAAATTAGGATCTTAAACAGTGGTTATAGAGTTCCAACATTCAAATAACCCTTTATGGACATTTTCTGCATTTTTTAAAAAAATGGAATCCAATAAGATGATTAAATATAGGTGTACTGGTTTAAATATAGGTGTAATGTCTCAAAACATTCTTTTCTGTTTGTTGTTCTTGAAAATGAAGTAGATGAAATGAAGAATAAGAAATAAGAAAAGTGGGTTATCAAAATACAGACCCTGCATCTGCTTCCACTTAGAATTGGATAAGAAAAGTCCTTGCATGTTGCTTAGACTGAGATAGAATGGGTGACACAAATGCCCCTTTGCAACTACAACATTAAGTCAGCCATCAGCCTTTGGATTTGGTGTTTGATCATGGCAATCTTCAAATGCACAATAATTGATAGCAGTATGTTTTATACTGCAGTTCATTTTACAAGAGTTCTGGTGTCTATGAAAAAATTGTAATAATATAGCACAGAATAGGTTATTCCCAGTACATATATATTTTTTAAAGAATTCTTAGTGATTTGCACTCTTTTATATTATGGCATCCCCTTCATGGATTACTGCCTTGTTGTGGCGAAGGGGCTTGCGTAATTCAATGAAGCTATGAGCTATGCCGTGCAGGGCCACCCAAGACGGACAGGTCATAGCAGAGAGTTCTGACAAAACGTGATCCACTGGAGAAGGAAATGGCAACCCACTCCAGTATCTTTGCCATGAAAACCCTATGGACAGTACCAAAAGGCAAAACGATATGACGCTGGAAGATGAGCCCCTCAGGTCAGAAGGCATCCAATATGCTACTGGGGAAGAGCAGAGGGCTAGTACTAGTAGCGCCAGAAAGAATGAAGCGACTGGGCCAAAGCCGAAAGGACGCTCAGCTGTGGATGTGTCTGGTGGTGAAAGGAAAGTCCGATGCTGTAAAGATTTTTTCTCTATAGGAACCTGGAATGTAAGATCCATGAATCAAGGCAAGCTGGACGTGGTCAAACAAGAGATGACAAGACTAAACATCGATATCTTAGGTATCAGCGAACTAAAATGGACAGGAATGGGTGAATTTAATTCAGATGACCATCAGGTATACTACTGCGGGCAAGAATCCCTCAGAAGAAATGGAGTAGCCTTCATAGTCAATAAAAGAGTAGGAAAAGCAATACTGGGATACAATCCTCAAAATGACAGAATGATCTCAGTTCAAATCCAAGGCAAACCATTCAATATCACAGTAGTCCAAGTCTATGCCCCAACCACCAGTGCTGAAGAGGATGAAATTGACCAGTTCTATGAAGCCCTACAGCACCTTATAGAACTAACACCAAAAAATGATGTCCTCATCATCATGGGGGATTGGAATGCTAAAGTAGGAAGCCAAAAGATAACTGGAATAACAGGAAAGTTTGGCCTTGGAGTACAAAATGAAGCAGGGCACAGGCTGATAGAATTTTGTCAAGAGAATACGATGGTCATAGCAAACACTCTTTTCCAACAACCCAAGAGACGGCTCTACACATGGACATCACCAGACGGTCAACACAGAAATCAGATTGACTATGTGCTCTGCAGCCAAAGATGGAGAAGCTCTATACAGTCAGTAAAAACAAGACCAGGAGTTGACTGTGGCTCAGACCATGAGCTTCTTGTTGCAAAGTTTAGGCTTAAACTGAAGAAAGTAGGGAAAAGCACTAGGCCACTCGGGTATGAATTAAATCATATCCCTGTTAAATATACAGTAGAGGTGACAAATAGATTTAAGGAATTAGATTTGATAGACAGAGTGCCTGAAGAACTATGGACAGAGGTTCGCAACATTGTACAACAGGTAGCATCCAAAACCATCCCAGAGAAAAAGAAATGCAAGAAAGCAAAATGGCTATCTGAGGAAGCTTTGCAAATAGCTGAGGAAAGGAGGAAAGCGAAAGGCAAGGGAGAAAAAGAAAGATATGCCCAATTCAATGCAGAATTCCAGAGAATAGCTAGAAGAGATAAGAATGCCTTCTTAAATGAACAGTGCAAAGAAATAGAAGAAAGCAATAGAATAGGGAGGACCAGAGATCTTTTCAAGAAAATTGGAGAGATGAAGGGAACGTTTAATGCAAAAATGGGCATGATAAAGGACCAAAATGGCAGGGACCTAACAGAGGCAGAAGAGATTAAGAAGAGGTGGCAAAATTACACAGAAGAACTATACAAGAATGAGCTTAACGTCCCTGATAATCACAATGAGGTGGTCACTGACCTCGAGCCAGACATCCTAGAATGTGAAGTGGGCCTTAGAAAAGCTGAGCAACAACAAAGCTAGTGGAGGTGACAGTATCCCAGCTGAGCTATTCAAAATCTTAAAAGACAATGCAGTAAAAGTGCTACACTCAATTTGCCAGCAAATTTGGAAAACTCAACAGTGGCCACAGGATTGGAAAAGATCAGTTTACATTCCAATTCCAAAGAAAGGCAGTGCCAAAAAATGTTCAAACTATCGCACCATTGCACTCATTTCTCATGCTAGTAAAGTTATGCTTAAAATCCTACAAGCTAGACTCCAGCAGTATGTGGATCGAGAACTACCAGAAGTACAGGCAGGATTTCGAAGAGGCAGAGGAACCAGAGATCAAATTGCCAACATACGCTGGATCATGGAGAAAGCTAGAGAGTTCCAGAAAAACATCTACTTCTGCTTCATTGATTATGCTAAAGCCTTTGATTGTGTGGATCATAACAAACTCTGGCAAGTTCTTAAGGAGATGGGCGTACCAGACCATCTTATTTGTCTCTTGAGAAACCTATATGTGGGCCAAGAAGCAACAGTGAGAATTGGACACGGAACCACTGATTGGTTCAAAATTGGGAAAGGAGTCCGGCAAGGCTGTATACTGTCGCCCTGCCTATTTAACTTATATGCAGAGCACATCATGAGAAAGGCAGGGCTAGATGAATAAAAAATTGGAATTAAGATTGCCGGAAGAAATATCAACAATCTAAGATATGCAGATGATACCACTCTAATGGCAGAAAGTGAAGAAGAACTAAAGAGCCTCTTGTTGCGGGTGAAGAAGGAGAGTGCAAAAGTTGGGTTGAAACTAAACATTAAGAAAACGAAGATCATGGCATCCAGCCCTCTCAATTCCTGGCAAATAGATGGGGAAGAAATGGAGGTAGTGACAGATTTTATTTTCCTGGGCTCCAAGATCACTGCAGATGGGGACTGTAGCCAAGAAATTAAAAGATGCTTGCTCCTCGGGAGGAAAGCCATGACAAATCTAGACAGCACACTAAAAAGCAGAGACATCACCCTGTCAACAAAAGTGCGTATAGTCAAGGCTATGGTCTTCCCAGTTGCAATGTATGGCAGTGAAAGTTGGACCATAAGAAAGGCTGAGCACCAAAGAATTGAGGCCTTTGAGGTATGGTGCTGGAGAAGACTCCTGCGAGTCCCTTGGACTGCAAGGCGATCAAACCAGTCAGTCCTAGAGGAGATCAACCGTGACTGCTGTTTAGAAGGCCAGATCCTGAAGCTAAAACTCAAATACTTTGGCCACCTAATGAGAAGGAAGGATTCACTGGAGAAGAGCCTAATGCTGGGAAAGATTGAGGGCAATAGAAGAAGGGGACAACAGAGAATGAGGTGGCTGGATGGAGTCACTGAAGCAGTAGGCGTGAGCTTAAATGGACTCCAGAAGATGGTAGAGGACAGGAAGCCCTGGAGGAACATTGTCCATAGGGTCGCGATGGGTTGGACACGACTTCGCAGCTAACAACAACAACAAATATTATGGCATGGGGTCCTTTTTTTCAAAGGTATGCAAACTATACTGTATGGATAGAAGAAAATGATTACCTATCACATACCACCTGGAACTAAGATTTTATGACAGAATCACATTATAATATTGCAATATACTGAACAATCCAGACAGCACATTATTGCTGAATTACAGTCATTAATTCTCTAAGCTGCCACCCATCAGATGTATGGACTTCAACGCCTGCATTTTGCAGCAACCCCCACAGTAGCTAGGGAAATCTGACAGATCTTATGCACACACCCATAAGGTACATATAGGAAAAGCTTGGACATGTGTATTCTAGTGGATATGAACCATATCATTTTACTTGTTTAATGTCTGTTAAACATAATGGCTTACTGGTAATGTAGTTTGGAAGATGTTTCCCCCCCCCAGATAGATCAATAACTGAGGAGGAATAACACACAACACTTAAAAAAAAGACATGGATTTTGAAAGATAGAAGGAAAAATAATGAAGTTACAGGAACCGTGGAATGATACCATGATGCTGAAATTTAAAAGTAGCAAATATAAAATATAGCAGTTCCACTCAACAACCTTTTTTTAATAAACAAAGGGAGATCTTCCTGCCTTTGAAACTGAAGCTACCTCTGTGTTTGTGTGAGCACATGCATGTTGGAATAGGAGTGTCAAATTAAAGGGCTGCAGGGAGCTGACCAGACTCTACAAAAGGAAGGAAATCACTGCCAGCAAAACAGGCGTGAAAATGCCTCTGGCCACAAAAAACTGTCCTAGATTGGTCTAATGCACATGGAAGGAAGTAAGTTGTATACTGTGAGAGCACTTACAGTACTCCCAGGCCTTACAATCTCCAGCAAATATTTTAGGACATTGAACTATAGTTACAGAAATAAAGCAAAAACAGAGGAAGAACATGGTTTTTCAATTAAAAAAAATATAGAAAGTGTTAACGGAAGGAAACTGTAAAGAATCGGGGAACTATTGGGAGCTGGTGCTGTTAGCAAATTTCACTGATAGGCATTGCTTGGTTCCTAATCGGTGTACAAATATATCTGAAATATATTTAGTTTCCAGTTGGCATAAAGCATTCTCTTAATTAGTACGATCAGCACAATTTAGGATATTTGCTGTTTAATTTTCCCTGTTGTCTTTTCTTCCTTGAAGGAGCTATGGGGGAATATTTAATATTCTTGGAAAAAAATACTAAAGAGCATTAATTTCCTCTACAGATTATATATCATGCCCTACTACTTTCATCTCATTCAGCTGGAAGACGTAGCATCATTTTGATGCTTTTATATTATACTCCTTTTTTAAAAAAAACAACAACAAATCTCTTAGATCTCCAAATTGCTTGAATCAAAATAAATTTATTTATTTATTTATTTATTTATTTATTTTTATTACATTTATATCCTGCCCTTCTCCGAAGACTCAGGGCGGCTTACAAGCTTAGCAGTAGCCTTCATTCTATGTATATGCCTGCTTGTTAGGGCTTTCACACACCCCCAAGCGGCATTATTACAAAGTCAGCTTAATTGCCCCCAACAACCTGGGTCCCCGTTTTACCTACCTCGGAAGGATGGAAGGCTGAGTCAACCGTGAGCCTGGTGGGATGCGAACCTGCACTAATTGCAGGCAGCTGGTGTTACTTAAGGAGGCATCAGCCCACTGCTCCACCAAGGCTCTTTTGCCTTGCAAATTTGCCTTTGAATGTCAAAGCGCAGACTCAACCAAACTCTACTGTCTTTGAATTTTGAACATCCAATTTAAATAATCCCAGGGATGATTTTCATGGGACTACTAACATGTAAGATATGTGAGCTATGATACTTCAGGTCAATGGGCAACTCCTCTTAAACGTAACAGTGTCATTTTTTCTAATCTACACTGGCAAATCCAAAGATAAACCCATCATCATAAGTGTATGATGCTGCATTTTGTTTTTGTTGTTTCTGCTTATCAACTGAACTGAAATTTTGCTGAACAAGATGACTAGAACAAGCAAAGGGCAGCATGAGAATAAGGAGCAGAAGTAGACAAGCATTTTTGCCTTTTGGCATTATCTTTGTAAAGGTCAGTCATCCAGGTCACGATTGTCCCAAAGGTGCTTTTTCAAGAGGCAACTGGACTTGGTTATTTTTTCTTTGAAGAGATGGATGAGAAGAGAAACATCTTCAAAGAAAAAACAAGACAGTCCAGTTGACTCTTGAAAAAGCAGTTTCAGGATATCTTCTTTTAAAGATAAGTTTTAAAATATAATTTTAATTGAATTATAATTTTGTCAGCATTGTGGTGCATTCATTGTTCTATTGAGAGACATAGTCTTTCAACACTTAAGTTTCTTTCATTGCTTTTCTGTCAAACCAAATATGGGTAATATTAGTTATATGAAAGCTCAGATGCATTTTTTCGTGCCTTAAATGAGTGGTGGGATAATATTTACATATTGTTGCAGTAAAATCACCTCTAGAGATTCTACTATCTCTGCCCCATTCAATTCATTCTGCCAGAAAATGTAGCATGAGCAGGCATTTTGATGCCTATAACTTGAAAATTATAAGCAGACAGAAACATGAAAAGTTCTATAATTTCTTCCTTGCAATGAAAAAATTTGATCTCAACAAGGCAAGCTTAACTTAACTAGCCAATACCTATATATACCTGTATATTGGAATGCCTGTCTCCATGCGTGTGCATATTTTTCTCAACAGGGAATCCTGCTGGCTGTAAGTTGAACAGTAGAAGAATATTAAAGGATGAGAATTTTCAAACAGTGGATCATAGTAATGATAGATCTTTTGATGTTTGTCCTTTGTAAACACTAATCTATCACTGCAGCCGTTAAGCCTGAAGCCTACTGAGCAATAGCTGAAGCTTTTAAAAGCAGCTACATTTTCAGTAAAATCATAACATCACAATTTTTGCTGGCTACATATTTGAAAATTATTAATATTCCCACTGCTGATGAAGTGGGAAGAATGATTTTTTTATGAAAATCCCAAAATTATGTGTAAGTTTTTATTAGAAACATAGAAAACTGATGGCGGAAAAAAAACCTAGTGTTCCGTTGAGTTTACCCTTTGAGTTTGTTTTTGTTTTCTATTTATTTATTTATCATTTTTTATTTTATTTAAATTTATTTATTTATTTATTTATTTTTGTTGGATGACGTGCATATGTTTATCCCAAGCATGTTTAAATTCAGTTACTCACTACCTCTGCTGGAAATTGGTTCCAAGTTTCCATTATTCTTTCTGTAAAGTAATATTTTCTAACATTAGTTTTGAACTTCTTTCCTGTCAGTTTGAGGTTATGCCCCCATGTTCTTGATTTTGGCTTAATATCGAAAATACTGCCTTCTAGAACCTTATTTTTAGAGCCATGGTGGTGCACTGGGTAGAATGCAGAACTGCAGGCTAACTCACTGCTCACTGTCAGGAGTTCGATTCTGAACTACTCAAGGTTGACTCAGCTTTCCATCCTTCTAAGGTCACTAAAATGAGGACCCAGGTTGTTGGGGGCAATATGCTGACTATGTACAGTAAACTGCTTAGAGAGGGCTGTAAAGCAGTATGAAACAATATATAACTCTAAATGCTATTGCTATTTATACCCTTAATATATTTAAAGTTTTTAATCACGTCATCCCTTTCTCTTCTGTCCTCCAGGCTGTACATATTCAGTTCCTCCAATCTCTTTTGTTTTTCTGTGAAATGCTGGAGAGTATAATAGCTGACATAAACCTATTAGTGAAAGAGGAAGAGAAATCACAGCACTTTCATGTCAATCTATATAGTTCTCTAGCAGTAAGACAGTTTTACTTCTGAAACCTCACGTATAAGCTTGCATTGTTAAGTCTCTCTTTGCCTAACTTCTATTATTCATAAATCATGTTCTGTAGAATCACTATTCAGTCAACATATGCTGATGGTTTTTGCCTGAATGAGTTTTATGAACTGAGACCATTTAAGAACAATTGTCTGGTGTATCCCAAAATCCTTTCTTCAACAAATAAGGCCACATTCTAATGAAGCACTTTATTTAATAGAAATGTTTCAGGTAACAAGAGATCCAGTTGTTTTATTGCTGGCAGTGGAAATGTATCTTTTCTTCTCTAAGACTGAACTTTGAAGAAGCCAATTCCTCAATCATAATCTGACCTGTTTATCTGACCTGTTTATCTGTTCCCCTGTGATATCACCAAAAATATATTCTGCTCTATTATTGGAACACTTGAATCATTTATTTTATTCCATTTAAACAGTTGAGTGGAAATGTCAAATTAAAGGATAGTCCTTGTACCATTTTTTAAAAAGCGAACAACTAGAAACAAGGGAAGGAGGGAAATAGCATTTAACTCTCTTGTATGCATTCCTATATAGTAAACTTGAGTTCCAAAAATGTGGGAAGGCTTCGCTTGTGCTATATCAAAAATATAAGCTAGGAACTTTTTGTATTTTAAATATTCCATTAATACTGCATTTGTCTTTACCCATGGGTACTTGTGCCTTAGGACAGATGCATTCAGCTTTCTGACTAATAGCTGTTATATAATGATTGCAAAAGCACTTGGTATTCCCATCTTCCATGCATTTCCCTTTGTGATTTCTGGCCTCGTTTATTTCAGTACTAGGTTTTTTTTTTGTTCTGTTACTTAAAATCTTACTTTGAAAGACCACGGGTCTAGGAAATCAGTGTAGGCAAATCCTTTGAAAGGGATGCTTTACAATATCACTAGTATGTAAGCAGCCCCTTTCTTTCAAACATTAAAGCAGCTGCCTCTTTTTCCCAACTCTTGCATCTTCTTCAGAACACTTTCAGATCCTCTGTTTTCATATGCAGTACAACTGGAAAAGACATAGCTGCTTTAATGAGTTGAAGAAAGATGACTCAGATATTCTCTTGTGCTCTGAAGCACTTCTTTCAAAAGTTTTGTACAGCCATATTAAATAGATTACTAATTCAAAAAGTGATGAGTTTCACCGATGATCCCACGCTACTAAGAGTTAATTTAATTTACAACCATAATAACTTATATGGACAAACAAATGACCAAACTGTTTTTAAGCTGGACTTGCAATTGAAAATAAACTACCTACATATAGTAACTCAAATCAAGTACAAGTGTTCTGGAGCTGGCACAGGAAAAGCTGGGGCACTAGCAATGAAACATGACCTCAGCTCCAACATTAAAACAAAAATAGCTAATTGTACTTTTGCTATATCAAGGTAATTAAACTGACAAAACAGAGCACTTACTTACTCAGCTGAAAAAGATATTATGTGTAAAATGGAACCTATATAAATATATGATAGATAGATAGATAGATAGATAGATAGATAGATAGATAGATAGATAGATAGATAAATAGATAGATAGATAAAGTTTCCATCTATTTATTCTCTTGTATACACCCATACATGCACACTAGCAAAATTTTCCTGGCAGTTTCCTGTAACAAGTATTACTTGTGATCTGGCAAATTTTGCCAGATGTTAAATTTTGCTGTAAATCATGATGTTGTAAGCTACAGCTTGTGCTGTCAGAATGAAAGTAAATCAACAGAAACATGATGTTCAGTTGTTTTAGCTGGACAAAAAATGCCTATCCTTGTAAACTTAATTTGCAAGGACATTTTGCCCTGAAGATTTAGTTGCGATTCTTGGTAATCTTTATATGTTCTTTCCCCCTTCAGACTATAATATTAATATAATGTAGACATATTGTTATTTTTTATAGTAATGTTCGGTTTGAGTTATCTTTGACATTCTGTCTTCCATGTTTTAGTAGCTGTATAATGGAGGTTAAACAGATTAATTTCCTCAAGTGCTGGTTATAACCAACTAACAAGAATTATTCATCATACTATGCCATGGTTTGGTTAATTATGATAGTTGACTAAGGACAATTGCCTGGTCCTACACAGCACCAAGAAATAAACTATGGTTTACAAACCACAGTGGCTCAGTTCTTATTCCATGCAGCATCAGTTTTATGATTTAAAGTGTGAACTTACTCATCTATCCTTTTCCTCAAAATGTTGAATTTATTGAATTATTGAATTTATATTGAATTACATTTTATGAGATTTCACACAGCAATTGCATTGATTTTACAATAATCAAGTGCTAGGCTATTACAATAGTGTATTTCTCTGAAATAGTGAAAAGCCACATAACTTACTGACTCAGACTGCATTTCCTTTTTCACTCCAGTTCAGCAGGAATTATTTATTTTATTTATTTATTTTAATTCCATTTATATCCCGCCCTTCTCCGAAGACTCAGGGCGGCTTACAAGCTTAGCAGTAGCCTTCTTATTAGGGCTTCCGCCCCCCCCCAAGCGGCATTATTACAAAGTCAGCTTAATTGCCCCCAACAATCTGGGTCCTCATTTTACCTACCTCGGAAGGATGGAAGGCTGAGTCAACCTTGAGCCTGGTGGGACTCGAACCTGCACTGATTGCAGGCAGCTGGTGTTACTTAAGGAGGCATTAGCCCACTGCTCCACCAAGGCAGAGTCCCCATAGAGGGAAAGAGGTGAATTTTATTAACTAACAAACTCCTGCTATGTGTTTGCTGGAAGAACTTTTCAACTTTGAAAAAGAAATGCCCAGTTTGAAAGTAACCTTCCACTTAAACCATGTTTTGCCTCCATGCAACTTTAATCTGGTCTTCTTCCTTCTGCCAGTCTTCTTCAGGGATTCCAGTTTAAACCTGAGATTCAGTTCAAGGTGGAATTTCTTTGTTTAGTATAATAAAATGGCAAAAGTAGAAACAAACCAAGCAACTAAATTATTTTAGGATACATATGGATGTATATCTGGTAGCGTCACCTAGCCGTGTTGGATAGAAGCCAAAGGGTCAGGATTGTTTCAAGGAATTCTGGGAAAAATTCCAAACAAATAACTTTTCTGGTTAGGACAGACCAGAAATCTTCAAGAGACCAGAAGAGAGGGAAGACTGCAGAAAGAGAAGACTATTCGGAGAGATGTGATTAATCTTGTATCTGAATTGGAAGGCAGTGTGCTTTTCAGAATAAACAAACAGAAATCTTAGTACCATATTAATGTTCTGTTTAGTATCCATATCCTTAAATGACAGAATAAGTGAAGGGAAACACTGGCACCATTACCCCTTCCCAAATCTTTTAGAAATTAATGGACATACCAAGAAAGTAACATCTTGATCTTGGATTGTCTAAATACTCTGAAATTATGTGTAATAACTTGTTTTCTCCCAAGCTGATTTTATTGCACAGGTCAGCAAAATTTTAAAGCACGCTCTGACCTACCTAGATACAAATTTTCTAATGACAATTGACTTGGGGATAGGTTTACTGTGGTACTATTTTGAGCTGTGCTCAGTTTTTCCTATACACAGTGATATCTTGATATAGCAAGTTCTTACTTCCCCTGCAGTGGATTTACTTTGCAGTGTTGCACTTGCATGGAAACTTTGAGTAACTGGTCTTCATTTTTGGTTGGCAGACAGAATTTTGTCATATTTGTTCCCTTTATGTTTTTATATTTAAGATTCCCAGATATGAGGTCTATGAGATCATGGTACAGATTGCCAGATTATCTAAAGTTGTCTTTTAGGCATATAATCTAAAACCCAACAGTCCAATTCTATTTCTGCTTATTAAAAAAATAAGCCCATTCAGTGTAGCTTGCTCTTGGATAACAGACATAGGATAGAAATGGAAGGCTGTGTGATAAGTTCATTATTGCTTTGCTTTTTTAATTTGTAAGTAGTAGACATAAAAATCACCAAGAACTTTGCCTAAAGTATGGTATGTAAAGTATGATGAATTTTTTTTTAAACCTACAAAAATGGAAGATTTTAACATACAGGATTTCTACCAAGGAAGTAAATATTTACTGAATCAAAATGTTAATTTGTATCCTTTCATATCAACCCAACATCTTTCAACCCAATATGAGTTTTAAACTATTTGATGCCACGTTCTCATTTTGTAAAGAAGTTAGCTAAATAGGGTTTTGCAGCACAGCCACATCTCAGAGAAGACTTGTGTGGCTTTAAATTATGCTTGGTAGCCAGAAACATTGTCGCTGCACAACAATGTCTTTGGCTACCAATATAGAGTAAGAGACATTTCCATTTTTACCCTAGCCTAGAGGGTAACAGAGCAATTAGAAGACTAAGCCCAGCAACTGCAGAAATGCAATTGCTGATGAGGAAGTGAAATATTTCATACCTGGTTACAGAAAGAGAAACTTCTTTGTCTTGGCAGCAAATCAGGAACTCTTTGGCTAAGGGCTCATATAGACCTACCTTTTGGCAGAATGAGAGAACCTTTGACGCTTTCCAATTCTGAGGACCTTTATGGAACTTTCAGAGGGGAGTACTTATTTGTAGTAAGAATTAAAAGGTTAAATGTGAAGGATAGGGACAATAGTCAAAACTTAAACCAAGTTTCAAAGTGTAAATGTTACAGCACTTGTTGAAGATAAGACATGGAAGAACTAGCTCTCAGCATAGTCTTTCGGCATCTCAAGAACTATGTCAGACAATGATAGTTATCCTTTTGCAAGCCCTGCTGTAGCTTTAAAGCAGGGGTCTTCAAACTTGGCCCTTTTATGACTTGTGGACTTCAACTCCCAGAACTCCTCAGCCAGCGTGCCTGGCTGAGGAGTTCTGGGAGTTGAAGTCCACAAGTCATAAAAGGGCCAAGTTTGAAGACCCCTGCTTTAAAGCTATTCAGACACTGACTTTATAGCACAAGGATGGGCATCACTATCCTCCACCTCTTTTTATAACTTCTTCATTTCCAAGGGAGCCAATATACTTGAAGTGGAATAAGGAGAGAAACCAACGAAGGAACTAATTCTTTGGCTAAGCAAACATAGGTTAGGCCAGGGGTAGGCAACTGCGGCTCTTTTATGACTCATGGACTTCAACTCCCAGAATTCCTGAGCCAGCATGGCTCAGCTTGGAAACCTCTCTCTTTCCCCTCAGCATAGCTGACTCAGGAATTCTGGGAGTTGAAGTCCATGAGTCATAAAAGAGCCGAGGTTGCCTACCCCTGGGTTAGACAAACCAACTCTGGCAAGAAAAACAAAAAAGGGGCTGTGTTTTAAGCAGATGCAATTATAGACAAAGGAACTAGCATTTCACTGATCAAAATGTAACACATCAAAAAAATAATGAACATGATGTTCAAAATATTAAAATTCAATATGCACACCTAGAAGATTAAAAAAAGGCAAAAAGAGAAGAAGAAATCTGGAACGTTATTAAAGCTTTTAATTGCAAAAAGAAAAAAAAAACTAAGCCTAAAGAGAATCTGAGGGCTTCAAACACGTGTGTTGTGTTTCACTTATTAAATAAAGTTAATTTCCGGTTGACTTTGTGAGGAGGAGAGGAGTTGACATGGTAGCATAACCAAGTGGCTTGTTAGTGAGTGGTTTGATGGCATAACCATGTAGCTGAGAGAATGAACCCATCTTCCCTAAATAGATGTCCTCCATATAGATTATCTTATTTCTTTAACTCACCAGGTAGCCTTCAACGTTGCTTTCCATTCCCTTCCCTTCCCTTCCCACCCTAGTCTCAGTGTTCCTCATCTGTAATAGGGACATAACATTCATTTTCTTTTGCAGTTGTTTGTGAGTTGTTTGTGAGCTATTTTAAATATTGGAACAATAAAAATGTGTGCTTTTAACATATTTTGGGTGCTAAATTAATTGAATTTTGCAAAAAAAAAATCCCTTTGTATCTGTACACAATAATCTAGCATTCCACGACTCACTTGTTCGCTTTCCTTAGGTCACACAGAATGCAGAACATTCTGAATACTAACAACAATTAAATTCACCCCCAGCCATTTAAAATGGTGAAGCTGATTCCATGATGTAAACAAAAATAAGCTCTGATGCTTACTCTAATTGTAGCAAATGCAGACACTGCATCTCTATCAGCAACAGTAGCAAATATTATGCACAAAAGCTTACTCATCAGGGACATTTACTGGACTGCTTTTTGTTGTAGGAAGAGACACATTCACATCTCCATTGCTGATGTTGCAGAGGAGAAATGCGTATAATGTACAATATAAAAGTTGTGAGATTGTATATAAGGTCCCTGTCTTCTGGTAACAGATGTAAACTTAAAGAAAACTTAAAACAATACTGATAAAAATAATTCAAAATAATCCAAATTTTCATTATAGGATCTTCCCCTCCAAATTCATGCTTTAGTAGATTATTTCTTGACCCGATATATGGCTTGCATTTAATCTGTTAAATTGAAATTGTGCTGCAGTAACTTGCTAGCATTAGAATTAAGCCTTGATTTCCATTGTAATTGAAAGTGAGCATTTCAAATTACTTCACATATAGGGAGGTATAATTTTGGCTTTAAAGAAAATTGGTCTTTTTAAATTAAAGGAAGTGTTTAGTTGGGCTTGGTTTCTGTTATTCTGAGAGGGGAAAGAAAGTCTTACTTGCATATGCTTGCTTTCTCCGACATAGTGCCTTTGTGCTATTTTGCAGCAGATTGGATTTAAAACTTAGGAGGGAGCCTGACCTGTCTGCATTCTTTAGTCCTTCTCCTCCCCTGTCCTTTATTTTCCTTCTTTGAGCTATCCATGAGCAGAGGACTAGACTGCAAGAGAAAGACACCAGGTATTAGCTTGCACAGACAATGAGATGGTATCTCACAAAAGGCTCCCCACAGCAGTGACAGCTCAGCAGCTATACTTGGTACAAAGAAAAACCTAGTCTCTGTTGTTTGGTTGTTTTTTTATCTTTAGATTCAATTCTAGTTAAATCTTTTGAAGGCACTGACTGAAATACTAGTGCCCTTATAATCCAGGATTGATCCCTCCCTCTGCTCCTGTGAATCCAAACTATTCATGGATGATCTAATTGAATATGTGCAGAAAGGGGGAATTGCCAATGATGATATACTTTGGTTTTAATAATAATCTTGGTGTCTAACACAGCACTGCATCTTAATGCATGATAAATTAAAAGCAAGTAATCATAGCACTGATGAATAATAGATCAGCTATAATATTAAAGGAAAATAATGGTCACTTTTTCCACCATATATACGTGACTAACATTGGCAATCTAGCACATTTGATTTAATTTTGAGAGGCCATGTCTCATTGTGATGACAGAAGATTCATTAAAAACTTATTGATATTCCCAACTCAACCTCTGTATCAGATAAAGCGTAATGATAGAATTACTCATTCGTTCCTCAAGTTAAAAACAAAGACTTATTATCATGATTCTCAGATTCCATTAGGCTGCTTTCTTACTGAATTATTTTAAGCCATAGTCAGCAGAGAAAAGGAATATAGCTGCAAAAAAGTGTGTCTATAACAATCAGTGTACTTTATAAAGGCTAAGAAAGAGCCCAAGCAAAACAATTCTTTTTCACATTTTCTGCTCAAGAGGAAATGGGATTTCCTCTTGAGAATCAACATACAGGCCAAATTCCTGCATCCATACATCAGGATATGTACAACAAACATCAATACAGAGGTACACATTACACACACAATCACAAACCAGAGGACAAAAATTTTAGATTATTGCTCAGACATAATGAAAAGGCAGGTTAAGCAAGCATATTTATATGAAAGTGGCAGAAGATGGTGGGGAGGAAATTAAGTAGATTTAGAAATACTAGCTGGCTTTGATTTTTAAGGATGCTAAACATAAGATTTTGACATTACAACAAATTACACCTCTTATAGCATGAGCAAAGAAGTTCAATTGAAAAGACGAAAATAGTGCTAATAAGACATTGACACAGAAACACCAATAAAAGCTTTCAGGCAGCCATATTGAAGCATTAGTGCAAGGACGTCAAGTTGGTTCAAATAAAATACTAATACAAACTAAAAATAATCACAGAGGGGACAGCAAGGAAAGCATATCTACCCAACACAAACACAGGGCAACATAGAAGACACACAGATACTTGGGGTCACTCATTTAATTTCATATTTTTGAAAGCTGCTGCTGATGCAATAGCTGCCCTACGTGCCATAAACTCTATCCACCCTTTATTTGGTTTCCCGGTTTCAGAAAATCTAGTTATATTGAGGAAAAGCCATATTTCTGCTGACCAAAGAATCCAGATAGGAAAACAATTGAAAACTCATTGTTGGTCCTTGTATCAGTTTGTAAGTAACTTGTTTTTCCAAGATTCTTTTCTTTAAAAAAAAATACTTACCAGAGTGCCTGGAGAAAGGGGATGTTAAAGGGAGCAAGTTTCCAGCTAAAAACAAAGAAGCAAGCTAAAGAGAAAGAAAGTGCAAGTGAGAGATAGAAAGCACTCTTTAGA
The DNA here is from genome assembly GCF_947247035.1 of Vipera ursinii. Classification (NCBI taxonomy): domain Eukaryota; kingdom Metazoa; phylum Chordata; class Lepidosauria; order Squamata; family Viperidae; genus Vipera; species Vipera ursinii. The sequence goes on from NC_139513.1 coordinate 67,154,765, forward strand.
GAGGAGAAAAGGGAGGCAACCAGTGAAACCAATTTTATGTTAAGGAAGAGAAAGAGAAGGGCCTGAAAAGTTAGAAAAAAGAAATGCAAATGTAAGGACCAAGACTATGCGATAACTACATCTCAATGAAAAAAATGAATAGAATCCAGGGAGTTATTGGTGTGCAGTAGTAAGTTTGTTAATGTGTGTATAACCAGTACAGATACTGAAGGGATCAGTGAAGGGATCAGAGTACATATACATTGTGCACTGCTGTAGAAGATACTGAATTAATAGTAGCGTTCAATTCTTAGCATCTTCATATATTTCAGTTACTGTATATTTAAATTGTTAGGAAGTGCACAATCAGGTATATGAATGTTTGACTTACAGTATAATTGTCACTGGAATTACTGTATATACTGAGATAAAATACGAGAATAATGACTCTGTTACTCCTAAAGGTCATGGATTTCTTGGAATAAATACTTTTGGGAATTGGTCTTCAGCTGAGACAAAAAGGGTCCAAGTGCCAAGGTTCTTAACTTTCAGACAAACCTACTACAAAATTATAGGCTGAATTACCAGTTGCATATCCCAGAAGAAGGAAGAGGTCTAAGCAATATGCTAATAAAAAGTGCTCCAAGGCTTGCTTTCTTAGTGAACTGTGATAAGTAAGAATCATAATCAGACACGGAAGCTCTGCTTAGGCAAATATGCTAGCAAGAACCCCAGCTTTTTATACACTGGGTTAGCATAGTGAGAGGACATATTTATTTATTTGCAGGTTGGATCAGTTTAACAGGAGGGCATGATTTGGAAATACCCTGCATGAAAAATGAGCTCTCAGATTTAAGCTCCACTCAAGCTTATTATGCTAACTTTCTAGACTTGAAATGAACTTGGCTCTTTGCCCATAAATAAATGACATTGGCAGTTACTCTAAGTAGTATTTAACCTGCTCGGAAGACATTACGAGAAAGTAGTATAAAGACACAATTAAGTAAAAAAAAGACTTTTTTCTATAGATAAAGTGATGATGAACTTCAGGGGCTATTCCTGAATCCAACTGCTGCTGATTTGCTGTAGTGAAAATACTGCATTATATTACTGCCATAAATTCTATGCCTTCTGCTTTATTTTTTAGATGCCCATAAAACATTGGCATTGTTTTTCTAAAACATCATAGTCGTGCATATAATTGCAGCTGTACCATATTGCTTCCCCCCACTCCAGGGATCATATAGCTCCAACTTTTGTGGTTAACTATTTGGGGGGGAAAAATTGATCTCTTCATTCCTCATGCTTGTACAGCACCCAAATTATCAGGAGATATTGTATGTCTGGTGACCTAATTCAGATGCTGAACTCTGAAAATCACAGAAGGCATAATCATTTTATATAATTATATTTTATCTATAATTTCCTAGAATGTGAAAATAATAATTTCATATGTAGACAAATAGAATCCCCCTACCAAAACACAGGTTACAGGAATCTCCTGGATCAAGGACAGACAGTAAAGCATTGAACACTGAGTGTATACACATCTTGGCATTTGATCCTTAACATATGCAATCACTCTTACCAGTGATTGTTGAAACACATAATGGGAGACATTTAAAGTCCTAGATGCCAGAAAGGAATCTCTCCATCTTCTCATAATTTTCAACAAGTTGTTTCATTGTATTGTTAATGCTGCCTGTTATTTTAAATGCAAACATTAATGCCTCCGTTAGCAAACAAAGAACAGCATATGTCTGAGTTAGTCCCCTTGAAGTTATTAAATGAAAAATCATTAACGCTGATGATGAATAAGGGAACTACTCTCGTTTGCTTGTTTTAGGATGGAGCCCATTTTCTAGGTGCCATTAGCTTCCAACAAGCAACCTTGATACACACTCCTTAGTGTCAGTGTCTAGCAGAAGGCTCAAGTGCCCTAGCTCTTTTGTTCATCAAGGATTCTACTTCAAGCCAGTCTAAAAATCACAAAAATGAATGAGCTCTTTTTTCTTTTTTTACAGGAGAGACGAGTCGCCAAGCTGGAATTGAAGCGATATGGTGGCTTGATAAGACAATCACATACTGCAGCCAAGATAAGTCTTCATTATTACACAGGACAGAAATTGCTACTTGCTGTATTTTTCACACGTCAATAAATGTTCAAATTTTGTTCCCGGCATTCTATAAATGATTGAGGTTCAGCAAAGAATGCAGTTTTGAAAGAGTCTTGATATACATGCAGACTGAATTACTCACAAGCATGCTTGTCTAACATATTGTGATTACTGAAAGACTTATCTAAATTTTGAAGGATCTAACTTCTGCATATTCTGAATGATTATTAGGCAGACGTACAGGTTGAATATCAAAGTAGGTACTTTGACCTATGCATTTTCAAACTCTGACATAAATCCTCATTTAACTATATCAGGATGTCTTCCCACACCCTAGAATAAGAGTGGGCAAAGGATTGATTGGAATGATACCATATCACACATTAAATGGCCAAAAAATGTTGGGGAACAAAAAGCGAGTTTATATATAAAAGAACTATGAGCTCCATCATGTTCTGATATGAAAGATTCTTGTGTCCAATACAAGAACATACCTATAGTGATATATACCTTTGACATCAACTTCCAAATAATAGGCACTGTGCTTAAAAAAATATAAAAGGTGGATTCCCCAAGCCTGAATTCTATTCATCTCTATTCAATTCTATTCATCTTGCATGATTTTTTTTTCTTAAAATATACCTTCTAAGTGAAAAATTTATTGTGTTCCAATTTCTGGTTTAGCTTCTTTCCCTTTTATCTTTCAAGTAAGCACACTTCTAAGGAAAGAGACTATTGTGTCAGAGCTTTCTCTAGCATTGCAAATGTTCCTACAACTTGGAATAGCAAGCAATATGAGTATGTGGGAGCAGATGCTCCTGACTGAAGGTTATGTTCTTTCTTCTAGATAACTTATGAAAACATACAAAACAGAGAGACACAAACACATACAAAAACAGAGAAAGAGAAAGAGGAATGTTAATATTATTAGCAAATGCTCAGAAAGATATCTTAGACAAAACCTCAATACAGAAAGAAGAAAAGATAGAACTGGCAAGGAAGTGGCCAAATTCTGATTTTAATTACAAACATTTAGGTCAAAAGGGCTCGCTTAACATCAAGGATGACATGCAAACTAAGATCAGAATGTGGTCCTTTGGCAGAAAACCTTGTACAGAACTGTTGGAGAGTTTAGGGCGCTCCAGATCAGAAAGTATGTTCGGATGGGGTTTTTTTTTGTTGTTGTTTAATTACTGCAGTTAATTTGAATTCTATTTCCACGTAGCTGATCCAAGGGGGGGGGGGAAATCAACACCTTCCATCCAAATAAATCAAAACCAGGATCTCCACCGTGAGCTAATGATGCTGCTACCGCCCCTCCCCCCCCCCGACGCCAAGCTTTCTCCTCCGAGATAGAAAAAAAAAAGGAAGCCCACCGGTCCTCCCTGCCTCTCCCGAGGGCACTTTTTTTGCACATCGCAACATTTTCCAATCTTTTGTGCCTGGATTTATAAAGCAAAAGAAGCACCGGCTGCTATATAGGTTTCTGCCCTACTCCGACGTGATTGTTACTTTTCCAAAGACCCAATTCAAGCAGAAGGCGCGGTGGGGGTGGGGTGGGGTGGGGGGGAAGGAGAGGGATCCCGCTCGTGAGAGTTTAAGCTCAGGAGAAGAAAGAAAGTTAGTTCGGGATCCAACATCTCAGAGCTTCTGGTCTGAGTGTCAGCCTAACGCTCCCCTGATTTTTTACCTACTTCCAGCTCTCTGGCCGTCCATCCGAAGGCGCCTTCCTGCCCCTATCTTGCGGGGTTGCACAGCCTCCCTTTCCCCAACAATGCCCGAGAGATCTCCCGCCGCTCCCCGATGCTACCCAAAGCATCTTTCTTCCCGGGCTGCGAGTCGGCTTAAGGAAGCGCTTCAGACGCACCAAGAATCCCCGCTCTCCCTCTCTCTGAACGGACCCCACCGCCCCTTCCTGGTCTGCCCCCTCTCTGAGCCCCTTCTCCCCGCTCTCCTTTCAGGCGGACCTGGAGCCGGCGGCTACTTTCCAAGGCTGGAGGAGAAGACCCCAACTCCCGCATCAGCCTTCCCTCGCAAAGAGCGCCGGTCCCGACTCCCGGCTCCGAGGCACCAACACGCCCCAAGGAGAGGAGAGGCTGCGGCTCTCTTCCCGCCGAAGACTCGCTCTTCGCGGGAGAGGAAAAACCCCACGCGAGGTCCGGGTTTGCGGCGGCTTGGAGCTTTCCGAAAAAAATAAAAAGAAAATAAAAATATGACAGCTCACCTCCCCGTCATATAAAGAGGCGTTTCTCCTGCTCTTCCCGTCCCCCCCCCCGGAGCAGGTCGCCCCTCAGCCACCTGGCCAAGGCAAGGCGAAGCTCGCCCGAGCGGCAGCCGGGGCGTGAACAAGCGGGGAGACGCGGACTCCTACCTTGAGCGCCTCCGCGGACAGTCGCCGGTGCCGCCGCCGCTACTGCCGTCCGGTCCTCTCTGGCTGAGGTGAAGAAGGGACCCGCTCGCCCCCTGGCCGCCGGCTTCCTTTGCCTGCCTCTCCTCCAGCCGCCCACCCTCTGCCCGGACGAGCAGCGGGAGGGGGTGCCGCCGAGAGAACAGCCTCGCTCGCCCGCCCCCCCCCCGCCCGCCCGCCCGCCCCAATCTCATTTTGCAGCCCGCAGTGATGAGCTCGCTCCTTCTGCCTGTCATTCATCCCCCCCCCCTCCTCTCAACTCTCCGACGCCCGGCTTCGCTCGCCCTTTTCAGAGTCGCCGCGCTGCGCCGCCGCCGCCGCTACTTGGCTAGGTCTGCTTAAGGCTCGGGCTCTCTGCAGAGCCGCGGCCAGCGGGAGGGAACGCTCGGTCCGAGAGAACAAAGCGGCCAGTGGCAGGCACCGCCGGCCCGCCGGCCAGCCAATGAGGAGCCGCGAAAGGCATCAAAGGGGACCTTTACCTGCGCTCCATCCTTGTGGAAAGCGCGGAGGGAGGGAGGGAGGGAGGCAGGCAGGCAGGACTTTCTCGGGCGGCGATGAGGGGCGGGTGGGCCAGGACCTCTCGGGTCGTTGTCGTCAGTACGCAACTCCTGGGCCCCAAATTCCGGAGGGGCGGCCAGGAAGGAACCCTCCGCACTTTCCACCTTCCCTTAGCAGCCTTTATGGGCTCTTTCCCCCCACCCCCCACCCCCATCCTTCGGTTGACTCGGGCAGGGCTCGGGGAGATTGATATGGTAATAAGCGCGGGGTGGCCATACTTTCTCATTACTGTGGAAACCGAGGGGGGGGGGGCGTAGGGAGTTCAGGACAAAGGCCGTAAGCGAGGAGAACAAAACCAGTGGCTGGCCCTGGAATGTCTGCCATTTCTCTCTCTCCCTCCTCTCCTGGCGGCCTCCTCTTCCTCCTCCTGCTGCTTTATGTATATATATATATATATATCATTCAAAGCGCCCATTTGCAACACATAAAGGGACAAGGCCGCTGCGGGAGAGGGGGGTGGGGAAGAAGAAGAAGAAGAAGAACAGGCGAGCGAGGAGGTGCAATCTTTCCTTTCGCTCTCCCTTTCCCGGAAAGCTTGCCCTGTTCGTCCAACCGGCAGTCAACGTTCACGTAACGGGGCTCGTTAAAGTTACCCCACACGGGAGTTTTAAAGGGAGGGTTGGGGGAGGGGCAGGGGCAGAGGAAGCGCAAGAATTTGCTGACAGGAATGGGCGCCGTCCTAGTCATCCAGGGGGCCACTAAAGCGTTTCTAAGGCAGTGTCTCAGCTATCGAGAAAATAGCCCTCTTTTTCAACCGCTGTAACTTAAGGTGGCGGGAAAGTGTGGGCATGGCAGCAGCTTCAGCCCTGGGGATCTTTGCCCCAAACCCAAGGAGTTGGAAGCTCCTTGCTTGCACGCCCGGCTTCAAACTTCTCGGATTTTCCTGTGCTTCACCCAACATGTTTTCCCACTGGTTTTTTGCTGGGACCACACACTGCTGTAGATGTAGGAGCTACCAAGGTCAGGATGTATGGATTTTAGACAGGAAAATTAGAAAAAAAAAGGTGAATAGTGCTACTGACAGTTTAATTCTTGGGTAATATTTGTATTTGTGAAAAGAAATTTTCCAGAGAGAGGAGTAGATTTCTGCACATCTTCTTCTTCATCAAAATACAGCTCAGGGGAGAGTGAAAAGAATCTTTGTAGTGTTTCCTGCTTATGGAAAAATGCATTAGAAGAACTTGGAGACACCCAGTTTGAATTCATTTCTAAATGCCTCAAACTCTGTCTTTGGTACACAGCCTCCCTGCTTCTCCTTTTGTATGTGTTCATCTTCCACTGGATATAGGTATGAGAGAGAGAGAGAGAGAGAGAGAGAGAGAGAGAGAGAGAGAGAGAGAGAGAGGATGTATCTACATGTGAAGGACATTTGGAATCTTTGTTAACCAAATGACTAAGATGGAGATACTGTGCTGAGTTTTGGAAAACTCAAGAGACAAAGAAATAACAACATTCTGAAGATATGTCTATTACCAGAATTGCATTGGCGATATATTATTAGCATTCACTTCTCATGCCTGAATTTATGGAAACAACTATGACTCAGTGACAGAGCATATAATTTGGAAGTCAATCTCAGCATATTCAGTACAATAAGGCTCCCAAGAGTAGGATTACAAAACTTGAGCTGCAGTAATCCAGGTGACCACCAGGTGGCAGCAAAGATCAGAAAAGTCTAACCTTTTGCTACCATCTTGTGGTTGCCAGGATTTTGCAGCTCATATATGTCAACCCTACCAAAGAACCAAATATAACCATAGACAATACAGAGTTGGAAAGACATTGTCTAACATAATATAACACAGAATACAGAATAAAAGTGTTGGAAGGGATCTTGGAAGTCTTCTAGTCCAACTCCTTTTTAAAATCCTCCAGTGATGAAGAACCCATGACTTTTGGAGGCGACGTATTCCATATAAGACAACTTCCTCTCTTAATTGGAATCACATTGATGTCCCTGTAGTCTGTGTTTATGTGAGTAAGTGACACTGAAGAAATTCAACTGCATGCTTTGCCTAGAATGCAGTGCATTGCTTTTAATGAATCCACCCATGGCCAGGAGATTGAATTAACTGTGAGTTCATGGGGAAGGGATGAGGACTGGTGCAAGCTGAAGGAAAAGGACATATAGATCTACGGTACTTCTGGTAGCAAAGGTAAAGAAGCTATGAAGCACTGGGGGTATCACTGACATGCTGTGCCTGAGGGCACCATAACTTTCCTTATCTAATGATGTTTAGATGACTGCAGGCTCTCCCCTGAATCTGCCTAGAAGCTAAATCTGACCTATATTTTCTGATTTTCACCTATCAGCAACTTCCTTTTGGAGACTAAACCAGATAAATGCTACAAGTGTGAATTGCAATAGTCAGGGAACTATTGCTTATGCTTCTTAACCTAGTAATGATATTGGCCTAAAAATGTTGAGGAAAGTACTGCAATAATAATACTGGAGTTTTCAAAGGACTGTAAAAAAAATGGCTTGGGCTGGGTTGTTTGAGAACTCTGGCTTCATCCAAGGTCATGTTTTCTGGCTAGCCAAATAACCTAGTGAGTTGGGGATAATTCCTATTACTTTTGCACACACACACATACACACACACACCGCCCCTCTTCCTTATTTCCTTCCAGGTGCCGAGCTTGATCACATTTTCCAATTACACCTGAATGTCAGTTTTAACTGCACTGTAACTGTGGAAATATGCTATAAAAAGCAAATTAGACTTTAAACAAGGAGTGAGGAATCTTTGGCCTCTTGAGGTGGCACAATTACAACCCTCAAGAGCTTCAGCCAACAATGCTAATGGTGAGAATATTGGGAATTATAATTCAGCCATTTCAGGTTGTCCACAGCTTCTCTCTCTGATTTGAACGAGTCAGGATCATTGTGCCAAAGCCAGAATGAATAGAGAAGAGAAGAGGCAAGAAAGAGAAAGCAGGCAGTTCCAGGGCACATATTAGTGTGTGAACATACAGCTTAACAGACTGGAAAATGTACTGGACCATGGGCCATCTATATGCTAAGAGTACCATGATTGAGAAACTGGGTGGTCCAAAGCTTAATATCAAAATCACTATTCTGTATGGTGTAAGAAAAAATTGTTTTCTTTTTAAGACTAAACTACATGTTTACTTATTATTTTTTTAAAAAATGATTCAGAATAACTTTCCTTATGAAAGAAAAGTATTGGAAACATATAGTGGTATCCTATCTCTTCATTTGTGAAATTTATTCTGAATAAATGAAAAGACAGTTGACATTCACACCAGTGAATGCAGTGCCAGTCCCATTTTGAAACAGAAAGAGAGGTAGCAAGAAGGAAGTGAGATAGCTCTAAAACTGAAGTCTGTGTGGGTTGTTTGTTTTGGCTGATCAAAATTCATGATATATATTCAATGTTTTCTAGAATTTACCCTGTCATACATGAGATTGTTTGTCATAGATGAGATTATTTGGAAAATTTAAGATAAAGATTATTTTAAGAAAAATTGTATACCCCAGTATAGATCCGTCTTGTTATTTAAAATGTCTGGGAATCTGGATTGTCACTGAGAGTCCCAATCCATTAGTATTTTTCAAATAATACTATTTGTGCATATTGCAAATGATTAGGACCCATTGATTATGTTGATTAACAACTATTTATTTAAACAATGTATAAAGCCGCCAGCTCATTGCAGTAAATTTGGGCAGCATATAAAAATTAAAATCACAACAGTATAAACCTATCATGCCTGATTAAACAATAACCCCTAAAATAAGAAGCCACATCAGAAATAGACCTCATCTAACTGCCTGGCCAAAATGCTTAAAATTACCAATGACAAACTACATCCCATTCCTCAAAACAGTGGCCTCAAATTCCATAAACAGGGTTTCCTAGCTCTAGAGCTGAGCATTCTGCAAAATTCTACTTGAGGAAAGTTTTGAGATATTTCACCAACTGAGTTCATTTCTTCTGTCCTTGCTAAATCCCAGAAACCATCAAAATCAATAAACTTCAAGGCAGCCATGATAATTAAGTTGAAAGTTCAGAGCTGAACAAACTGTATGGAACTTTTGCTAAATCAAAATGACAGCCATCAAAAGAGTTTTTTTTAAATTCTGTTATTGGGTCAGACATAGCTATAAATTATAGTTGGATGAGTTTATACATAATGATGACCAATAAACTGGGATAAAGATTGGGCGTTTCTCCACTTATATCTAACTGCATGTATGTGTGTGTGCATATATGTGTCTTGGTGTCAGTGTTGATTCCTGATGACTACCTGGACAAGTCGCCGAAGTTTTTTTGGCAAGCTTTTCCAGAAATGGTTTGCCATTTCTTTCTTCCTAGGGCTGGGAGAGAGTGGCTGGCCCAAGGACACCAAGTCAGCCTTGTAACTATGGCAGTACTAGAAGTCACAATCTCCTGGTTTATAGCCTGCTGATTTAATCACTGCAGATCACTGGCTCTGGCTCTAACTGTGACATCTTCCTGCCATTCCCCCTATTACATTCCTCCAACTTGTCTCCAGCCCATAAGTGAGACAGATTAAAATTGTCCTTGAATATATCAGTGACAACATTGTATTTTCCTTCTTGTGACCACATAAAAGGTCTGTTTTTGGAGAAAAAAGATGTTAATACTGTACACAGTATCCCTTTGAAGCAATGGAAGACAGTTAAAGAAACACTTTAGTGCGTATAGCTCTAGCCATAGTGCTGTTTCCTAAATGAAGGAAATGTGAAACAATGCAAATGAGCAAATAATAATATGTGTTCCTGCCTCATTCTATTCAACATAAAAGAGACAATTTCTGGAAAGAGATGTCAGTCATGCCACATTCATTTCTTTCTCTCTCTTTTTTTTAATTTCTTCTACCTTTCTCATCTTTTCTAAATTTTCTCTTTTTTTGCTTTTGACAAAAGGTTCTAGGATCTATGTTATGGATCAACAATTTTTTTTTCTGTAAAGGGCCAGTTCTTACCTTGCCTCTGCAGGTGTGGCTGGCAGGTTTGTGGACCAGGGAGCCAGTGTCAGTCATTGGGTGAAGCTGGCCCACCAAAAAGTAAGCCTTGGTGGAGCAGTGGGCTGATGCCTCCTTAAGTAACACCAGCTGCCTGCAATTAGTGCAGGTTTGCATCCCACCAGGCTCAAGGTTGACTCAGCCTTCCATCCTTCCGAGGTAGGTAAAATGAGGACCCAGATTGTTGGGGGCAATTAAGCTGACTTTGTAATAATGCCGCTTGGGGTGTGTGTGAAAGCCCTAATAAGCAGGCATATACATAGAATGAAGGCTACTGCTAAGTTTGTAAGCCGCCCTGAGTCTTCGGAGAAGGGCGGGATATAAAATGGAATTAAAATAAAATAAAATAAATAAATAAACTATGATAGGCCACTGCTGCTGCCCAGTACGCCCTATCCCAGCCCTTGGCCCTGCCCCTTATCCTGGAAATTCAACTGAAGTTCAGGTGGCCTGGCGATCTTTTTCTGCAACTGCTTATTTAAATCAGTTTTGATTTATTCATTTTTATGGTCAACTGCTGGTCTGCAAACACTGCGGGTGGGGGGAAGAATAATAATGCTCCATCATTTCATATGCTTGTACATATTGTAAATCATGAATACAGTTCTGTTTTAAAAATTCTTCTGCTTTAACTAATTCTTACTGACTTCTCATGATATTTTATTTCAGCCCTCACTATTTGTATGCTTATTGATGTGGTTATCTATAACTTTCAGAATCTGAAGTCAACACAGTCCGACAGATCTGAACAGTGTCAGTTTGCGGAAGACTGAGATAGCTAGCGTTGCTTTCATTTCCTTTTCTATTGGATTTTCAAGAGAACACCTGAAAAGTTAATTTAAATGTTAATCTGTTCCAAACCTGCCACACAAAATTAACAACCTGTTGTGAAAGAAGAACTGTTCCTTCTATGTCTTAATGCCCATAACAAGTATTTCAGTGAATATCTACAAGCCTGTTATTCCCTTTTACACCAGTTATTATATGTTCCAGCTTCTAGCTATGCAGGCATTACTACAAGTTGAGGCAGCCTTGTCTTCAAAGCACTCTGCTGGTGTAGGCTCCAGGAAAGGATTAGCTTATAGCCTAGTAGACACTGAGGCAATTATGCCTTCTGTGAGAGCTGGGAGCATCTGGATTTGGATAATTTAAGTTATTAGAGAAATCAGGGAAGCAGAAGACATTTTGGGCAAGGGCAGCTGCTTATTATGCATATATATCTCTGCCAGAAAAAGAGACAGGAAAAATGTACTCAAGGGGAATAGAGTAGACTTGCTGTGGCTGGCTTTAAAGTAACAGGAAAGATACATGAATTTTGCAGGAATTTTGATATCATGCAGGAAGGATTTTCAAGTTGATTCTATAATAATGGCCAAAAATCTAAGATTAGATACTCAGAGGATTTTTACTGCAATTCATTTGTTTAGCACATAATTTCATGCATAAACTGGAATAGTCTTAGCCTCTTACAGAATTTCAAGAGCATCTGCCTGAAAAGATGCATACCAGAATGTCAAAGGCCACATGAGGAACCTCTTTGAAGCTGGAGTTAATCTCATATTGATTGCAGCTTGTAGTTAAAGGAGAATGTACTGGTATCTGTATCAGAAATAAGCAATGATTTCAATATGTGTCCCCAGAAACCAAACCAAACCAAAACAGTATTCTTAAAAATTAGTTACATATTTTGATTACATATTTTGTAATCTCCCCTTTCTTCAAGACTTAGAATCACCTACAGAATGTTCTAGGTTTCCATTTTATCCTTTCAAAATCTCTGCCAGCAACATGTGACCCATTAAGGCTCATGGGTGAGCAGCAATCTTGATGTGGTTTGAATCATTATACCACACTGTCTCCATGATGAGGAAGAAGCATAAATTCATATAACTTCTTGGTGCTTTCTAAGCTTGGTTGTCTGCTTCCAGATGTTTCATTACCCAACTAGATAATGTCTCTAGTGATGGTGAGCATGGAGTTTGCTCCCTGTTTATCCTGTACACAGTAGCTTGCCTTGCTAGTATTGAAGGAGTGTGGTTTTCTCATTGGTAGTTCATTGATTAGGATATTATGTTCTGCTTGATTGCTTCCCTGCTGTTAATCCCTGCTTGGTGTTGGCTGCTGGCGAGAATGTATTCTGATCTTTTTGTTTCCATCTGAATTTTTTATTGTCTCTTTTGTAAGATATTGTGTGTAGTCCAAAGGAGCTCAACCAAGATGATAAAGGGCCTGGAAGGAAAAACTATTAATGAGGAAGCGTTAGACATTTGGATATGTTTAACTTAAAGAAGAGAAAGCTGTAGGGAGAAATGATAGCTGTTTTCAAATGTCTGGAGAGCTATCTTGTAAGGTGAGAAAGCACAGAGTTATGTTTTTAAATGACGAGAAAACAGATTTTGGCTGGGCATTAGGAAAAAAATAGCTTAACAATAAGAGCCATTCGACAATGGACAGGCTGCTCTGAGAGGTTTTCCTTCATGGGAGATGATAGAGGTTGGATGGCAATCTGTCGATGACAGCTTGTGGTGGGTTCCTGCACAATGTGGGGGTTTTGAAGTTCCCTTCTACCTTTTATATTTCTATGCTTCTCTGTATAATTGCTGGCGGCATAGTGCAGCTCACTACAAACTATATGCAGCTAACAAACACCCTGGGAAAATTATGCTCCATATCCAATATATTAGGTACAATATTTTATTGTATTTACATGATTGGTCACAATAGATATTTCAGTGCAACATGGGCAAACCCGCAAAGGGATTGTGTGCCACATATTTGCTCTATATTCTCTCAGAAAATGTGCAATTTAGAAGCAGTGACCCTTCTTCCATTGTCTGGCTCACAGCAACCTATAAAATGTAAAACTAAACCAGCCTTTTTTTTAGGCCTTTCCACCCAGGTTTGCAGCGAGTTTACTTGTGATAGGAACTGCAACTAATTCAGGTGGTCTGATGAATGTATACTTTTGTTTTTATTCATCCTTAACTTAGTGAAAGAAAATGTGTTTTCTAAAAAAAGATTTTTATGACTTTCACCCATTGCAATACAAATGTATTATGTTCCGCTATGTTAAAGTCCGTTGAGTCCTATGTAATTAGAACTCATTATACTAGATATTTTTTTCAGAACAGCATTATAAAAAAATTAAACACTTTAAAGCATAAAGTTCTTACTAGCATCACTGATTACAATTAACTACAGTATATGTTTAATGGAAAGTTTGTTAAATCTAAAGTTATCAGAGACAGCATCAGGATAAACTCCCGCTAGCTGTTATGCTTGAATATTATAATTTAGTTTTGATTCCTCCCTTGTTCCTCTTCCCCACCATATTGCTTGTTAGAGACCTTTTGCTGTGCATTGCCTTAAATGTGGGATCTAAATTCCTTATGCTCAATGAGATGAGGAATGCCTCAACAACATGGAGCTGAAAAAGGCGCTCCTCTTCATCAGTATGAACCCCATCACCTTTGCATGTGACTTCACCTCAGCAGGTGGGATGTTAAACGAACCAAAAGGTTTTAATGAGGCATGGGATTGGAACCAGCTTGTTTGCTCAGTAAATTGTGCGGGAGCAGTGTGTGTATGTGTGTGTGTGTGAGGGGGGACAGTGTTCTTTAGATCCCTACTTTCTGAAACTGGAAGACATACTTTGTACCAATCCTCAGGGTGACAACCAAGCCAAAGGGTAGAAAGACTAAACACATGGGTTGCTTTAGACATTTTAGTAGATTGATTTGATAATGAAGCTGCTGCAAGGTGGAAGTGAGTGTCTGTCAGATTCTGGCTTCCACAAGTTACTTTGTTAATTGGAATAGCCTTTGATAGCATCACTCATTCCTGGGCTATTAGCTCACTGTCTATAATTTTGCTTGTTCTTCTCTAACTATCCATGAAATGTCAGAGGATCTAGACAATAATTACAGAGACATAGGGAAATAACTTTCTGCAAATATCATCAAGCATGATCTACAAATTATTTATCTTCATTTTTTTTTCATTTCACAGACTGGCCTCCATCTTCCACTGGCATCTTAATACTAAAGTACAATGGAATAAATTGAGAAGCAGAAGTGTGAAGAAAAGATAGGTGAAAAATTATAGATATTTTAAGGAAGTAGAAGAATAGGAGGAAGAATGGCCAGAAAAAAAGGAGGTGGTGACTTGCTGCATGATGTTAGAAAAATGCCAAAAAAGAGGCAACATACCAAAAACCTGGAAGACATTCAGCTGATGAGGAAAGCTCCACTGGTTGATTTTCTGTCTTTCTCAAACTATAATTGTTAAACTGTAATGTATTGGGCCTTGTTTAACTGAGTGTACCACGTGGGGTTTGAATGTTGGAAGGTTGCTTAAGCAAGAAGTGGGCTAATGGCCCCCAGCTCCTCAGACAGCCCATCTCCAGGGCTGCCATTGGTTGCCTCTAGGGCGGCAATAGGTTGCTTTAAACCTATTGGCCGCCACCCAGAGGCCAGGGTATAAATAGCTGCATTCACAGCCCGTTTTCCCAGTTCAGTTCCTGGACTTCAATAAAAGCATGTTCCTGCCTGAACTCACTTGCCTTGTCTCTTCATTCAAGAAAAAAACCCAGTACACAACACTGGCAACCAAGGTGGGATCCTGATCCTCCCGAAGAGCTGAGAGTCACTAGGGGTGAAGCCAGCCAAGCGCCTGGCAGGGAAAGCATTCTCCCCCCTTGGTTGGCCTAGCACAACCATGCTAGTGACCACAAGCCCTGCAGACTAGTCCCTGGGCCTATGGAGGAGCAGGACAAGAAAATGACGAGCCCCAGCCACGAAGACTTCCCGAGATGGCGAAGGTCGGAAAGCTGGAAGAATTTGATGTAACTCACCAGAGAGATGGTCTTCATACATTTCCAGGGTTGAGAACTATCTCCATGCCAACCAAGTCGCCGAAGACTTTCTGAGGGCCACAATGCTCCTGTGCATTTGTGGCCCAGCAACATTCGACATTGTGGAGAATTTGGTCGCCCCGACACAGCTGGAGTCCGTAATGTTCACGGACTTGAAGAAATGGCTCGGTGACCATTTCCAGCCCAAGCTTTCAGTAATAGCTTGGAGGCACACATTCGAACAGAAGGTTCAGTAGCCGGGTGAAACAGCTTCCAAATTCATCGCGGCTTTGAGGCAAGCTTCACGCCTGTGCCAGTTCACCGCTTTAGAAGAGAGGCTTCAAGACTGACTCATCTGTGGCCTTCAGAACAGAGATGTGCAACAGAAGATCTTCGCCAAAGAGACTTTATCGCTCCCAGATGCGTTGAAGGAGATCATGGTGGACGAAGCCGCTGGTGGGGCCGTGAAAGCCATGCGGACCGCCAAAGGCACGCAGCACGAGGAGGCCATCCACCACGAGGACACTGAACACACAGAAGACTCTGACAGCAGACATGAAGTGGACAAGCTTCAACAGCACAACGACCAACAATGGCGCAGTGACCAACAAGGGACTACTTACAAGGCAAGTCCCTTCTCTCGATGTCCAGGTTGTGGCAGCCACCACCAATGAATGGACTGCAGGTTCTGGACAGCCACATGTCAGGCCTGCGGGAAGACCAGCCACATTGCTTCAGTCTGCAGAGGTCGCCAGAGGGACCGCCAATCGGACCGCCAATCAGACATTCCAATCAGGAGAGGTACTGGGGCCCCGGGACAATTTAGCATAGGGTTTTGCTCCAGCCACAGGAGCATTTGCTGCACGGGACCTCGCTGCCCCATCAAGCCGAAATTTCAACTTCAGGTCGAGCTGCAAGGCGTCCCTTGCAGGATGGAAGTGGACACTGGGTCAGCCGTGTCCATCATTTCACTCAATACATTCCGGTTCATCTGCAACCACAGCAAGAGGTGGGCCAAGCTTAGGTCATCTGACATCATCCTGACCAATTTTCAGAACACTTGGGTCGCCGTCAAGGGCAAGGTCACACTGGCCGTTAAATTCAAGGGGTTTTCAGGGCCTCTGGATGTTATTGTAGTGGAGGGTCAGTGAACAAGCCTGATAGGACTTGATTGGTTTGATGCACTAGGCATCCAGGTCACCGGCATCAACCAGACACAAACCGTGAACTTAGCGTCAGTATGCGAGGAGTTCGCAGATGTTTTTGACACAAGCCTGGGAATGTACAAGGGCCCTCTGATAGCCTTTAAACTTGATCCTGCTGTAATGCCTATCAGGATTAAGCCCCACAGAGTGCCATTTGCTCTTAAACACAAGATAGATGCTGAGTTGGACAGGCTAGTTGAACAGGGGGTACTACAGCCCGTAGATGGGGGTGAGTGGGAAACCCCAATTGTTACATGACTTAAAGCCAATGGGGAGGTCAGGATTTGTGCTGATTACAAGTGCACCAATAATCAGGCACTCAAGCAGCACGCGTACCCGGGCCAGTCATGAGCCACATCCTGGCATCACTGCAAGGGGGTACAGTTTTTGCAAAGTTAGATTTGGCACAGGCCTATCAACAGCTATCTGTGGACAAGGCCACAGCTGCTGCACAGACTATTGTAACACACAGGGGGACTTTTAAAGTAAATTGCCTCCAATTCGGGGTTAGTGTAGCCCCTGGCATTTTTCAAAGCATTGTGGAGCATACGCTCAAGGGCATTCTGGGGGTCTGCCCCTACTTTGACGCTCATTGCCAGTGAGTCCACTGAGGTGCTTGGAAGGAGGATCAAGGCTGTCCTTCAACGGTTCCACAAAGCGGGTCTCAAACTTAAAAGGAATAAGTGTAGCATAGGGGTCCCCTCAACTGAGTTCCTGGGTTTCCGTATCGATGCCAATGGCATCCACCCTGCCGAGTCCAAGCTGAAGGCCATTCAGCTGGCACCTAGCCCCAGGACAAAGGGAGAGCTTCAGACATTCCTGGGCCGACTAAATTTTTACCATGCATTCCTTCCTAACAAGGCCGCATTGGCAGAGCCGTTACACCGGCTCTTGGATAAAAACACCCCATGGAAGTGGACTAAGGTCCATGAAAGCAGTTTTAAGGAAGTAAAGTCACTACTGTCCTCCAATTCAGTGTTCACTCACTTTAAAGAGTCATTGCCGGTGTGCCTTGCGTGTGACGCATCCCCTTATGGGGTTGGGGCTGTTTTAAGTCATTTGGAGAGTGATGGGACTCAAGTCCCAATTGCTTATTACTCTAGGACATTGTCCTCTGCTGAGTGCAATTACGCGGAAATTGATGAGGCCTTGGCCATTGTGGCCGGGGTGAAGAAATTCCATGATTGATTGATTGATTTATTTATTTATTTATTTATTTATTTATTTATTTATTTATTTATTTGTTTGTTTTTATAAACCGCCCTTCTCCCGAGGGACTCGGGGCGGTGTACAGAGTAAGATAGGCAACAAAATGAAACAGTATTGAAAAACAATAATCAAAACAAACCAAACTGGGACCCCAATTAGAGCTATCAGAGCTATCAGATTACTTGTATGGTAGGGAATTCATGGTCTTCACAGACCATAAACCACTATTGGGGTTATTCACTACAGTCAGGCAGACACCCCACATTGTGTCCCCTAGAATATTAAGATGGTTCATTTTCTTGTCAGCCTACAGCTTCAGGCTGGTTCACAAACCCGGCAAAGACATGGGCCATGCAGATGGCCTCAGCCAGTTGCCATTGCCACACATCGAGCCAGATCCGGCTCCAGCAGCTCGCATTTTGTCTATTTAGGATTTGCCTGAGTTTCCCCTCCATGCTGGGGATGTGGCTGCAGAAACTGCTGCAGACAAGGTTTTAAGAAAGGTGCTGTCCTGGATTCACACAGGGTGGCTTGAAAACAGTCCTGGACCTGAGTTCCAGAGCTACTTCACATGTAGATATGAGCTTTTAGCTCACAAGGGTTGTATTTTATGGGGAAGCAGGGTCGTTGTCCCCACTTCACTAAGAGACAGGGTACTGCAATCTTTACATGAGGGACATCTGGGCATCTTGTCCTGATGAAGGCATTGGCATGAAGCTACCTATGGTGGCCTGGGTTAGATAAGGCTATCGAGGCTCAAGTACACGGGTGTTACATGTGTCAAGAGTCAAGGCCAGAAACACCACATGCTCCTGTCCACAGATGGGAAGAGACACACACTCCTTGGTCGAGGATTCACATCGACTTCGCTAGGCCCTTTCAGGGACAGCTATTTTTTATAGTGGTCGACAGCCACTCTAAATGGCTGGAAGTTATTCCATTCGCAATGTATGACTACTGCTAGGACCATCCAGGTGCTTAGGAAGCTTTTTGGAACACATGGGCTGCCGGACATCATAGTGTTTGATAACGGGGCCCAGTTCACAGCGGCAGAGTTTCAAGCCTTCTTGAGGACTAACCTCATTAAGCATGCTACATCAGCTCCCTTTCACCCTTCGAGTAATGGGCAGGCCAAGCGGATGGTGCGCACTACAAAGGAGTCACTCAAGCGTATAGTGACTGGGGATTGGCACCACAGGCTGGCTGACTTTTTGCTTTGCCAGCATACTACACCTTGCACAGCAACAGGCAAGAGCCCAGCAGAGCTTCACTGGGGAAAAAGGCTCATCACTAAACTGGACAGGGTGCACCCAGACCGGGTGGCAGCAGATGCCTCTCGCCCCAGGCCTCCAAGGGGGTTGTAAGTGGTTGATGGGGTGTGGGCCCAGAACTATGGGCATGGGAACATGTGGGTGCCAGGCAAAATTGCTAAAATCTTGGGCCCTCTCTCATACGAAGTGACTCTGGATGGCAGGTGAGTCGTCTGCCGCCATATTGATCAGCTGCGGAAGTGGTTCCCAGAATGGCCACAAAGCGAGGACCTCACCACAGGTCCACTCCTAGAGCCAGAAACCAGCAGCCAAGCAGGGCAATTCACATGCTCTGAGGACCCTAGCAGTCAGAGCAACAGGGAGGTGGTTGTAGATGGGCAAGGCTCGGGAGTGCAATATGGGTCCCCGACAGGGAAAGTCAATCCGACCAATACAGCCGCTGTGCTACCTCTGCTCCAACAATGGACTTTGGTTTGGGCTGACCTGGAATGGCTACCCAGAGGGACTCGAGTTAGCCTGACTCTCATGGACTCAAGAGTCCTGGTCTACCCAGCCCGGCGGGAAAGCTGGTAGACCGGGAGTTGCCTGGGTCCCCCAGGTGATCTGCAAGGATTCATAAGCCTCCAGCTTATTTACAGGATTTTGTCCTTAAATAATTGTACTTTTGTAATGCTGTATGATTACTGTAATGGCTGCATGCTCAAAAAAAGTTTCTGTATTACTGAATACACTTGTACACTGCTGTACTTATGCCTACTGCTATTTTATACTATTGCAATTCTGTAATTGCTGTATTTTATTTTCTACTATTGTTTATTATAATGTGTGTACATTCTAGGGGGGAGGGGTGTAATGTATTGGGTCTTGTTTAACTGAGTGTACCATGTGGGGTTTGAATGCTGGAAGGTTGCTTAAGCAAGAAGCTGGCTAATGGCCCCCAGCTCCTCAGACAGCTCGTCTCCAGGGCTGCCATTGGTTGCCTCTAGGGCGGAAATAGCTTGCTTTAAACCTATTGGCCACCACCTAGAGGCCAGGGTATAAATAGCTGCATTCGCAGTCCTGTTTCCCAGTTCAGTTCCTGCACTTCAATAAAAGCATGTTCCTGCCTGAACTCACTCGCCTCGTCTCTTCATTCAAGAAAAGAACCCAGTACACAACATAAACTATTAAAGGCAGAGCAAAATTTTTAAAAATGGCAACTGTGCTTTAATAAGTGTTGGAAAGAGGTGAAGACCAGAATTAATCAGGAAAATTTTGGATATACATCATAATTAAAAGCAAAAAAGCCTGTCTTGATGTATATCAGTCCATTTGCAAATCACTAAAAAGACCTTTAATTCAATCTGAGATGCAACGCAGACCCAAACTGGAAGATATGCAGGTGATACAGAATCTAATGTTTTCTAAAGAGACCAAAACAATTGCATTGGAAGGAAAAACATGAAATATTTCTTTTAGCTACTTCCTGGTTATTTATTAGGTGCCATTTAATACCTGTGATGGAAAGAGTTGTTTGGTTGCAATTGGCTTGTAGGTTTACTTTGATGTATCTACAAGATGACCAAGATGTCTTTTGTTAATTTCCTAGGAGAACTCTACTGGGTCCTTTTCAAAAGGAAGGGGAGTAAGGTTACTCCCATGGGGAAGATGAATAGGAATTCCATGGAGAGGGAGCTTTGGGGCTAGAGAGCAGGTCAAGCACCATTTTCATTCAAGTCAGCTCATCCTTTTACCACGGTGGCTGGTTGTGAGCAGTGTTGCCTTTGGACAGACATCTGCTGTCTTGGAACAGGGCTAGGCCCACAGCCTACTTTACAGTGGGGCTCAGTGAATGGAAGCAAGCAACTTTCAGTCATCTTTGCCAGCAATTTAGGTAGTAACTCAGAAACAAAACCTATACTGAGTTAAAGGAACATGGAAATCCACACTGGAACATCTACTGGGACTTTATCTTTTTGGCTCAAAAACTCTATTTGGCTCTATTTTCACCACATCCATGCCTCAAGAACCCACTCCCCCCTGTTTTGTCCCAATTAGACGTTATATTCCTTACAACAAACTTGTCCCTTAGCATGTGAAATATTTGCTTGCCAAAATATTATACATCCCTGTGAAAGATATAGTGACACTTTGCATAAGTTATTGGTCATGTGTTTTTAATTGTTCTTCTCCTTGCCCATGATGGTGACACCAATAGGGACTTTCCTTAATACCTGGCTGACTTTGCTTTGTCTGGGAAGCTACGTAGAGGTGCCCCCGGTCAGGAGTTGGGTGGGAAATCTTCAGGAAATTCCTGGGGTTTAAAGTATGATGAGATTCTGAAAGAAGGGCAGGGCAAACAATCACATCTTTGTTTCTGCCAATAAAATCATACAGACACATAAGCAAGAAACCAAACATGACCTAAAGGAAACAAAGGTCCTTAGGGCAAATCCAATTTTAAAAGGCAGATGACTACATGAAACAAGAAATGCAACTGTTTTCCATGTTGGAATGCTGCTTACCGTCATGTTCAAGCAGCAGAAATGGAACATAAAGTTGATGAGAGGTGTGCTGTCTACCTTTTAAGTGCTTTGAAGACCATGATGCTCCAGGAGTCTTCTAACTGCTACTGACCAATTATTTGCACTAGCCTGGACAGCCCATATGATTTCTGCCTGAGAATTCTTTCTAAGTATTCTAATGCTGTCAAACCTCTTTCTAATAACTAAACTGCTTTCCACTGGAGCAACATCTGCAGTGATTCCTATTTGTCTTACCCTGACTCCTTCACTTCCTCTTTCTGAAGAATGCAAATGCAGCAACAAAAGTTCTTCCAGACAGGGAGCTTCCAGCTGTTTCACTGTCAATTGCAAAAGAATTGTTGTTGACTTTCCCTCTCTTGGGGCCATTGCTCTTATTTTATATGGATCCCCTCTGTATAGTACTACCTAACAATTATACCCAAAGAAAGAGGATGTCACCTGAGCAGTTCTCAGAAGCTCCTTCCTCAAAGTAATCTCTAAAAAAAAATGGTTACTTAACATTGTGACTCCCTAATTGTTATTTGTGAAGTGTCAATAAGCTAAATGCTGAAAGTTTGTTTGGACTGAAAATGCAGATTGAAAGCATTTCACCAGGGAAAAGAATCACATTTCTAAAATGGTGGTGGCCAGGAAGGGCAGCAGGTACTGTACTTGGAAACAATTATTTAATTAGCACTATCACCCCCTTTCATTTAATTTCAGTATGGTATTTGTAACAAAGCCAGGAAGGCATTTGAGTGCTAATTAAAACAAAACTGATTTAAAGCATTAGTAAATAAGGTGATGAAATGGCATTCCTTTGGAGAGTTATAGTAAAAAAGTGCTAATTCTCGTCTGTGTGGCACATTGTTTCTAAAGTAGAGGGTTTTTTTTTCCTCTTGGAAAGATGGGAGGGCATCCCAGGCAAACCTTCACATTAGTAGTCATGGTTCTACACTGTTGTTGAAAGACACATGTCAGGCATACTTTAATCTGAATCCATGACCATGTAGCAGTTAGACATGAACCACTAAGCAGCTTTTCTGATTCTATGAGTCAATGACCATCTATATATAGAAATTTATATATTATTCATTTTATGTAAAATCCCCAAATTATTTACACTGATATAGTCCAATAATATCTTGATATTATCATACACAGACATGCACATAAGGACACACAAAGCCGTGCAGCACCAACCATTTTAGAGGTGGTGAGCCTGGGAAATGGCACAAAGATATCATTAATCTGCAGAATATCTCTCCTCCCCTCACCCCCCTTTCTCATAAAACCTCATTAGGATGAATCCTTCATAATGCAGGCTTCTGAATAGAGAACAGCCTCTTCTGCACTTTGATTTAGGGCTTTTTCCACTTGGAGTTAAAGTGATTTCTATTCATTCTTGAGTCAGCACAAAACAATGCCAGCATCACATTTCCTGTCTTCCTTCATCCTTTTATCCTGCCTCGGCTGCGTCTATTCTGGGTTCTGTTCTGTGACACTTTGGCAAGAATGCCAGCCATCATAGGCTAGGTGATTCGTTTCCCTCCTCTGAGTTTGCTGCCATCCCTCTTCAACCTTCACCAGTCATCAGGGAAAACATCTATCAATCAGAACGTTACAGCAAGCATGGTGTACACTTCCTCTCAAGACTTCTGTAGGTGGATTTGTCTCTCCCCCCTCCACACAGATATCCCATAACTTGAAAGAAAGAAACTGATGGGATGTCACAAGAACAGAAATAGCCTTAAAAGCAGGAGGCAAAACATGTGTGCTGTAATCATGCAACTACTGTAGTTAAGTCCTGAAGAGCAGAAGCTCTAAAACTGTCTAATGCTGGGCAATTGACTCTTAGTTCGTGTAAGTGAGCTGGGATGGGGGTGGTATGAGAATGATTGGAAGTGACAAATTTGGGAAAACTGGCAAATAAACAGAAACACCCCCACCCTGCCTTTTTCCTCAACAGAATAGCAAAGGACGGCTTTCTTCTCTTTGTCCTTGCTGGAAGCTGGAAAATAAGCAGATGTCAAAACACAGGTATCTCTCTCTCTCTCTCTCTCTCTCTCTCTCTCTCTCTCTCTCTCTCTCTCTCTCTCTCTCTCTCTCTCTCTCTCTCTCTCTCTCTTCTCTCTTTCTCTCTCTGTACAAGAGAGAGAGAGGTAGGGATGGAAGGAGAGAGAGGCATAAACAATCTCAGCAAGCGTAATATTAATGGAAAAGGCAAAATTTGAGAGAGAAATAGTTATGGTAGAGACTGGCTGGTGACCGGTCCATCTCTCAATACTTCCAAAGGCCACCTCTGATCAGGTTATGGCATGGTTTCTTCCGCTTCACTGAGGTTTTCAAATGGAGTCTCAATAGTCATGTATCATGGTAGAGGAGTAAATCCTGCAGTGTGTAGGGGATTGGACTTGAAGACCTTTTAGGTCCCTCCTGATTGTATGATTCTGTATTTCTATGATCACAACTATAGCAGGCAAGCTGATGTCTCAAGGGAACAGATAGCTAAGCATAACAGATTTTACATACTATACATTAAAGTTGAAATTAGACGGTGGTGGACTAATAAAGACAATACTACTTTTATTCTGCTACAGCTAATGACTACAGAGCTTTCTCACTCACAGGCTGGAGGTAAGATCCTGGGATTAAGAAGTGAAATTCAGGTATGATCACTGTGTATTTAAATGCAAGTGTGGACAGCACTACAGGCGACTAGGTTTACCCATTTACTAAACCAAAAAACCCAAGGTTCCAAACTGTAATGCTATACTCATACACAGTATGAGATTAGTAGCCAAAATCAAATGAAATTTTGGCTTAGCTTGATGTGTATGCTTTCATATTAATCTATAATGTGGCTAAATCATGGCCTATTGAATAAATCAGAAAGAAGACAGGGTTATCCTTGAACATAATAATAATAATGGCTTCTTTGGTCAATTCCTAGCTGTTTTTTTTCCCTTTGAGTGCTCTTGTTTTACACCCCAAATTTGGGCAGGCACAAAAGTAAATCAAGAATAAATCAAGAAATTTACTTATCGCATTGAGCAAAAGTTGCATTAGGTAAATCAGTAAGAGGCCACAATTTCCAATGGATTCATTGACCCATGTTAATTCATTGACCTTCTCATTCTCAAATATGGCTAACTCAAAAACAAAGCAACCATTTTACAGTTAAGTGTAGATTTGGCCATTATGTCGATGCCCTATACAAAGTGAATATGAAATATGAGTTCATTTCACTCTAAATACTAGGTACTCCATGGCTGAGTTCACAAATTTCATTAAGCCATCAAGTGTTTTGTTTGGTTTTGGCTTTAGTGTGTTACATGAATTGAGCTCCTTTACAGCTTTGCATTCTACATCAGACATGTCAAACACAAGGCCCGGGGGCCGGATGCGGCCCACAAAGTGGTTTCATGTGGCCCGTGAAGCCATCCTGGAAACAGTGAGGGAACAGCCCCCACTGCCTTGGCCCTGGCCCGGAGACCCTCCTTCTGCCAGAGTCCCTTAGATCTGTCCCCACTCCTGCCCAGGCCCCCATAGGCACCCTTGATGCGAACGATGTAGAGCTGGCCACACCCACCCAGTAGGCCACGCCCAGCCTGGCCATACCCACCCGGCCCCCTGAGGGCAACCGCAATGCTGATGCGGCCCTCAATGAAATTGAGTTTGACACCCCTGTTCTACATGAAGCAGGCCATGTTCTGTAAATCTTGGTAAACAGCCCGCTGCACAGGAATCCAGAGAGAGTCCCAAAGAGGTCACATGGGGTTGTGATGATGTCACTCATATGAGCTCTGTGATGTCACTTGTTCCCTGTGGGCAATCCTCTTAGACTGAGCTGTGATTCGACTGGCTTGAGTGTGTGTGTATGGGAATCTGTTCTGTGCCACTGATTTCTGAGCCTCTCTCTCTCTTTTCTTCCATCAGGGGAAAAAATATCCAAGGCACAGCAGCTTGCCAATAGGCCGCCACCCTCCCTTGCCTTATTACTGCAACCAGCATGTGCTGCCACAACAAGATTAAAATGATTGCGCCATCATTTGTTTCATATTTAATAAACAATTGGGAGCAGGTTTCCCAGCAAGCTGAGTCTATCAATCAAACTCATACAAAGTCCCCCTTTGAGCCACCACTTCCAAAAAGAAAACAAAATTGGACTAATTTATTATTCATTTGTTCATTAAGTCTGTATTAACCAGATATATTATAAAAGAAAGCAGAATTATGCCTTTTGATCAGGGAATTCTCTGTCATGAATATTCATAGCTGCCATTTTGCCCCCCTTGCTACTCATCTGCACATGTGGCATCTATTCTGTGGTGTTAGGGGGTCATACAAGCACCTCCAACAAAGCCAATCTTCAATCTCAGCATCCGTGATATTAGTGGCTGACTACACCATCCATATTACTGCTGGTTGGCTGCTAGCTCTTCTAATGAGGGAGGCACTGAACATTGCCAAGCTGGAGACCCTGCAACTGAGTAGAACTGAGGTGGTTTCAACCCCACCCAGAGCCTTGTAGGAGTGAAAAGCAGGAGTTTGGACTCACCAGTTTCTTGAATCCACTTTTTCAGTCTGGAGTTTGTAGAGAGTTTAACGGGACAATCAGAGGACCTCTGCATCCAGAACAGTCACCAACTCTATCCATGTGGTTGTCTTTAGCAGATTAAGCTGAAACTGGTTACCAAACATATTTCCTGGACTTTGTGGTCTCCTCTATTACCCAAAGGGTTTGGTTTGCACAGTATACCAAGCCCCAAACAAGCTCACTAAGGTTAAGACAAGCCTCACTTGGCACGTGCGGTGAACAATGAAGCAAACTGTGGGAACAGCCTTTGTGAATATCATTGTCTGTATTTGTTATTGTATTGTAACTCTTAAAAAAACAGTTAGACCTAACATGTAACTAATTAGCTCTTTAGTGGGAAAAGAATGCAATCATTAGGATTCTGGCTGGTGTTTTAAGTGTATTCCTGGCTTCTGGGATCCACTATAGTGTGTGTCAGATTTCCTGGGTAAACTAGATAAGCAAATTCTACTTTATTGTAAAGCGCTACATTAACAGAATCTTGCAAGTCTGGAGGTACTAACTTTCCACGAGCACTTTTAACTGCCTGATCTAATCGGGTGGGTTTTCTTCCTCTGATTATTAATCTGTCCCTCCCCCCACCTTATCTGATTATTTCCTAGGAAGCATCTCTTCCCCTCATCCCCCAAGGTCATCCACACCTTCCATTGCACTGGAGATCAGGTAAAAAAACCAACACATGGCTAAGTCATCCTACACACCCTTTTTGGCATTAAAGCAGCAGCTCTGTATCATGCGTGTGTCATAAAATTCAAGGTGGCTGCCATGACTGAAGTTCTGCCCTTTTTTTAGGTGTCTTCCACATGCAGCAGATAAAAAGAGACTAGGGCTTTGACTCTGTGGTCAAGGCCACCAGCTTGACTTTTCTTACCTCCCTTACACATGCCCCTGCTGGATTGAAACTCAGCAGTTACAGGAGTTTTGTGGTAATATCAAAATTCATAGTAGCCAAATTCCAGTTCCAATATGGCAATAATAACAAAGGAAATACTGTAAGGTGGTTTGTTTTGTGTGTATATGGATGGGTGGGTGGGTGCGTCCCATGTTGCATTTAAATAATAAGGCTGCATCCTAAATTGGATAATCACAAGATGCTCATTTCCATTTCCTGTTTTCTATCCTGGAGTCTCTGGATATTTTGAGCTAATTGATACACCTAGAATGTTAAGTGTCTTGGGCATTGTCACAAAATAGCTATAGAGGGAGCTGTTAGTTTGGAAAAACTCTGCATATTGGTCACAGTCAGCCATTCAGAAATTACCCATTTCAAAGGAGGATACAATTTTGTGTATGTCTGCCTTTTAGTCGTGGCGACTGCTTGGATAGGTGCATACAGTTTCCCTGCCAAGATTTCAGAAGTGGTTTGCCGTTGCATCCTTCTTGGGGCTTGCCTGGCGCAAAGTCATCCAGCTGGTTTTGTGTGCAAGGTAGGACTAGAACTCAGAATCTCTGGCTTCTAGCTCAGTGCCTTCTGCTACACTAAACTGGGTCTCACAGTCAGCCATTCAGAAATTACCCATTTCAATTACGATGGATACTTGGGGGAAAAATCTGGGTCAGAAATGTAAAATTTACACAGGCACAAAACTTAAGAGAGAACTTTTATAAAATGTTTTATAGATGGCATTTAGATCCCAAAAAATTAGCATGTATGTATCCAAATGATCAGCCTAAATGTTGGAGGTGTGGTTGTGATGATGCAACGTATTATCTATCATATATGGTGGACTTGTAAAAAGGTTAAAGCTTTTTGGATTAAAATTTGGTGGAATATGCAGAAGATATTTAAGAAAAAGATAAGGTTTTTTCCACAGTTGTTTTTGTTGGGTATTATTACAGATTGTACTGTGATAGAGACTAAATTGATGTTGCATTTAATAACGGCAGCAAGACTTTTGGTATCACAATATTGGAAGAAGGAGGAACTGCCTACTATAGAAGAATGGACTTTGAAAGTTTCAAACTTGGCAGAAATGGCAAAAATTTCAGCATATTTGAAAGAACAATCGCAACAGAGATATATACTGCAGTGGAGAAGATAGATTGATTATATACAGAATAAATATGGGACTAAAAAGTTTCATTTAGCATATGAATGAGTATTAGTATAATTATTAGAATTATAAGATGTGTTATTATTTAGTTATGTTTAAGGGAGTTAAAGTGCGATAGGATTTGAAGTTTAATTATAGTTAAACTTCTCAGGGTACCGCCGGTTAAGGAATGCCGGCGGGTTATTCCCAGGGGAAGGGCGTTCTCTGTGGGCGCGCCGGCCCTATGGAACCAACTTCCCATGGAACTCAGGACTGCCCCCAACCTTCGCTCATTTCGCCGGGACTTGAAAACCTGGTTCTTCGAGCTGTTTGGCCCAGACTGAGGGGTTTTAATTTAATTTAATTTAATTGAGTTTTAGTTTAACTTCAGGGATTATAATTTAATTATAGTTTTAACTGATTTTAATTTTGTATGCTATGTATTTTAATTTTCCCTGTAAACCGCCCTGAGTCCTACGGGAATAGGGCGGTATATAAATTTAAATAATAAATAAATAAATTTTAGTTTAAGTTTGTTAAAGGCAATACCCTGTATTCAGCTCTGGGAAGTCGGGGGGGGGAGGGGGAGGGAGGGGAATTGGGGTTATGTTTTAAATGTACTGGATAATGTATTTTATGTTTATGTTTAAAAATGTAAAACTTTAAAACTCTTTAATAAAAAAAGAAATTACCCATTTTACAGAAGGATAAACTGTGGTTAAACTTCATGAGTTGTTTCCCTCCCCCCTCCAACATTGCATTTTGTGCTAATTATGTTAATATTAGCCAGGTTAAGGGCCAGGTAATTCACTCCTCCTCCGATTGTGATCCTGACTAGTTTTGATGCTGCAGTTAGGGTTTATCAAAATCATGGATGAAGCAATAAGGGTTAAATTCTTCTTTGTGTGTGCAGTTGTTCTAAAAAGAATGAAAGAAGTAAGGAAAGACAAATAAATTAACCCAGTTCTTAATGACACATTTAGTCTTAATAGTTTAGATGGAAAGCTAGAAAAGGGCATCTGATTCTCAACCTAAATGTTTCAACTCTCTTCTTCTAGTTACTAGTATGAGATGGTGAGTGGATTATAAGGCAATCTCACAGCCTCCCCGATGATTATGGACTGTTGTGATAACATATTCAAAATGAAATTTGAATAAGAGAGAGTTCAGGGTTTCTGTAATTGATTTGCAGAGTTTGATTTGAAATATGTTTACTCACAGCTAAATCAAGTTGGGTTGTAGAGATCACATTGCTGGTATAAATGGGTATTATTTCTTTTTGGCTCTTTCTTCATTAGTTTTATATTTCCTGATTTAGCAAACATGTTAAGTATTATTGATTAGAAGAAAACAGTTATTGAAGAATACCTGATCAAGTTCTCCTAAAAACACTAGGCTAAGTAAGTCATCTGCCTTACCAGTATATTGAAAATAGTTTTCCCCTTAATTAAGTAGTATTTATTTAATTTTTAATTTGTTTATAATACTGTAGTAATTATATCTTCTCTCCTTCAGCATTCAGGATTGAAATATAATAATTTTTCTGCAGGGCTGCTTTGATTTTAATTATTTAGTATCTACTTCTAAATTCTTTGTGATGGAAAAGATGATTTGAAGGTATCATATTAGATACCCAAATTCACTTTTAAAATGGTACTTCAAACATTGTCAGTTTCCTTTGCAGAAGGGAAAGAAGAACTGCCAGGAGGTTGTGACTATTGACTTCTTTTTCCCATTACGGCACCTAATATTGCTTTGAACAGGAAGCTTGTTTGGAGCTGGCTAGATCCAAACAGCTGGTTGGTGCTGGCAGTCAATAGGAGGACATGGAACAGAAATGAGCCACAGGGAGGGTGACAAACTTTTATTTCATACCTACCTTGACAAGCAACAGAGCAGCTAACATGTGCAGGGAAATGAGTCAGCCAACTTTTACAGCTGTTTCACTGTGACCCAGTTGTCCAACTCAAGTCTGTTGCCTAAGATATGCAGAATGGCAGCTTCTTTAGGACAAAAGCCTGGGGAGATGTAACATTATCCAATCTCTAGCTGAATTGGCTTGGATGTGGAAACAAATGCGATCTCTTTCCAAGACTATCCCTAGTGATTTTACTTTATTATATTGTTTTTAAAGGATGTTCTATGACCATATGGAGAGGTGGGGAATGGGGTTGTTTCATGCCTGACTTCTGCACATTCATTGTAAATTCCCCTTTGTATACACAGAGTGATTGCTTCAGTAGTCAGGAAATGAAGAAAAGTGGGGATCATGATCCTGTGGAGAAAATCTGTGGATCGAACATGTAGCTATCAGCTCACTAAAGTCAGGTGTGTTAAAGTCCCTTCTGTTATCTCATCTAGAATATTTGAAAGAAAAGGGCTAAGTCATGTGAAAATTCTCACAGACCTTGCCTTTCAGACTTCAGCTATGACTGAGCACTCAGTGGTTACATTCATAAAACATGCTAAGCATTACTGCTTCCCGTAATCCTAGGTCATTATCTGTGTTCACACAACACTCTATATTGTGAACAAAGGAACTGTACTGTCGTATGGCACAACATGGAAACCATTACCTATGCAAGGGTCATGTCCTCCTCTTCCCTTTGTCTTTTATTTTCATTTATTTTATTTAAGAAATTTATAAGGTTATTTGTCTCGTAATCTATGATTCAGGGTGGTGTAATTCAATAACTTTAAAAAAAAATCAAATAAAACGTATTGGTACAAGAAAGGGGAATAACTCTGTTATAACAGCAAAGATATGGCCAAGGGTTGATCTAGATCTAGAATTGATCAACTTGCAAGTCAGATTAAAATAATAGAACTTAATCAACCAGTTTTCAGGAAATGATTTTGAGCACATGCCCACTGTGGAATGAAATCAAAGAAACTGTTAAGGATGAATTTTACAGGAGACTTGCAAAGGCCAAAAAACAGAAGAAAGCAAACTGGATGACAGAATTAACAGTAGGAATTGCCAAGAAGAGAAACCTAAACCAAGAAAGCAACTTAACCAAGAATTTACAGAGAACTGTTAGAAGACACAAAGAACAATATTAGAGGAACATCAAAGATGGAAAAACAAGGAAAGTTTCCCAAAAGATGTCAGAGTTCAGAAGCATTTCCATCCTTAAATGGATGCTAAAGCACATGGATGGACTAATTCAAAACAAATCAAACAAGATGGAAAAGCTATATGGATTTGGGTAGTTCTTGGGTTATGACCAGTTCAGCAACCACTCAAAGTTACAACAGCCCTGAATGAGGGGGGACTTACAACAGGTCCTTGGAGTTCCAGTCATTACAGTGTCCCCATGGCCATGTGATTGCAATTTCCCTGCTGGCTTCCCACAAACAAAATCAATGGGAAAGTCAGCAGGAAATCAAAAGCTGTGATCATGTGAGATTCTTGCTTAACCTGAGTGATCCTCATTTAACAATGGTTACTGGGACTGCCAGAATTGCTCTTGCTAAGCAACAGCACAATTTACATCCACATCATTTAGTGACAGAGTTCCCTGTCCAACTACAGTTGTTAACTGAGGACTACTTGTATAATGAAATTTTGTTCATCCAAAATACCTTAGAAGATAATCTTTATTAACAAGAATCTCTAGTATTAGCAGATGAAGTGATATTAGCATTCCAGTCATTACCAAGTCTGAAGCATTCAGGAACTGATGAAATATCTACAGAAATACAGCAAGCAACAAGAGAAGAATCAGTAAATTATGCTGACAAATTTGCTGTTCTGATAGCTGAAAATGCAAATGATCTGGAATTTTTAGTAATGAAAGTCAAGAAGCATAGCAAAAAAATGGGGCTATGACTAAATATAAAGAAGATTGAACTAGTGACAAGAGCAACCAGTCTTAAAATTAGCAATGCAGATATCGAAATGGTGGATAGCCTTTGCCTTTTAGGATTGGCTATCAACTGTAAAGGAACCAGCAATCAAGAAAGATACCACAGATTGCACTTGCACATGAAAGTATAACAATGCAAGCCTTGAAAAAGATATTCATATGCTGGACTATGTCTATGCCTACAAAGTTCAAAATCTTCCAGGCAATGATTTTCCATGTAACACTCAATGAAAGCAAAAGTTGGAGTCTGAAGAAGTAAGAAGATTCCTGGACATTCCATGGATAGCCAAGAAAACCAAAACAAAAAGAATGGATCATAGAATAAATCAGATTTCCTATTTGATTCTGGACACATTACATAAAGACCTAGCTCTCTTGAATCATTTATTAGGCAGGGAAAGATGAGAAGAAATAAGAGGATGACCATCAGCAAGGTGGATGAACCAATCCCCTCCTGATGGACAGGAGAAAACTCAGATCTTTCCAGCTCTACAAAAGGCAAATAGTCAGGTCTGTCTGAATTTAAGAGTGAGGGGAACTCCTTTTAAAGGGCAGGCACAACAACAGAAAAGCATGTTTATAAGATCCCATGAGATGACACTGCATCAGAAAGGGAACCTGGAACTTGCCCAATGTGTACAATCTAATGGGATGGGAAAAAAGTTAATTGGAGTTAGGTAGTTCCACTGATAGCCCAGCCCTTTGCCATTTATAGGTGATAACCAGCTCCTTGAATTGGAAGCTGGAAGCCTACAAGGAGCCAGTGCAGCTTGCAGAGTGGTGATGTTACATGAGCATTTTGAGGTACGTCAATAACTGCTCACACTATTGCATTCTGAACCAGCTGCAAATTTTAAGTGGTCTTTAAGGGTACCCACATGTACAGTGCGCTGTAGTTTGTCAATTGGGAGGTGATCAAAGTGTTGTGTAGTGAGTTCGTTGCGCAGGAATGGAGATGAGGCAAGTGAGTTCAGCAATGGTCATGTTTATTTGCTTGCAGGATCTGAACTGAGAACTGGGCTGCAGCCTGCAGCAATTTATAGCCTGGCCCCTAGGCGGCAGCCAATAGATTTAAAGCAACCCATTGCCACCTAGGGGCAGCCAATAGCAGCACTGGAGACGGGGAGGCTGAGTTGCTGGAGAGCCGTTAGCTAGCTCCAGCTTACCACGTGGTGTTACAATTGAGCCCAATACATAACACAAAGTATGATGGACTGTAAGCAGAGCCTCCTGATCCAGAAATGGGCTCAACTGGCATACAAGATAGTGTTATAAAGTCATTCTGGCCATAACTGCTACCTGCTCTTTAAGCAGAAGTCATAAGTCCAAGAGGATCTCTCAACTATGCATAGGGATGTACTGCAGGCCCACGTAGAACCAAAGATATTTAATCTGGATCCTGGGGGCATTGGGGTACAACTGAATATCACCAGCATACTGGTAGTGTTGAACTCCCTCTCATCCAGCAGTTTCATATAGATGTTTTTTTTTAAAAAAATGATGAGAGTGGACCCCTGAGGGACATTTCAAACTATAAACCTCCCATCCTCATCAACCCCAAGTGGAGAAAGGAGGAGAACTCCCATAAAGTTGTCCCTCCCACTCCCCTAAGCCAGTCCATTTTCAATAATAATTAAGGGTAATGAGGGATCAAGAAAGGACAGGAGGGACCATCTTCCTGCATCCATAGAACAAAGATAACAAAAGGTGTAACCACTGCCATCTTAGTGACATATTTGTCTAAAACCAGACTGAAAAGAGCCCAGGATAATCCATTTTCTCTAGGGCCCTTTGAAGCTGCAACCCAACCATCTTCCCTAAAAAAGGAACCGTGGACAAACATTGCCCAGATCTATTAGATACAATGATGGTTTTCTGAGCAGAGCTGATGGAACCACCCCCCTTTTTTCTCTCCTTGCTGGTTTTGCCTGTCTCTTCTTTTACCACCTGAGCTGTTAAAAATGAGATAAATGCTATAGTTATTGTCACTTGTTGTCAGCTATCTTGTATAACTGTTGTCAAACAGAATCATGGTATACAAAACTCTCCTTCAAAGTTTCATTTAAGTTATTTAGTAGAACAGAACAGAACAGAACAGAACAGAATAGAATAGAATACCTTTTCCAACAGGCCGAACTGGACTGATGATAAGGGTTTTTAATTATGTTTTAATGTTTTTATTGGTTTTAGTGGGGCTTTGTGATAGTTTATGTTTTTTTAATATCTGTATTCTGTATTTTATTGTTGTTAGCCACCCTGAGTCCTTCGGGAGATAGGGCGGCATATAAGTCCCATAATAAATAAATAAATGAATGAAAGAATGGAATAGAATAGAATAGAATAGAATAGAATAGAATAGAATAGAATAGAATAGAATAGAATAGAATAGAATAGAATAGAATAGAATAGAATAGAATAGAGCTGGAAGGGACCTCAGAGGTCTTCTAGTCCAGCCCCCTGCTCAAGAAGGAGAACCTATACCATTTCAGACAAGTGACTGTCTAGTCTCTTCTTAAAAATCTCCAGTGATGGAGGGCCCACGATTTCTGAAGGCAAGCTGTTCCACTGGTTAATTGTCCTCACTATTAGGAAATTTCTCCTTAATTCCAAGTTGCTTCTCTCTTTGGTCTGTTTCCAATTATTGTTTCTTGTCCTGCCCTCTGGTACTTTGGAGAATAATTTGACCCCCTCTTCTTTGTGGCAGCCACTCAAGTACTGCAATACTGCTATCACGTTACCCCTGTTTTTTCTTTTCTTTAGACTAGCTAAACCCAAGTCCTGTAGCAATTCTTTTTTTCAAATAATATTTTATTGATTTTCTCATTTTACAATTGGATATTTAAAAAGCAACGTGATGACTGGGTTAATCAATAGTTCAATAGTGTTCCTAAATCTTTAGTATAAATCTCATGTTACTATCAAATATTTCCTCTTTTTCCATTAATATCTGTTATCTCATATTGGGCTAGTACAATTCTTATTGTTATCAACTAAATAAAAACATCTTTGTTATAATTATCAATATTTTTTAGCTTATACATATCTTAATTGCATTTGAACTTAATCCTTGTATACAATCAATGTCCTGTTATTGCTTTTTTTAGGGTTTAATTTCCCATCAATATTCAAAGTAACACTATTATTTATGATTTCCAAGTATTTTATGTTTAGGTGACCAAACGTTTCCCTTATTTCAACTTCTCCCTTTTCCCCTTTTCATATCAAAGTCTAATATCTTATCTAATATCTTATCTATTTGATTATAACATTGCTCTGTTTTCTAAAAGTTATCTATTTTCCACCATGTTCAACCATATAATTAATAATACAGTATCCCCTCTAATAAATCAAAACTATTATAGGTGTGGTCTGGGTTAACCAAAAACCGTTCTTCATATGTTTTAGTCTCCAGGCCTTTGATCATTTTAGTTGCTTTTCTCTGAACTTTTTCCAAGGTCTCAATATCTTTTTTGTAGTATGGGGACAAAAATTGGCTGCAGTATTCCAGGTGTGGTCTCACTAGGGTTTTATAGAGCGGTACTAATACTTCGCGTGATCTTGATTCTATGCCTCTGTTTCTACAACCCAGGATTGTATTAGATTTTTGACTGCTGCTGCACACTGCTGGCTCATAGTCAAATGATCATCCACTAAGACTCCAAGGTCCCTCTCACAGTTGCAGTTTTTGAGTATTTAGAACATAGGGACACAAAGGAAACTTGTTCCATAAGTGAAGGCTAAAAAGTTGAACAAGCTTCCCCTCCCTTACCCACTGCATTTCTGGAATCTGCTATCTAGACTGTAACCTAGTGGTCTCTGAAAGAAACCCAGCAAGATGATGTAGAACAGGGGTGTCAAACTGTCAGCCCGTGGGCCAGATGCGCCATCCAGAAGCCACACCCACCCCATTGCTGGCAATGGCAAAACAGTCCCGATATGTCTCGTGATATCACTTGACGTCGCGAGTTTGACATGTCTGATCTAGAAGGACATTATGTTGGATAGCACCAAAAGTGCTGAGAATTTTAAGAGGACCAACAGAGACACCTCCCCAGATTCATATAATATAAGCTGACCACGACTATCTCAATCAGCCCCCAAGGCAAGTCAATTGCAGCTATGTAGTTAATCTTGGATGATTGTCAATAATAATAATAATAATAATAATAATAATAATAATAATAATAATAATAATAACAATAACAATGTCATGGTGAAAAAAAATGGGCATATGGGATTTAAATCCTAAAGTACAAAAGCCTCAACTCTTTGTATTCCACAGGTTGAAAATGTACTAACATTAAGTTCATATGTTTCACATATGCTCAAATAAAATGGCAAAGTCCAACTGAACAAAACTGATCCCTTTTACCAAAACATATACTTACATAAAGCAAACTAATGATGGATGAGCCTTATAATTTCTTCTTGAATCTAGTTTGAAAGTAATGTAAAGATTGTGTGCAATGTTGAATGGTACAAGGACAAAACATTCAGGAAAAGACCTTTTTCCACTGTTGTGCTATTTAATCCCAGCAAGTCACTAATAGCAAAACTCAATGTTTGCTATCTATTGATTGGTTACACTCCAGAGATATATTGGTGCATTG
The DNA here is from genome assembly GCF_947247035.1 of Vipera ursinii. Classification (NCBI taxonomy): domain Eukaryota; kingdom Metazoa; phylum Chordata; class Lepidosauria; order Squamata; family Viperidae; genus Vipera; species Vipera ursinii. Next base: position 67,190,992 of record NC_139513.1, read on the forward strand.
CAAGATCTAAATCAAAACAACTATTTGGTAATTATTTTCTTTTCACATAGTCCAATTTCAAATATTATTTTTGTCAGGATTCCATAACAGGATTCCAGGCATTCTTTCAAATCCACTGAAGTCCTGGGGAAATTCCATCTGTTCCTTTTCACTGCATATAAATACTTCCAAAGAATGAATCAGAGTCATAACTAGGTTAGAGTAATAAGCATACCCCAGCATAGCTGGATCATTGTAAGGGACAGCATGCAACTGAGGAGTACCATGATCAAACACACACACATCCACATACAGTAAAAACACACACACACAAATATATATATATATATATATATATATATGTATGTGTATATATATATATATATATATATATATATATATATATATATATATGTATATATATATATCTTTGGTCATTCGGGTTTTTCCCCACGTAGAATTGAAGGTGTAAGAGCGACGTTTCGACGAAATCTCATCTCCCAGAAGAACGAAGCTGAAGCCACCAGCCTGAGGATGACGGATGAGATTTCGTCGAAACGTCGCTCTTACACCTTCAATTCTACGTGGGAAAAAACCCGAATGACCAAAGATCTACATACAAACACCCGCGAAAACCTCAGAAAACAAATATATATATATATATACACATGTAGATATACATTCATATACATATGATGAATATATAAAATGGATTTTACCCTGGGTTGTAAAGCTTATTCTTCAAAATTACTCCAAAACCTGTGCATGCTAGAGACCGTCCACTTACAGTGTAGTATTATTTTGTTATTTAGAGAGGCTCAGGCAATTAAAAAAAACAATTTACTAAGTTATCTGCATGTGAACTTGTGAACTGGAAACATTAATTGAATGCACCAAGATCTAGTAAAAAAAAATCCTCTGTGGCATGTTGCCAGTTTCCACTGAGCAATCTGGGGTGGAATTGCTTTGTATGACAAAAAATTGGGATAGGACTGAAAAAACAACAACATGGAGATGGGGACAGAAAACATTGGATTGCTAATAATGTTGTCGTTTGAATGGTGTGTTTCTTGGTTGAAATGAAAGACAGCAGCTGCAGGGGGGAAAAGTGTTTTGAAATGGCAGGTGCTAGTAGACAAGAATGGATCTCTCTCTCTCTCTCTCTCTCTCTCTGTGTGTGTGTGTGTGTGTGTGTGTTAGTGTTTATAGTTGTGTGTGAGTTGTAATTAGATACTGAAGTAAGGATTTCCAATGGACTCTTAACAGTGATTTTACATACCCTGTCTCAAGCCTATATGGTGGTCTTTAAATAGAACAGTGAAATTGTGCTACTTCAAGGGTTAATTTGTACCTGCTTTTGACATTGAGAGCTGTCTGGTTAGAGGATATGTAAATGCTTATCTCCGCTATCTCTTGACAGTTCAAGCTGAAACTGCAAGATGCACATTTTGTATAACGTTCTTTTTAGGGTTTTCCAGCTTCCATTGTTTCACCATCACAATTCATCTTTCAGGTAATCTCTCCTGTTCCCATTTTAAAAATAAGGACCTGAATCAATACAGCTACCATGTTCCTGAAAGATAAAGGTAGAGGAGCAAGACTTGCCATCTAAAATCTTTGTGAGGCTCCATCTGCCCGTTAATGATTGTTCTGATGAACCTCTTCAAATTAATCTTCAGCATCTACATGGACTGGATATCACCACTGTACAGGCAAACATTCAGATAGGGATAGAACTGAGCAATGTGCTGCAGAAAAAAATAGCGGTTGTGTAGCAAATCAAAAGCACACTTTCTTTAACTTAGGGCAGGCCTGATTTCTCCATTTCAATATGCCTTGAAAGTGGGAGTTGGATTGTAAGCTGCAGTACTAAACTTGCTTGTTTAAGAATCCTTTCAATCCTTTTATCTTTCAATTATCCATTTATGACTTCTATACTGCTTGCCATATGCTGCTCAAAGTGGTTTATGCTAATATTATAAAATATAAAAACAACAATAAAAATATTAGAACCCAGTCATTAAGTCTGATGGGAGAAAAACTAGAGCCAAACAGAATAATTGATCCTGCATTCATATAGAGAGGTTTCAGAGGGTAGTTGCCATAGATGCCCCACCCCCACCCCCTGGGGAATTCCAGAAGGAGGGCATTCCAGGGTTCAAGTGCCACCATAGAAAAAGCCTATTCACGAGCAATAGCAAGATTACTTCTGTCAATCTCAGTGTATGCTACAAGTGCTACTCTGATGTTCTTAGCAATCACAGAACCACAGAGTTCAAAGGTCCATCAAAAGTCATCTGGTCTAATTCCTTGTTTAGTATAGGACCAGCTAAAGCACTCTTTGGTACATGGCCCTCTAGCTTCTGTCTGAAGACCTCCTGGGAAGGGGAATACTTCATAAGTGTTAGATACTGGGTTCGTTGCTTGATTGACGAGACTAGGCGAGTGAGTTCAGCAAGAATCATTCTTTATTTGGTTGCAGGAATTGAACTGAGAAACAGGGCTGCGAAGGCAGCTATTTATACCCTGGCCTCTAGGTGGAGGCCAATAGGTTTAAAGCAATGGTGGCGCTGGAGACGGGTTGTCTGAGGAGCTGGGAGCTGTTAGCCAGCTTCCCTGCTTAAACAACCTTCCAGCAATTAACCCCATGTGATACTCTTTAGTAAGACAAAAACCCAATATATTACACCCCTCCCCCCTAGAATGTACACACATTATAATAAAAAGGGATGATTACAGCAATTACAAGTTTTACGGGGATACAAAAGAAGTATGCAAAAGTACACATTTTTTGTTTGCTAATACAGAGACTCTCCTGGCTAGTAACAATTCAATGACACAACATTATAGCTCAGTTATTTTGGAACAAAATCTTGTAAATACGTAGGAGGCTTGCAAACCCTTGTGGAATGCCTGGGAGAACCGGGCACTCCCCAGTCTACCAGCTTGCCTGCCGGGCTGGGTAGACCAGGGTCCATAAGTTCAAGTGAGTCTGGCTGACTCAGAATTCTCTGGCTGGCCATTCCAGGTCAGCCCACTCCAGTCTAATCCTTCTGCAGAGTTAGCACAGTGGCTGTATTGTTCTGGTTGACTTTCTCCATCAGGGGCCCCATGTTGCATTCCCGGGCTTTGCCCCCCTACCTCCCCATTGCTCTGACTGCTTGGGACCTCAGAGCATATGGATTGATTGACCTGGCTGCCGGTTTGAGGTCTGTGGATGGGACCTGGAATGAAGTCCTCGCTTTGTGGCCGTTCTGGAAAATGGTTCCTAAGCTGATTGATATGACGATGAATGACTCACCTGCCCCCTAGGCCCACTTCGTATGAGAGAGGGCCTGATGTTTTGGTGATTTTCCCTGGCACCCACAAGTTCCCATGCCCATAGTTCCAGGCCCACACCCCGTCACCCACTTGAAACCCTCTCGGGGGTCTTGGGCAAGAGGCCTCAGCTGCCACCCAGTCTGGGTGCCACCTGTCCAGTTTTGTGATTAGGCACCTCCCCCAGCACAGCTCTGCTGGGCTTTTACCCGTTGCCATGCACGGTGTGGAATGTTGGCAGAGCAAAAAGTCGGCCAGTCTGTGGTACCAGTCCCCAGTCACTATACACTTCAATGATTCTTTTGTGGTGCGCACCATTCGTTCGGCTTGACCATTACTGGATGGGTGAAATGGAGCCGATGTCGCATGCCTAATAAGGTTTGCCCTCAGAAAGGCCTGAAATTCTGCCGCGGTGAATTGGGCCCCATTATCGGAAACGACAATGTCCGGTAGCCCGTGCATTGCAAAGAGTTTCCTAAGCACCTGAATGGTCCTAGCAGTAGTCATATTTGTGATTGGTATAACTTCCAGCCATTTAGAGTGGCTGTCGACCACTATAAGAAAGAGCTGTCTCTGAAAGGGCCCAGCAAAGTTTATATGAATCCTCGACCAGGGTGTGTGTGTGTGTCCTCCCACCTATGGACAGGAACGTGCGGCATTTCAGGCCTAGATTGCTGACAGGTGTAACACCTGTGTAACACCTGTGTACTTGAGCTTCAATGGCTTTATCCAATCTTGGCCACCATAAATAGCTTCATGCCGAAGCTTTCATACAAACAATACCTGGATGACCTTCATTAAGCGATTGCAATACCCTGTCCCTTAATGAGGTGGGAACAATGACCCTGTTCCCCCATAGAATACAACCCTTATGAGCTGAGAGCTCGTGTCTCCTAGTAAGTAGCTCCAGAACTCAGGGCCAGGGCTTTTTTCTAGCCACCCTGTGTGGACCCAAGATAGCTCTCTGCTTAGAGTTTTGTCTGCCGCCGTTTCTGCGGTTATGTCCCCCACTTGGAGGGGGAACTCCGGTAAGTCCTGAATGGACAAAACGTGGGCTGCTGGGGCTGGATCTGGCTCAATTTGAGGCAGTGGAAGCCTGCTCAGGCCATCTGCATGGCCCATATCCTTGCCAGGTTTGTGAATTAGCTTAAAGCTGTAAGCCAATAAAAAAAATGGACCATCTTAACATTCTAGGGGATAAGATGTGTGGTGTCTGTCTGTCTGTAGTGAATAACTCCAATAGCGGTTTATGGTCTGTGAAGACCATGAAGTCCCTGCTGTATAAGTAGTCATGGAATTTTTTTTACTCCAGTTACTATGGCCAATGCCTCCTTATCAATTTGTGCATAATTACGCTCAGCGGAGGACAGTGTCCTCGAATAAAAAGCAATTGGGACTTGAGTCCCATCGTTCTCCAAGTGACTTAGGACAGCCCCCACCCTGTATGGGGATGTGTCACACGCCAGGCATACCGGCATTGATTCCTTAAAGTGAGTGATCGTAGAACTGACCGACAGTAGGGCCTTCAATTCCTGAAAGCTTCTTTTGTGAACACTAGTTCACTTCCATGCAGTATTTTTGTCCAATAGCCAGTGTAAGGGCTCTGCCACTGCAGCCTTGTTAGGAAGGAATGCATGGTAAAAATTTAGGAGGCCTAAGAATGCCCGAAGCTCCCCCTTCATTTTGGGGCTGGGTGCCATCTGAATAGCTTTCACTTTTGACTCAGTAGGGTGGATGCCATCAGCATTGATACAGAAACCCAAGAACTCAGTTGAGGTGACTCCAATACTACACTTATTCTTTTTAAGCTTGAGGCCTGCTTCACGCAGCCTTTGAAGGATGGCTCTGAGCCTCCTTGCCAGCACCTCAGTGGACTCACTGGCGATGAGCACATCATCGAAATAGAGGCAAACCCCTGGAATGCCCTTGAGCATTCATTCCATAATGCCTTGAAAAATGCCAGGGGCGACGCTGACCCCAAATTGCAGGCGTTTTACCTTAAACGCCCCCCTGTGGGTTACAATTGTCTGTGCCGCGGCTGTGGCCTCATCAACAAGAAGCTGTTGGTAGGCCTGAGCCAAATCTAATTTTGCAAAAATTGTACCACCCTGCAAGGACGCCAGGATGTGGCTTACTACTGGTACCGGGTACGCATGCTGTTTGAGTGCATGATTAATTGTGCATTTGTAATCGGCACAGATCCTGACCTCCCTATTGGCTTTTAGTGGCGTGACGATTGGAGTCTCCCATTCACCCCCATCTACTGGCTGAAGTACTCCCTGTTCTATAAGTTTATCTAACTCAGCATCTATCTTGTGTTTAAGAGCAAATGGCACTCTACGAGGTTTAATCCTGACTGGCACTACAGTAGGATCTAGTTTAAATGTTATTGCAGGGCCTGTGTATGTCCCCAGAGCTGAGTCAAACACATCTGCGAATTCCTCGTATACTGTCACTAGACTCGCGACTTGCATCCAGTTGATTCCGGTTACTTGGATGCCTAGCGCATCAAACCAGTTGAGCCCGATCAGTCTCGTTCGCTCACCCCCTACTACGACAACATCCAGGTGCCCAGAAAACCCCTTAAATTTAACGGCTAGTGTGGCCTCACCCTTGACTGCGACTCTAGCATTCTGGAAGTCAGTTAGTATAATGTCAGATGGCCTCAGCTTGGCCCATCTCTTGCTGCAATTGCAGATGAAATTAAATGTCTGCAACAGAACAGAAATAATGGAAACGGCTGAGCCATCTTGCAAGGGACCCCTTGTAGTTCTACCTGAAGTCTAAACTTCGGCTTAATAGGGCGGCGAGCTCCAGTGCGGCAAATGCTTCTGCGGATGGAGCAAAACCCTATGCTATACTGTCTTGGGGCCCTGGTACCTCTCCTAATCGGAATGTCCGACTGGCGATTCGAATGCCGGTCCCTCTGGCAACCTCTGCAGATGGACGCGATGTGACCAGTCTTCCCGCAGGCCCAGCACGTGGCTGTCCGGAACCTACAGTCCATGCGTTGGTGGTGGCTGCCACACCCTGGGCATCTAAGGAAGGGATCTGCCTTGTAAGTCGCTCCTTGTTGCTTGTCGCTGTGACGCTGTTGGTCGTTGTGTCTTTGTAGCTTGTCAACTTCTGTGTTGTCTTCAGGGTCTTCTGCGTGTTCGGCATCCTCGTGGTGGACGACTTCCTCATGCTGTGCTGTTTTGGTGGGCCACATGGCTCGTACGGCCCTGCCGGCAGCTTCGTCCACCATGATCTCTTTCAGCGCATCTGGGAACAACAGAGTCTCTTTGGCGAAGAGTTTTTGTTGTAACTCTTGATTCCAGAGACCGCAGACAAGTGGGTCTCGGAGCCTCTCCTTGACGTCAGAGAACTGGCACAGGCGTGCCTCAATGCCGTAATGAATTCGGACACTGTTTCACCTTGTTGCTGAACCCTCTGTTTGAACGTGTGGTGCCAAGCGATTACAGACAGCTTGGGCTGGAAATGGTCACCGAGCCATTTCTTCAAGTCTGTGAACATTACGGACTCCAATGGCATTGGCACGAACAAGTTGTCTGCGATGTTGAACGTGGCTGGGCCGCACACACAAAGAAGCAGCCTTCAGGCCATCCTCAGCAACTTGATTCACGCGTAGATAGTTCTCGACCCTGGATAGATACGAAGATCATCTTTCCAGGTGAGCCATATCAAATTCTTCCAGCTTTCCGACCTTTGCCATTTCTGCTGGTCTTCGTGGCTGGGGCTCGTTGTCTTCTTGTCCTGCTCCTCCGTTGCCCAGGGACTGGTCCTTTGGGTGTGTGGTCGCTAGCGTGGCTGTGCTAAGCTGACCGCTAGGTGAGTTTGGCCTCTCCCCTAGTGACTCTTCAGCTCAGTTGGAGGAGCAGGATCCCACTTTTGTCGCCAGTGTTAGATATTGGGTTCGTTGCTTGATTGATGAGATGAGGCGAGTGAGTTCAGCAAGAATCATTCTTTATTTGGTTGCAGGAATTGAACTGAGAAACAGGGCTGCAAATGCAGCTATTTATACCCTGGCCTCTAGGTGGCGGCCAATAGGTTTAAAGCACCCTAGAGGCAGCCAATGGCAGCGCTGGAGATGGGTTGTCCGAGGAGCTGGGAGCTGTTAGCCAGCTTCCCTGCTTAAACAACCTTCCAGCAATTAACCCCACGTGATACTCTTTAGTGAGACAAAAACTCAATACATTACAATAAGGCTACCTATTTCACTGGTTGATAGCTTTTACTGTCAGGAAATTCTTTCTAATATCAGATTTGAAACGGCTTCTCTACAATTTCAGGTCACTGGTTCTAGTCCTATTTTCTGAGGCAACAGAGAATAACATCCAGTCAGATGTTTATGTAACAAACATTTAGAAATTTAGAAACTACTTACACATCTGCCCTTAATAGTGTCTTCTGCAAAGTTAAATATAAACCTTTCCCTGAATTCTTTCCAATTTGTCCATGTCTTTTAGATGTGGTGTCCAGATCAGGACACAGTATTCCAAACGATGTTTTGTTGAGGCAGAGTAGAGTGGGAAAGTTCCTTCCTATGCTCAGGACTGTATGCTCCTGCTAAGACATCCCCAAAGAGCATGCATGCTTATTTATTTGTTTGTTTATTTTCCACCTTTATTATTTTTTTACAAATAATTCCAGGTGGGAGCATATTCAACATACCTTTCTCCTCCTATTTTCTCCACAACCACCTGTGAGGTGATTTGGGTGGAGAGAGAGGAAATGGCCCATTCAGATTGTGATCTGTTATGACACAAAATCTTTTCACATGTACTACTGCCCTGCCACCTACCTTCCTTCCTTCCTTCCTTCCTTCCTTCCTTCCTTCCTTCCTTCCTTCCTTCCTTCCTTCCTTCCTTCCTTCCTTCCTTCCTTCCTTCCTTCCTCCCTCCCTCCCTCCCTCCCTTTCTGGGGTTTTTTTCCTTTTAAATACCATTTAATACTATTAATTTTGGCTCAATTTTCAGAATGGTCTAGATCAGGGATGTCAAACTCGCAATGTCATGTGACATGTCGTGAAGTATCGTGACTTTTTCTCCATTCCCAGCAATGGGGTGGGCACGGTTTTGGCATGATGCATCCGGCCCGCAGGTCAGCAGCTTGACACCCCTAGTCTAGATCTTTTGAGTTTTCTTTTTCACTTCTAAAACATTAGCTGTCTTCTTAGGTTTTTATCATATGTAAATTAGATAATCATTTTCCCAATCCCTCCATCCAGGTCATTAATAAAACTGTTATACAGAGCAGGGTGCAGGACAGAGCTCTATGCCAATCCCCTCAGTACTTATTTCCAAGTTGATTTGAGGCCATTTATGAGTAGTGCCTGAGTGTGGTAATTTTTTTCCATTGTAATTCGTCTGAAAAATACATTATTTAGCCCATATGTTACCATTTTATTAATGAGACTATCACGAGACTCTTCACTGAATGCTTTGTCAACATGAAGATACATTATGTCTGTGGCATTTTCTTCAATCTATTAAATTAGCTATCCTGTCAAAAAAGGAGATAAGATTAGTTGGCTTGACTTGTTTGTCACAAACCCGTGATGACTGCTGTTAATTATTGAATTCCTATCCAAATGTTCACCATTATGCTGTTTAATCTGCGCTCCAGGATCTTACCCAGTAGACATCAAGTTGAAAAGTCTGTAATGTTATGTCTCCTTCTTGTTCTCTTTTCTGAAGCTAAGATTATTTTTGTCTTCCAGGCTAGTTTTCCAGAAATTCTCCATGAAGACAATGAGTAATTTTGTGATCACCTACCTTATTTCTTTCAGTATCAAAATATTTCATCAATCTGACCCTGGAGATGTGAATTTATTTAAATTAATCATGTAATATTGTAATAACCATGTAATATTATCTAGCCTGAGCAGTGGTTCCTTCTGTCCACTACTGGCACAACTGTGGCCAACTGGAGTTTCATTTCTCTTCTGAGAGAAAGTAGACTTAAAATAGGAGGTAAGGTATTCTTTCCATCACTTGTTAACAAACAACCAGATCTACAATGGTGAAGGCAGTCTGTCAAATTTATTGACCCCAGTTATCAAGGGCCCTTATATGTCAGAAACAAAAACTTCAATCTGTCTAATTGGCAGACAGTGCAGTTGCTCCAACAGCACTGGAACATATGCAAGACTGGGCTCTCCATTCATTAATCTGGCTTTCCTGTTCTGCACCAGTTACAGCTTCTGGATCAAGTTCAAAGAAACCTTACAATATTGTAAATATGAGTTTACTTATAGGGCCATTTTGAACATTCAGAAGGGGTTTTTCGTGTAGCATGTTGCTTGGGCAAAACACCATTTCTTGAAACCTTAAAGCATCTGTGTCATTTGGAAGCCTTCCACGTCTGTTTGAAATCTGTCCCTGTTGTCTACAATATTTATGGTGGGACTGACAGTCAATTGAAATGACAGCTGAAGACCATCTTAGATGCAGCTTCATGAGTTTTAAAAAGGAGATAGCTAGTGCATTGCATCAGGAGGGGCATTTTGTTTAACAACTCACTTGGAAAGCACTCATTTTGAATGTTTGGCATAACCCTAGTTATTAAAGAATAAAACAGCCGTGGCCAGGCTTTGTCTGTCCACCAAAGGAGTAGTCAATGTACTAACTGAAATGGGCAGCCCTGGCCAAAAAGATCATCTTGGTCCTCAATGACAATAACAATGATGACTATAGAAACACATGCTTGTCTTTTCGGGAGCTTTCAGTCCCCTTTAAAACAGTCAATCCAAATCCCAAAAGATAATGATGAGGTTCTAAGTTGAAATTCTATCTACACTTTAACTTGGAGAATAAGCCTTGTTAAAACCAGTAGATCCCTATTGAAATGGAGGGATGTAGTCAAGTAAATGTAAGATTTCATCAAAAGCTTTTTTTTTCTTTGCTAAAAATGGATGTGCTGAAAAAGTATATTAACATGAGCAAACACAGCCCATCCACCAGTGTTAAAACAGCTGCATCCTTTGGAAAGCTCTCCTGGTTGCTTCAGAGACCCTCTGGCCATCCTCCTATCTGTGTCTATGCATGCACTCTGGTCATGGTTTCACCTGAACTGTTGTCGCTTCAATGAGTTTTGCAAAAGGTCCCTTTCTGATGCTTGCACAGCTCTGTTAAAAAATTTGGTTTATCCTAGGATCACTGGCAGATGGGTTCTTCTGTTCCTTCCTCAGGTTTTTATGTAATAGCAGCAGAAGTAAAAATTTTAAAAAATAAAAGGAGAAAAATATATACCGTAGATCAGTGTAGTTATTTCTACATAACTTGCAGACAATTTGCTTACCCCTAATAGTATGTAACGTTAATGATGGCTCCATCGTAAGGCTATTTCAAACTCTTTTTTATACAAACAATTGGCATGTGTACCTGGTATGTTAGGATCAGGAGAAAACTTGTCCACATGATTGGGCAAGTTTTCCACATCTTCCTAAGTCATGATGTGATTTCTTTTCAGTTATTATGTGAACCCATCCATTCTGTATTGTAAACTGTGGGTTGTGGATCTGCACCGTCTATCCAAACTGGCATCCTCCACTCCTCATATATGGATTTTGATTTCTAGTTCTGAGCTTCAGACAACTGTCTGTAATTATTAAGATCATTCAGAATGTTCTTTCTTTTTGCTAGAGTATTAGCTGCTGTGACATTTGAAATATGGCCAAATCATCAGTACACTTATTACTTAGAATGGAATTCTGGCTCTGGAGATTTAACTTCACTCAACGTAAGTAGGTAGTCTCTGACCGCTTTTCTATCAGCCACAAGCTTCAATCCTACCCTTTTCATTGTGCCCTTCACTGTTTCTGAGTGGCACATATATTGTCATGTTTGAGAAGACTTAGTCAAAACAGGAATGGAAGAGCTCTGTTACCTATTATTATTTTTCTATCTTCATTGAGCAGCCTGTGTAGTGATATTTTCTTTTACCTTTTATTTGAACATAACTGAGGAAATCCTTTTTATGCTTCTTCACACTTTTTCACAATCTCAGTTCATTATTTAGAGACTTAAAGATGTTTGGAAAATAATTTTTTGTGCATAAACCAAAGGAAGTCCATTTATGATCTGGGGTGTCAGCAGGCATGTAGTGGTCCCATTCATTTAACATACTAAGCCACAGCAAATATCCATGCTCGGTTTGAATCCGACTAAATCCTTTCAGTGTGATCACGGATATCCAGCCATAGCTTCTGGAATTAGAATAGAGCAGTTGCCAATAGCCTGATTCAACTATTCCCATTGGATTTTGTGGAGGGGGGGGAAAATAATTTTTCTGCAGCTCCTAGTCTGATTAGGCCAGGTTCCATCTTCCTTTTGTTTATTTCTTCCTCCACATTAAATCTGGTCCCACTTTGTCCAATTTATGGAGTTATCTTGATTCTGATAGATGGACAGAGTACCCATTGTATAAGTGTCCAACTTTCCTTGGGAGTTGGAAAAAAACAGTGTTACTATACGATAATCATACCTCTTCATTTACACCGTTCTTCTGTAAATCAGATGAACATAGCTTGTGGATGCTACTTCACAATTGCCTTAGAGATCTTTGAATGTCCAAGACAAAGCACTGAAATAACTTGATAGATAAATAACTTGTGCAGTCAGGCATCCTTACAAAATCCTTTCAGATTTCCTCTATGTGTCCACTATCTGTTCTCTGGGGAACACTTGGTTAGCCTTCCTGCCAGCCAATTTACCCATTAAAATCCCCATGCTGAAAAGAGGTGACAGTATGAAGTTGCCTATTTTTTTTTCCACCCATGGATTTATCTGCATGAAGGCCTAGAAAATCTGCTCCCCTTATGTCTATTGCAAGGATTAATCTACTGAACAGAGAATGGAACATTTGTTGTTTCCACAGTGTGAAAAGCAGCATATGTCTCAAATTTCCACAGATATGGAACAATGTTAGGAGGCAAATAGGTTGCCGAGTATTGCAGATCCTGAATGTATGAAAAGAAGTTTACGAAATTGCAAGGAGGACAATAGAAAGGTCCCTTTGTGAGGAACAAGATGATGCCATACCTATGGTTGGTTCTCTATCAGCCCACTTGTTTGTATGTATACATTACTGCATTTGACTGTGGTTTCTGAATTTGATAAGACCTCTCTTAGTCTGGGACTAAATGAAAAGCAAATGGAGAAATAGAGTAAGCACAAACAAAAACCAAGGAAAAGATGGAAGCTTTCAAAATGGTGAACAATCTCTCATAACAGTAACAATAGGACAAGTATAATAGATTATATTCTAGGAAAAATAAGTTGTTGTTTTTGCACACAGTTGTTAACTGACTTCAATAATTCAGTATCATTAGGTTCCTTTCTAACAGAAATAGACAAAATCTGGAAGAAAAATCTATCTATGGCTATTAGAAAGAAAGAGATCCCATCATGTTTGAGGGCATCACATCTCTACCTATCCCCATTATTAGAATGAACATCTGGGGGGGTTTAAACATTACCTTAATTTCTTGTTGGAGCGTTCCTGGTGGTTGGAGAAAATGATGGTCTAGACTCTAGAAGAACCTTCCCACCTTTGGGAATCTATAATTGTGTTGAATGTCCACCTTGAACAACATGGCCTTTTGGCCAGGCTAGCTGGGGACTGTGAAATCCAATAGTTTTGGAGGACCTGGGCTCAACTGTTTCCTGCATTTGGGGTCTGAACACAAAGAGTTGCTATAATTTTCTACAAGGTCTCCCTTCCTTAACCTGAAGTCTGTTTGCAAAAGGAATTGCAGCTTGCATTGTGCATATGTATTACACATTCATTTTTGTTAATAAGAATTTGGCACAAAAGAAGGTGGACAGGTTTTGCTCAGTTGTGTCACTGCCAGTGTTGGAAAACTAGGGTAAGTGATGGCTTGCCTGGAATACATTTTTGTGATTTTTTTTTAAATTTGCGCAGTTAAAAAAAACAGATGGCAGATTCCTCAGTTATTTTTTATTGAGTTAAATATTTTGTAAGCCTTTTTTTAAAAAAAAGACAGTTATGGCTTATGCTGTTTAAACCATGATTAATATTGCTTTATGCACCTTAATTGTCCCTGATACGTCATGCATTCTTTGCTGACCTAAAAACAATACACATTACATATTGGGAGCCAACATCAGGTTACTTATAGCACAGGCTGGTTCACATATATTCTAAGCCAGATTTTTTTAAACCATGATTTATTAAACATATCATAATGATATGTTCAATAAAAAGTTTGCACAGAATACTAGGTGTTTTGTGCCTTTGGTGTTGTTCCTTATGCCCTTCTGAGCTGCGTTCATGTATTGGCCAGTATGGTCCTATAGCTTGGTAGCTATGATGTCTGATACGATTTTCCATGTTGTGGGGAAGCAGGTTATTGGTCAGTAGTTGGATGGTGCTGTTCTCTTCTGGGGCTCTTTCATGATCAACAAATTCCTCCCTTGTATTAATCAGTCTGGGAGGGAGCCTACTGCTCTAGCAGCTGGTTCATCTGTGCTGTTAGGCGTTCATGCACTGCTGTTAGTTTCTTTAGCCATAGGTTTGGATCATTGTCCAGGCCAGATGCTATCCAGCTCTTCATGTCCTTGATCCACTATTGGATGTCTGCTACTATAATCGTAATTGGTTCCTGTCTAGGGAGATTGTTGTGGTCTGATCTCAGGTCCTGCAGCCTCTGTACTAGTGTTATGTGTCTCCTCTTTCTCTCATATGTTCTTCCAACACTGTTCAGTTTCTGCTCTTGATGGCTTTGCTATTAGTATTTTGTTGCACTGCAGTCGGGAGTACAACTTGGATGGTTCTTTGGAAAACAGGTCATTCATCTTCGGCCTTTGATTCTCTAACGTATCTCCTTAGCCTGGTAGCCAATGCTCTGAACCTTCCTTAATAGTCTCCAGAGCTTCAGATGGAGTCAGACCCTTGTATTTTTTTTCAATAGTTGAGACTTATACTTAATCTTCATATCCTTCACTCTTCTGTAGTTCCATCAACTAACTAATTTTTTCCAACTTGCCTTGATCTTAGCCTCTAACTTCATTTTGGGGCAGATGGGGGGAATGTACTGCTTTTTTCTTGATTGTGTAGCCAAGCATATCTAGGATGACAGCAGTGGCAGTATATACCATATCATTGGTTTGAGTTATGCTGGTAATAGTAATTGTTGTGAGGGCTGTATTGATATCTTCTAGCATACTATCTGATGCTACTTCTTCACTGAGCCTTCTAACCTGTCTTGGGAGTTGACTATATCTAGAATATCCATGATCTTATGACTCATATCAGCAGCTGTGCTTTGTAATGGAGATACAGTAGTGGTAGTGATGTTCCAGCTTCAGATGTTGGCTGTATATCCAGTTGTTTTTCCAGATCTTTTTGAGTCTAAAATGTAATGAATAGTTGGTCTAACTCAAATTGTGTGAGACAGCGTCCTCTCTACTACGTTGAAGCATTGGATAACTGTTTCTCAATTAATATGAATGCAAGTCTTCTGTCCATCCATAATTCCCTCATACTTTTCATAAATCCCCTCTCATTAGGTATACTGTTGTAGTAACATCCCAGCAATTCCAGTTTCTCTTGTCTTATCCATGTATGGTTTGTTCCAATAGGACACTTATCACCAGATTGTCCTAGTTCCCCAACATCTCATGCAGACCTTGTTAAGCTGGGCAACATCCAAGCTGGTATGACTCTCCTAGTTCATATCACTCTTATGTTTGGAGAAAGACAGCTTTGGGGGGTGTCTTTGCCCAAGGACCTCTGCTGATAAAGTAGGTACTATCCAGGACTTGAACCTTGGTCTCCCTTGTCAAAGGTGGTGCTCTAACCATTATGCTATCCAGTTACTCCATATGCATAGGTATATCTGTATAGATGTATGTATACATATAAATGTTTGTGTGTGTGCCCCAAAGTAATTATGTGTAGTCTCTTCAGAGAGAAGAAAAAGAATTGAGTATGAACCCTCAAGACTTATCAATCAGTTAATTCCTCCAGGCCGTTATTTCCATTATTTCCTTCTGCATTGGAGTTCTCTGTTTCTTTAAGGAAAGGATTAGGGATCTCCACCAGATTCAATGGGATTGTCAGATGTGAAGTTCTGAAAGAGCCTTGAGCAGCTGTTCAGCAGAAGCTGGGTTGGGAAGGACCAGCACTTTCCTGCCTTACTGGGTTCTCAAAAGAATGTGGATTGAGATCCTTGAAATTTTACTCATGCAGATTCACTGGTCGACTGAGAGAGAAGCAGAAAAGTGCAAGTCTAGTCTTCTTTCAGACTTTGGGGAAGTAGATTTTCTTTGTTTTGCACATTTGTGGAACTTTCTGTGTACATATACAACTTTCCCTTCAGGATCTGATCCAAAGCCTTCATTGCATATTCTGGTCCTGATTAGCTTTACTTGTCCACAGGAAATCTGTCAGGCTTTACTAGAATGATACCTGTGACAGCAAACTCCTAGGCAGAGAAACCAGCAACTGTAAACAGTAAAATGCTAGCCATGTATGCTATATAGCAATCACAACATTCAAATTGTAGTCTCTTCTTTCTCTTATACACCACGATAGGTTGATAATATCTTGTTTCATACCAGGCAAAACCATATTAACAACTTATGGGTCAATAGCAGGTCAAGCCATATACTTTTATATTTTCAGCATACTGAAGTTGACGATCAACTTCTATTAAGCATTCTTGAGGTGTCCAGTAAACATGAAAGATATCAGATATTCCAACTCTTTATTTCAACTTTTTGTTTACTTCAGCAATATTATTTGTTTATAGAAAAATACTATAGATTGAGAATTGTCCAATGCACATGTCAGTATTAATAATAGTTCATGTACATGGACCAAATTGTGAAATCAAAAGGTATTTGTATCAAATATTCTGTAATTCCACATTTATAAAGAAGCCTGATTCCTCTTGCAATAACTCAGATGACCTAAAAACATGATCAGTAATACATTGATTTAAAGTATTAGTATCCTCATTCACTCATGATAGCCCTTCCCACATGAAAAAACAAAAAACAAAGAAACCCAACATTTTTCAAATTGTCATTTCAA
This sequence comes from Vipera ursinii, assembly GCF_947247035.1. NCBI lineage: Eukaryota > Metazoa > Chordata > Lepidosauria > Squamata > Viperidae > Vipera > Vipera ursinii. Next base: position 67,207,351 of record NC_139513.1, read on the forward strand.
AAGGTGTCTCTCATGTGAATAGAAAATAAAAATTATATTTCCATGTCAACACATTGTAAATTTGTCTTGCAGCCTTTAATATTGTCAATGCAGTAGAATTCTGGCTAAAGTGGAATTAAACCTTTGCCACCATGTCAAAAGGGTCAAACAATAACTTTTAAATGTGCTCACCTTGTTTTTTTGCTGTTATGTATTCACTTATAATGCACATTGTTATGTATTCATTATTTACATTGTTAGGTATTATTGTAATAGAGATTAACAGGGCTGAGGTAAAAGCCGCGGCAGCTTTTGACAGCTGTCAAAAGCTGCCGGACAGAACTACGCAGGCGCAACCGACTGACAGTTCTGCACGCGCCTCCACTGACAGCTCCGAGCTGTCAAAATCTGCCGGCTCCGATTGGAGGAGACGAACGGCGCGGGAACCAGCTCAGCCCTGATTGGCTAACCTACTGACAGCTGCCAGTATAAATAAGAGCCATGTTCTTCTGTTGTTTGCCTGGTTCGGAATAAAAAGTTAAATCGTTCAACTCGCTGTCTCGCCTGCTTCTTAACTAAAGCACTGGCGACGAGGATGGGATGCCTGCTTGCCTCAGCTGAAGTCACTACCTAAGGGGAGAAGAGATTTTTTCCCTTAGCCCGAGCTAGTCACTCGCTGAAGTCACTCGGAAGCCGAACTTCCATACAACGCAAGCAGCTGCACCCACGGTTTACAGACAGCATGACGAACCATGGCCACATTCGAGAGTTCAACACCCGCCACCCAGAATGCTGGGAATCTCATCTGGGCCAGGTAGAAGGATACCTGGTGGTAAAGAAGATTACGGACGACCGGGCCAAGGCAGCCGCCCTCCTCTGGCTCAGCGGGCCCGCTGTCTATGACGCCGCTGTGGGAATCTTCACTCCTGAACCGATCGCCACTATCTCCTACGCCGATCTTACCGAGGGGCTGAGCAAATACTTCATGCCCATCAAGTCAGAACTCTTCTGGAGGGTAAATTTCGCCCGAAAACTACAGCTTCCTGACGAGCCAGCAAATGACTTCATAACCCGGGTCAGACACGCCGCACGACGGTGTCGGTTCCCGGACTTAGAAGACCGAATCCGGGACCAGATCGTCATAGGGCTCAAAGACGAGCGGCTGAGGAAGAAGCTGATCGCCAAGCCAGAAATGACAATGACCGATGTGGCGAGGGAAGTCATTGCATACGAGGACAGCCACGGTGACAACCGACGTTCACCTGACAGCGGGCCCAGTGGGTCTGTGCACCAGGAGGACGGCGGGTTCAGCGGTCCCGAAGATGACGACGTCTCCATGGACATCGATGCGGTACAGCGGCAGTTCGAAAAGCTCAGGCTGCAACGCAACTACATAGGGGGGCCTGCCAACAATCAGAGGGGCGCTAACTTCCAGCCAAACAGGGCTAAGTGTGCCAGCTGCGGCGGAAGCCACCCGAGAGCAACGTGCCGGTTCCGCAGTGCCAAATGCCATGGGTGCGGAAAGACAGGTCACCTCAAAGCCGTGTGCCGCAGCCGGAGCCGAGAAAATCTGCATGAACTGGAGGTGACACCCGCAGGTATGAGCCAACACACACCCAGAGCCAGGCACAGTTCCAAACCCCTAGTGCTTAATGTGAGGGGAAGGGCGGGGGAATACACAGTCCACAGCACTCTTAAGCCCAAAGTCAAGGTGGACGTTCTGATTCATGGAATCCCCTGTGAGATGGAAGTGGACTCTGGGTCCTCCGTCTCACTCATTTCGTGGCAAACCTACAGGGACATTTGTAACCAAAGTAGAAAACGGCCCGCCCTTCGACCCACCAAACTCCGCCTAGCTGACTTTCAGAAAACGCCCATTAAACTCCGGGGAAAGGCTTCCGTCCCCGTGGAGTTCAAACAATTTAAAGGATCCCTCCCTATACTAGTGACCCAGGAAAACAGAATCAGCCTGCTAGGACTAGACTGGTTCGAGGCACTAGGGATAGCGTTGACAGGCGTCAACGCCATTCAGCTGTCAAACTTAGAATCCGTCTGCCTTCAATTCGCGGACGTCTTTGACAGCTCGCTAGGGAAGTACACTGGACCGCCTGTATCGCTTAAACTAAACCCTAATGTAATGCCTGTCAGAATCAAGGCAAGAAGAGTTCCCTTCGCCTTGAGAGAAAAAATAGAAACTGAGCTAGACCGATTAACTAACTTAGGAGTCCTAGAACCAGTAGAAGGGGCAGATTGGGAGACACCCATAGTGACCCCAATTAAGCCAAATGGCCAAATAAGATTATGTGCCAATTATAAAGCGACCCTCAACCGCGCATTAAATGCCCATGCCTACCCGGTCCCGGCTGTCAAAGACATCCTCGCGGCCATTAAGTCAGGCGCCATTTTTGCCAAGTTAGACTTGGCGCAGGCGTATTTACAGCTGCCTGTCACCCCTGACACCGCCTTAGCTCAGACAATCGTCACCCACAAAGGAGCATTTAAAATTAACCGCCTTCAATTCGGCATCTCTGCAGCCCCGGGGATCTTTCAAGAAATCATGGAAAAAACACTTAAAGGGATCCCCGGGGTCTGTCCATATTTTGACGACATCCTAATTGCAGGGGAATCAGAAAAAGACCTAGCTGACAAATTAACAAAGGTGCTCCTTAGATTCAGGGAGGCTGGCCTCAAATTAAAATGAGACAAATGCTCCATCAGGGTGCCTTCAACATAGTTTTTAGGATTTAAAATTGATGCTAAGGGAATTCACCCCACTGAAACAAAAATTAAAGCCATTAAAACAGCACCAACCTCTAAAAATAAACAAGAACTTCAAGCCTTCCTAGGGTTAGTTAATTTTTATCATACCTTCCTGCCTCATAAAGCCTCCATTGCTGAACCCTTACACAGGCTATTAGATAAAGGCAAACCCTGGAACTGGTCATCTGAGCATGATAAAAGTTTTAATCTACTAAAAAACTTACTCACCAGCAATGCAACAGTAGCCCTGTTTAACGAACAGCTGCCCTTATGTCTGGCTTGTGATGCCTCCCCCTACGGCATCGGAGCGGTCCTAAGCCACTTAACTAAGGAAGGAACGCAGACCCCTGTAGCGTTCTATTCCAGAACGCTGTCAAAACCTGAGCGTAATTACGCTCAGATTGACAAAGAGGCTTTAGCTATAGTGGCTAGCGTAAAAAAGTTTCATGACTACCTATACGGCCGACCCTTTACCATTTTTACGGACCATAAGCCCCTATTAGGACTTTTTACAGTAAACAAACTAACCCCACAAATATTATCTCCACGCATCCTGAGATGGTCTACCTTTCTGTCAGCCTATTCATACAACTTAGAATACAAGCCAGGGAAATCCATGGGCCATGCTGATGGCCTTAGCAGACTGCCCCAACCGATAGTCAACCCAGACCCAGCACCAGCTGGAAGGATACTGGCAATCTCAGACCTGCCAGAATGCCCATTATCTGTTAAAGACATCTCTGCAGCCACTGCTGCAGACAAAATTTTAGGCAGAGTCTTAGGCTATGTCACGTCTGGCTGGCAATGCACACCCCCAGACCCAGAATTCCAACCTTATATTTCAAAGCAAAACACCCATCAGGGGTGTCTATTATGGGGCAGCAGGGTAATCATACCCGACAAACACAGACTCAAGGTGTTAGAGAGCCTCCACGAAGGTCACCCTGGGACCGTCAAAATGAAGGCTCTGGCCAGAAGCTATGTCTGGTGGCCAGGATTAGACAAGCAAATTGAAACACATGTAGCCGGCTGCTATTCCTGCCAATTTGTTAGAGCCGCCCAGCCACAGGCTCCCATACACAGATGGGAAACTACAAAGACACCCTGGTCTCGTATCCACATAGACTATGCAGGTCCATTCCAGGGACAATCATTCCTAATAGTCGTGGATAGCTATTCGAGATGGCTAGAGGTGGCACCAGTGACTAGCACAACTTCAACAGCCACAGTACAAGTTCTAAGGGGGTTGTTCGCAACACATGGGCTTCCAGATGTTATAGTTTCCGATAACGGCCCCCAATTTACTTCCTACGAATTCCAGAGTTTCACAACGGCGAACTCTATTAGGCACACCACCACGGCTCCATTTCACCCATCCACGAACGGCTTGGCAGAGGTGATGGTGAAATCAACCAAAGAGGCACTGCGGAAAATCATCTCCGGCAACTGGCACCGTAGACTGGCTCAATTCCTTTTATCACAACACACCACCCCCTGCACAACTACTGGGAAGTCTCCAGCAGAGCTTCGCTGGGGCAAAAGATTAACTACCAGACTAGACCGTCTACATCCTGACAGATCCCCTCCAGACCCAGAACTGCCCCTCCAGCATAGAACTCTCAGCACAGGGCAAGCTGTCTGGGCAAGGAACTACGGGGGGGGCAACAAATGGACACAGGGGGTTGTCATTGAACAAACGGGCCCCCTATCATACATCATAGACATAGGACACAATTCCCACATCCGCAGGCACATCGACCAACTCCGAAGGCGCAGCCCGCAAAATATGGGGGAAAGGGGGAACGACGAAATGCAGGCAGAAGCCCCACCGCAAACACTTTCACGCTGCAACACCCCCGATCAGAATGTACCACTTCAAGACCCCACTCCAAACGACGCTGAAACGACGGAACCATGCCCCTTGACCCCTGAACCAGTCTTCGAGTTGCCTGGGGAAAAGGAACAACCAGCTGAAACGACCCCCCGGCGCTCCAAAAGGATAAAAAGACCCCCCGCCTACTTACAAGACTTCGAATGGGGAAACCCAAAAAAGAAACAGTTGGGGAAAAATCAACACAATCAGAGGGAGGGGTAAGGGGTGTTATGTATTCACTTATAATGCACATTGTTATGTATTCATTATTTACATTGTTAGGTATTATTGTAATAGAGATTAACAGGGCTGAGGTAAAAGCCACGGCAGCTTTTGACAGCTGTCAAAAGCTGCCGGACAGAACTACGCAGGCGCAACCGACTGACAGTTCTGCACGCGCCTCCACTGACAGCTCCGAGCTGTCAAAATCTGCCGGCTCCGATTGGAGGAGACGAACGGCGCGGGAACCAGCTCAGCCCTGATTGGCTAACCTACTGACAGCTGCCAGTATAAATAAGAGCCATGTTCTTCTGTTGTTTGCCTGGTTCGGAATAAAAAGTTAAATCGTTCAACTCGCTGTCTCGCCTGCTTCTTAACTAAAGCATTTGCCTTTACTCATTTAAAGTCCATGAAAAAATAGGTATCAAAATATACATGAGGTGATAAAACTGGAAATCAGGGAAGGTGAAATCACCATTAAGTATTACGATTATAACTAAGCAGGAAAAAAAAAATCTAGGGGGCTGTGTTCCTGTTTCTTAGTAAAGTATAAGTCTGTTCAAAATATCTTAATAGTATTGAGAAAGGAGCATCTACAAATACATCAGTATTACTGAGATAAATCATTTGGTATATATTCTTCTACAGACTGTGAAAGTTTTCTTGATTTGTTATTCTGAGATATTTAAAAGAATTCAAGCAATGAGTAAGATCCCTATTGTTATATATTCATTACAGCCTACATGAAGTATAAAAGACTTACTTCAATTAATTGAATAGCCTGTTGATTTACCAAACTGTGGGCACAGAACAATCGTAATTATTAATAATATATCATTGACATTTAATAACAGCAAATCTTATGCCCAGAATATCCTTTGATTATCTACTAAGGCAAGCCAATCATTCTATATCAAATTAAATATTAGAAGAGATAAAGGACATCCTTGATGAATTCTATGAGATATCTTGATAGATGAGGAAATAATTCAATTTATGATAACCTTGACAGAAGGATAAGAATACCACATATTAATCCAGCTGATAGAGAAATAAAGTAAACCTTGTTTAACCAAAACCTGTTGCAAAAATTTCCATTGCATCATACCAAAGTCTTTTTTGATTCCATAATGCTCCTGCTGGAAACTTCAATTTTGCTGGATGTATATCCAAAATAACAGTATTCTAATACTGTATTATCTGAGGTTTGTCAAACTTTCATATTTTTCTCGATCATCTATGTGGGGAGAGGCAGGGAGTCACTGTTTTACAGTGATTCTTCCTCTTTCCTACGTGGATAGTTCTAGTCAGAAGTAGGATGTGAGAAGCTGGACTAATGGACAATCCCTTTTGAGATGCCCCAAAGTTCGATCCTACTCTCCCCTGTAGAGGCTTCATTTCCAGGCTTCATTTTCTGCTGACAGTGACTCATTTTCATATCACTATACATCAGATTACTGCAATGCACTTTACTTTGAAGGTTATACTTGGAAGCTGCAATGAGTGCAAAATGCAGCAATCTACATACACACTGGAACACTGCAGCAACAGAACATTTGCCCAGAACATTTGTAAATCTTTTAAAAAAATACAGTTCACAATAATGGTATAAACTGATAAAGGCTTCATTCCTAAATATTCCCAGGATTGCATCCTTTACAGAGGACTGCCCTTGTCCTGGGTAGGGAAACTCAAGTTCCCATAGGCATGTGGAGTGAGAGGCAGGAGGGGCCTGTCCTGCAGATAACGCTTTTCCATAGTAGCGCCTGGCTTATAGAATAACCTCTCCCCAGAGGTCCAATTTGCTTGAAGTCTTTTTGAAAGACCATGAAAACCTAACTTTTCTGCAGGGCCTCTGTGGGTTGCCTGTCTCTGCTATTCAGACAGGGGTTGGTGCCGTTGGTTGTTTGTTCATTTTATTGTATATTTTACAGTTTTCAGTTTTATTGTAAACCTCCAGGAGTCAGCTTTTGATTATGGTGCCCTATAACTATCATATCAATAATAAATAAAATAAATAAAAGATTGGGAGATAGCCTTGAGTTTGGGAATAACTGTGATTGCAAATCAGTGCATTACCAACCCCAGGCGGGAGTTCATCCTGTCCCATTCCTGCTGCAGAACTGTGAATGGCAGATGGCTTCCTATCATCTGGTGATGTTCAGAAAGGGGGAGGGGGACAGAGCCAGATGGTTTAACCAATTGCTTTGCTTAACAGACACACTCACTACACAAAAACAGGACTTCACCATTCAGAAACAAGCCAAGATAGAAACAACAGATGCAGGATAAGAACTGATGATGGAAGCAGAAATTGTTATGCCTCATAGTTTCCTAGTGACTCAGGAATAGCTAGGCAGTATTTTAATTTCAGATTCAAGACCCCAACTGCTTGAGACCCCAGACCTCTGGGGTTATATGTGTGTGTGTTATTTTTTTCCCCCTTTCAAATTATCTTCCTCCTCAGAAGCTATAGGAGAATACACACAATGCCTAGTATTCACTGAACAAAAGCACAAGGAGTCTGGTTAGGGTTATGATTGCAGGGTAATTATTATTGTCACATGTTTTAAATCAGTTCTGGTACTTATTGTTTTCCTGACTGAGTTCACATTATAGATTTATTAAGACTTTACTGTCTGTCTGTCTGTCTGTCTGTCTGTCTGTCTGTCTGTCTGTCTGTCTGTCTGTCTATCTATCTATCTATCTATCTATCTATCTATCTATCTATCTATCTATCTATCTATCTATCTATCTATCTATCTGACTTATCTTGCCTAGAGGTGACTCTTGGTGGTTTACAAACATGAAAAACCAATAAAATATTGAAGCAATAAATACTCATAACAGTAGCAATAAATTACAATTAAAAAGATGGGGAGGAATTACATGTCCTAATATTTGTTTTATTTTTGGCTTAATGTTTTATGTGACCCCCTCATCTCTGGTGATTTGTAAATCATAGTTCATGTCTAATGTGTTATATTAATTTGGCCAATTGTGGACTAATGAAAAATGATGGTTTAGTGATCTCCACTTAATGTTGTGCTTAATGTTGTGCTACCAGCCCTACACAATCCTCTTTCTCTCTCTCACCATACAGTATATATTCTGGAATACTTCTCACTGTATTCAGTGTAGGTGGTCAGGTGTGCATCTAGAATGGGATCCAGGGCATCCCTTTCAGAGAGAGATTATTATTTATTTAATAAATGGCTCAAGGCAGTGAACATACCTAATACTCCTTCCTCCTCCTCTTTTCCCCATAACAACAATCCTGAGAAGTGAGTTGGGCTGAGTGACAGGGAGATAGTACTACTCATTCAACAAGTTCAGCCCAGGAGGGAGCCCTGTTTTCTCCTCCCTCCCTCCCTAGCATCCCAAAGGGCAGCCATTACCCATACTTCGTTTCCTTTCAGCAAACCAGGTGGATTTGTGCCTGGGATGCTTTAGGCAGGTGCCCAGGGGAAGACCTGTGCTTCTGGGTCAATCTCACTCAGATGTGGCTGCTGGATCCCAGAGGGTTCAGCAGCCATGCCTGATGCTGCATTTCCATCTGAATAAGGCATTATTCCACTCAGTTGGCTAGAGCTGTTTGGGATTGTTCTGTGACCCTGCCACTCACAGCCCGCTGTTTAGAAACAGAAAACCCAGACGCTTAATTCTGTGCACAATGGGGGAAGGAGATTAGGCAGCTCAAACACAAACAGATGAGCCCAGATTCTCCTTTTAATCAAAGCATCTTTATTTCACTTAATTGTGTTGTATGTGTTTATTCAGCTGCACACACAACCCCTCCCTCCTCGCGTGAGCAATCAGGGAGTTTTGCAGCCAGTTTGCCTCTGACACCTGCTGGACTAGATGTAGCTGCAGGCTTCCTCTCTATTTACTGCAGTTGCCCTTCAGCCTCTCTTGGCAGGCACCACATTAGACAACACAGGGCATTGGGGGCTTTCATCTTGCCTAAGCTTTCTCCCTTAGAGTATCTCTCCCCCACTGTACAAAACTTTAACTGATCTCCCTGTCCGTTCTCCTCTAGGATAGCATCAGCAGGGCCATTTTGCACCCTGCTATACCTGCCTAAGCTACAGACCAAGGCAGAAACCAGCTCTGGGTCCTGAGTGATTTAGTGAACATATCACCCTATTATTAATGAATGAATTAAATATATATGCCTCCCACCTCACCAATAAGGCAATTCTTTATATGTCTCATTATATGTACAGGGTATGGCTGGGCCAGTTTGAAAGTTTATGTCTACATGTACCAGTTGTACATCTACTAATTTCATTTTTAAATACATCGGCCATGTATATTCCAAGAGTGTGGAATGTCCACTTGCGCTAATGGACTAAAATAAAGGCAATTACAACAAAATTTGCAGAGCAAAATATATATTTTCTCCAATTCATTAACTAACATCTAGACAAATAACAGCATTTTAAACCCAGCACGAAGATGGGTTTTTTTTTAAAAAAAGTTAAAGCTGATTAACTTCATTCAGTATCAGTTTATTATTCATTAAAGTTCAACAAACTCTCCTTGTTAAAAATGCTGCCCTTGGAACTACATTGTAACCATAGTTACTGACAGTTAAGTTTTGCCCAGGCATGTGTTTGTTTGTATGTGGAGGGCAAGAGCTTCATGTCTCTAGATTACAATAATTTATTTTGGGGGTAGAAGGACTGAAATTTGCCTACCACAATTAACATGCATCGTGGGGCCTTTTCCTACTACTAACTTAAGCTTTTATCTACTCGTTTTTGGGTCAGCACAAAAGGAGGCTGGTATAAAATTGGCTGTTTCCATAGCCAATACCCATCTGATCATTTATGTATGTGTTCCAGTGCTCTGCTAAATGGTGTCTTGATCCATGAGCATTCTGCCTAATATGAGCGAAATATGTCAACCCCTCTCAGCATAACATCTGCCGGTGGAGAAAGCCATGATTCAACAGGACTGCAGAATGTGGAGGGTCTGATTCCAGGATTTTGTCTGAAAATCTCTAGATTAGAAATTTAACAAAAGATACCAGGCCAGAAATAGCCCCAGAGATGAGAAAGGCAGCACTTGCCATGACTGCAACTAGCTAGGCCCTTTACAGTAAGATAATTGAAACTGATTAGCTATGTTAATTTGCTCTTGCTTCAGGGTGAAGAGAAAGGCAGGTGAGGGAAAGTGATAGATGTAAGGAACTGAACAATAAGTAACAAAAATGTAGTTCAACATCCCTCATTTCAAAATCATTTCAAAACAGTGCCTCCAATCCTTAACCCTCATGGGCAGTCCAAAAGTATCCCTTTGTTGATAGTTCTTAGCCTGTTAGAGGTCCAAGAAGATCAAAATGGAGGCAGTTCCCCCTCATCCAAGTCCATAATAATGTTGTCCTCACATGAGGACCAATACAATTTGGTCTTATATCCAAGACTGAAGTCTGTCTTCAAGGAGGCTGGAAAATCCATTTCATTCAAGATCCTGTGGACTGAGTCCCATCATTTCTCCATATCATTCCCTTAAAATGGGAATCTGATATTTAGCTAGGATTAAGACAGAAGAGTGTGGACCATCCCCCCTTTCAAGGCGACATTAATCCCCTCCCAAATCCAGCCACCACACCCTTCTGAGTGCATAAATGAGACCCCCCTCATCTTACCAGACTCTGTATAAGTAGAATTAAGCTCAGAGTCAATGTAAATGATTTTATCCACAAAAGAACTTGCAAACGTTATAATGACCCACCATAGGATCATTGCTGTCACCACCACACCACCACCAAGGAAGAAGTAGGCCATTTGTTCCAACACCTATCCTGGTTAACAAAGTCCCTACAGATAATAAGAATAAACATAAGTATGTTTATAAGACCCAACAAGTCACACAGATAATAAGAATAAACATGTTTTCCCATCCTTATTGCCATGGTATACTCCTGAAGATGGGTATGCAATAGGTATCAGCCAAATTCATTGTTTTCCTCCACTCTGCTTTAGATGGTTCTTCACTCATTTTCAGTGGGTTAGGACACTGAGCTTGTCGACCAGAACGTCGGCAGTTTGGCAGGTCGAATCCCGAGTGCCGCGTAACAGAGTGAGCGCCTGTTACTCGTCCCAGCTTCTGCCAACCTAGCAGTTCGAAAGCATGTAAAAATGCAAGTAGAAAAATAGGGACCACTACGGTGGGAAGATAACAGCGCTCCGTGCGCCTTTGGCGTCTAGTCATGCCGGCCACATGACCATGGAGACGTCCTTGGACAAACACTGGTTCTTCAGTTTTGAAATGGAGATGAGCACCGGCCCCTAGAGTTGGAAACGACTAGTACGCATGCGCGGGGGAACCTTTAACTTTACCTTTTTCATTCACTCAAGAACTGTCCTGGGGTATGCAAGGGAGGAAAAGCTCTTGGGGTGCAATCTGATCCAATATCTGAACCATCTTTGTGTTCCAGAATTCAGTGAGATATGTGGCTGGGCAAGTGGCTAGTCTGACATCCCTGCAGAGATTAACTGTACCAATAAAGTACCCACAAATCAGAAAATTAAAAAAAACCCCAAATTTGGCATTAGAAATAATTTGAGGTGTGTGTGTGTGTGTGTGTGTGTGTGTGTGTGTTGATATGTATGAAAGGAAATAGAGTGCTGAGGGAAAATGTGAACACAATGAAAGAAATGGCTACATAACCCTCTCCAAAAATGTTTTCTCCAAGTTAATGATTTACCAGGTGTTACAGGCTATACATAATTTTAAGTTATTAAGGAACAATATTGATGCAAGGGAGAAAATATTATTTTGTAGACAAAATGACAATTTAAGGGTGCTTAAATTGTAGGATGAGATAAAGTCAGGTGACCAAACTGTTGTTGCCAGGCATTGTTATGTAATGTAATGGTAAACTGCAAATCCAACTCAAGAAATACATGGTTATACATGTAAGTAAAATATAGATTCTTAAAGAGCTTTTGCTAAATGGGAATAAGACCACTGGATATGTGCAAAATCAATCTCACTCCTCTTTTTCATGCTTTCAAATCAGTATCTGGACAAGGCAAAGACAAGCCAAGTTCATAACTGGTCCCTGTAGCGAAGGGTAAGGAAACAAATTTCTGAGGCTCAAATACCAGAGTGACCAATCAAAACACAACTGCCAAACTAAATGGTAGGCAGAGGCTACAAACCTGGGAAACTGATATTCTGAGTAATCAATCAGGAACAGGAAGATATCCTTCTCTGTCAAAAGAGCTTCTAAAAGGAGAGACGGCCAAGTCCATTTTGTCCTTGTACTTTTTGCCATCCACTACAAAGGAGATGGCGTCTCTGGCTCCTACCAGGTTAGAAATTCACCCCAGCTTGGAGAAGGGTTGGTGAAATTTATCTGAGCCATTTGCTTCTTTCTGTTCTTAGTTCTCTTTTCTTCTACGTGAATTGTCTGCGTATCGGTCCCTGCGTATTCATGCTTGGAAGATAACTGTGAGTAAAGCCTACAGCACCCATGAGATTTTCCTTTCCTTTTCTGTCCTTTCTCCAATTCTCAATTAGTATTAAGCCAGGGAAAGCAAACCCTCTAGACAGTGGAGCTGCTCAATAGGCAAAAAGTATTAATTGCATGGAATGTGCCCTAAATGGCTCTTTCACTCTCTGATAGGTATTAACAAAACACAGAGAGTTTAGAATTGTTGTGCTGAACAAGTTACCCTTCCAGTTCAAGAGATTCCAAGATTACAGTCACATTTAAAAGAGTAGTTTTTACTGATGTTAACTTAACCATTGATCTGCCAGGGAGGACCTGATATTTTGAAAGTGGGATGCTCAGGCCAGGTGCCTTTGCTATGGAATCCTTGGATGAGTCCAATATTCTATACATTACAGCCTTGGTGGAGCAGTGGGCTAATGCCTCCTTAAGTAACACCAGCTGCCTGCAATTAGTGCAGGTTCGCGTCCCACCAGGCTCAAGGTTGACTCAGCCTTCCATCCTTCCGAGGTAGGTAAAATGAGGACCCAGATTGTTGGGGGCAATTAAGCTGACTTTGTAATAATGCCGCTTGTGGGGTGTGTGAAAGGCCTAATAAGCAGGCATATACATAGAATGAAGGCTACTGCTAAGCTTGTAAGCCGCCCTGAGTCTTCAGAGAAGGGCGGGATATAAATGGAATTAAAATAAATAAAAAATAAATTAATGGAGTAGAATACTATGGGTTGATCACACCAACCACACATGATCCCCATGATCCCTTGCTTCCAACTACTTGAAAGACAAAGTTATCCATATAACAGATGCAGAATCTGTAACGATCATTCATTATGCCCCATATGTCCCACTCACCCTAGAATCAGTGATTTCCTCCTTCCAATGATGAGATTTGGGTTGATTTCTAGCTCCTTAAACTACACAATAAATTGAACCCTGATATTGACTGGGAATGTAGCCTACCATGCATCTTGGCTACTCTTCCGGGGTATCAGGGAAGAAGTTCAAATTGCCTGTTAGTAGTAGAGGTGTGGAGATCATTTTTCCTTGTAAACTATGATGGCAACAGCTAAGCCAGTGTTTCTCAGTCTTGGCAACTTCAAAATGTGTTTACTCCCAAGAATTCCCTAACCAGCATGGAGATTGTCCACGTATCTTAAAGCTGCCAAGGTTGAAAAATACTGAGCTAGACAGACTCTGCTCCCTAAGATTGCTGGAGGAATAATGAGGAAAGGGCTCGAGAATGTCAATCCATTATATCTCTAAATGAGAATGTACATATATCACGGTGCAGTATCTGTTGAGGACTGACATGTGTATGAGTTGTTGTGGTCTCATTCCCCCTATCCTTTAATTTTCATACCTTAAAGGTAAGATTTACTTTATTTATCTGATAAAAAGCCAAAACCCTTTCAGAAGAGCAGTTTCTTTTTCTGGCACATCTTCAGGCTATAGACATCATCTTCAGACAGTGATGTACTTGTTAAAAACATAGTCAAGAACAAAAAGGTAACAATTGTAATGTTAATAGGGCTATTAAATTATGAGTCTCCTGCAAGCGTGCTACCGGTAATGTGTATTGGATTTGAATATAACTAAGCTGCCCACACAAAATGTTATAGATGATTAGACACAAATTGTTTGGGTTTTGCAACAATTTAGCCATTGATTACCCATTAAGTAAAGCATCTATGAATGATTTATACAAACTTTCTCAATTATTTAGAAGAGGAATCTCATGGAATTAAATAGCAGTGCTATATTACAGACCTAGACCACTGGTTTAAAATACACTGTCTCTAGAAGGCTATTGAACTTGTTGGAATATATGTTGTTGATCCACGGCCATCATTTAATCCTGAAAACCATCTGTCATGATAAGCCAATGGTTTGATTTAATTGATACACTGCTTAAATCAGCTACAAGAATGGAATATGATTGAAATGAAATAAGGATCTAAATAGAATAAATATGTCAAGTAAGGGAGATGTAAATCGCATATGATTCATTTATTCTGTAATATTTCTAACTCCTGCGTCAAACTATTTCAGGGTGAGTTAAAGTAAATAAAACAACTCAGCACACAGCCATAAGGAAACATATCCTTAGGCAAAGTAATAGTCTTCATATATTCTAACTATACTGTGCAAAAAAGCAGAATGAGGTTCTATGAGATGGAGAATAAGGTATGGGAAGAAACTCTTTCTAGGGCTCTTCAAATATTTAACCACCACCAGATGCTTTGAAAATTGTCCTCTTTAGTTTTCTCATCTAAGAAGAATATAGCTAAATATATATTCCAGAGAAAAATGTACCATAAATTAGTAGTAATTGGCATGGTTACTGTTTACTAAATTAATACCTTTTCCAGTTATAGAATGCTGAAAGCTACATGCAGAAAAATGTAAACATATGAAAACTATCTAAAGCATAAATATAAAATATGGACATATAAAGAATATTAAGGATAATCAAATAGGCTAAATAGTAAGCTCAGCAAAGCCCTTTATCAGCTGAAATATTTCCAAATACTACACTTGATCTTAGCCAAAAGGCTAAGCAGTGAAATTGATAGAAAGTTAATGCTTATTTCCCATGTGGGGGTCAACTGAAAGAACGGTAATTATGTGGTTAGAATGATTTCTTCTCAGGTTTAACTACTAGAAAAGCAGAAATGCAGAACAAAGCCTTTCATATGTCTGTGAATATATATACAAAGATGGTTCCCTCCCCCACCATTTACATACCCTATATGTACATCCACATTTTTACACACTTTGAACATTTCTCATGGGCAATTCCTCAATGTTTTTTATTGCTTTCTAGAAAAATGGAACATTAAGACATGTTCTCGTAGAGTTTGTGCAGATAGCCGAGCAAAAACAGGCATATAGAAAAAGGGGAGCTTTTCCCCATAATAAGACAAATGATGAATTACAAAATACATAAATAAGTTATATTTATGTATGTTCTTACATGAATACAGAAATGTGTACATACACACCTAGAGCTCCTCTAGTTTTTCCTTCATCAAGTACTAAAAATGAATGTCTAGAGCAGGGGTAGGCAACCTTGGCTCTTTTATGACTCATGGACTTCAACTCCCAGAATTCTTGAGCCAGCTGGCTCAGGAATTCTGGGAGTTGAAGTCCATGAGTCATAAAAGAGCCAAGGTTGCCTACACCTGGACTAGGGGCACAGCCAAGGCAAGCAGGAAGACTGCTGAAGTTAGTTCCTCATGGGAAGGCCACCAAATATAAGAAATCTTATATTTGATGCAATAAGTACTCTTAAAGAAAGGCACAATTAAATGTCACTAATAAATAAAAATATAAACAAATCAGATTTTATCCCAAAGTCTTACACTTCCAAGCATTTCCTAGCTCTTTGAAGATCAAATCAAATTCTATGTATGATTCATTAACCTGTTTTGGTTTTAGGTTTTTATATTCCTTATCTAAAACCTTTTTTATGTATAAATTTGCCATTCACTAGATGAACATGAGGCACCACAATGTCTTACCTTAGAAAGTTATGATTCTACTATTCATTCACCTGCCAGGTTGATATATAATCACAATGCTAATTAATGCTAATTGAATAGTCATCTTAGCAAAATATAGGTATAAAGCTGTGTTTAACATGCTTACATTTAACATGCTTACATTTCAATGTAACCCAATTTGTTTCATTTTCTGTATAATGGGATTCTCTTCTATGATTTCCAGATGTATTCATTAAATTCATTAGACACATTAATGGGTTTATGAATAATAACACTTGAAATTATTCATATGCCAACTTACTTCACTCTTTTTATATACTGAAAAACAAAAGAGAGATCATAACTGAGAAGTTGGGTCACTAAGGACCTTACCTATGGCAGTTTTGCTCTATATGTGTCAGGCTTAAGCCCAAAGATGACACAGTTGAATTGACTTCTTCATTTGCTTACACCTAATAAAAGAATCTTGCCAGACTGAAGTTACAAATGTCTAACCTGATACATATATCCTGAGATATTCTTAGATTTGGCTACTCTGAATGTGCACTGATTGGAAAGTTTTCAAAGATACCTCTGCAGACTTGGATGAACTCACAGATACTGTAACATCATATGTTAGCTTTTGTGAAGACCTATGTGTACCAACAAGGAACTTGCAAATAGACAGTAACAATAAGCCCTGGTTCACAGCTAAACTCAAGCAAGTATGTCATGCCAAAGAGGAAGCCTACAGGAAAAAAGATAGAATGCTGTACAATCAGGCAGCAATACAGTACAGTACATTCAGAAATGTATTAAGAAGGGAGATCAGAGCAGCAAAAAGAAGCTACTCTGAAAAGCTAAGGGATCAGTTCTCAGCAAATGATCCAGCAAATATGTGGAAAACTCTTAAAAATATCACTGGCTACAGCAAACAGTGATATTAGTGATATTAGCAGTGATATTAGCAGTGGGCTAATGCTTCCTTAAGTAACACTAGCTGCCTGCAATTAGTGCAGGTTCGCATCCCACCAGGCTCAAGGTTGACTCAGCCTTCCATCCTTCCGAGGTAGGTAAAATGAGGACCCAGATTGTTGGGGGCAATTAAGCTGACTTTGTAATAATGCCGCTTGGGGTGTGTGTGAAAGCCCTAATAAACAGGCATATACACAGAATGAAGGCTACTGCTAAGCTTGTAAGCCGCCCTGAGTCTTCGGAGAAGGGAGGGATATAAATGGAATTAAAATAAATAAAAAATAAATAAACCTTCTCTCCATGCTGAAGGAAATCGATAACTGGCAGATGACCTGAATGTGTTTTACTGTAGGGTTGAGAGGAGACCACTGTCACCTATCTCTACCATCCCCATCTCAGATACACCAACAACAGCCATACCTCCTACAACTGACCCCATCCCCTTGGGTCCCCCACCTCTGGTGATCACAGAAAAGGATGTGCAAGGTCTATTTCACAAACAAAAGTTTGGAAAATCACCAGGCCCAGACAAGATAACTCCTTCTTGCTTGAAAACTTGTGCTGATCAATTGGCTCCCATCTTCACCTGAATCTTTAATAAATCACTGGAGATGTGCTATGCCCCTTCTTGCTTCAAATGCTCTACAATCATTCGAGTGTCAAAGAAACCCTCCACCAAAGAACTGAATGACTACAGACCCATTGCTCTGACATCCGTAGTTATGAAAATCTTCGAAAGGTTAGTGTTGGCCCACCTGAAAACCATCACAGAGCCGCTGTTAGACCCCTTGTAATTTGCCTACCAAGCAAATAGATCAGCAGATGATGCTGTTAATATGGCTCTGCACTACATTCTACAACATCTTGAATCTCCAAAGACCTATGCAAGAGTCCTTTTTGTAGATTTCAGTTTAGCATTCAATACCGTCATTCCAGAAATTCTTCTCACTATAGACTAAATCAGATAGCTGTGCCTGACCACACCTCTAAGTGGATCATAAGCTTTCTAACAGTCAGGAAGCAGCAAGAGAAACTAGGCAAAATCATGACAGATACCTGTACAATTAGCACAGGCCCCCTCCCCCAGGGCTGTGTGCTCTCTCCACTTCTCTTCTCTCTATATAGCAATGACTGCATCTCAAAAGATCCCTCTGTTAAAGTACTGAAGTTTGCAGATGATACAACAGTGATTGGCCCCATTCGAGACAACAACGAATCGGCATACAGATGGGAGGTTGAACAACTAGACTTGTGGTGTGGCCGGAACAATCTTTAACTGAACACACTCAAAACTGTAGAAATGACAGTAGATTTTAGGAGAAACCCTACTATTCTACAATCTCTTGCAATACCAGACAACACAGGATTAACAGTAGAGACCTTCAAGTTTCTGGGATCTATAATATCTCAAGATTTAAAATGGACACCTAATATCAAAAATGTAATAAAAAACACACAAGAAAGAATGGTCTTCTTGCAGATTGCCCAAGGAGCTGCTGATACAGTTCTACAAAGAAATTATTGAGTCTGTCATTTGTACCTCTATAACTGTCTGGTTTAGATCTGCAACCAAACAAGATAGACACAGACTTCAACGAATAGTTAGAACTGTAGAAAAATAATTGGTACCAGCCTCCCTTCCATTGAGGACCTGTATATTGCACAAGCAAGAAAGAGGGTTGTGAAAATATCTACAGATCCCTCACAACCTGGACATAAACTATTTCAACTTCTTCCCTCAAGACGATGCTACAGGACATTGCACACCAGAATGACTAGACATAAGGACAGATTTCCCCCCCCATGCTGTCACTCTGCTTAACAATTCCTACAACACTGTCAAAATACTAGTAAAGCTGTATTATTATTATTATTATTCTCCTCATCTTTCCTATTATCTATCCTTACCTTCTTATGACTATAACTTGCTGTTTGTATCTTACAATTTATATTGTTTTTTGTACCCTAGTATGATTTATGTGAAGGGACGCGGTGGCTCAGTGGGTTATGATGCTGAGCTTGTCAATCAGAAGGTTGGCAGTTTGGCGGGTCGAATCCTGAGTGCTGTGTAACAGAGTGAGTGCCTGTTACTCGTCCCAGCTTCTGCCAACCTAGCAGTTCGAAAGCACGTAAAAATGCAAGTAGAAAAATAGGGACCACTATGGTGGGAAGGTAATAGTGTTCCGTGTGCCTTTGGTGTCTAGTCATGCCGGCCACATGACCACGGAGACGTCCTCAGACAAATGCTGGCTCTTTGGCTTTGAAATGGAGATGAGCCCCTACAGTTGGAAACGGCTAGCACGCATGTGCGGGGAAACCTTTACCTTATGATTTATGTTGTTTGCTTAGCTAGTACTCTATGACTATCACTAAGTGTTGCATCTTATGATTTATGATGAATGTATTTTCATGTTGTATATAATTCAAGGTGCTGGTTATCACCTATAAAGCCCTACATGGCCTGGGTCCGGGGTATTTGAGGGAACACCTGCTGCCGGCATCAAATGCCCTTTGCCCAGTGCGCTCCCACAGGGAGGGTCTGCTCAGGGTCCCGCCGGTAAGAGATTGCCGGCGGGTGACACCCAGGGATAGGGCCTTCTCAGTGGGGGCGCCTGCCCTCTGGAACCAGCTGCCAGTGGAGCTGAGGACTGCCCCCGACCTCCGATCATTCCGCCGGGGCCTGAAGACCTGGCTCTTTGAGCTCTCGGGCCCAGGCTGAGGAGAAATTTATTTTAATTGGGGTTTTTAATTGTACAGGGTTGGTTTAATTTTTTTTAAATTGGTTTTTTAACTTTTGTATGGCTGATTTTTAACTCCCTGTAAACCGCCCTGAGTCCTCAGGGAAAGGGCGGTATATAAATGCAATAAAATAAATAAAAAATAAAATGATCATGATTATCACTATTACTTGTATGTACACTGAGAGCTTATGCACCAGAGACAAATTCCTTGTGTGTCCAACTACACTTGGCCAATAAAAGAATTCTATTCTATTCTATTCTATTCTATTCTATTCTATTCTATTCTATTCTATTCTATTCTATTCTATTCTATTCTATTCTATTCTTCCATTTTCCATCTAGTTCAGGAGTGTGCAGTCCAATACTTTCAGCTCCCAGAATTACCTATCCAGCATTCTGAGAGTTAAAACCCACATTTCTTAAAGTTTCTGAAATTGAGAAACACTGCTCTTAGCACACATTTCAGCACAGGGTCATATTACACGTGTAATTTTAGTTGTATATGAATAATAACACAATTTGTCTTAAACAGTACCAGAGGGGTAAAATATCACAATATTTCATGGTTTTCAAATATGATTAAGAATGACAAACAATAATAGTATAATAGGTATGTTTACATGATTACTTTTCCATCTACCATGGGATGTTCCATTTATAAAGTTTGTACTTTATTTGTGATGTTTTTAATCCACTCAACATTGCCTTGAGTCATTTTTATTATGTGGAATATGTTAATGGCATTAACCTTAAATTTAATGGAATATATTATTAACTTTTCAAAATTCAATTGTTGCTGTGCTCTAACACTTCCTTCAAAGAGACAATTCAAAGCATTTGGGTTTAAGTATGTCTATTATTTTGAAAGAGTTAAATAGAGGGGATATTAATGGCATCTGTCACTTTTTTTTAATGCAAGCCATACTGGATATTTTTCTTTTTAGTGGGAGGGAAAAGTAAAGAGGAATAGCAGTTGTTTAGTATCTCTTGAATTAGCCCCAATGACAGCGTAATGAAAAGAGCTCAATTTATATTGCATTAAGGGTTGCCAACAAAAACTATCACTGTGGTTGGCCACAAGCAAATCATCCAGGTTCATAGTATAAAACTGTTTAAGTGATTAAGAAGCATCTCTTCAGGAGAATAATAAACCAAGGCCAATCTAAGGGCTGGGGCTACAGTTTGCAGCCAGCCACTCAGGCCAGCCATTTTTAAATCTTATTTTATTACAACATGTTACTTAGAAAATGTGGACTTAGAGTGAATTTTATGTTTTAAATTCTTGCCCTGGCCCGGTCAGACCAATACATTTGGGAATCTCAGTCAGTTCACTTGATGTCTGAGGTCAAAATAAATGACAAACTGTTTCAGAAATTCTCATCAGAAAAAAAAATAGAGATTAAGGCAAAGAGAACTTTTCAACCAGACTGAGGTGACAGATGGTTAAAAGTTGTATCAGGAGGAGGTAAAGTCTGAGGAAAGCTAACAGAGAGGAAAATGAAACTTTGATGGGGAATTAGTTGTGGTGGAAGTGAAGGCACCTGCCACCCATGGTGCCATGAATAGAGAGTGGCACTTCTGAGCTGAAACAGAATTTAAAGAAAGCTAATAAGTGTGTCATACAAAATGGAGGTGGTAATAAATCTTCCAGGTGAACACTTAGTGAGATAGGAAGCATTTAACTGCAATGCTATCTAGGACTAGGGCTTTTCATGCTGCTCAGTAAGTTTTGTTCTTCAAATACCAAGTCTAGGTAAATAAAGAGAAGTAAACGTTTTGAATCTGTCTATTCAGGAAGATGCCTGGCCCTAGCAAAGGCAGGGAAATCACAGTTACTATATTAAAATACACTGTTTACTTGAGTGGGATAAAGGGTAAAGTGTCTATGATGTGTCTTTTTCCTGAAGAAGATAATACGCCAATATGATGCATTGCGCTAAGTTATTGGGGAAGATGTTTTTCACAATGTGAGACCAAATCACTATGTCACTGGAAGCGGAAATCACAATACCTAAGCAGAAGGTATTTCCTGTTGTCAACTCCTTGGCAGAAAAAATAAATAAAGGAAGAAACAATTACAAAGTAAATCTCTGCCTTTTCTGAATATTTCAGAATCACAGATCAACAGGAAGCTTCAAAGGTGATACAGAAGAGAGAGATAAGGATTCTAGTTTTTCTTGTGGCCCACATAATTTTACTTGTAATGTCAAAGCCATAATAATAATAATAATAATAATAATAATAATAATAACAACAACAACAACAACAACAACAACTTTATTGTCACTTTGAATGTACACCAATCGGCATACATCAAAATGAAATTTTGTTGCATACAGCTCTCAAAGGGTCACCACCTCTGATATACACTCCTTGTTCATGGCCAGCTCAAGTTTAGATCGTCTATTTTAGTCTCTAGGGAGCGAACAATGGCAAACAGGACAGATGGAAACGGAGCTCCATGTGGATTTGCCCTCAAATTAGCTTGTATTCCTGCACGACAACCTCGCCTGCTTTCCTTTTTCTGATCCTGTCTCTTCCACCTTTTTCTTAAAGAGGCCTTATGTGACAGTTAAGCATTTATCATCAGAATACAGATCCATTTATCATCAGAATACACAGGAGATGGCAACTACCTACTCACCATCATGTAATGTGAGTAATGGCTCTTAGGAATTTGATTATAATTTGATATAATCCATACCAATCTAATAAACAGGGATAGAAACATCTCAGAACGGGAGAAAACCGGTGTTATTCTTTTTATGTTATTGACAGGTATGATAAAACATGCCTCATAATAGCACAATGCAGGCTCTGTCCCTAATGTACTTGTTAACAATGTCTCAAGTGCAAAAAGGGTGGAATCTGTGTTGAGACATCATGATGCATCATTCATAATTTGTCCCTGTGAACTCTAATGGTTTCTGATGCATATCTCTGGCCTCCTGGCAGCAAAACAAATGTGAAACAATGTCTGGGTAGTTGAAAACTCCCACTGCAACCACTGGATAAGTTTTTTGTGTGACTTCCATTATCTGCTTTAATGAAACTTCAGCTACTTTTCTGATTCATTTGATGGGTTGTAGTAGGCTCCTAGCAAGATTTCTCGTAGCTTGCTTCTTATTTTATATCAGATGCTTTCAACATCTGCATTACTATAAGTCCAGTAGCTCTTTGTATAGATAAGTCATTCCCAATATATAGCGATAAACCAGTTCTTTTGTTGCTTGTTCTTCTGAAACATTAAGACTTAACCCATTAAGGCTAATATTCCACTGGTTTATTCCACTACATTTCTGATATCCTTTATTACAGCAGCTCCCAACCTTTTCTATACCCCGCACCCCTAGAATGCTTCTGATATATTCTCACACCCCTTACAAAAGTTTGAAATAATGGCAACGAATTATGCATAAACACTATAATTTTGAAAACCCAAGTTTTCACACCCCCTGGAATATCATCTTGCACCCCAGGATGTGCAAGCACCCCCAGTTGGGAACCCCTGCCTTATCACATCATACTTGTCTTTGTGTTTCATTCATCTTATTACCCATATTTTGTGCGCCACTGTAGCAACATTCAAAGTAATGGGTTGAATACCCATATTCAGAATCCCTTTTTCTGTCTGAAATGGTATAGGGTTTCCTGTCTGAGCAGGGGCTTGGACTAGATGACCTCCAAGGTCCCTCCCAACTTCTTCTTCTTCTTCTTCTTCTTCTTCTTCTTCTTCTTCTTCTTCTTCTTCTTCTTCTTCTTCTTCTTCTTCTTCTTCTTCTTCTTCTTCTTCTTCTTCTTCCCAATATTTTCTCTGTTTTATTGTTAAACTGGTAATTTTCAAAACACTTCCCTTTACTGCTATATTCATTCCATTACCTGCCAATGTATTACTTGCTAATGGTCTATGACTCCATCTCCACCCTATTCCTTGTATTCTGATTTAAAACTCTCTTGATAAGGTTAGCCAGATGTTGTCTAAGATGCATTTGCCTCCTTAGTGAGATAAATTCTATTGCTGCCAAACAGCCTCTCCAGGAATTTGTTGAAAATTCTAAACCTTTGTCATTTTCATCAATGTTGCATCTGGGAGTTCCATTTAAAAATTGTCCTTCCTCTTGCTGAATTTTTATTTTTAATAGGAAGTGTTGATAAGAACACTTCCTGGAAATCAAGTTCCTCCACCCTTTCCGCCAAAGTCATGAAGCTATTCTTAATACGTTGAGGATCATGACTTGCAAGTGCCATTTGTATTTACATTGGAGTTTGTGACCAGCAAGTTTGTTCTGTCACATTACTGATTTGGGCAGCTGTGAGGCAGCATACATGTCAAGATGAAAGTCATGGACAAAAACTAAATGTAACGTAGCGTGGTCGCACACAGAGACGGACACTCAGCTGGGTGAGAAGACTTCTTTATTGAGGTCAGGAACGAAGCTGGGGAAAGGGGCTTACCTGGTGTACCTTTATACCTGCCCAGGTGAATACCAACCAATGGATTCAAACCTGGGCTTCCCGCCAGTGCACGTGGCCAATCGATTTAAACCCTGGCTTCGCGCCAGAGCTGGCTATAACCCGGGGCTGTCAAACTCGTTTAAACCAGGCTTTCCCGCCAAATGCGGTTATAGCCTGGAGCTGTCCAGCCCCGCGCCTCCTGCTGTGCTGACAGCCTGTGTATGCTTTAGTCGCATACACTACACTAAATCCACCTGTTTATTAGTTTAATCTGTATAGCTGCCCACCACACATGAAAGTGATTCTTTATTCGCACTTACTACAAGCATAACTATACTATTCTATACAGATTAGGATTTCTAATTTAGAGACTATCTTCCAATCCAATGTCCTATCTCCTCTCCCCCCCCCCCACATACCTATGTAAGTTTTGGAATTCATTGCTACAAATTGTGGTGTAATTAACTTGAGTAACTTAAAGAAAGATTTAGACCAATTCTTTAAGGTCATGGATATCAACAACTATTAGCCTTGGTGGCAGTGTGACTATCTCTGAAAGCCATTTCCTGGGACACTAGTGGGTTTCCTTGTGCAGTTGGTTTGTCACTGAGAACAGACTGCTGGACAAGATGGGCTACTGACCTGAAGCAGCAGGACAGTTATGGCTACTGCAGCACAGTAACAAAAAAATTGGCTGTTTTAAGATTGGGATACTCACACAATGGCAACAGATGCCCTCATCCTCTTGCAGTTAGACTATTGTAACAAATTTTACATTGGGCTGCTCTGAAAATGATTGGAAACTGCAATTGATCCAAAATTTAGCAGAATTAGGAGGTAGATTGCTGTTTTGGTTACTAATAGGCTTTGGGCCCAATTCATGACTCCGGATTAAAGTCCTGCTTGCATTCTTGTACTTTCAGGATTGCCTTTCCTGACCAGCATGAGCCCATCCCGTGCATAGATCCTGAGAAGTTAGGTGGGTGGGATTCTGGAAGCAAACCATTTTTTATTGGTGCTCCCCCAGATCATGGAATACTTTGCAAGGTAAAGGGACTCCCCAACTTGCTTACATTTTGCAAACCATAAAAACCATTCTGTTCCAATGGATATTTGTGTGGAGTTGAATTCCATTTGTAATTATGATGTATAAAAAAGGTAAAGGTAAAGGTTCCCCTGCACATGCATGCTAGTCATTTCCAACTCTAGGGGCCAGTGCTCATCTCCGTTTCAAAGCCGAAGAGCCAGCGCTTGTCCGAGGACGTCTCCACAGTCATGTGGCCGGCATGACTAGATGCTGTTACCTTCCCACCATAGTGGTCTCTATTTTTCTACTTGCATTTTTTTACGTGCTTTCGAACTGCTAGGTTGGCAGAAGCTGGGACAAGTAACAGGCGCTCACTCTGTTACGCAGCACTCGGGATTTGACCCGCCAAACTGCCGACCTTCTGATCGACAAGCTCAGCGTCCTAACCCCCTGAGCCACGGCATCCCTAATTATGATGTATATTATATCTTAATTTTTAATACAAAAGCAGCTTTGAATCATGAGATGTAGGCAGGTATAGAAATGTTGCCATAAATAAATGTTCAATTATCAGTGGGTTCTGGATAAAACAGACTGACTGCTCCCTTGAAGCAATGACCAAGGGAAAATATTGGCAAGATTGAGAGTAGAGGAAAGGAAAACAACAAAAAGGTTAAGATAAGGTTAAGTTTATCACTGGGGATAGGGCAAGATACGGCCATTTTCCATGCAATCACTGGAACACAGGCTTGATTCAGTGGTACCAAATTAATTGCTGTGAAACTTTGAGTGTGAAAATAAAAATCTGACTGCTATTGAACCTTCAACGGCAGCGTATAGAAAAGCACTTATGGTCCTTTGGACTGACATTATATTTAAGATTTTTGCTCTCCAGTCTTTAGGGCCAAACAATCCATTTTCCAAATCCCCCCTTCATGCTTTTTTCCCCTTTAATTCATACACATTGACAAGGGGCAGAGCAGGTACCTAATTCGACTGTAGAGAAAAGAGGTATTTAATACTTTACTGTCCATATTTTTCTCAGTCCAAATGTCCCCTGCCTCATGTGCTCCGATTCTTATGGTGAGTGAATAGAGAAATGTGTATTTATTCATCATAGAACAAATAGCGTTTTGGGGTATAGTTTGACCCTGGCTCCTGATCAAAATATATGCAGCCTTTCTTGCCTCAGCCTTTCAAGTGTGCAGTCTACTTTCCATCACCATCCCATGTCCAATTATTTGTTTTTCTGATGGCAGATCTGTCCGATCAAGATACAGGAGACAGGGAAAACATACTCTTTATTCCTTAGTTCCTCTGTATGGTATGCATCAGCCTGCCTCATATTTGACAACTAGTAGTAAAATAATCTGTTACCTTGTTGCTGTTAGTTGTGAAGTTGTGTCTGACCCATCGCGACCCCATGGACAACGTTCCTCCAGGCCTTCCTGTCCTCTACCATCTTCTGGAGTCCATTTACGCTCACGCCTACTCCCTTGCCTTTTGCTTCCCTCCTTCATCAGCTATTTGCAAAGCTTCTTCAGACAGCCATTTTGCTTTCTTGCATTTCTTTTTCTTTGGGATGGTTTTAGTTGCTACCTCTTGTACAATGTTGCGAACCTCTGTCCATAGTTCTTCAGGCACTCTGTCTATCAGATCTAATTCCTTAAATCTATTTGTCACCTGTACTGTATATTCGTCAGGGATATGATTTAGTTCAGTTTAAGCCTAAATTTCTTTCTTCAGTTTAAGCCTAAATTTTGCAATGAGAAGCTCATGGTCTGAGCCACAGTCAGCTCCTGGTCTTGTTTTTACTGACTGTATAGAGCTTCTCCATCTTTGGCTGCAGAGCACATAGTCAATCTGATTTCTGTGTTGACCATCTGGTGATGTCCATGTGTAGAGCCGTCTCTTGGGTTGTTGGAAAAGAGTGTTTGCTATGACCATCATATTCTCTTGAAAAAATTCTATCAGCCTGTGCCCTGCTTCATTCTGTACTCCAAGGCCAAACTTGCCTGTTATTCTGGTTATTTTTTGGCTTCCTACTTTAGCATTCCAATCCCTCATGATGATAAGGACATCATTTTTTGGTGTTAGTTCTATAAGGTGTTGTAGGCTTCATAGAACCGGTCAATTTCATCCTCTTCAGCATGGTTGGGGCATAGCCTTGGACTACTGTGATACTGAATGGTTTGCCTTGGATTCGAACTGAGATCATTCTGTCATTTTGGGCATTGTATCCCAGTATTGCTTTTCCTACTCTTTTATTGACTATGAAGGCTGCTCCATTTCTTCTGAGGGATTCTTGCCCGCAGTAGTATACCTGATGGTCATCTGAATTAAATTCACCCATTCCTGTCCATTTTAGTTCGCTGATACCTAAGATGTCGATGTTCAGTCTTGTCATCTCTTGTTTGACCACGTCCAGCTTTCCTTGATTCATGGATCTTACATTCCAGGTTCCTATGGAGAAAAAATCTCCATCAGACTTTCCTTTCACCACCAGACACATCCACATCCACCAGACACATCCACAGCTGAGCGTCCTTTCGGCTTTGGCCCAGTCGCTTCATTCTTTCTGGTGCTACTAGTACTAGCCCTCTGCTCTTCCCCAGTAGCATATTGGATGCCTTCCGACCTGAGGGGCTCATCTTCCAGCGTCATATCGTATTGCCTTTTGGTACTGTCCATGGGGTTTTCATGGCAAAGATACTGGAGTGGGTTGCCATTTCCTTCTCCAGTGGATCACGTTTTGTCAGAACTCTCTGCTATGACCTTTCCGTCTTGGGTGGCCCTGCATGGCATAGCTCATAGCTTCATTGAATTACGCAAGCCCCTTCGCTAGACAAGGCAGTAATTCATGTGTTACCTTAAACACAGAAAAAGTTTAAATTTGCAGCATAGAGCTGCAATCAATCAGTTTTGGGGGTATGGGGAAACAGAAACAAGTTGTGAAAAATTTGTATAGAAAGAATGTATAAAAGCAGGTTGCCCGAATGAGAAAACATGTAGTATATTTCTATTGCAGTAGAGACTGTAAACTAAATGTTTTAGGGTTATGTATGAGAAACCGACAGCACAACTTGAGATCTATCCATCAAAGATCAATTGTAGTCCACCAGTTATATGAGAATGACACATGCATACATACTAGAAGAAGTGGCTCTGATAGGTTTCAAAATATACAAGGACTAGAAAAAAGACCTGCCTATATTCCTGCAACTGTTAAATTATATTGAAACGAGTTCATTCCAGAGAGGCGTTCTCCCTGGCAAGTTTTCAAGCAAATGTTGAATGTTAGATAGTCATTTCTGTGATGCTGTAGTTGGATTTCCTCCTGTATTAAAAAAAGGGGGGGGTTGTGCGATCATAAAGGTCTTCCAGCCCTAGGATTTTATCACTTTCTTTGAAAATCCAGGCTGCTACAGACCAGCCTATTCGAGCCTACCTGGCATGCAGAGTAAAGCCAGCTAAAGACATGCAAAATCGATATCGTCTTCACGGGAATGTCTGCTTCTGAATTAAACAACATTCATTAATCAAAAGAAAGTGGTGGCCGCACATAGTGAGGCAATGCTGCACTTTCCCCATACTCCAGTCTGATGGGGACTGGCTATAAATAGAATGCAAGATATTAGCTGCAACTGTCTAGAGACTAGTGGTGTTGGAATAAAAAAAATAATAAAAGGGGGAGAAAAGGCGGGATGAGGAGAAATCTTGCGCCTGGCTGGATGATGAGACTAACGAGCACTGTATGCAGAAACAAGAGGGTGGGGGTGGGAGGAACCCACGGGGACATGAAAGGACGGCCATCGAAAGTAACGCTGGGGAAAGCAGGCAAATGTGCTGAAAGGCGGACTAGGCGGAGGCTATCCGCGGCTCCCAGTCAGTCTTGACGCAGGCAGCAGCCGGGAGAGGAGACGAGTCTGCGGCACGGTCTCCAAAGTTTCGCCTTCCGAAAAGCATCTCCGAGCCTGAGTCTGGACTCGCTAATGAAGGCGGCTCGAGGGGAGGAGCCAGGAGAGGGAAGATGCAGCGCAGCGCTGAATATTAAGAGTGCGCTGGCCCGCCTAGGCCTTCCCTTCTTTCGAGACTCCCGGCTCGGTCCGACTTGGAGCCGGGGCCGGCTCCCTCTCAGTCACGTGTATCTCGCCCCCTTAGCAGCCATTAAGAGGGCCTGGGAGGGCTGAAGTGCGGCCCGACTGTCGCTTCTTCCTGCGCTGCACCTTCCTGACACACACTTGTCAAGGAGGAGGCAAATTACCTCAGCCGCCTCGGTCCCGGTTTCTTTCAGGCAACTGGGACGGATGATCTCCCCAATGCATCAGCAGCAGGGAAGAAAACCAGCCTGACTCTTCACTATTTGCCATGGCTGAGGGGAGGGCGGGAGACGTGGGGAAGCGGAGCAATTACCTTGTTTTTAATCACCTCAGGCATATTTTACGCCTCGCTCTGCAGCTCGAGACAGAAACCGAGAAAACGCATGGAAGGGGTTAGTAAGGGCTGGAAGCCATTCTGGGCTTCCAACATTTCCGAAGGAGGAGTGTTCAGAGGTGCAGAGCGAATACCTATCTTCCCCAGATTTAAAATCCAGGTTAGAGAATCTTTCCAAGGAAGAAATATACTCCTTTTTTTGGTACAGTTTGTGCTTGGTGATACCCAGTTCTTACTTTATTGTTCATTTTCAGTAATAATAATAATAATAATAATAATAATAATAATAAGAAGAAGAAGAAGAAGAAGAAGAAGAAGAAGAAGAAGAAGAAGAAGAAGAAGAAGAAGTAGTAGTTGGAAGGGACCTTGGAGGTCATCTAGTCCAACCCCCTGCTCAGGCAGGAAACCCTATACCAGGCATGTCAAACTTGCGACTTCACGTGATGTCGCGCGACGTATTGGAACTTTTTTCCATTGCCGAAAATGGGATGGGCGCGGTTTTTCTGTGACCCTCCGGCCTGCGGGCCGGCAGTTTGACACCCCTGCCCTATACCATTTCAGACAAGTGGCTTCCAGTGTTGGAGCATTCACCACTTCTGGAGGCAGGTTGTTCCACTGGTTAAATTGTTCTAACTGTCAGGAAGTTTCTCCTTAGTTCTAGGTTGCTTCTCTCCTTGACTAGTTTCCATCCATTGCTTCTTGTCCTGCTTTCAGGTGCTTTGGAGAATAGCTTGACTCCCTCTTCTTTGTGGCAGCCCCTGAGATATTGGAACACTGCTATCATGTCACCCCTCATTCTTCTCTTCATTAAACTACACATACCCAATTCCAGCAACCGTTGCCTATATATTTTAGCCTCATCTTTGTTGCTCTTCTCTGTACTTTTTCTAGAGTCTCGACATCTTTTTTACATCGTGGTGACCAAAACTGGATGCAGTATTCCAGGTGTGGCCTTACCAAGGCATTGTAAAGTGGTATTAGTACTTCACACGATCTTGATTCTATCCCTCTGTTAATGCAGCCTAGCACTGTGTTGGCTTTTTTGGCAGCTGCAGCACACTGCTGGCTCATATAAAAGTGATTGTCCACTAGGACTCCGAGATCTCTCTTACAGTTACTACTATTGAGCAAGGTACCACCTATACTATACCTTTGCATTTGATTTTTCCTGCCTAAATGTACAACCTTAGTTTTTTCACAATTGAATTTCATTTTGTTAGATAGTGCCCAGTGTTTAAGTCTGTCCAGATCCTCCTGTATCTTAAGCCTATCTTCTGGAGTATTGGCTATTCCTGCCAGCTTGGTGTCGTCTGCAAATTTGATGAGTTCCCCATCTATCCCCTCATCCAAATCATTGATGAAGATGTTGAAGAGCACTGGGCCCAGAACAGAGCCCTGGGGCACCCCACTACCTTCCATGTAGATGCGGTTCCATTGAGGACCACACGCTGAGTACGGCCTGTCAGCCAGATACGAATCCATCTGGTGGTGATGCTGTCTAACCCACATTTTTCTATCTTATCAAGTAGTAGGTTGTGATTTACTTTATCAAATGCTTTACTGAAGTCCAAGTAAATTACAGCATTCCTGTGGTCCACTAGTTTTGTCACTTGGTCAAAGAATGCAATAAGATTTGTCTGGCATGATCTGTTTTTGACAGACCCATGTTGACTTTTAGTGATAACTTTGTTCGCATCAAGGTGTTCGCTGATTTGTTGTTTGATTATCTTTTCCAGAATCTTCCCAGGTATTGAGGTCAGGCTGATAGGTCTGTGTTTCCTGGATCTATTTTTTCCCCTTTTTTGAAGATGGGAACTACATCAGCTCTCTTCCAGTCCTCTGGTAGTTCCCCAGTGCTCCAGGATCTTTGAAAAAAATAGTTCTATAGGTATATAGTTCCACATTACATACATTCAATACCATATTGACACATTTACTACATAAAACCAAAGTGGAATAAACAGGAGAAGCTCAGAACATTTGTGCCAATGTTGTCTCCACTATTTCAAACTTATTTATCTATCCAATTTCTCTACTGCCACACTTGAAAGCAGGAAACCTTAGCAACTTTAAAATATGTGGATTTCAGCTCTCAGTATTTCCCAGTCTAAATCTGAAAAACTATCATTATCATTAGCCTTCATAGCAAACAGAAATGAATTCAGCCACCCATGAAAGGATGGTTCAAAGGAGGCCATAGCAAGACTACTGCTAATTTATATATACGGTATATAAATTTTCTTCTCACCCCTATGAGCGTTATGTGTCTTCCTCAATCTCAGTGTACTACAAATGGTCTGAGAATTTAGGGTTCTGCACACTATCTTACCCCTTCATGGATTACTGCCTTGTCGTGGCGAAGGGGCTTGCATAATTCAATGAAGATATGAGCTATGCCGTGCAGGGCCACCCAAGACAGAAAGGTCATAGCAGAGAGTTCTGACAAAACGTGATCCACTGGAGAAGGAAATGGCAACCCACTCCAGTATGTTTGCCATGAAAATCCTATGGACAGTACCAAAAGGCAAAACGATATGATGCTGGAAGATGAGCCCCTCAGGTTGGAAGGTGTCCAATATGCTACTGGGGAAGAGCAGAGGGCTAGTACTAGTAGCGCCAGAAAGAATGAAGCGACTGGGCCAAAGCCAAAAGGACGCTCAGCTGTGGATATGTCTGGTGGTGAAAGGAAAGTCCGATGCTGTAAAGATTTTTTCTCCATAGGAACCTGGAATGTAGGATCCATGAATCAAGGAAAGCTGGACGTGGTCAAACAAGAGATGACAAGACTGAACATCGACATCTTAGGTATCAGCGAACTAAAATAGACAGGAATGGGTGAATTTAATTCAGATGCCCATCAGGTATATTACTGCAGGCAAGAATCCCTCAGAAGAAATGGAGTAGCCTTCATAGTCAATAAAAGAGTAGGAAAAGCAATACTGGGATACAATCCCCAAAATGACAGAATGATCTCAGTTCGAATCCAAGGCAAACCATTCGATATCACAGTAGTCCAAGTCTATGCCCTAACCACTGGTGCTGAAGAGGATGAAATTGACCAGTTCTATGAAGCCCTACAGCACCTTATAGAACTCACCAAAAATGATGTCCTTATCATCATGGGGGATTGGAATGCTAAAGTAGGAAGCCAAAAGATAACCGGAATAACAGGCAAGTTTGGCCTTGGAGTACAAAATGAAGCAGGGCACAGGCTGATAGAATTTTGTCAACAGAATACGATGGTCATAGCAAAATCTTTTCCAACAACCCAAGAGATGGCTCTACACATGGACATCACCAGGTGGTCAACACAGAAATCAGATTGACTATGTGCTCTGCAGCCAAAGATGGAGAAGCTCCATACAGTCAGTAAAAACAAGACCAGGAGCTGACTGTGGCTCAGACCATAAGCTTCTCATTGCAAAATTTAGGCTCAAACTGAAGAAAGTAGGGAAAAGCACTAGGCCACTCAGGTATGAACTAAATCATATCCCTGTTGAATATACAGTAGAGGTGACAAATAGATTTAAGGAATTAGATCTGATAGACAGAGTGCCTGAAGAACTATGGACAGAGGTTCGCAACATTGTACAAGAGGTAGCAACTAAAACCATCCCAAAGAAAAAGAAATGCAAGAAAGCAAAATGGCTGTCTGAGGAAGCTTTGCAAATAGCTGAGGAAAGGAGGGAAGCGAAAGGCAAGGGAGAAAAAGAAAGATACGCCCAATTGAATGCTGAATTACAGAGAATAGCTAGAAGAGATAAGAATGCCTTCTTAAATGAACAGTGCAAAGATATAGAAGAAAACAATAGAATAAGGAGGACCAGAGATCTCTTCAAGAAAATTGGAGAGATGAAGGCAACGTTTCATGCAAAAATGGGCATGATAAAGGACCAAAATGGCAGGGACCTAACACAGGCAGAAGAGATTAAGAAGAGGTGGCAAAATTACACAGAACTATACAAGAATGAGCTTAACTCCTTGATAATGATAATGAGGTGGTCACTGACCTTGAGCCAGACATCCTAGAATGTGAAGTGAAGTGGGCCTTAGAAAAACTGAGCAACAACAAAGCTAGTGGAGGTGACAGTATTCCAGCTGAGCTATTCAAAATCTTAAAAGACAATGCAGTAAAAGTGCTACACTCAATTTGCCAGCAAATTTGGAAAACTCAACAGTGGCCACAGGATTGGAAAAGATCAGTTTACATTCCAATTCCAAAGAAAGGCAGTGCCAAAGAATGTTCAAACTATTGCACCATTGCACTCAGTAAAGTTATTGCACTAGTAAAGTTATGCTTAAAATCCTACAAGCTAGACTGCAGCAGTATGTGGATCAAGAACTACCAGAAGTACAGGCAGGATTTCGAAGAGGCAGAGGAACTAGAGATCAAATTGCCAACATACGCTGGATCATGGAGAAAGCTAGGGAGTTCCAGAAAAGCATCTACTTCTGCTTCATTGACTATGCTAAAGCCTTTGATTGTGTGGATCATAACAAACTGTGGCAAGTTCTTAAAGAAATGGGAGTACCAGACCATCTTATTTGTCTCTTGAGAAACCTATATGTGGGCCAAGAAGCAACAGTGAGAAGTGGACACGGAACCACTGATTGGTTCAAAATTGGGAAAGGAGTCCGGCAAGGCTGTATACTGTCACCCTGCCTATTTAACCTATATGCAGAGCACATCATGAGAAAGGCAGGGCTAGATAAGTCAAAAGTTGGAATTAAGATTGCCAGAAGAAATATCAACAACTTAAGATATGCAGATGATACCACTCTAATGGCAGAAAGTGAAGAGGAACTAAAGAGCCTCTTGTTGCGGGTGAAGAAGGAGAGTGCAAAAGTTGGGTTGAAACTTAACATTAAGAAAACCAAGATCATGGCATCCGGCCCTCTCAATTCCTGGAAAATAGTTGGGGAAGAAATGGTGGTAGTGACAGATTTTATTTTCCTGGGCTCCAAGATCACCGCAGATGGAGACTGTAGCCAAGAAATTAAAAGATGCTTGCTCCTCGGGAGGAAAGCCATGGCAAATCTAGACAGCACACTAAAAAGCAGAGATAGCACCCTGTCAACAAAAGTGTGTATAGTCAAGGCTATGGTCTTCCCAGTTGCAATGTATGGCAGTGAAAGTTGGACCATAAAAAAGGCTGAGCACCAAAGAATTGAGGCCTTTGAACTGTGGTGCTGGAGAAGATTCCTGCGAATCCCTTGGACTGCAAGGCGATCAAACCGGTCAGTGCTAGAGGAGATCAACCCTGACTGCTCTTTAGAAGGCCAGATCCTGAAGCTAAAACTCAAATACTTTGGCCACCTAATGAGAAGGAAGGACTCACTGGAGAAGAGCCTAATGCTAGGAAAGATTGAGGGCAATAGAAGAAGGGGACGACAGAGAATGAGGTGGCTGGATGGAGTCACTGAAGCAGTAGGCGTGAGCTTAAATGGACTCCAGAAGATGGTAGAGGACAGGAAAGCCTGGAGGAACGTTGTCCATAGGGTCGCGATGGGTCGGACACGACTTCGCAACTAACAACAACAACAACAACAACACTATCTTAGCTGTCCTAGCACTGCACACTTCTGGACAGACCTCTGATGTTGTTTTTGGGATCTGTTGGACTACTCTCCCAATTTAGGAATCACGGCCCCAAGGACTCCTACCACCATTTGGACCACTTTGGCTTTTATTTTCCACATCCTGTTTTGTTCCTCCTTCAGACCCTGGTACTTCTCCAGCTTCTCATACTACTTCTTCCTGATGTTGCTGATACTTGGCACTGCTACTCACCACTGCTATCTTCTCATCCTTGTATACTACCACAATGTCTGATTCATTGGCTAATACATGTCTGTATGTCTGGATATGGAAGTCCTACACAGATTCTCTTATTCTGCATGTGGAATCTCCCATCTGGACTTGGGAGGCTTTAGTCCATACATTCTGCAGGAGTTCCTGCACACAATGACAGCTACGTGATTGTGCCATTCAGTGAATGCTTGTCAGACCTCTCTCAGTCTGATCCCTTAGAAAAGAAAAACTCTCAACTCCATTTGGTTGAAGTGATAGGTCCTTTTACTAAAAGATGCTGGCTGCAGTAAAGTCAGGCTAGAACTAAATTCCCTGCACTGAAGATGCAGATGGTTTCTACCCATCCCAGTCTCCCCCCATGACCAATTCGTGTTCAGCCAATGAAGATTCACTTAAGTGTCTTGAGAATGTTGAGATGTTTGGGGTAATCCACATTCCTTCTTGGGGTGCATGGCCTTGAGTGCTGGCACAAACTGGTTCTGATCTTCTCTGTTCTTCATCAACCTGTCACTTTCCTCCTCCCTATTTCCCAGCACATATTGACACAGGTCTATTGCCCATTCATTCATGCTCCCCATGCCCTCTGCCCCCTAGTCTTTGATGGCAGGATGCCAGTGAGGCACTAAGCTGAAGACTGCAGACCTGACAATGCTGTTCCTCCCTGCATCGTACACCCTGCCATTATGTCTTGGACTGTCTCTGAGGTCTCTCTGCTAGTCTGCATTTTGGGACCTGTCTAATGTGGTTGACCACTGCCTCTATGGATCTTGGTACCTGTTCTCCTACTGCTATGCAGGACCTCAGTGGTGTCTTTTAGTCTATCCCTTTCCAGCCACAGTGTCTTGGTGTCAGATTTGGAGTGGAATATACATTGTGAGGAGCTTCTGGATCTTCACATCGACAGCTTCTATGTCCTGTTATGGCCAGCTCAATATATTGGCAAGATATCTGATGACTGGGAGGGCATATGTGTTGATGGCATGGACCTTTTTCTTCTCACCTATCTTATTCTTTGGTGGTATTTGGATGTTGCTGTCTTTCTTGCCTCCTTATCATGGTTCCCTACAAACTAGCTGGTTCATATGTCTGCTATGTGGTCCACAGGTAGTTCCAGCCCATCACTTAACTATCTTTCCTCTCTTGACTATCATCCAGCCTCACTTCTCCAATCTGAATGACATTCCAATATTTTCACTGAAGATCTGTGACAGCTGGATCAGTGAATCGATGTCTGATTTCCACTTTGTGTACAGCTTGATGTCATCTATATAGAGAAAATGACTGATGTTACTTCCTCTACTCTTTTGAACTTGTACCCATATCCAGTCCTGTGATTGTGTGATTAAGGGGAAAAGCAGCATCACCCTGGAATATGCCACATTGATTGGTCAACTGTGTGGACTGTCATGAGTTGAGTTCCAGAATTGTCTTCCAGTATGGTGCAGATGGATAGTATTGTGGTTAAAGTGCCACTTTTGATACATGAATCCGGGATTCAAATCATGGGTAGTACCTATCTTACCACTGGAGATCCTTGTGCAAAGACCCCTTAACACTTTACCTGCTTATCTCAAATATGAGAATGACACAAACTAGAAGAGTCATGCTGGCTCAGATGTTATGTGAATTAACATGATCCACATCAGATGTTGAGGAACTGGGACAATCTAATGATAAGTGGGATACTGGATGAAATAAGAGACTTTGGAATGTATGTGTGTGTGTATATGTCACCTACAAATTTGTACTGTAACCCTATTCAGTCATTCACCTTGCATATAAACTACATGTGGGGAGAGGTAGCAGAGATGACCCTGCAAGCCTTGCCCTTTATATATTGCTTTCAAGGAGAAAATTGAATATGGGGTGATGAACAGCAAAGAAGACTGGAGCTTCATACTCCATGCTCCTCTTCCTTAGATACAATGTTACTTTTGTGTATGTATACTGTTCCTTTAACATGAGTTTATTGCTGTTTTTACTGGTTTTTTATTTTTTGTATTTCAATTCTATTTTTATCGTACATATAATTGTTTGCTGTTGACAAGCCCCACGGCAAAACCAGCTTGTGAAATTGGTAAAATTTGTAAAATTACAATCCAATCCAATCACTCAGTGGTGTGGTTTAATGAGTTTTATTAGAAGTTGTAGGGTATCTGTTGTTTCTGGGTGTTCCCAAAATAAATAAAGACTGCTATTCTTCAAACTTTGGCTTGTGTTACTGATGATAGGAGAATATATCCCATCAGCAACACTATCTGTGCATTTTCCTGTACCTAATGTATCTTATTTTCCTGGGCTCCAAGATCACTGCAGATGGGGACTGTAGCCAAGAAATTAAAAGACGCTTGCTCCTCGGGAGGAAAGCCATGGCAAATCTAGACAGCACACTAAAAAGCAGAGACATCACCCTGTCAACAAAAGTGCGTATAGTCAAGGCTATGGTCTTCCCAGTTGCAATGTATGGCAGTGAAAGTTGGACCATAAAAAAGGCTGAGCGCCAAAGAATTGAGGTCTTTGAACTCTGGTGCTGGAGAAGACTCCTGCGAGTCCCTTGGACTGCAAGGCGATCAAACCGGTCAGTCCTAGAGGAGATCAACCCTGACTGCTCTTTAGAAGGCCAGATCCTGAAGCTAAAACTCAAATACTTTGGCCACCTAATGAGAAGAAAGGACTCACTGGAGAAGGGCCTAATGCTGGGAAAGATTGAGGGCAATAGAAGAAGGGGATGACAGAGAATGAGGTGGCTGGATGGAGTTACTGAAGCAGTAGGTGTGAGTTTAAATGGACTCCGGAAGATGGTAGAGGACAGGAAAGCCTGGAGGAACGTTGTCCATAGGGTCACGATGGGTCGGACACGACTTCACAACTAACAACAACAACAATGTATCTAATGTTTTGTTCTGTTGTATTTATTTTTAATACTTATTTATAATACTTTGTTTATAATACTTATAACCTGTCCCAAGTCAAACAACTGTGAAAGATTGTGGGCAGAAAGTGGGAGATGAAACATTTCATTTATCTGAGAAGAGGCAGTCCAGTCCAGATCTGAGGAACACTGGAAGAATGTATTTCAAAGAGATTCTACCTGAATTAACCCACTATAACTAAGGCTGAGTATTTTATTACAATTTTAAAGAATCTATTTTACCCCATTAAGGATATCTTCTTGAAGATTTTCTTGCTTCCTTGGTTTTGCCAGCTACATGGGACTTGACAACAGGAAACAAGAAATAAAAATAGAATTGAAATACAAAAAATAAAAAAACGGTAAAAACAGCAATAAACTCATCTTTGTTGTGATGTCATCAACTCTGATTTGGGCCATTGGCACATTAGAATAATATTGATTTAATATGACCAAGAGAGGCATACTACCCCATTAAGGCCTAAAGAAAAATTGTTCAACAGAGTAACCAGTGACATTTTTGTCCATGGCCAGGTCTGAATCCTGACTGGAATGAAGAAAGATC
Organism: Vipera ursinii; assembly: GCF_947247035.1. Taxonomy (NCBI): domain Eukaryota; kingdom Metazoa; phylum Chordata; class Lepidosauria; order Squamata; family Viperidae; genus Vipera; species Vipera ursinii. The sequence goes on from NC_139513.1 coordinate 67,246,049, forward strand.
TTGCCAGTACACAGTAATCTGCTGCAATTGCTGTAGGCATCTTTCAAATCACTTTATTTACCTTAGTTTCTCAGCTAAGGAGCCACTTGGGGCTACCGTTTCAGCATTTCGGCTACTTTCATGTTCCATTGATTGACTGCACATGAGATGAAACTGCCCATCAAATTATCAGGAATTGCTTTCTGGAAACCCACTGGACCTATTAGGCACCAAGGCAGACCACTCTAATACAGTAAATCTACTGCACTTGTGAGGTTTGTGATCCATAATTTGATGAAATGATCTGACCACAGGAAAGGTCAGATATTAATTGAAACATCTTCCAATTATGTTCCATCTGCAGCAATGTAAAATTCAAACCAAGCATCTATCCTTCCCTGTGTTGTAGGGGCAACAATTATTTAACCAAGCTACACAAAATATGAAGGCTGAAGTCATTCAAAATGAAAAACTTTGAGAAATTCAACATCAGCCTCAAGTTAAGATCAAGAAGAGATGGGTAGTTAGACTAGCACCATAACTTCTCATTGCAAATAAGTTCCATGCACAATTACTAGCAACCAGTAATTCTCTCTCACTGTGAGAATCTCACATACAATTATAGCTACCCCTCCTTTCAAGCCTTAGAATCATGCAAGATTGGAAATCCAGCTATGTGGATTTCCAGCTGTGTTTGCTCAGGCAATTCTTAGTAATACATATCAAATCTGCACATTTACCATGTCATCATATATGGACTTGCACCTCTTATAAATAAACCTGACACTTATAAGCAGTAGCTGGAGACCAAGGCACCCAACAATTCAGCTATCGAGACCCAGATCAGGACAATTGGCTAAAAAGAAGTAAACTATACCAATATATGACATCTCCTTCTCATGAAAATGGCCTATCTAATGCCCCTAGCATATTCACCTCTGCCCATAATGATTCCAATTTCAGGTCCCACAACATTACCTCCAGAGGCCCTCATTTTCAACCCAAGAGCAGAATGACTGAATATGGCTATTCATTGTTTTCATATGTTTTATTGATAACCATGTATCAAACACTCTGATAGTCACAAAATAATTAGGTGATTCAGATTGTGCCAGCCATATGACTTTGTGCCACGTAGCTTCTGTCTCTTCACCCAGCTATACAGTATCATGCAATTGTTTTTGGCTTTGTAACTCCAAAATAGAAAATAAAAGTTCCATGATACTGTACCACCATAAAGCTCTTTGCAAACTTTGTGACATTGGAATTACACAAAAGGTTAGAACTTGCTGATACTTTACTTACTGTGTTTCTCCATCAGTTTATATTTATGTGCTACTGTGGTGAGTCATAGCAACATTTTTGCACATTACCCCAAAGTCTATTTTAGTTACATGGTGGTCGAATGGCACATCAGATTTATAGGGCTCCAGGTAGCTAGTAGCTTTGATACTTTATTCCCAGCACTCCTGTGATGTTATTTTAGCTGTTGTTCATTCAGTTTGAGGATCTTTGATTCTTTGCCTTGCTGGGTGGGAGAGTTGTTTCGTTCAGGTACCAATGATATATGAGGGAGTTGTACTTTTAGTCAGATCTTTTTTACATGTAGATCAATGAGCATATTTCCCTTTAAATTGCCAGCAGAAATCAAAAGTATGGTTTTATATATTGAATGGTAAGCAAATTGTCTCTGAATTTTGTTCTGTAGTCACTCGCCGATACATCCATCATTCACTTGCAAAACTGCAAACAATATATATAGAAATGCTGTGTGCCGGTGAGAGTTGCTGTGAATTTTCTTTGCGATGTAATATTGTTATGAGAATGAAGATGATTAAGAACTGCCTAAATTAATCCATCAGAAGATGAAAGCCTCTTTACGAAAGGTTATGGAGTATAATCTACATGCTATGCCAGCTCAGGTTGGGAGTGTTTTTCAACTTCCTTAAGAAAGAGTAACTGGCCCAAATTTACCCAGCCAACTTCCATGCCTAAGAGAGGACTAGAACTTGTATCTCCTGCTCCTGATCCAGCACCTTAGTCACCTTACTGCAGTATCTCTCAATTATAAAAATAATCAATATATTCTAGTTAGAGTATACCTCTAACTAGAAAGATAAAATATTTGTTCTAAGAACTTACTTTGTAGAAGGTGCCCAGAAAAAATCTTTTGTGTTTACTCCATCATTACCACTATAGAGAATGACATGATAATGACAAGATAAACATAAAAGATGGAAAAGTGGTAGTCAAAATGCCAGCTTCAGCAGAGGACAAAATCTGCTTCTTCAAGAAAGCTTATCTTAGATCAAGAGTAGAGTCAAAATCCATTCGCTCCATTTTTAAAACAAACAAACAAAAAAACCCCTCTCATCCAACAACATCACAGGATAATGTACATGGATTAAAATGGAAAGCAGTGACATCAGATTAAGGACAATGATGGTGTTTTTTTTTTGATGATCTCTTTTTCCAACACATTCGCAACACATTCGCAAGGCGCCTGTTGGGAGGGGCTCTTACACAGTCTGCACCACTGATTCAAAGTGAAGTCAAGTTGGATCCACTGGTATGACCACTTGTATGTTTCTTGTGTAATTATATTCTGGACTGGATCAACATGGCATAGAAGCAGTTCATTAACAGTCAAAGGTTTACCATTCCTGTTACAGTGTATAAAAAATAACAAAATAATGATATATGCTGCTTAAGCGCACATGTGTAAGGGATACCAAAAGTACTATAGTAAAAGGAACTATATCCCTAGTATAAACATTATGATAAGAAGTGAAACAGTTTTGAATCAATCCTATGTTTGGCTATTCAAATTTTGTCTTTGGTCTTGCTACTGCATCTTTCTGAACTCATAGTTAGAACGGGAATTTGGTTACCTCGAGTTATATCATGCTCTCTGGGCATAGTTTGGGATATGCATATAGAGAAGTCAAACACGAAAAAGGATTCTGTACGACTATCAAATCTTTGGGGATCTCAGCTTTCAGGGAGAAAAGCAGAATGGCTTAGAAATGCTTGCAGTTTGCAAATGAAATATAGTTGTAAATGGATTTTGCCTGGAAAGTGGTTTTCTCTCCCACTCCAGCTTACTACAGTTGGTTTCTGATTCATTAATAAAGGAACAATAGAAGTGAATAAAATCCTTTATAAATCAGACAAGAGGTGCATAATTAACTCTGGTCCTGCTTAGTCTGATGGCAAAGAAGTGCACTTCAGATTTGGTCTCTCTTTCTGAAACCCTGACACATTCATGTTCTCAGAGGGAACTAACACAGACTGTTTATTTAAAAATGAAGCTCTGCATGCATGCGAGTATCTATCTATATAATGTTCTCTATAGTTTTCTTCCACTACTTGTATTTATATATGGAAGGCTGAAGTTGCATTCATAGTTTCCTTTGCATTAAAAATTCCAGGTGCTTCTCACAGCCTTTGCAGGCAGCACACAAGAAAGCAAAACGGAAAACCTTTGAAAAATAAATTGCCTATGTGACTCACATTAGTCCTCCTCTCCACCATAGCTCGGATCCCCAACTGATGTAAATTTGTGTGGGCTCAGTCATGCTAATCGTCCTGTTGTGATTTGCACTAGTTAAGGAGCCAGCCATATCAGTGCTCTTTTTCTCTTTTCTTCCAATTAATGTCACTCTTCATCCTTCTTTTGTGCAAAATGGTTCCATAGCATCTCAGGAACACAGGAGAGAAAAAAAAAACTAATGGGCCAGAATACTTACTGGAACAAGCTGGTTTTGTTGCAGTGAAAGTCAGTGGAATTGTGTCAGTTTGTACCATCTCAGGATGTGGCTCTGCCACTCTAATTGGAACTACTATCCAAATTAAAATCTTACTGAAACTTCACAGCTGTGTTTACAGTTTTTCTGAGCTGGGCTTGGACAGCTCTGTACTGCCTGGACAGCTGTAGTTAGTGTCTATGCGGAAGACGGGTGGTAATAATGCTAGGTGGAAGAAATGTCTGTGGGGCAATTTAGCACTCAGACCTTCATGAAGTTGTTTGTCTATCTGCATTAGCTTGTTATTTTTTTCTTTCAAATAGAAAGGTCTCACTTGTATCCTCCCATTTGCTTCTTTGTCTGAAGTTATCCAGCTTTTTCTCCAGACCCAAAGTAAAAGATATTAAGGTGCCCTTCAATATACTCTTATTGATATTTAAACAAGAATGTTAATACTTAGGTAGCATTGCCAGACTGCACAGTATGCAAACTTCTCGAAATTCTAAATGCCTCTTCACGATAAATTCCTAAATGAAACCATATTTTTATGATGATATCCACCAAGGGGAGAAGCTTAACTCTTTCTACTAAGTTAAGGAAGAAATACTAAAGTACTTTAACCAGGAACAGCACAATTGTTGCCTAGATGGTTTAGTATTTTGATAGAGTGACAATGGAGAATATGATGTCTAGATCAAGCCTATGGGCGTCTCTGGGCATCCTTGGGGGAGGGAATGATGACACATGTGCAGTGACATATACATGCAGTGCTGCAACCGATCGAGCTGTTTTCATGACAACTATTTGTTTTTCTTCCAAAATTTAAATTATATATAATATTAAACTGTCCATACCCACTCTGCAATTTTCCTCTGTAAATTGGAGCAGGCGGTGATGGAGTTGGAAGAATCCTGGGTCCCTTTCCCTTTCCCCTTCCTCCTCCTCCTCCTCTCCTCTTCCTCCTCCTTTGACATCTTCATGTAGTTTTCTTGCCAGCAGTAACAGATATCTTTTAACTTCAAAATGGAAGAGGTGGACACCAATTTACAGAAGACCAATTAAAAAAGAAACAAGATGCCTTTTCCCCTTTTCACACAAAATGTCGATAAGAGTTTTCTAGTCAGCAATAAATGTAGATATTGTATTTTTTGCTGATGAAAGAAATTAATTTAGCCTTCTTGGCATATTCTGTCATTTTCACCAACCATTCCTCCATTGTGAGTAATGTTGAATCTTTCCATATTTGTGAATACAATAATCTTGCTGCAGTTATATACAAAAACAAAGTTCAGTGACTTTATTTCCAGCTGTTCATCCATCAATCCCAAAAGACAGACTTCTGGTTTCAATTGTACATTAATCTTTAACATTCTTTGAATCATTACATAGATTTGAATCCAGAATTTTCTAGCTTTTTGTATGTTCACCAAAGATGATAAAATGATTTCCAACATAAACTTGAAGTGCACATTACACAATTTCTCTGATGACATCTATCAATGGTATATCATCTTATAAAACCTTATAAAACCTTAAAGATAAGGTTATGTTAAGGTTATAATGTAGACTATATTTCAGTCCATTCAGCCGCATATTTTTCCATTGTTCCATCTGTATATTATAATCAAAACATTTAGCCATCTTTATCGTAAATTCTTCACTTGTTCTTCTGTTTTAAATTTTAATGAAATACATTTTAGCAATTACAAGTTCATCATTTATACACAATTCTATTACAAATTCATTCTTAGAATGTTCAAAACCATAAATTCTTTTGTTTATTTTAAATCTTTCTAATAATTATAAATAAGATAAACACTAATACCTTTATCCCTCTGCCACCAGTTCTTGACTTGATTTTATTTTACATTCCCCCTGACAAAATTTACTCACTGCAGTTTATTGTTTCAGGTTTTTAAAATGCTTCTTATGCTGAGAGGTGTTTTCAGTTACAGCCTGGGTTTGTATCTATTCCATATTCTCTATATGGCACATCTACTTTAATGAATTTTAAAATCCACATTGACCTTAGTTTTGCTGTATCACAAATATCCATGCCAGCTAAATCTAAAGTCTTGTCCTTCTAACTCCAAAGTGTTTCTCAGCATCAGTCTTTCATCCAAACCAATCAGCAAGCTGCAAAATACAATAGCAAATCAGGTAAACCCAATCCTCTTTCCTTTCAATCTTGTAGTACCTTATATTTAACTTGTGTTTTTTCCCCACCACAAATTTAGATATATCCTTCTGCTACTGTTTAAATGGTACACTGACTGTCAAAACAAGTATTGTCTGAAAGAAAAACATCATTCTGGGTAAGATATTAATTTTTATCACAGAAATTCTCCTGAGCAATGATAGTTGTAGTTTCTTTCATCTTAACATGTCTTTTTAAACTTCATTGCATATCTTAACATAATTATTTTGAAATAACATACAATTCATATACATCATAACAATACCCAAATATTTTACCTACTTCTCAATATTAAAACCATTTTATTTAGCAATTTGGTTTGATGGCAATAGCACTTTTTTCATCTTTTGTCATCTTTGCCTTCTGTTTATTAATCTTAAAAATTAAGATTTGTAAAGGAATGCTATTGCTGTGTTAGATTAATTGAAACAAATACTGCAGAAGTCTATTCAAAGAAAATAATGGCAATGATTTAAAATGGTTGAAAAATGGTAAAGTTGCAGGTATAGATGGAATAACTAGAGATATTAAAATATGAATATGGTTTGCTTATAGGGTGACTGTACAGCCTATTTAAGTATGTGTGACGAATACATCCATATCTGATGATTGGAAGGACACCATTATTCTCCATTTAAAGATGCAGAAATTATATAGGGGGACTAATTTGCTAAGTTTGCCTTAGCAGAATACTTTTGTAGGCAGATGATATTATATTATGTACTGAAAATCTGAATGACCTGCAGAGAGTGATAGATTGAATGATGCACCAAGGAATACAGATCTGAAAATCAATGTACCAAACCCCAAGGGAGTCATCTTTGACAAGGAAAATGGAGTGAAGCATTCATAATTATGTATCAAGGATAGCTTCTTCCTTCCCAAATCCAAGAAAAGTAAATGATCAAGTGTTGATGACTTTTACTGTTGTTTTGTTTTGTAATTATCTATTGTATAGTGTCCTCAAATTGTAAATAAATAAATTGGTAGAACATTTTCAAAAATAGTGGTAGTATGTGGTTAAATGCTTGTGAAAAGAAACAAACATGGATGAATACTTCTGTCCACTTTGTTAAAAGGGAGCTGGAAAAGTTAGAAAACATAAAAGCAAGATGAAATGAGTGGGAATGGGTTATTTGAAAAGTGTGTCAATTACAGGGTCTCTGCTCCCTCTTGTTATAATTCTTTAAATCAAATTTGATCTAGGGAGCCTTTCAAGATAAAGTTTCCTTCAAAGAGAGGTAAGACGACATACTTTATAGCATTGCTAGAAGGGAGAGGGGTGAAAAAGCTGTAAGATGCAAGGCAGCTATTATTCTACCAATCTTTCAGATATCTGTATTAAACATTATGGTTCCTCTGCTATTTACAACTCCAACTAATCTACTTTTTAGGATCACTGAAGAGCTAACCCATGCAATTTTCTGTGTTACTTCTTAAAAAGGAGTATAGGATACAAGGAGGCTGCTAGTTAAACACAATAAGATTTTAGCACACATCTAAGCCAGTGTTTTTCAACCTTGGCAACTTTAAGATGTGTGGATTTCAAGTCTCAGAATTCCTTAGACTGCAGAATACTGGCAGCTGAAGTTCACACATCTTAAATTTTCTAACATTGAGAAATACAACTTTTAATGGTAGCATTATAGAAATCTGATAAATAAGTTTGGAAAGGTAGAGATGACAAATGTTTTGAGCTTGTCCCATGTTTACCCCACTTTGGTTTCAGGTAGTTAGATGTGTCAATATGGTACGGGAAAGATGAAGAAAACTCTAAAATGTGAAAGTAGCACAAAATTATATATCACAAAATTGAAACTAGAATTTTCCAGGCATGGACTGTACCAAGAAATAGTATTTCTGCATTGGAAAGATGCTATCTAATCTGGATTTTAAATCTGGGGCTGATAGGTGTTTGTTTTCCACCTCTGAAATGATTTCATATGTATACAGTGCAAAGCTCAAACAACAATTTGGTTTAAATTATTGCTTAAAATAGAAGTCATTCCTTTTTATGTTTATGTTTATGTTTTATTTAATTTATATACCGCCCTTCTCCCTGGGGACTCAGGGCGGTTCACAGGGCATATAAATAAAAATACAATACTATACAAAAGTTAAAACAAAGATTAAATCAGTGCCCAATTAAAAACAATAATACAATCTAAAAAGACAATTTAAAACCCAACTCCCCCATCAGGCCAGACCGGCCAATTCAAACAAATGGGTCTTCAGACCACGACGGAAAGTTCGGAGGTCCGATGCCGTCCGGAGCTCCACCGGCAGTTGGTTCCACAAAGCCGGGGCACCCACAGAGAAGGCTCTCCCCCTGGGGGCCGCCAGTCGGCATTCCCTGACCGGAGGCACCCTGAGGAGGCCCTCTCTGTGGGAACGCACAGGGCGGAGGGGAGTTGAAGCCGGCAGCAGGTGGTCCCCGAGGTACCCCGGACCCATGCCATGTAGGGACTTAAAGATCATAACTAAGACCTTGAACCTCACCCGGAAGACAACTGGTAACCAATGCAGCTCGCGGAGCAAAGGTGTAACATGGGAGTACCGGGAAACTCCCAAGACAACTCTCGCGGCCGCATTCTGTACCAGTTGGAGCCTCCGAGTGGTCTTCAAGGGAAGCCCCATGTAGAGAGCATTACAGTAGTCAAGGCGAGAGGTCACGAGCGCATGAGTGACCGTGCACAGGGCATCCCGGTCCAGATAGGGCCGCAACTGGCGCACCAGGCGAACCTGGGCAAAAGCCCCCCTAGTCACGGCCACTACATGATCTTCTAGGGTAAGCCGTGAATCTAGGAGGACTCCCAAGTTGCGAGCCCTATCCACGGGGGGTAAGAGCTCACCCCCCATAGAAAGAGGTGGAACATTTTGAATGTCCCGGGATGCCGGAATGCACAGCCACTCAGTCTTGTCAGGGTTGAGCTGAAGTCTGTTCCTCCCCATCCAGACCCGAACCGCCTCCAGGCAACGGGACATCACAGCGAGGGCATCACTGGGGTGGTTTGGGGTCGAAAAGAAAAGTTGGGTATCATCGGCATATTGATGATACCCAACTCCAAAACCACGAATGATCTCACCCAGCGGTTTCATGTAGATGTTGAACAGGAGAGGCGAGAGAACCGACCCCTGAGGAACTCCACAAGCGAGAGACCTCGGGGTCGATCTCTGCCCCCCTGCCAACACCGACTGCGAACGTCCCAGGAGATAGGAGGAGAACCACCGAAGAACCGTGCCTCCCACTCCCAATCCCCTGAGACGCCGCAGCAAGATACCATGGTCGATGGTATCGAAAGCCGCCGAGAGGTCTAATAGGACTAGGACAGAGGAATATCCCCTGTCCCGAGCCCTCCAGAGATCATTCACCAGAGCGACCAATGCCGTCTCCGTGCTGTACCCGGGCCTGAAACCCGATTGGTAGGGGTCCAGATAATCCGCTTCATCCAGGACCAGAGGGAGCTGATGCGCCACCACACTCTCAACAACCTTCGCAAGAAAGCGAAGGTTGGAGACCGGACGAAAGTTGTTCAATACAGCTGGGTCCAAGGCAGGCTTCTTGAGGAGAGGTCTCACCACCGCCTCCTTCAAGACGGTGGGGAAATAACCCTCACTCAAAGAAGCAGATATAACCGCCAGGAGCCAGCCTCGTGTCCTCTCCCTAGCTGCATAAACCAGCCAGGAAGGGCACGGGTCCAACAAACATGTGGAGGAGCTCAGCCTCCCCATAATCCTGTCCACTTCATCAGGGGTCACAGAATCAAACTCTTCCCAGATAACATTGACAAGACCGTCCGTGTCCTGATCGCCTGACTCTGCCCAGCTGGAGTCCAAACCGGTCCGAATCCGAGCGATTTTATCCGACAGATGTTGACTAAATTCCTCGGCACGACCCTGCAAGGGATCCTCCCTCACCTCCTGATTAAGAAGTGAGCGAGTCACCCTAAACAGGGCGGCCGGGCGATTATCTGCGGACGCAATGAGGGTAGAGAAGTAATTACACCTCGCCACCCTCATCGCTGCGAGATAAGACCTAATATAGGTTCTTAACCGCAACCGGTCGGGTTCGGATCGGCTCGACCTCCAACAGCTCTCTAGGCCCCGTTTCCGACGCTTCATCTCCCGGAGCTCCGCGGAGAACCATGGAGCTCGCTGGGATCTGCGCCGGGTCAGGGGCCGCAAGGGTACAACCCGGTCAAGTGCCTCAGTGGCTGCCCTTTCCCAGGTTTCCACTAAGGCATCCGCCGAGCTGTGAGCAATGGAGGCAGGTGGGGACCCCAGCGCCGCTTGGAATCTGTCAGGATCCATTAAGCGTCTGGGGCGGTACCATCTAATTGGTTCCGTATCCCCACGGCGGGGGGTGGCAAAACGGAAGACCATCCGCAGGAGATGATGATCGGTCCATGACAGGGGCATAATAAATGGAGAGCCCCCACCAAGATCATCCAACCACCGTCTAGATAAAAAAATCAGGTCAAGAGTGTGGCCTCCCTCATGAGTTGGTTCAGAAATTACTTGCGTCAGGTCCATGGCCGTCATGGAAGCCATGAACTCCCGAGCTAGCTCAGATGAGCCTCCCAGGGATGGTAGATTGAAGTCTCCCAAAACTATAAGTTTGGGAAACTCAACCACCAACCCTGAGAGGATATCAAGCAGCTCGGGCAGGGCTGCCGCTGTACGACTAGGCGAAATGTACGTCAGCAGCAAACCCAACTGCGCCCCAGAACCAAATCTCACAAAGAGAGACTCACACCCGACTATCTGAGAAACGGTGGTCTCCCGCGGACATAAGGTCTCCCTAATGATAACCGCCACTCCCCCACCCCTACCTTGAGCTCTAGGCCGGTGCAGCACCCGGAAGCCTGGTGGGCAGATGTCAACCAAAGGGACCCCACCCTCTGGGCCCAACCAGGTCTCCGTGATGCAGGCCAGGTCCGCATGCTCACCCTCAACTAAATCCCTAACGAGGGGAGCTTTGTTAACCACGGACCTGGCATTCAGATACACCAGCCGGAGCTCAGGAGGCTGCACATCCTCGCTCCCGGAACCTCGGGGAAGAAGCAGAGGGTCGGAGCGCCTCACCGCTTGCAAGTAGCGGAGATGGCCCTCCCGGTAGCGATACGGCCCCCTGTCTATCCGCCTGCTGCCATTCCCCGTCGTGGGAATTGGTAATCCCACGACCCGCTTGTGAGCTCCGGAGACAGCGACACCCCGTTCTCCCGCCGCGTGGTCAGACCCAAGTCCGGCCTGAACCATGGTTGATTGGCCACCCCCCAAGGCCAGACAACCCTTATCACCCACCCCCCTCCCTAACCCTATAAAAAATCTAGATAAAAAAGTAATCAGGGGCCTTCTGTTAACTTTATATTGACGGCCCCTGCCCCTGCCCGGCCATCTCTCAGGGTCCCAAAACTCGGGCCCGTCATCGAGGTTGAAGGTGTCTAAAGAGGCGGGTCGCACCCAGGAGAGGGGGGCTCCCCTGAGGGCACACAAATCCGTGCTAGTATATTTCCGCATAAGTCTAGCAAGTCCAGGAAAGGCGTCCCAATTAGTGGGAGGATCGAAGCATAAAGACAGGTATCTTGGTCCCCACCCAACTTCACTGCCACTCAGTTGATATCTATTTTAGATATCTATTGCATCCTTTCATGGTCCATAAACTGTTTTTAAAAGTTGTTTCCCCTTTATACCAACCAATTTGACTCAAGATTTGGAGAGTGCCTGGAGAAATAATTAAATGACTATTTGTCCCCAAGGCAGAGTATGATTGTGCACAGAACAGGGGTGTAGCCAGGAAGGGTGAATTTTGCATGGATTCGGACACCGATACAAACTGGATGCCCAGGGTGCTTTCTGGATGTCCAGTTGCATTCTGCTGACCGATGTGGGAATCAATTCCTCTGTTTTTGCTTTGGTAAAGGCAGCCAAATAATATTAGCCCTCTCTCCTGTAGACTGATAAAATACAGTAAGTAATACAGAAAAGATTTAAATTGTTTGATCCTGATACAGAAAATATGGTTTCTTCCAGATGGTGCTCAGATACCTAGTATTTCCATGGCTAAGTCGCTTATGGTGTAAATTTATGTACTTTGACCAGTGCTGGGATTCAAATATGTGAACAACTGGTCCTCTGTGTGGATGCTGCTTCATTCTGGGCCTGGGCAACAAAAAATTAGCTACCGGTTCTGCCAAAGTGATGCAAACTGGCTGAATCCCACCACTAATTTTGACTCAGAAGTAAGTCCCAAGGATTTAAAAGAAAACTTGGCTCCTAGATAGTAGCACATAGGGCTACTATCTTAACACTGTAAACATCAAAGCGGCTACTTTTGAGCAATTGCCTTCTGATTGCAAGGCTTCACTGTACAATGGGAATAATCATGCAGCTCTGGAAAAACAAATCAAGTGCTGTTGCTGCATCACCTCTATTAATTTATGAAGAACTCTGTGCAGACCACACTGAAATGAAATGAGATGCATAGCTGAACTATGCGCTGAATTGTACCCTCTATGCCTCCCCTTGAGTAGCATTTATCTTTTGCAACATTATATTTACTTATTTATACAGCTTCTAGCACAGTGGGGTTTCTATCTTGTTTGAGTGCAAGATGAATATTAACAAGATCCGAAGATCCACCGTTCTCTGCACCTCAGGCTTCAGCCCTGTACTACCTTAGCCTGGCTTACACTGAAGCCTTCACTGAATTTCTTCTCCTCAATTTTTTTTGGGGTGGGGTGAGGGTGGGGTGAAGAAGGCAAGCTTAATTCAGACAATAACTTTCTGGGTGAGTCCTGGTAGATGGCTGCAAAGAATTCCAACATTTAAAGAGTACTAATTCTGATTCATTTTTGCACATTTAATGTTTTTAATTGGAATGTGACTGGGGTTTTTTATTTTGCTTTATAAAGTGTTTATTCTATATTTAGCTGAACTCAGCACATTATGATCCTTTTAATAATTCACAGTTTTCTGTGACTGAGCCAGATGCAGTAAGGTTCAGTATCAGGGGATTTAAATTAGGATTTAAATCAGGCTGAGCAGGAGAATTGGAACAAGAAGCAGGTGTAGTGGATGTGTTTCCTTGTCTTGTAGTGTAATTTGCTGATATCTAGCAGACAAACCTGCTTCATATAGTAGAGTGATTTGCTCATTTCCACAGCCAGAGGCAGTAACACAGCCTCCTACATTTGTTCCTTATTTTAACCAGTGTTCGTGCTGGTATTTCTTATGTATCAATACAGGACAAGTTGTGCTTACAGCTGGGCAGAGAGGTATAGTAGGTGGGTGATTTATCTGAATTTCTCCTGGGGAAGGAGAAATTCTTCATCAATTTCTCAAGAGCAGGATTCCTCCCCACCCCCCAGTAGTGACTGATGCACTGCCACTAACACCCCACCCCCACTTTCTATGAGGCTTAATTGAAGCATAGGAAAGGAGATTATTGACTGTGGGAGGACTGCATCATGAAAGACAAAACATTCAAACATATACTTGGGGTTCTTGTCAACCAGTAAATGTAAAAATATCACAGCTAAGAGTATTTCTCTTCGGTTTTGAAAAATTATAAATTAGATTCCCTTGCATTAAATTGAATGAGAAGTGATTTAAAAAAATGTGGGACTTTTATTTACTTGTTCTTTTCAACTTTTAGGTAAGAACACAATGACATTGCACCATTTTATACTGACTTCATTCCTGAAAAACCATTCTACAACAGCGATGGTGAATCTTTGGGCTCAACATGTCAAAAATTTGGAAAATGCCTCACACACTACTGGTGTTTTATTCCCTCCACCAAGGAGAAATAATTCTCTATCTTACACACACACACATCTAGACATCCAGCAGCACTCAACCCTGGCTTCAACTTCAGCCCTAGATCCACTGCTTCCCTACAAAAATATCCATATGTTGCTTATCTTCAGGTAGTGTTTTATTTCTGTTCACAGGCCTCTGCAGCCTACCTGAGGCAAATCCCATTTTTTTCAGCCTCTGCAGCCTTTGAAAATCATGCAAGAACAGTTGTGCTTTAGAGAATACTTATTGTTAGTGGTTGGTGAACACTGGAGTGTTCACCAACCCAAAATGCCATGGTGTGTCAGCTTTGACACACGTGTTACAGGTTCCTCATCACTGTTCTACAATCACTCCAAATTAAATTCTATCTAGTGTATTTTTTAAGTGAAGTCTCCCTCAGGTTGAGTTAAACCCCTGATGACTTAGTTGGTGTATAAAGTTCCCTTGGCAACTTGATCTTCTTGGGGATTTTTTTTAAAAAATTCTCAGTATAGCCTATAGTCCTGATACTTTTCCATTCAAAAAAGTCCTGCCAAGCCCTAACCAGATCAAACATTGCTTTGATCTTCAAGAACACCCAAGAAGAATGGATTGTGATGATGATCTGAAAGTGACTTACAGCTTTAGAGTGGAAAGTATGAAACATGTTTATAGCACTGCAAATAAATAAAAAAACAAAAGACCCAATTAAATTAACAAATAAGATGCATTGTTGCGATCATCAAGGATTGCTGAGACAGATAAGGATCCTCCTCCATTGGCAGCCAGGGGTGCATAATACATGCCAGATCAGCATGACATGACTTGAAAATAGGAAATGCTTTAATTTGTAATAAAGTTTGCTAAAGATAAAATATTTTACTCCTATTAAGTTACAGTTTGCCTGCGTGTGCAGTCACTGATTACTAAAAACCTACTTAATCTCGTGAAGCCATTAATCTCTATTCAGAGAAATCTCTAGGATCATGGGCCCATAAATCATTTCACTTCTTTATTGTCCTGAAAAGATAAGACAGAAGGTGGACAAAGCACTACTAGGAGGAGGACACCAGTAAATAGACAGTTTTGCCAGGTAGCAAGGCTGTGCTGACAACCCTGTCAAAATAAATTCAAGAAATTCATAAGAAGTAAACACGGCTATGGCTGCCTATTTTTTCTAGCAAGGCAAGGATTTTTTTATGAAAAGAACAAGCTCTTTTTTCAGGTTCAAGGTTTTTGTTTTGATTTGCAAAAGATTTTTCTCCCCTGGCCTAAAGGTTTTGGCAGTTCTTTGCAAAATAATGTTGACCTATATAGAGATATCTCTTTTACTTAAAATGAATGAACTCTGTTATCCATTCTGATAGGTAATACTTTTATATCTTTTGGTGCTGAGAGTCTTGTGATTGTAGCAGCGCACAAAATTGATTTAATTGAAGTATTTCAATTTGGAAGATTTTAGGATTTTTCCAGGATCAATTGGCAGGAATAGTTTTTATAGTTCATCACAAATCTCTCATCTTATAATATTTAGAAATAGTTATTATGTAGTTCCATATTGTAACGTGAGCTATATCTTTGCAATGAAAATACTTAATAAGTATAGGAACCTACATTGACTATTTGGCCCAGGCCCATCTTACCCTGATAGCTAAATCTGCAAAATTTCAGACAGAGACATGTGACGTTGTTATGTGTCTTATTAACTAAAGATGTAAGGGCTTGAAGGTGAGATTCTGAGCAAACTCTGTTCCTCAAAGGGGTAGAGAATCATTGCTACAATGTTATTTGTTGCCTTAGATATTCATATCCTAACACAGGGTCCTAATTTCCAAGACACATTCATACTTTCCATCTATTTTATTTGAGGCTAAACTATGAAGATGCCTGAAATGGGCATTCCATTTGTCACATCTTGCCCCATAATTGACTCCAATGACTTTGGCTTTGACTACTGAACACATCCCCTTCATGGATTACTGCCTTGTCGTGGCGAAGGGGCTTGTGTAATTCAATGAAGCTATGAGCTATGCCATGCAGGGCCACACAAGACAGACAGGTCATAGCAGAGATTTCTGACAAAACGTGATCCACTGGAGAAGGAAATGGCAACCCACTCCAGTATCTTTGCCATGAAAACCCCATGGACAGTACCAAAAGGAAAAAATATATGATGCTGGAAGATGAGCCTCTCAGGTTGGAAAGCGTCCAATATGCTACTGGGGAAGAGCAGAGGGCTAGTACTAGTAGCGCCAGAAAGAATGAAGCAATTGGGCCAAAGCTGAGCTGTGGATGTATCTGGTGGTGAAACGAAAGTCCAATGCTGTAAAGATTTTTTCTCAATAGGAACCTGGAATGTAGGATCCATGAATCAAGGAAAGCTGGACGTGGTCAAACAAGAGATGACAAGACTGAACATCGACATCTTAGAAATCAGTGAACTAAAATGAATGGGTGAATTTAATTCAGATGACCATTATGTATACTACTGCGGGCAAGAATCCCTCAGAAGAAATGGAGTAGCCTTCATAGTCAATAAAAGAGTAGGAAAAGCAATACTAGGATACAGTCCCCAAAATGACAGAATGATCTGAGTTCAAATCCAAGGCAAACCATTCAATATCACAGTAGTCCAAGGCTATGCCCCAACCACCGGTGCTGAAGAGGATGAAATTGACTGGTTCTATGAAGCCCTACAGCACCCTATAGAACCAACACCCAAAAATGATGTCCTTATCATCATGGGGGTTTGGAATGCTAAAGTAGGAAGCCAAAAAATAACCAGAATAACAGGCAAGTTTGGCCTTGGAGTACAGAATGAAGCAGGGCACAGGCTGATAGAATTTTGTCAACAGAATACGATGGTCATAGCAAACACTCTTTTCCAAAAACCCAAGAGATGGCTCTACACATGGACATCACCAGACGGTCAACACAGAAATCAGATTGACTATGTGTTCTGCAGCCAAAGATGAAGAAACTCTATACAGTCAGTAAAAACAAGACCAGGAGCTGGCTGTGGCTCAGACCATGAGCTTCTCGTTGCAAAGTTTAGGCTTAAACTGAAGAAAGTAGGGAAAATTATGAATTAAATCATATCCCTGTTGAATATACAGTAGAGGTGACAAATAGATTTAAGGAATTAGATCTGATAGACAGAGTGCCTGAAGAACTATGGACAGAGGTTCGCAACACTGTACAAGAGGTAGCAACGAAAACCATCCCAAAGAAAAAGAAATGCAAGAAAGCAAAATGGCTGTCTGAGGAAGCTTTGCAAATAGCTGAGGAAAGGAGGGAAGCGAAAGTCAAGGGAGAAAAAGAAAGATACACCCAATTGAATGCAGAATTCCAGAGAATAGCTAGAAGAGATAAGAATGCCTTCTTAAACGAACAGTGCAAAGAAATAGAAGAAAACAATAGAATAGGGAGGACCAGAGATCTTTTCAAGAAAATTGGAGAGATGAAGGGAACTCTTCATGGAAAAATGGGCATGATAAAGGACCAAGATGGCAGGGACCTAACAGAGGCAGAAGAGATTAAGAAGAGGTGGCAAAATTACACAGAAGAAAGAAAGGCAGTGCCAAAGAATGTTCAAACTATCGCACCATTGCACTCATTTCATATGCTAGTAAAGTTATGCTTAAAATCCTACAAGCTAGACTCCAGCAGTATGTGGATCGAGAACTACCAGAAGTACAGGCAGGATTTCAAAGAGGCAGAGGAACTAGAGATCAAATTGCCAACATACGCTGGATCATGGAGAAAGCTAGGGAGTTCCAGAAAAAGATCTACTTCTGCTTCATTGACTATGCTAAAGCCTTTGATTGTGTGGATCACAACAAACTTTGGCAAGTACCTAAAGAAATGGGAGTACCAGACCATCTTATTTGTGTCTTGAGAAACCTATATGCAGGTCAAGAAGCAACAGTGAGAACTGGACACGGAACCACTGATTGGTTCAAAATTGGGAAAGGAGTCCGGCAAGGGTGTATACTGTCGCCCTGCCTATTTAACTTATATGCAGAGCACATCATGAGAAAGGCAGGGCTAGCTAGATGAATCAAAAGTTGGAATTAAGATTGCCGGGAGAAATATCAACAACCTAAGATATGCAGATGATACCACTCTAATGGCAGAAAGTGAAGAAGAACTAAAGAGCCTCTTGTTGCAGGTGAAGAAGGAGAGTGCAAAAGTTGGGTTGAAACTTAACATTAAGAAAACCAAGATCATGGTATCCGGCCCTCTCAATTCCTGGCAAATAGATGGGGAAGAAATGGAGGTAGTGACAGATTTTATTTTCCTGGGCTCACCGCAGATGGGGTCTGTTGCCAAGAAATTAAAAGACGTTTGCTCCTGGGGAGGAAAGCCATGGCAAATCTAGACAGCACACTAAAAAACAGAGACATCACCCTCTCAATAAAAGTGCATATAGTCAAGGCTATGGTCTTCCCAGTTGCAATGTATGGCAGTGAAAGGTGGACCATAAGAAAGGCTGAGCACCAAAGAATTGAGGCCTTTAAACTATGGTGCTGGAGAAGATTCCGAGTCCCTTAGACTGCAAGGCGATTAAACCGGTCAGTCCTAGAGGAGATCAACCCTGACTGCTCTTTAGAAGGGCAGATCCTGAAGTTGAAACTCAAATACTTTGGCCACCTAATGAGAAGGAAGGACTCACTGGAGAAAAGCCTAAAGCTGGGAAAGATTGAGGGCAAGAGAAGAAGGGGATGACAGAGAATGAGGTGGCTGGATGGAGTCACTGAAGCAGTAGGTGTGAGCTTAAGTGGACTCCAGAAGATGGTAGAGGACAGGAAGGCCTGGAGGAACATTGTCCATGGGGTTGCGATGGGTCAGGCACGACTTCACAGCTAACAACAACAACACTGAACACATGTAGTTCTCTTTCTGTTATTTTTGGGCTTCCCTTAGAATTTTTGTAAATGGTTTTGGTATGTTTTTCTGCCACTCTAATTTCTCTAGCTTCAGTATGTTACCTTGCAGCATCAGTTTCATTCTAAATCAACTGCTGTAATATTTACCATCTATTTTTGCTTTTAAGAGTAATAATGGTATTATGAAAAGATAAATATGCCCTCAAGTGAATCTCATGTCTTAGGCACCACATGAGACCATCTATTTTGCTTTCTTGGCAACAGTGCAGAACTGCTTTGCCTTTTTGTTCTTTGGGGGATGTTTTCTTCACTACTCAGCTTAATTTGCAACTCTAATAATTCCTAATTATTACCTCGCCAAGTCCTAATGAGGTCTGAATTTCTCAAAATCACCATTGACTAGGAGTTGCTATTTGTTATGACAATAAGTGTATACAATATTCAGAAATATATATTTATCCTCCACCATTGCTACAACAACACAGGTTTACAACTTTTTACAGAGGCTGAAAGAACATAAACACTACTATGATGACCCCTAGGTTTTGGTATGGCACAACAGTGCCCTCTAAAGTATTTGGTAAGTTTAGTCCCTCCCAGTAATGTTTATCTTCCTCAAATTTAGTTGCTTTGAAAACCAGTGAATGGCTTTTTGCCCTTAGATATTAACATTGTCAAATCCTATGTATGGCAATGCCATTCTTGCCTGTGGGATAAAATCCTTCTGCATAAAGATCAAAAGTACGTAGAACAAGAGTGTACAACTTTAGTTGGCTCAAGGCCATGCAATCCCTTGAATAGTATGTCAGAGGCTACATATCTCATAAATAATCAGGGCAACCTTAAAATCATTATCTTGTAAAGGGGAGGATTGAAATTAAAATAAATTAATTCAATTAAATATTCATATTTTTGTCATTTTGTTTTTTCAGC
The DNA here is from genome assembly GCF_947247035.1 of Vipera ursinii. Lineage (NCBI taxonomy): Eukaryota > Metazoa > Chordata > Lepidosauria > Squamata > Viperidae > Vipera > Vipera ursinii. Next base: position 67,265,575 of record NC_139513.1, read on the forward strand.
TACATTTTAGCAAGTATAAATCCATACACAGGTACAATTATTGTTCACATCTTGGCTGATTCTCAGTTAAGAAGCATGTCAGAAAAACAGACTTCCTCTTATATCTGTGCTAGAAGGATGAGGGAGAGACAAGTGGAGAAGTTGCACTATATGCTGCTGGTAAACAACAGAATTTTGTAGAGCCCTGGGTGGCCACACCAAGGGCCCATATTCTACATCAGTGACTCTCCTAGTTAAATTTCCTAGTCTGCAAACAGGCAGAAATTTACATAAGACTTAATTAAAAGACTGTGTTTCCCTCAAATCTCAGGAATAGGATTAAATGAGAAGGATAAACAAGAACAATTCAATTTTTACAGGTCCAGAATCCAGAACTAACGCTAATAACTAGGATTTCAAGTTTATGGGCAAGAAAACATTCCAGCACCATGGCTAGAAACAAAATGCAGAGAAATGTTAGCTCTGACTCCAGACAACCAAAGGAATCGTAATGCGTCATATTAATCACAAGAACTAGTGAATGTCATCATGAGGACAAAGTAATGTGGGAAGAATCCAGAGAAAGAAATATTTTGGGAAATATTAAAAAGGCAGAATATATTTTCCCAAAAGATCTTAAAGGCAGAAACCAACACACACACCCCGCAACCCAAGTCTCTCTGCCCGAAACAGAAACCTGGTCTGCAGAAATGCAGATGTGATAATCTTGCCAGAAAGATTGGAGCCAGGAATCTTGGGTTAGAAAGGCAAAGATCCCTAGAATCAACAATCCCTCACACCAAAAAATCCAGCAGTCATCAGCCACAGCCCCAGGGAAGCAGGATACAATCTTTGGGACATAATAACCCACCACCATCAGAATACCGGCACACTCAGACTCAGGTCAAAGTTCATGCCACAGGAACAACTCCAAACAAAAGCTCAAGAAGGTATAAAAACCCACCACTCCCTACTATATGTGGTTAGCTTTTCCAGAGCCATCTTTCTGTCTGGCTCTGCTCTTCAATAAACTGTCTCCATTTTGTTTATTCCCAGCTTGGACTGGACCCTGATGAAGACTTTTCTTTCAACAGTAATCTGGTTCAGGTTCAAAACAATAGTAATCAGAGAAGTCTGAAAGGGACAATGATTAAATAAGCCAGACCAGTCATCAAAAACTTTATCATCACAAGAGATTAATAATAGGAGTGCAAGAGAGACCCTGGCTAGCTTGGCAACCAGTTGTTCTGCATTCATTTGGTGCTCTTTAAATAATGCCAACTGCTATATTTGTTCCATTGCAGTCTGTGACATCGACTAGCATTTCTCTTTTGAAGCCACAAAAACCACCTTTGTTTGGCTTTTCTCATTTGCTGTATTTTTTTTCCAGACTTGGCACATGGCCAAGGTCTCCTGATTTCTCATCACTATCAGGGTGATTAGCCACCTGTGCTGGATTCTGCTCATTAGCAAAAGATCAGTTTCTGCTGGCAAGGAGCCAGAGTCTGCTCCCCTATAGCAGACTGATGGTCTGTCAGGTCCATGTCTTCTTCCTTTGCCCATGAAGAATTGATGAAAATAATGTAGACTTGGGATGTACACCAAGAGAGACAAAGTAGGTTAAACAGTAACCTTCCCTTTTAAAGAATTAAAAGTGAAATTTGCACCAGAGATGATCCCACACAGTCCACATCTTTAATATTTAAATTTGGAATAGGGCAGGCACATTAATTTAGAAATAGGCCCGCAAGTGAATGTAATGGTATTTGCTTTCCCAAATGACTCAGCCAAATTAAATATGAGACTCTTTATATGAATGCTATGGATATTAATCGTTTGTAAATGAAGTCAGTAGCAAGGCCTGCTCTTAGGTTATTCTTATAGAAGTTCCTCATTGGATATTCTTGCATGAGCTGTTTAGACTGGAAAGAAAATTTATACTGTACTGGTAGATCTACAAGCAGAATAAGGGTGTAATCTAGCTTGTTTGGTTTATTAAACTTGTGTAGAAATATGAGGAGACAATTTGGTTTGGATGGTAGCTCTGGGTGCCAAGATATTCAGCTGGGGAAAGAAATGAGCACCCTTCACTGTTAAGAATGAAGGCAGAACCATTTTTAGCTTGCAGTCCTACCCAATTTTCCTGCAAGTAAATTCCACAGTATCTCATGGGGCTCTTCTGAGGAGATGTACACAAGTCAGGATTATCATGAAAACTGGTTGCTGCCTGATTTAGATAACCTCTCTGAATTGCAGGAATCAATAATCTGGCAACATTTTATTTTCAGCTAATACATTTTATTAAAAGACGTAAGCTTTCTTCAGCTGTAACTCATTCTTCAGATGCCCTTCTGAACTAGAGGACCCTTGCTATTCAAAATAATAACCATATTAATCCAATTAATTCCAATAATGCTTTGAAATGAGATAAAAATGGATGAGAATGCACCGGTAAGAGCTTTTTCCAAAAGGCTCATCCCTTATCCCTGGCCAGAGAATATAGGAGCTTGAATGCAGTCAATTCCAAATATTCAATGAAAAATAAAAGAAGCAGCTTAATGGACAGGAAGCCAAAAGAGATAACTTCTACAAAAGGTAGAAGAGGCAACTAGAGGGGCAGCTGTACTCGACTTAATTCTTACTAATAGGGATGAAATGTCTGAGGAAGTAGAAGCTATAGGAACTTTGGGGGAGAACAACCATGTCATACTTGAATTCACCATAATGCATGCACAGATAACTGAAACAAGTCAAGCTAGTGTTTCAGATTTTAAGAGAGCTGACTTCAACAAGCTAAGAGGGAGACTAGGAAGGATTCTGTTGTGTATATAGTTATGGGAGTGGTTTCCATTCGGCGGGAAACCTGAGTGCATTCATTGGCTGCAACGTTCCGGCAGGAGATTCTAAGCCGGGGATTGGTTACGTTTGAATGGGAGTTAGTATTTAAGGCAGGGGTCAACGGCTGCTAGCCAGTTGACCCATGTGAGTTCCAATAAACGTTACTTGTCTGACATCGCTGTCTCCGCTCGTCATTCCGGACTTAACAGTGGCGACGAAGGTGGGATTGACGGCAGAACAGCGAAAAGAACCGCAGAAAGCCGACAGAGCGAAAAGCGGGAAATTTGAACCACAGTCAACCGTGCAGCAAGCGAATTTAACAACAGAATGGCGCAAGTTGGCTCCCTGAAGGAGTTTGACCCCAACTACCCTGAAGACTGGGAGGAATATGTAGGACAAGTCGACGGGTACATGCTGGTCAACGGGATCACGGAGGACAGGAAGAAGGCGGCGGCGCTCCTGACCATCAGCGGCACTCCGGTTTACCGGGTGGCCGTCGGCCTCTGCCAACCCCTGCCGGTCTCTAGCGTATCATACGCCGACCTGCTGGCCAAACTAAAGGTCCATTTCACCCCTAAACGGTCAGAACTGTTCTGGCGGAGGATATTTGAAAAGAGGAACCAGCGGCCCGGCGAGTCAATACAACAATTTGTGGCGGCAGTCCGAGAAGCAGCCCTGCGCTGTAAGTACGACAATCTCGAGATTCGCATCAGGGACCGAGTGGTTTTGGGGCTACGAGATGAACACTTGCAAAATCGAATCATCTCTAAGCCCACTGGCAACCTCCAAGAAGTATTAGACGAGCTACTCACGTACGAGTCTACAGGCAGACGCGACCCCCCCCTACAATAGCATGGCAGCCTCAGGCGAAATTAACCAAGAGAGCCATGTGGACAGTGGGGAGGTGGATTACCAGTGGGAAGCCGAGATTGCCGAAGTAGCCAGAAGGTTCGGGAAGATGGCACCGAGACCACAACGAGCCGAAGGCCCAGACCAGAACAGAAGACAACAACCTCCAGCATTTCAACGACCCCAGCGGGACAACACAGCCAGACCCCGAGACCCCGAGACCCGGTGCGGAAGCTGCGGCGGGAACCACCAACGATCAACTTGCCGATTCCGAAATGCCAAATGCCGAGGGTGCGGAAAAACGGGCCACATCCAGGCCATCTGCAGAAGCCGACCGCGAGACAACCGCCTCCATGAGCTCGACGCTTGGGCCTCAGGTGAGGTAACCCCCGAACGGAGTGGCGGAGAGACCCATAGGCCTAAGGCACGCACTTCCAACCCAGGGGCCGGGGTGGGGGTCAACCACGTGGGAATCCCTAGACAAAAACGCACCCCTAGAATCCACCACATTGTGAGGCCTAAATTAAGAATCGAAGTCCAACTGCAAGGCGTCCCTTGCAAAATGGAAGTGGACTCCGGGGCCTCGGTATCTATAATCTCTAGGGACACCCTTAAATACATTGAAAACAGAAGCGGCCGGAAAATTCCCCTTAAATCCACCCAATTACAATTAGCTGACTTCCAGAAATCACCCATAGAATTAGTGGGAGAGGCTACCATCAAAGTTAAATATAAGGAGTTTAGTGGAGTATTGACCATTTTAGTCACGGAAGGCCAGAGATCTAGCCTTGTAGGCCTTAACTGGTTCTCGGCCCTAGGTATCTGGGTGGGGGGAATTAACACCATTCAAGTTAAAACCCTGAAATCCGTCTGCGATAATTTCGCAGACGTATTCGATGGGTCATTAGGGAGGTACAAGGGACCTCCCATTAGTTTTAATTTAGACCCCGAGGTCAGGCCCATTAGGCTTAAGGCCCGGAGGGTGCCTTTCGCCCTCAAACAAAAAATCGAGGCCGAACTAGATAAGCTAGTAGGCCAGGGCGTTTTAGAACCCGTAGAAGGGGGCCTGTGGGAGACACCGATCGTCACACCCCTGAAACCTAATGGGGATGTGAGGATCTGTGCCGACTATAAGGCCACCCTGAACCTAGCTATGAAAAAACATGCTTACCCGTTCCGACAGTGAAGCAGGTCCTCGCGACGATCCAGGACGGCGCCATTTTCGCCAAGCTCAACTTGGCGCAGGCGTATTTGCAACTTACTGTTTCTAAGGAAGCCGCAGAGGCTCAAACGATAGTTACCCACAAGGGGGCGTTCTGCGTTCACAGACTTCAGTTCGGGATAGCTGCAGCTCCAGGCATCTTCCAGGAGGTGATGGAGAGAACCTTGAAGGGCATTCCAGGTGTCTGCCCTTACTTCGATGATGTCCTCATTGCTGGAAAAACTGAGGACATCCTAGCTGAGAGGCTAGAACAGGTACTGGGAAAATTTAGGGAGGCAGGATTAAAATTAAAAAAGGATAAGTGTTGCATTGGGGTAAAATCAACAGAATTCTTGGGGTTTAGGATTGATGCTCTAGGCATCCACCCTACAGAAGGAAAAATTAGGGCCATAAAATTAGCTCCAGAACCAAAGAACAAGGCAGAGTTACAAGCTTTCCTAGGCTTAATTAATTTTTATCACACGTTCCTGCCTCACAAAGCAGCTATTGCTGAACCCCTTCATAGACTTTTAGATAGAAAGACCCCCTGGCAGTGGCAACAAAAACACAGGACTAGCTTCCAAACTTTAAAGGACATACTGTCAAGCAATTCTACAGTTACTCACTTTATAGAAAATAAACCCATATTTTTAGCTTGTGATGCATCCCCTTATGGAGTGGGAGCAGTAATCAGCCACATGGATGAGCAGGGCCAACAGAGGCCTATAGCATACTATTCCAGGACCTTAACAAAGGCGGAACGGAATTATGCACAGATTGACAGGGAAGCATTGGCCATAGTGGCAGGTGTAAAAAAGTTCCACGATTATCTGTATGGTAGGGACTTTACCATTTACACCGATCACAAACCCCTGCTAGGGCTATCTACCACTGATAGGCAGACTCCACAAATAATGTCTCCCAGAATGCTAAGATGGTCAATCTTCCTATCTGCCTACACATTCTCAATCAAGCACAGGCCGGGCAAGGAGATGGGGCACGCTGATGCCCTCAGCAGACTACCCTTATAGGATACTGGTACAGACCCAGCACCTGTGGGACAAATCATGTCCCTACAAGAGCTTTCTGAGTGCCCCCTAATGGCCAGGGACATCGGAGCTGCCACAAGGAAAGACCCCATACTCAGCAGAATAGCAGCATGGGTTCAAGGCGGGTAGCCTAACAAAAGCCCGGATCCTACGTTCACACCATACGTTAGAAGGAAGGACGAACTCTCATCACATGTTGGCTGTCTATTGTGGGGCAATAGGGTTGTCATACCAGAGAGGCATAGACAAACAGTAATTGATGAGTTACATGATGGGCACCCGGGCATTGTGCGTATGAAGGCCCTAGCTAGAAGTCACGTATGGTGGCCAGGGTTAGATACAGCCATAGAAGACAAAGTAGCAGGGTGCTACCAGTGTCAGCGCTCTAGACCTGAGCAGGCACACACAACGGTACACAAATGGGAGGAGGCCAGAAACCCGTGGTCTAGAATCCATATTGACTTCGCTGGCCCCTTCCAGGGCTTCACATTCCTTGTAGTAGTGGATAGCTATTCCCGGTGGTTGGAGGTCGTGCCTGTTAAGTCCATGACGTCAGCAAAAACCATACAGGTCTTACGGGGACTCTTTGCCACTCATGGGTTACCTGACGTAATTGTTTCTGACAATGGGCCACAATTCACATCTAATGAATTTCAGGACTTCCTCAAGGCCAACTGGATTAGGCACGCGACTTCAGCACCCTTCCACCCCTCTTCTAACGGTTTGGCAGAACGGAATGTCAGAACAACCAAGGATGCCCTCAGACGAATAATCCACGGGGACTGGCATCAAAGACTGGCTCAGTTCCTGCTGGCCCAGCACACCACACCGTGTGCAGCCACAGGGAAGAGTCACGCTGAAATGAGGTGGGGAAGGCGGTTGATAACGAAATTGGACAGATTACACCCTGACAGACTACCTGCTGAACATGATCCGGTTACCCCAACCAGGTCTTTGAACATTGGGGACATGGTGTGGGCCAGGAATTACAGACAAGGGGATAAATGGGCACAAGGGGTCGTGATTGATAAAACTGGTCCCTTATCTTATTTAATTGAGGGGGAAGGGAATCACCTGATTAGAAGACATATAGATCAGTTAAGGAAAAGGGCCCCTGAAGGGGTACAAGCAAACAAAGAGAGGAAAAACACTACAAACGAATCTTCACCTCCTCCAGCCAGGAGCAATAAACCACCAGGGGAGGAAGGGAGGAGATTACATTTCAGGGCAATTGTAGCAACCCCCCAGAATTGTGAAGCAGGGACTGAAATAGCTCCCCCTGACAGCCCACCTGGGTCATCCAGTCAAGCCAATGCACCACCACAACAACAGCCTAATAGGGAGACATCACCAGGGCTGTCCACACACACAACAGGGCCAGAGGTGGTAACCAACAGCGGAACTGCAGAAACCCCAGCGATTAGTATGGCCAACCGTTATCCTGTCAGGCAACATAAACCCCCTAGTTACCTGAAGGACTATGTTAAATAGTAAATTTCATCCAGGGGGGAAGGGGTGTTGTGTATATAGTTATGGGAGTGGTTTCCATTCGGCGGGAAACCTGAGTGCATTCATTGGCTGCAACGTTCCGGCGGGAGATTCTAAGCCGGGGATTGGTTACGTTTCAATGGGAGTTAGTATTTAAGGCAGGGGTCAACGGCTGCTAGCCAGTTGACCCATGTGAGTTCCAATAAACGTTACTTGTCTGACATCGCTGTCTCCGCTCGTCATTCCGGACTTAACAGATTCCATGGATGGAAATCCTAAAAGGAAAAACAGTTCAAGTTGCTTGGGAAATTATGAAAAATGAGATAATGAATGCCCAAGCAAAAAAACCAAACATGATTCCACAGAAAAAGAAAAAGACATCACACAACACAAGCATGGTTGCACAAAGAGCTTTCTGACAAATTAAGGGACAAAAATATAAAAAATGAAAAGATAGACACATAACCAAAACAGAATATTTTATTTTAGCCTGAATAGCCCAAAATAAAATAGCCTGAATCTGCAAGGAGGGAATCAGGAAAACTACGACCCAGAATGAGCTAAGACTAGCCATCCCAAAGATACTTTTCCAAAAGGCAACTGGACTTTCTTGGTTTTTTTCTTTGAAAACATTTCCTTTCTCATCCAAGAATCTTCTCCAGTTCTGGCTGAATGATGGGGAATGAAAGGATTTCATTAGCATTCATCTGGTTGTTGGCACTCTGAAGGTTAGGCTCTCCGAGAGTCCTGTACTTTCTGGATATCTCTGGATATCATCCTTTCAGAAGTCCCAGGAAGATTCCACACCCATTTGCACTCTGATTCAGGTGACCCTGAGAGCACAGATAACCCCACCCCAAGTGGCCTCAACGGCTGTCAGAGAGCTAATGAAGGACCTTCAGACTGCTAATGACCAGATGACTGCCATGAATATGAATCCTCCCATTCCCCAACATTCAGCCAAAACTGAAGAAGCTTCTTGGATGAGAAGTAAAATGTTTTCAAAGAAAAAGCCAAAAAAAAAATCTAGCTGCCTTTTGAAAAAAGCACTTTGGGGACAACCATGACCTGGGTGACTAAAACTAGATATTGAAATAAGACTGGCAACTAATGCCAAAAGAAGCAAAAAAAGAGTTTCTTTCAATATGTAAGGAAAAAGGAGAAAAATCAAGGAAATGATAGGTTCACTGAGGAGAGCAGAAGGCAAGAAGGTGACAGACAGCAGGGAGAAAGCAGAACTGCTTAATGCCTTCATGGCATCTGTTTTATGCAAAAGAAAGAAATAGCTCAACCTATCAAAAGCAGCATCAAGGGATACAAAATATGCAAGGAAATAGTAAGAGAGGGCTGTTCAATTTTGACATAGATCAATTTTGAAATAAATTGAACAGCCCTTTCTCAACAGATGAGGAGGGATATAATATCATCTATCTTCAGTCTACAACACAGTCCTTTCAATAGTTCCAAGAAGGCTCCACACCCATTTGCACTACCCAGGTGACCCTGAGGGACACGTAAACCTCCAAGTGGCCTCAATGATTCTCTAAAAGAATGCAAATGACCAGCTGTCTGCAAAGAATATCAATCTTTCCATTCCCCACCATTCAGTCAGAGCTGAAGAAGCTTCTTGGATGAGAAGAGAAATGTCTTCAAAGAAAAACAAGAAAGTCCAGTTGCTTCTTGAAAAAGCACCTTTGGGACAACCATGACCCGGGTGACTGAGAATCTCCATAAACATGGATTTGTGAGCACCTAGAAATGAACAAGATGATTACTAAAAGCCAGCATGGGTTCATTAAAAACAGATGATGCTAGACAAACCTTATATCCTTTGATAAAGTGACTAAATTAGTGGACCAGCTAAGTGTTGTGGACTTAGCAAACTTGGACTTCAGTAAGTCATTTGACAAAGTAGACCACACCCTACTTCGTGATAACATAGAAAAATGTGGGATAGACAGATGAATTTACAGTTGGTTGACCAACTATATCCAGTGTAATCCTTAATGGATCTACATCTACATGGAGGGAAGCATACCCTGGGGTAGCTCAAGGATATGTCTTGGGCCCAGTAGTCTTCAACATCTTCATACTAGACAAGGGAATAGAAGGGGAACTCATCAAATCTGTAGGTGACACCAAATTGGCAGGAATTGCGAACACTTTGGAAGACAGACTCAAGATTCTTGACAGGCTTAAGCATTAGGCCTAGACAAATAATGCAGTTTAATGGAGAAAAAAGTAATCTCCTGTACTTAGGCAGGAAAAACCAAATGCATAGGTACAAAATAAGTGGTATCTGGCTCAACAGTAGTAACTGTTAAAGAGATCTATGTGTTCTACTGGACCACTGCTTAAGTATGAGCCAGCAATGTGCTGCAGCTGCCAAAAAAGCCAATGCAATCCTGGGCTGCATCAACAGAGGGATAAAATCAAGATCAGTAATAATATTGCTTTATACTGCACTAGTGAGGCCCCACATGGAATACTGTATCCAGTTCTGGTCACCATGATACCAGAAAAGAAACTGAGATCTTAGAAAGTGTGCAGAGAAGAGCAACAAAGATGATAAAGGCTCTAGAGGCTGAATTGTATATTGAACAGTTAAGAGAGCTAGGTATGTCTAGCTTACTGAAGAGAAGAATATGGGGGACATGATAACTGTCTTCCACTTCTTGAGGGGTTGTCGCAGAGAAGATGGGATTGACTTACTCTCCAAAGCACCAGAGGCAGGGCAGGAAGTAATGTGTTAAAGAGAGATCCCACCTAGAGGTAAGGGGAATATTTCCATCTGTGAGAATAATCAAGCAATGGAATAGCTTGCTTCCCAAAGTTGGGGGTATTCCATCACTGGAGGTTTCCAAACATAGACTGAACAACCATTTGACTGGGATAGTCTAAGATATCCTGCCTTGACCAGGGATTTGGACTAGAAGACTGCTGAGTTCCGTTTCAACCCTATGATTCTAGGTTCTAAGTCTGCCTCTTTAAAGATAATGGGAAGTTATCATTATCTGGTTGCTTGTTTGTCTTTCAGAATAACTCTCAGGCAGGAGTGGGTTGGGGCAAACTGGGCAATTGTCCAGGACCCTGTAGATCAGACAGGGACCCCCACACACTTTTGTCATACTTTTGATATTTTTAAAAAAAGAAAGTCTAGAGCAGGTATATCAAACTCACGACGTCACGTGATGTCGCGCAGTGTATCAGGATTTCCCCCCTATTGCTGGCAATGGGGTGGGCACGGTTTTGGAGTGACACATCTGGCCCGTGGACTGGCAGTTTGACATGCCTGGTCTAAAGGGAGCAATTTGCAGGTCTCTTTTCCTTAGCCAGATAACCAGCTGCATCACTATATGGTATGGTGACATTAGAAACTATTTTTAAAAAGTCCTCATTCATTGTAGCTTGGGGACCACAAAGACACTGTGTTTCCTGGGTTCCCAAAACTGCTACAACTCTGAGCATCTACTCAACTGAACAACAATGTAAACAAGAGAGAATTGTCTTTAAAAAATAGACGCAGTATATCATTCATTTTCCACAGCAGATAAAGTAAGATGTTTCAGACTGGGCTGTACAGGACTAACACAGGCTGTAAATTCAGCACTACTAAGTTTTGTGTAGCCCGAAAGGAAAATATGCCTTTAAAACGGACTGTCCTCTACATCACTCATAGAAAACCCCCAAAGCTACAGTATATACTTCTCCTAGAAACATAAGCCCTCATACAAGGGTTGAAGCAAATTGTTCAGGATAAGGAGTCATAGAATAATAGAGTTGGAAGGGACTTTGGAGGTCTTCTAGTCCAACCCCCTACTTGAGCAAGAGACTCGATACCATTCCAGACAAATAGCTGCTCAATCTTTTCTTGAAAACTTCCAGTGATGGAGTATCCACCATTTCTAGTGGCAAGCCATTCTACTGATTAATTACTCTCACTGACAAGAAATTTCTCCATAATTCTAGTTGGATCTCTCTTTGTTAAGCTTCCATCTGTTACTTCTTGTTTTGCCCTCAGGTGTTTTGGAGAAAAGCTAATCTTCTAGCTTATCCCACTGTTTCTGTAGGATAGACCACACTGACTACGTCTTCAAAATTTCATTACGTGTGATACATCTAGAGCAAAATAACACAATGTAACATTAACTGAAATATTGTGATGTGCTAGAGAGCTAAATAAATCCTTACACTTGAATTCTCCTGTTGAAATTTCAAAAAATGTAACTCGGCTGGATTGCACATCATTGTGTCTAAATCACTTTTTGTTCCTCAGCCCTTTAATTTATTCATTCATAGAATCATAGGGTGAGATGGGACCTGGGAAGTCCTCCGAACCCCCTACTCAGGGCAAGAATTCTCTTCTCAGTATAAATGAAACTCCATATATTAAGTTAATAGGATCAGATATCCTCTATGCAATAGCTATTTCTAAAGTATGAATGCCTTTCGAGACCTAATCCATAGATGTGTGACCTAACCTGCATGGAGCCATTCCAGTTTCTCTATGACCTGCACAGGGCCTGGAATAAGTGACCACTTGCTGTGTTCCTGCTGCTGACCGCAAAGCTGATTGAGTTGCCAGAACAAGACTGCTGGAACGACGATAGTGTGAGATTAAAGACTCCCATCTCACAGCAACTCTGCTCAAGCCTGCAGTTCCTCGCTGCTAAAACCAATGAGAAATCAAGGGGAGATGAAACAAAAGAGCTTCCCTTCCCAGCAACTGTTTGTGTATATCAGTGAGCCATGGGTGTGTGAATATATTCCGTATATTTGCATGGCTGTGTGCTGTGGGCTGGTATGAATGCTAAGCCCCTACCATATGTGCTTCCCCCTTGCTCAGCGCAGGAATCCTATAAATGCATTGCTGCCAGATGTAAAAGTCAATCCACACATTAAGCTATACTCATTAGCCCTGTTCACTCATCAAACTTAGTCACAGACATAAAGATGCTGAGTGAACATCCCACCTAGCCAAATAACCCAGAGGGCATTCATTTTAACCTGGGGCTGTTTGGGGCTGGGTAAAGGAACCCCCTTTGAATGGGGCATTGTTTGAGCCATTGACCAGGGGATTAATTATCCAATGGCCCACAAAACCCTAGACAGACAGGCAAAAATGGCGCCTCGCTAAGGACTCCATCTCTGTCATCACTTTAGCTTTCAGCACCACCATAGAAACATGAGGTGGTGAAAAAGCAGTAGAAGAGAAAGACAGTGAGTGGATAACCTCCTGGACTTTGTCCATAATACTGTCACCTCCAGTCAGGCCACTGAGGATTTTGTTCTTAAGAAATTTCACAACAATGAGGCGAGAAAGCCAGCAAGTGACAGCTTCCAGTCTCATTTGTGGTGACTAGGAGGACTTAGCAAGTTATCTGCTCCTCAGCTGGATAGAGCATTGGAGAATGTGCTCTCTGGAGGTATAAAGGTGAACCCATTAGCTAGGGAAGCAACTAACTGGGTCAGCTGAATGAAAACAGGACTATGGAGAATGGAGGGCGGAATAGCATATGTAATGCTGATGTCCCTTTCACATGTGCAGTGTGTATATATTAAAATCATAAAAAACAATCCTACCCTCTGAAAAGTCCTGCTCTGTGTTATTTGCACTCACAGAAATTCCCTGTGCAACATAAACAATGAAAATGGTCATTCTGTGTTTTTTTTAATTCTTGCAAACATTTCTGCATGTAATCTAAGTTAAAGAATCAACACAGAGCAAAGGGAGAGGAGGAGAGGAGGGCAGGGAAAGGAAGGCAAAGAATCTCACTCTAAATAAGCCAGCATTTTTTTTCTCATGGAGATACAACACAGTTCTTTTTTGTAGTAATATACTATGAGCATTATCCGTTGGTGGGAATATTGCTCTTTTTCAAACATTAAGTTAGTGATTCAAATGCCACATCACAGCCTCAGGCAAAGAAAAAGCTTCCTCCTCAGGAAATTCTCTGAGGTATCTGGCAGCCTGGCTAGATTTCGTGGGTGTGTGGTACGGTACATCCATAGGGCACCAGTTTGGGAAGACTGGGCTTGAGAATTAGATGATGGGTTAAACAAGAAGTTGTTTCTGTCTAATTCCCTGGCCATAACCCTCCCTGCCCCAAACTTTATCGCTGTTAATCTAATGTAGCCAATTTTAAATGAAGAAACTGCCCTCCCCTGACATGAAACTCCCTGTGGCACTAAAATTAAATGTAGACTATAATTTGGCATTTGAGAAGTGAAAGGGATGGTAGCCCTAAGGGAGAAGATAACAGCTTGGCTCTTTGTGTTAAAGAGCTGTCTGCAAGCCTCAAACTGTAGAATGAGATTTAGACTGCTCCTGGGCAGGCTGCCAAACCCAGGCTCTTGGCTGCAGGGACAACAACGTCTCATTTATACCAAAGAAGTCTGACTGGGAGGTGCACTGCACAGGTTTTTCAATAGCACCAGATAAAATGGGTCATCCGGCTTTGTGGCTAAATGGGGATATGCTCTATGAGCACTGGTATCCAAAACAAAATTTGGTCTCCATAGTTAGTTCTGGTTTCTAGTGTAAGGTTTTGGAAGGCTGCTGGAATCAGAGGGAGCAAAGGCTTCCCTGGGGTGAGGTGTATGTTGTATGGGGGAATTGTGGTTATTGGTGTTATAGCAATCCCGTAATTTTGTATTGTTATTCAAGTTACCTCAGCCTGCCTGTATGTGGTGTCATTCTTTCTGGCTGACTGGACTTTAGGTCTTCAAGAAGTTCAGTAAAGCCAGCAGTTGAAAACCTTCCTCAGTGTCTTTTATGTGATTAGGAGAAAAGACAACAGTGATGACAAAGTGGGATTGTAAAAAAAGCCTTTCAAGTCTCACCTTGTCACCAGAGGAGGTGAAAGAACAGTAAAAAAAAAAACAAACTATGGCTCACAATGAGTAAAGACAAAAGGAAAAGAGCACAGTAGGTTGTTTACTTTTATTAGGAAGATTAATGTGTTTGTGCCACAGATGACTGAACATTATTTACAGAGAAACTTAAACCATTTTTGAAGCAAGTGTGATAGTTGTTGAAAAAAAAAGGGGGGGGGGTCATTTTATTGAATGTTAATGGGAGGCAAAGTATACAGCCTATGAAGAAGCTAAAGAACTTTTTAAAAAACCCTGCACAATTCAATTTTCCACAACTAGTAGAAAATAATATATGAACTGTTGGAGGATAAAATACTCCACGACATCTCTGACCCATACATCAATCCCAACCACCCTCAACCCACCAGCAAACTCAAGACAAAGATACAAAGAAACCACTTAAACTTTTCCATCCAGGTTGACATTTGGGCTGCAACTTATTATGTGCATCTCATATAAGGAACTAATATCAGCTATATAACAAAAACCATAAGAAATCATCTCAAGACATGAAAATCCTTTACGTACACTAAAACTCCCAAGATCCAAAGCCATCACCCACAACCAATACAAAACACACACATAGGTATAACACACAATAGGGTGAGAAGATGGCATTTCCTCCCGGGCTCAGAGCAGGACCCCCAAGGCCTCTACTAACAAAGACTGGACTCCTCTGTAAGTATTTCCAAAATTTGTCTTCAAAATTTGGCCCCTTCAAGAGCTGAATTGTGTGTTCATTTTGCTTTTGGATAAATTCTACCTTGACTTCAACCAGACATCCTGTGTTTATTCACCCAGCTGGGGGAACGTATCAGGATTATCTGCTACCAGCTCATCTGGCAACTAAATAATTATTGATGGTAGAGCATTCAGATTTCACAAGTGCAAAGAGAAAGACGGCGACTTGTTGCAGTGGAACTTAAGCTGTCTGAACACTGCAAGTGAAAAACTAAATGATTCATTGGGAAATTGGATAACCAGTGGCATTTTGAAAGAAAGCATTTTAAAAGGGACTTAAAACAGAAGTAGATTTAACATAGGTAGGGCATTTGAAATTGCAGCTAGAGGGCTGCAAGCAGGAATAAAATCAAATGTGAATAGGCTTGTAATAGCATCCGAACAGGCAGTAATGGATCAAAATTAGCTGTGTTATCGTTGAGGCAGAGCTCACATACACCAGTACAAAGCTGATTTAAAGGAGAAGCCTGCAGAGAGAGTCTATCAGTGAAAAGCAAATCATTTGCTAGAGGTAAACATTATTTTAAAAGGAGCACAGTGGAATGCTATTGGTTTAGAATTTGTTGGTGGAAGTGAAACAGAAATCACTAATCTTGAAATCGAAAGCACAAAAGTTGTAATGAAATCAGCAGTGTAGCTTATGAAGGAACTGGCAAAGCTGAATCAATGCAGATTCTGCTCTAGCAGTTATATCGCAGTATGAACGTCAGCAGCATTTTAGAGATATTAAACTAAATCCATCAGAAGTACAACTAAAAATTTATATAAGAGAAAAGATAATTCCCGCTATACTAATACGTCTAACTTCAACATACAATAATTAGCAATATTAGACTTAAATGTTATGAAAGCAGGTGGACCAGCATTCTAGGATCCAGATGAGCTGATGATTGGAGTCCCACCAACAGTTTGTGTGCTGTATTCTGTACAATGGGGGGGCCATTAAAAAGGTATTGGATCAGTGATGAGATTCAAATATGTGAACAACCGGTTCTCTGTGTGGATGCCACTTCCGGAAGTCCATTCTGGGCCTGGGCAACAAAAAAAAAATAAATAGCTACCGGTTCTGCCAAAATGGTGCGAACTGGCTGAATCCCACCACTATATTGGATGATGTTGCACCTATATGACATTGGCCACTCAAGCACATCAAAGGAAAAAAAAAGTTCATTAGTAGTTCCAGTCAGGCTATCAGCCTAAGCACCTACCTATTCCTGACACTACTGCCTTTTGTTTGACCAACAGAAAAGACAGAACAGAATGCAGCCACTTTTGGGGGGGGCTTGAATGCCCTGGAATATTAACAGGGCCAGCAAGGCCAGAGAAGATTAAGGACAGCAATGTCACTCCAGAGGTTTCGTCAATATCTTGGTGCCTGACCTGCTTTTTTCATTTGCTGCAAGGGCATAAAAAATGGCAGAGTAGCCTTTATGTCTCTCCAGCAATTGTGCCCCTCACACTCCACACAATCCACAGGTCTTTAAACACAATGCTCTGAAGCAATTCCCTTTCAAGACCAATTTGATTGGCCACCTGGGTTGGCAAATGCCTGTCTTCATTTTACCTCAGGGTATTTCAACCTTACTGCAAATACTAAATAGCAGTAGTATTTAAGATGTCAGAGAACTATTTTAATATAGGTTTGCTCTAACAGGTTAGCTTCAAGTATAAAGATACTTTAGGCTGAAGCCTCATTAGATTGCCAGACTTCAACACATGCTGTATTCTGCCATTTTATAACACCTATTGGTATTTCATTCTATCCTTAAAGGAGCTTCATAAAAATGTAGGACCAGACAAATTAGGTTCTCTGTCTTTGTATGTATGCTTATATGTAGAATAGAATAGAATAGAATAGAATAGAATAGAATAGAATAGAATAGAATAGAATAGAATAGAATAGAATAGAATAGAATAGAATAGAATAGAATAATAACTTTATTGTCAGCATACAGCTCTCAAAGGGTCACCACCTCTGATATACACTACATAAATATGACATAAATAAATAGATAAATAAATAGAGAAAGAAAGAAAGAAAGAAAGAAAGAAAGAAAGAAAGAAAGAAAAAAGAAAGAAAGAAAGAATTATGCATATATATCCACATATATTATATGACACAGAGAAACAGCAGTCTAGCGCAGGTTATGTATACATGTGCCTGGTGAGAAAAATGAACCTTGTGAGTTTACCAGACGGGTAGCATAGGTAAAATAAAAAATTGGAAACAACTTAACTTGAGACCACAGAAGCAAAATAAGTAATAAGATAAACTTTTGATGAATCTTCAGATTCATCATCCACAACAGTAATGGCTGGTTCTATGAGTAATAAATATATTTGTACCTTGAGTGATTTAGGTACTAATAAAGGAAAATATTTGTAGCTCAGGATTGACATGAGGGGTCCCTGCTGCTCTTTGAGCTTGCTTGTTTTCTTGCAGTTGTTTCATTACCCAATCTAGGTAACATCATCAGTGCTAGTAAGGAGTGCAGTTTGCTCTCGGTTTATAATCTGGTGCCTTGCTCTATTGGCTTCTTTGGCAATTTCTTGATTGGGGTGTTGTTTACTTGATTGTTGGTCTGATGTTAACCTTGGAGTTAATCTATGCCGAGCTGGGTGCTGATTGCTGGTGGATGGGTGCTTGGGTCTTTTTGTTCCCTTTTTGGCTGGTTGATTGTCTTTTTTGCATAGTACATAGATATTGTTAATGCCTATGTGTCTGTTGATGGCTGATTTGTCAGAGTGCTAGTAGTCTTGCTGGATTGTTTAAAACCAAAGTTTTGAAACTTTGTAATTTATAGAATATCAGCCTATCATTCTTCTCACTTGTTTGAAAACTCAATCCTAGGATGAAATTCCCCAGTTGGGAAATAGAAATAAGGGAAAGCAATAAAGGCTGCTCCATTCTTTGTATCAATAATGATCAAGAATGGCAGTTTTCCAAGTCATAAGCCTGGCTCCTTGAGGATCAGGAAAGACATAAGCTTTAAATAACTGTCCTCCTGTTGTCAAGGATCTAGAAGAACTAACACTAACGATGATGATGATGATGATGATGATGATGATGATGATGATGATGATGTTGGAAGGTACCTTGGAAGTCATCTAGTCCAACCCCCTCTCAGGCAGGAAACCCTATACCATTTCAGGCAAATGGCTGTCCAATCTCTTCTTAAAAACTTCCAATGTTGGAACATTCACTGCTTCTAGAGGCAGATTGTTCCACTGGTTAATTGTTCTAACTGTCAGGAAGTTTCTCTTTATTTCTAAGTTGCTTCTCTCCTTAGTTAGTTTCCATCCTTTGCATCTCATCCTGCCTTCAGGTGCTTTGGAGAATAGCTTGACTCCCTCTTCTTTGTGGCAGCCCCTGAGATATTAGAATACTGATATCATGTCACCTCTAGTCCTTCTTTTTATTAAACTAGACATACCCAATTCCAGCAACCATTCCTTATATGTTTTAGCCTCCAGTCCCCCAATCATCTTTGTTGCTCTTCTTTGTACTCTTTCTAGAGTCTCAACATCTTTTTTTACATTGTGGTGACCAAAACTGGATGCAGTATTCCAAGTGTGGCCTTACCAAGGCATTGTAAAGTGGTATTAATACTTCATGTGATCTTTATTCTATCCCTCTCTTAATGCAGCCTAGCACTGTGTTGGCTTTTTTGGCAGCTGTAGCATACTGCTGGCTCATAGATTGTCCACTAGGACTCCAAGATCCCTCTCACAGTTACTACTATTGAGCAAGGAACCACCTATACCAGGGGTAGCAACCTCAGCTCTTTTATGACTCATGGACTTCAACTCCCAGAATTCTTGAGACAACATGACTGGCTCAGGAATTCTGGGAGTTAAAGTCCATGAGTCATAAAAGAGCCAAGGTTGCCTACCCTGGCCTATACTGTACCTGTACATTTGGTTTTTCTTGCCTAAATGTAGAACCATGCTTTTTTCATCACTGAATTTCATTTTGTTAGATAGCGCCCAATGTTCAATTCTGCCCAGATCCTCCTGTATCTTAAGCCTATCTTCTGGAGTGTTGACTATTCCTGCCAGCTTGGTGTCATCTGCAAATTTGATGAGTTCCCCATCTATCCCCTCGTCCAAATCATTGATGAAGATGTTGAAGAGCACTGGGCCTAGAACAGAGCCCTGGGGCACCCCACTACACACTTCCCTCCATGTAGATGCAGTTCCATTGAGGACCACACGCTGAGGACAGCTGGTCAACCGGCTAGGAATCCATCTGGTGGCGATGCTGTCTAACCCACATTTTTCTATCTTATCAAGTAGTAGATTGTGATCTACTTTATCAAATGCCTTACTGAAGTCCAAATAAATTATATCCAGAGCATTCCTCTGGTTCGCTAATTTTGTCACTTGGTCAAAGAATGCGATAAGATTTGTCTGGCGTGATCTGTTTTTGACAAACCCATGTTGGCTTTTAGTAATGACTTTTTTGCCTCTAGGTGTTTGCTGATTCATTGTTTGATTATCTTTTCCAGAATCTTCCCAGGTATTGAGATCAGGCTCATAGGTCTGTGGTTTCCTGGATCTATTTTTTCCCTTTTTTGAAGATGGGAACTACGTCAGCTCTTTTCCAGTCCTCTGGTAGTTCCCCAGTGCTCCAAGATCTTTGAAAAATATAGTTCAGTGGTTCTGAGATCACATCTGCCCGTTCTTTGAGAACCTTGGAGTGTAATCCATCTGGTCATGGTGATTTGAACTCATCTAGGCTGGACAGGTGCTCACTTACCATTTTTTGCCTATCTTAACTTGCGTTTCTATTCTGTTTTTTATGGTACTGTTTTTGATAGGTTGGGCTGTTTTTTCACTTTGTGTAAAGGGAGATGGAAAAAATGAGTTAAATAGCTCTGCTTTCTCCCTGTTGCTTGTCATCTTCTTGCCACTTTCCCCCACTAATGGACCAATCATTTCCTTAACTTTTTTCTTGTTTTTTACATGTTGAAAGAAGCTTTTTTTGTTATTTTGGACTTTGGTCACAAGCCTTAGTTCATTTTGAGCCTTAGCTTTCTTCACTTCATCTTTGCAGGCACGGGCTATTTGCTGATATTCTGCCTTAGTTATGTGCCCCTCTTTCTACTTTTTATACTTGTCCTTTTTATCTTTCAATTTATCAGAGAGTTCTTTGTGCAGCCATGCTGGTTTCTTTTGAGAGCTGTTATTTTTCTTCTTTGTTGGTATTGTGCTAGACTGGGCTTTTATTATCTCAAAATTTTATTATCTTCAAAATTTCCCAAGCTTTTTAAGTTATTTTCCCCTTGAGGATTCACTTCTCATTTGTGAGTCTGGAAGATCCATGCCTACAGTGTCTGCTTGAAAAATGGCAATGCACTTTGGTGTCGCCTTGGTTGCTGCTAGAGCAGGGGTCCCCACCCCCCAGTCTGTGGACTGGCACCGGGCTGTGGCATGCCAGAAACCAATCTGTGCAAACAAGCAAAGCCCCATCCGCAGGATGCAGGCAGCACACAAAACTACACCCCCTCTGATCCGCGAAAAAACCTCTCTCCAAGGAACTGGTCTCTGGTGCCCAAAAGGTTGGGGACCTCTGTGCTAGACTACATGAGGGAGGAGGAAGAAAAAGAGGAAGAGGGAAAGGGTGGTAGTCCTTTCCTCAATTCTGAGGCCTCCAAAGAAGTTAAGATGATGCAGTGCAGCCCTAAATATCTGAGATATCGGTGAAATAAACTGCTGAGAATTCACAAAGGTCGGGTAACACATTGAATGAAGAACTGCTTTGTTTCTTTTTCTATAGAGAGTTGGGAAATCTAAGGAAATTTAAAAGATTACTAGTAACAAGTGGGTTATAACTGCTTCTTAAGGTACTGGATGGTTGAAAGGCAATTTCATCAGACATGCAGTAGCTTTAGAAAATTCCTTCAAAGACATGCAGAGGAATGCTCTCACTTCTTCTAACATCACAATGTCCAGTTTCTTGTGAACAGAGCTGTGACTTGGGATCAATTGGGGAATTCAGCTTTAAACTTGGCATAATGTCTGTGAGCCACACAAGAGCTCTAAGGATATAAAAGTATATTTTCAGAGGTGATATCTCTTCTACACATTTGACTGCCACCATTATAGATGAGATAGTAATGTCTGCATGATTTGGTAAATGCTAGGGAACATCTTTAGACAAACCTTCTACAAAGAGCTATTCAAAGTATACATGAAAGAATCTCATGGCACCTTAAAGGACTGAATGGAGTTCTTGCTAGCAGCTTTGTTTGAGCAGAGGCCTTATTTTGAACTGAGCAGGGGGGGAGAAAGATGTAACTGTAAGGAATTCTTTCAGCCCTCATCTCATATAAACAGCATTAGTCATCTCCCATTTTCTGTCTGAGATACAAATTCTCTGCTTACCTGAGATAACATAATGTAGAATTTATATTGGCAGTGGCTAAAATGCTTGGGGTTTATGCTATCAATTGTGTGGGGGAAATTGTCTATATTTGTTCTCTTCTCCAGATTAGAGCTTGATATCACTTGATAAATTGGCAGAAGGAAGGGAGGGAGGGAGGGAGGGAGGGAGGGAGGAAGGAAGGAAGGAAGGAAGGAAGGAAGGAAGGAAGGAAGGAAGGAAGGAAGGAAGGAAATCACAACACAGGATTCAGCTATGGAATTTCCTGGTACAAGATGGCCAATAGCTTAGACAGTTGGAAAGAGGAACAGAGAAATGCAAGGAAGATCTCAATGAATAATAAACACTACAGTGTAGTTAAATGGAGCCTTCATGTTTAGAGGTGACACATTACGGGATACACTTTGTCAAGAGCCATTAATACAAGAAATGTGTTTCTATTGGCTCCCACATGGGAATTTTTGAAGCACTCTGGTTGGTCGTTTTGGAAATATTGATTCAGAAGGACCACAATCTAATGCAGAAAATCTTTTCATAGTATGTTACAATTTTCTGCATTAAGTACATATCCGTGTAGTTTTCCTGGACTTTCCATTGCTTTCTAAGATGTTTTTTGAACTTCCCAGTCTACCCTATTATATGGATTGTCCAGTTTCTTCTTAAAGACCTCCAGAGATGAAGCAACCACAACTTCTGAAGGCAAGCCATTCCACTGGTTAACTGTCCTAATTGTTTCTAAGAAGTTTCTTCTTAGAAATTTAGAAAGATTAGTTATAGTTGATTAGATGTGGCCATCTGCTCTTGCTACATATTAAGTGAGCGTACTCCATAGCTTGCTCCTTTTAGAAAGGAGGCTAGATCAGTTATTGATTGTTAACATTATCACTGACTAGTAGGCATGATGACATTCTAGGATCATAGAAAATGTACCCTTGGACCCCAATTGCTGAGACATTTAAGTGGGAAGTTACTGCTTTCATTTTTCACATGGGATTCCCAGGATCTTCTGGCTGGCCATTGTAAGGATAGACTGAATAAAATAGATCCTTGGTTTGAACCAGTAGGTTTTTCTCATGTTCTTAACAATTCAGCCAGCACTTGGCCCCTCTGTTTTCCCACGCTTTCACAAGTCATGGGTTGTCATGACAACAGAGATAGCACTTGCTAGCAAACCTCAATTACTTGTTTATTAAACTACATGCAGAGAAGAGCCCTCTAACAGGACATGGCACAGAATCATTTTGTTACTGTCTTATTCTATTGATATACTACTCTTCTGTCAAGGAGCTCAGTGTGTTATACATGATGGCCATTTCCCACCCATTCAATAGAGTCTTGCAATAGATTGGGGCCATGCTCACCCTCCAAGCTACAGGATGAACTATATCTGAACGCAGAAAGGAATTATTTGCACAACCTCTTTACAATGCATTTCCTTGTTCCACCTTTCCTTAGGACAAGTTCATAAAGTCTTCTTAAATAGCCTGTATTCCAAGATAACTGAATCCCATTGATTCTCTTCATCTCATCAGATTTCTGTTATGATTTCTGTACTAACCTGCCTTTTATCAATGTGTCTCTCTAGGCCAGCATTGTCAACAACAGTGTCTGTCTGGGGTTATAGACTGGATATTTGCTGGACATGAAATATGTCATATCTGTCCTCTGCTACTGAATACCAACCCTTCTCCTAATCCATTTTCAGTCTGTGACACTAATTACCTAAAGCTCTCTAGTTGGCCTGAGGTGGACAGGTCACTGTAGGTGTACAGACCAGTACCATGCCACAATACGCCCCGTGTTCCTTGTTCTTTTCTGTGAAACTGGGCATGGAATTGGAGAGCACGTTTCTTGCAGTGTCTGACCATAAAAGGGAAAGAAGGAAATGAGAATTGGCATTAAGAAAAGAAATGAAGGTGCAGCTTGTCTTTTAAGTAGAAGCTTGTTTTGGAAGCTGGTTGATTTAGGACACTTCCCCTCACCCCCACACATTAGCACATTTGCGATGACATCCTTTTTATTATTATTTTTATTACCACAAAGCAGTGTATCATGCAAGCCAAAATTCAGCATAGGAACAGCAAGGGATGATTACTATTGTTGCTGAAAATTGGCACAAAGTGGAAGCGAGTTGGGAGGGGGCACGCATGCAGCCTGCAAGCGACCGACCCTGCTGTAGATTCCGGGTGGACGAGAATGGAAGATTGTACTCATGAATGACTGTAGACTCTTAATTCCACTAGGCTGGCACTGGATGGGGGTGGTTTTTATCTTTGCTGCTCGTCTAAGAAATGCATGTGAACTAAGATTGGAGTATAATGCCAAAAAAGGAAAAATTATATTTAGAGATAGTATCCTATCCAAGTAGCAAAATGAAGTTAATAAAGCTAAATTGATTTGCTGGGTTTTTTTAAACCTTGTGTGGAGAAGTCTAGGAACAGCAGAAGCTGAAAATATCATGCAGAAGCTTAAAGTCCAAAGCTCTATTGTCACACAATTGGCTTGAAAAGCATTTTCCACAAACATTAGATGAACACAGTCCTGGAAATGCAGAATTCCTAGCAGGGAGTTCTCTGAAGAATTCAGCCCATGGAGCTTTTTAATCTTTCCAATGTGATTATGCTCCATTCCTTGAACAGCAGGAGAGAACATCAATGCTGCCTTTTTTTACTGCTGGTCATGCCAAGCTGCAAGCTTTTTCTATTTCCCAATCAAGGACATTGCAAGTGCACAGATGTGGGACTACACCTTATTTAGGAACGGGGGGGGGGGAACCCACAAGTATCTATCTGAAAGTTATCAAGTATAGCAATCTTTTTACTTGTAATATTTTTTAGCAACCATTAGATGTCTCTGAATGCTGTGCCCTAGAGCAATCTAAAAACAACAGAGCAAATAAACAAAAGACATTTCCAGATGATTTTTGATTATGCAACCATTTCATTCATGGAAATGTAGAGGGACTCAGATGACATCACCTATTTGTACGTTTCCTATGCTCTCCTTCTACAAGCCTGCAAGAAAAGAAAAGTATAATAATTAAGGGGGAAAATGCCACTGCTAGTGCTAAGATCCATCTCATCGGCCTGGGAGAACTAGAAAGCTGGATATTATGATCACTTAGGGCTATCACATATGGACTGCAAAAATCTGGATCACTGCTAGATAGCAATAATAATAGCACTTAGACTTATATACCGCTTTACAGTGCTCTACACCCCTCTCTAAGAGGTTTACAGAGTCAGCATATTGCCCCCAACAATCTGTGTCCTCATTTTACCCACCTCAGAAGGATGGAAGGCTAAGCCAAACTTGAGCCGGTGAGAATCAAACTTTGAGCAGTCAGCAGAATTAGACTGCAATACTGAATTCTAACCACTGTGCCACCACAGCTCATGACAGGACAGCTGGAGTTTTGTGTTATCTCCTCCTCTTCAGAGTAGCATAATAACAGTTTACAGAGGACTTCCTAGTGCAGTTCCCAGGATCCTCTGCGTTAAAGATAAGGTTTTTAAAAAAAATTCTCTAGAAATTGTTGTTCTTCACCTTTAATCAGCCCTTGTAGACAGATGAATTAATAGTCAGGAAAGATGTTTATTATAATGCAATACTATCTGGATGCCTGTTTTTCCTTCCCAACACTATGGCTAAGTTCACGACCTGAACTAAGTCATGGTTGTTGAATATAGCATAACTGGCTGGGCTCAGATAGCACTTTCTATCATAAACCATAGTTAGCAAAACATAATGGCTACATTCTTAAAATCAAGCAAATCACTTTAGAGCTTAGTATAATCTGTATGGTGCGTACTTGATATTAGGTAGCCCAGAGGTCTTCAAATTCAGCCCTTTTATGACTCATGGACTTCAACTCCCAGAATTCCTCAGCCAGGCATGCTGTCTGAGGAATTCTGGGAATTTAAGTCCATGAGTCATAAAAGGGCCTAGAGTTTGAAGACCCCCCCCCCCCCCGAGGTAGCCAAAGGTTCAGCCTGGACCAGAAATACCTAGACTGAAAACATGTTCAGAGAATGTCTTTCTCATTGAGTTTCTGAGGATTTTCAACACTCTTCATCTTCTTTCATTTCCTGTTGGTGTTATGCCTGAACCATCCACTACTTCTCAGTCTTAGTTACATCACCATTAACTCTAAACTAAAATGGCATATTATTGTTCTGTAAAAGTGCATAGATGGTGTATTTAGTGAATAATCTTCTCAGATGGAAGATTATCAAATGGAGAAGACTATTGTGGAAGTTGTGGAAGCAAATCAGATCAAATCTTTAATACAGTCAGAGACCAGTATAAGGAGAGAGGGATGATATGAAAAGTTTATATAAAAGATACATCAAAATCTAATTTTGAAAAAGCTGAAAGATATAAAAAGTATACCTGAAAACAAGATTCTAAAATATAACCTAAAGGGAGGGGTAGGAACACTAGATGTATACTGTATAGGGAAGCATAAAAGTTAATGTAATGTATTGGCCATTTCTGTTTAAAATCACTTGATTAAAGTCTGATCACTTGCTTAATGTCTGACCTACTTTCCTGTGTTATGTAATGGTTGCTGTTACTGAGCCAGACTTATTGTCTCCAGGCTGATAATTAGGTTTGGGGTGGGAAACTGTTACTTTAAACCTATTGGTCACAGCCTACAGGCCAACCATATAAATAGCTGCGCAGCAGCCATTAGCCTGCTTCTGTTCTGTCTGGGTTAATAAACTTGTTTGCTGTTTCAACACCTTGTCTCACTTAATGCCTAAGAACAAAAGATATAACAGTTAATATATCATCGAAAGATATCACAGTGCAAAACAGTCTCAAATAACAGACTCATTGCTCATTAAGCCTAGTTTATGGCACAGGTTTGATCTAAAATGTGATGGATTTTAAGGATTGTTGTGCAGATTTTGGCAACATTATGTGTTGTAACAGGGTTAGTATCTGCAAACAGCAGGGAGGTGTAGAATTGTCTTGTGTGTCCTGGGTATTTAATGGTACCAATGGTAGGATGAGACTGGTACACCTGATTGTATAATACAGGCACTGCAGGAGAACTTGCTGTGTTGTTCCTGTGTATCCAGTGTCATAGGGGAGTAGAAGCAAAGGTTCTAACTCATGCCCATATTTGGCAGATCATGGCATTCTGACTGTAGTGGTATTAAAAAAAAGTTTCACTGTTGCACAATTGTCTACTAATAAAACCATTATCTATTTAATTTATGCTCATTTTTTTCACTAGCAATTTCACAACCCAATAAAGCTAATAGTAAATAGTTAAACAACTAAATCATTTGTAAAAAATTAAAATTCAAAGCATAATTATTGCACAAATTAAAGCACAGTAATGAAACAACATTGTCTATCAAGTATACCTTTCTAAATACTGTAGAATGTTATGCTGCCAGAACAAAAAAAAAACCAAAAATCTTTTTCAACAGAAAGAAATAAAAAAAAGTTACCTTAATTTTGGATGGCAGGAAGTCCTACAACTAAGGAACAGCTACAGAGAAAGCTTTTAATATTGGAACCAACATCTCCTTCTGAATTTTTAAAGATCAATAGCTAGTATTTCTAGAGTCCCAACATCTTTTTTGTACCGTGGTTGCTGGATTTAAATTGTATAGGATTTCATGGATCCTAACAAAGAGAACTGTGGAATTTTTTGAGGCATAGTCTAATTTCAATAAATTCAACAGAGAGGATGACTCAGGAGTCAGTGACTTCTTTCTGAACTTTGCTAGCACCAGCTTTCTGGCTGTGGTACATAGCAGCCTTCTCATCTCCTGCGCTTAAAAACCAAAATTAATATACTTCAGGTTTCACCACAACTTTCCTTTCTACAAATGCCTCCGAAATGAGTATGTCTGCACTGCCAGGTACTCTCTTAAAGAGCTGAACTGGCCATAAAGCAGAGCTGAAAGGAATCTAATTACAAAAACTCTTTCTTTTCTTCCAAGTGTTTTGGTGTCTGGATGTTTGATGCCAACTCTGATCATGCTTGCATTATGAGTTGTTCATTTGTTTTCCAGCTCTGTTGCTACTCTTAATACAATGTGTAAATGTATTCCTCATCACTACCAAGACCTTGCCATTTGGGTGGCATCAGGGCTGTTTCTGGATATATATATCTTAATCCTCAAAGGGAATGTAATCCTGAACAAGACATTTTATTTAGCGTATGGCTGGTCACACAGAGAATTAAAAGCACTTCATATTTACAAGTTAGAACAGTTAAAACAATTTCTTTTTTAAAAAAGAAGCAATTATAAAACCTAAGAGGAAAACAGAAATAACATTTCAGAGTTTAATGTCGAGTTTGGAGATCCAGTCAGTAGCTGCCGTTGTTACGCAGAGGAAGTCCTTAAAATCTCCTGGGTATCTTCTATTAGTGCATTCCCTCACTATATGTTGGATAGTCTGTCGGGGAGCCCCGCAATCACATTGTGCTGAAGGTGTCTTTCCCCATTTATACAGAGAATCAGCACACACCCCATGAGTCATTCTAATTCTATTGTATGTCACCCATATGTGTCGGGGTAGATTAAATCCTGGAGGTATACTATTAGGGTTAATATGCTCAGAAATATCTTGGGAGGTATAGCTACTCCATGCTTCCATCCACTTTTGTATAGTGCTCTGATGTTCAGCCAGCAGCTTAAGCGCTGTGAGGAGTGGTGGATTTCTTGACTTTAATCGACATCTTAAGAGATCAGAGGTATAGGCATGAATGGGTAGAGAGGAGTTTAGCAGGATCTTACTATACTCCCGAATGAGAGCTTCTTGTCATCGTAAGTGTGGGGGAAGTATGTGGCTAAGAACTGGTAGCCAGTGAATAGGTGTAGATTTTATGCACCCAGTAATTAATCTCATCGTAAGGTTGAGTTGAACATCGACAAGTCTTGTATGTGGGCTGTTTATCCATACAGGTGCGCAGTATTCCGCTACAGAGTAGCAAAGCCCAAGGGCTGCACATCGAAGAGTTGGAGCTGAAGCTCCCCAAGTTGTTCCGCATAGTTTTTGCAGAAAGTTGTTTCTGCTGTTAACCTTGGCAGCCATATTCTGAATATGTTTTTTAAAAGACAGGGTCCTGTCTAAGGTGACCCCCAGATATTTTGGAGTTGCCTCATATGGGAGCAATTTGTTATTTAGGTATACATTGAGTTCTCTTTTTGCCAGTTTATTATTAAGGTGGAAACATGATGTGACTGTCTTACCTACGCTTGGGATTAACCTCCATTGGTGGAAGTATGTGCTCAGAGTTGTAAGGTCGGCTGTAAGTACACCTTCTGTAACTTCGATGTCCTTATGGCTATATGCTAATGCCAAGTCATCAGCATAAGAGAACTTTGTTGATAGCGTGGGTAGTATATCGGAAATATATAAGTTGAATAAGGATGGGGCCAATACAGAGCTCTGAGGGAGTCCATTATTCAGATGTTTTTGCTTACTAATTTTATTGCCCATGATGACTTGAGAGGTCCTTGCTGAGAGCATGTTATTTATTAGGTGGCCCATGGTACTACAAGGGACAGCGTGGAGGAATTTGCTTAATAGACCATCCCTCCACACTGTATCGTTTGCTGCTGTGAGATCCACAAATACAACAGATGTTTTCAATTTATTCTGATAGGTGCTTTCAATGTGGCTAGTAAGACTAAGGACTTGATTGGCACAGCTCCAATAAGATCTAAACCCAACCTGTTCAATCGGTATTTGTTCGTTAATTTTCTGTCCAATACTGTTAAGTATCAACCTTTCAAGTAATTTATAACAAACACTTAACAGAGCAATGGGACGATAGTTTTCTGGCTTGTTGCTTTCTTTTCCAGGTTTTAATATGCCGATTACCTTGGTTCTCTTAAATTCTGGAGGGAGCTTCCTGGAAGTTAGGATATCTGTGTAGAATTTTGCCAGCCATTCTCTTGTGCGAGGCCCAGAATGGATGATAAATTCAGGCATTACTCCATCAAAACCAGGAGATTTTCCAGCTTTGACATTCTTCAGGGCAGTATCTATTTCAGCCACTTGGAAGGGTCGAGCATATTCCTGGCTAGGCGAGCACAAAGTTTTTAAGTGCTTTAGTTCTCTTTTCACTAATTTAGTATGTTTCTTATCATGGGGTACTCTAGTTAAGTTGACAATTCGAGTTGCTACTTGATCTGGAGTAACCTCTTGTTTGCGTTGAGCTGGTTGGTCTCCTCCCAATTTTTTCAGTAGGCTCCATGCCTTCCTGCTTGAGTGTTTAAAGTCTAATCCAGACGTAGTTTGCTCCCATTTCTGCCTGCGTGCCAGGTCAAGGTTATGAAGAAGTTCATCGGCTATCTCAGCATCACCATTCTCTAGATGTTTTTGGTACAGGTTTTCGCAGGTTTCATTCCATCCTGGGATATATTCCTTGCAGAAGCCACATGGGATGGATTTTTTAGCTGATGACATGATTGCTCCGACAAAGCGATAGTAGCTTTTACTAACTGCCGGGATACATCCTATTGTGTTCTCAAGGTCCATCGTAAACTTTTCCCAGTTGGCTATCTTCAGGTTCCACCTTGGTCAGGGTATAGATATAGATGAACAAGACAAATTGATTGTGAACTGCCATTTGGTTGATTAAAGCATCTTGACCTTGTTTGCATTGAGGTTCAGTTCAGGTGTCCTCCTCCAGTGCTTATTCAAAAAGTTAAATTTTAATGTAACCTGACTTTAGGGATTTTGATGAATTAATTTAATTTAATTTAATTTAATTTATTGAGATTTATATACCGCCCTTCTCCCAAAGGGACTCAGGGCGGTTTACAGGGCATAAATATAAATAACAATATAAACATTACAAACATTAAAAAACAATTAAATCAGTGCCCAAGTTAAAACAAGAATAAAACAAGCCAATAAAAACCCATGTACCCCCATCAGGCTAGACCCGCTAGTTCAAATAAATGGGTCTTCAACCCGCGACGGAAGGATCGGAGGTCTGATGTCGTCCGGAGCTCCACCGGCAGTTGGTTCCACAAAGCCGGGGCACCCACAGAGAAGGCCCTCCCCCTGGGGGCCACCAGTCGACACTCCTTGACAGGAGGAACCCTGAGGAGGCCCTCTCTGTGGGCGCGCACAGGGCGGAGGGGAGTCGACGCCGGCAGCAGGTGGTCCTCGAGGTATCGCGGACCCATGCCATGTAGGGACTTAAAGATCATAACCAAAACCTTGAACCTTACCCGGAAGACAACCGGTAACCAATGTAGCTCACGGAGCAAAGGTGTAACATGGGAGTACCGGGAAACTCCCAAGACAACTCTCGCGGCCGCATTCTGTACCAGTTGGAGCCTCCGAGTAGTCTTCAAGGGAAGTCCCATGTAGAGAGCATTACAGTAGTCCAGGCGAGAGGTCACGAGCGCATGAGTAACCGTACATAAGGCCTCCCGGTCCAGATAGGGCCGCAACTGGCGCACCAGGCGAACCTGGGCAAAAGCCCCCCTAGTCACGGCCACTATGTGATCCTCCAAAGTGAGTCGTGAATCTAGGAGGACTCCCAAGTTGCGAGCCCTATCCACAGGGGGTAAAAGCTCACCCCCCATAGAAAGAGATGGAACATCCCAAGTGTCCCGGGGAGACGGAATGCACAGCCACTCAGTCTTGTCAGGGTTGAGTTGAAGTCTGTTCCTCCCCATCCAGACCCGAACCGCCTCCAGGCAACGGGACATCACAGCGAGGGCATCACTGGGGTGGTTTGGGGTCGAAATAAAAAGTTGGGTATCATCAGCGTATTGATGATACCCAACTCCAAAACCACAAATGATCTCACCCAGCGGTTTCATATAGATGTTGAACAGGAGAGGCGAGAGGACCGACCCCTGAGGAACTCCACAAGCGAGAGTCCTAGGGGTCGACCTCTGCCCCCCTGCCAACACTTAGAAAGATGGAATGGATATCCAGCATATCCAGAAGATCACTTATGTTATAATAGCAATATCAATTGTATATGGACTTCAGAAAATATTAATATTGCCATGTTTTAGCCTTACAATGAAAGTGAAACCCTAAACTTAATTTTACGGGGGAAATGACTGAGTTTCATGAGAGTTTTCATTTTTATGAGAGAATATTTTCAGATTTTGAGTGAGAAAGCTGAGATCTTGTGAGATTTTGGCATTTAGGAGCAACATTTGGAGAAGAGACTGCTAAAATTTCCAAAGATGTTGTGCCATTTTTTAAAAGTGTCTGAGCTATTATAAATTGGCATGTCAAACAATTTTCTTCTAAGGATTTTTCTTATAAATTCTGTCAGAAGCCAAGTTAGTGGACAAATGTGTCTCAAAGTAAAATGCAAATATTAATCAACGTGAAATTGATTAAAGTGATAGTCAATTAATAATAATAATAATAATAATAATAATAATAATAATAATAATAATAATAATAATAATAATAATAATAATAATAATAATTTAATAATTTGATTTCTATACCGCCCTTCTCCCGAAGGACTCAGGGCGGTGAACAGGGCAATACACAATAAAAATATTATACAAAAATTAAAAAGTCATTAAACATTATGCCCTTAAAATTAATACATATTACAATTAAAACTATTTATAAAAACCCAACCCCATCCCATCAGACCAGGCCAGCTTGTTCGAAAAAGAAAGTTTTGAGATCGCGCCGGAAGGAGCGAAGGTCGGGGGCCATCCGGAGCTCAACCGGTAAGCTGTTCCAAAGGTCTGGCGCGCCCACAGAGAACGCTCTCCCCCTGGGGGTCACCAATCGGCATTCTTTGATCGGTGGCACCCTGAGGAGGCCCTCTCTGTGGGAGCGCACTGGACGGAGGGAAGTTGACGCCGGCCGCAGGTGTTGCCGTAGGTAATCCGGACCCATGCCATGAAGGGCTTTGTAAGTCATCACTAACACCTTGAACCTCACCCGGAGAGCAACCGGTAGCCAATGCAGCTCGCGGAGCAAAGGTGTAACATGGGAGTATCGGGAAACTCCCAAGACAACTTGCGCGGCCGCATTCTGCACCAGCTGGAGTCTCCAGGTGGACCTCAAGGGCAGCCCCATGTAGAGAGCATTACAGTAGTCTAGACGAGAGGTCACGAGCGCATGAGTGACTGTGCGCAAGGCATCCCGGTCTAGATAGGGCCACAACTGGCGCACCAGGCGAACCTGGGCAAAGGCCCCCCTAGTCACAGCTCCAATATGCTCTTCCAAAGAGAGCTGTGAATCTAGAAGGACCCCCAAGTTGCGGGCCCTATCTACGGGGGGTAATAACTCACCCCCCATGGCCAATGATGGGATAATCGGAATTTCCCGGGATGCCGGCACGAACAGCCACTCAGTCTTGTCAGGGTTGAGTCGAAGCCTGTTCCTCCCCATGAAGACCCGGACCGCCTCCAGGCAACGGGACATCACGTCGAGGGCATCGCTGGGGTGGTTTGGGGTAGAAATAAAAAGTTGGGTATCATCAGCATATTGGTGATACCCAACTCCAAAACCACGAATGATCTCACCCAGCGGCTTCATATAGATGTTGAACAGGAGAGGCGAGAGAACCGATCCCTGAGGAACTCCACAAATGAGAGGTCTCAAGGTCGATCTCTGCCCCCCTGCCAACACCGACTGCGAACGTCCCAGAAGGTAAGAGGAGAACCACTGGAGAACTGTGCCTCCCACTCCTAACCCTCTGAGACGCCGCAGCAGGATACCATGGTCGATGGTATCAAAAGCCGCTGAGAGGTCTAAAAGGACTAGGACAGAGGAGCAACCTCTGTCCCGAGCCCGCCAGAGATCATTCACCAGTGCGACCAATGCCGTCTCTGTGCTGTACCCGGGCCTGAAACCCGATTGGTACGGGTCTAGGTAGTCAGCTTCCTCCAAGAACAAAGGGAGCTGATGCGCCACCACGCTCTCAACAACCTTCGCCAAAAAGCGAAGGTTGGAGACTGGACGATAGTTGTTTAAAATTGCTGGGTCCAAGGCAGGCTTCTTGAGGAGGGGTCTCACCACCGCCTCCTTCAAGGCGGAGGGAAAACTACCCTGACTCAAAGAGGCAGTAATCACTGCCTGGAGCCAGCCTCGTGTCCCATCCCGAGCTGCATAAGTCAGCCAGGATGGGCACGGGTCCAACAAACACGTGGTGGAGCTCAGCTTCCCCATGATCTTGTCCACTTCTTCAGGAGTCACAGGATCAAACTCTTCCCAGATTAAATCGACAAGGCCGCCCGTATCCTCTTCGTCAGACTCTACCCAGTCGGAGTCCAAACCGGTCCGGATCCGAGCGATTTTGTCCGACAGAAATCGGCTAAATTCCTCGGCTCGACCCTGCAAGGGTTCCTCCCTCACCTCCTGATTAAGAAGAGAGCGAGTTACCCTAAACAGGGCGGCCAGGCGATTATCTGCGGACGCGATGAGGGTGGCAAAGTGGTTAGACCTAGCCACCCTCAACGCTGCGAGATAAGTTCTCGTAAACGACCTTAGTCGTAACCGGTCGGATTCGGATCTGCTGGACCTCCAACAGCTCTCTAGGCCCCGTCTCCGACGCTTCATCTCGCGGAGCTCCATGGAGAACCATGGGGCCCGTTGGGATCTGCGTCGGGTCAAGGGCCGCATGGGTACAACTTGGTCGAGTGCCTCTGTGGCTGCCCTTTCCCAGGCTTCCACTAAGGCATCGACCGAGCTGTGAGCAAAGGAGGCAGGTGGGGGCCCAAGTGCCGTTTGGAACTGCTCAGGGTCCATAAGGCGCCTAGGGCGGAACCATCTTGTTGGCTCAACAACCCCACGACAGGGAGTGGCAAAACGGAAGACCATCCGCAGGAGATGATGATCGGTCCATGACAGGGGTGAATTAATTGGGGAACCCCCCCAAGATCATCTAACCAGCGTCCAGATAGAAAAACCAGATCGAGCGTGTGACACCCCCCCGTGAGTTGGGCCCAGAATAACCTGCTTCAGGTCCATGGCCGTCATGGAAGCCATGAACTCCCGAGCTAACTCAGATGATCCCCCCAGGGATGGTAGGTTGAAGTCACCCAAAACAATAAGTTTGGGGAACTCAACCACCAACCCTGAGAGGATATCGAGAAGCTCAGGCAGGGCTGCTGCCACGTGTCTAGGTGAAACGTACACCAGCAGCAAGCCCAACTGAGCTCTGGGACCACATCTCAGGAGGAGGGACTCACACCCGGCTATCTGGACTGTGGTGGCCTCCCGCGGACATAGGGTCTCCCTCACAACAACTGCCACTCCACCGCCCCTACCCTGAGCCCTAGGCTGGTGCAGCACCCGGAAACCTGATGGGCTAAGATCAACCAGGGGGACTCCGCCCTCTGGGCCCAACCAGGTCTCCGTGATGCAAGCCAGGTCCGCATGCTCCTCCTCAATCAAATCACGGATGAGAGGTGCTTTATTCATAACGGACCTGGCATTGAAATACATGAGCCTGAGCTCAGGTGGCTGCACATCCTCGCTCCCGGTACCACGTGCTGAAATCAGAGGGTCGGAGCGCATCACCGCTTGAAGACAGCGG
Source organism: Vipera ursinii (assembly GCF_947247035.1). NCBI lineage: Eukaryota > Metazoa > Chordata > Lepidosauria > Squamata > Viperidae > Vipera > Vipera ursinii. Next base: position 67,300,500 of record NC_139513.1, read on the forward strand.
GGACGCACCCCCGGGAATTGATGTGGCCCTCTGTTCCTACACCTGCGGCCATTCCCAACCGCCGTGGGAATAGATAATCCCACACCCCACCCCGGGGCCCCGTAGGCCCCCAGCCCAGCTCCCACCACGGCGCGATCAATCCCTGACCTGGTCTGAGAAATGGTTGGCAGAACCCCCCTAGTTTCCAACCGAGCCGATAAACCCACCCCCCTCCCTAACCCCTCAAAACATTTAGCTAAAAAACACACCAGGGACCTCTTGTTAAATTTGGAAGAGAGGCTCCTGTCCCTGCCCAGCCATCTCTTGGGGTCCCAATAATTGGGCCTGTCATCAAGAGGTCCGATGGAAAGGCAGGCGGGTCGCACCCAGGAGAGGGGGGCACCCCTGAGCGCCAGTAAGGCTGTGCTGGAGTAAGATAAAACCATTAGTCCGGGGGAGTCCAGTCAGGCAGTCCATCAGTCAAAAGTTGGAAAATAATAATAATAATAATAATAATAATAATAATAATAATAATAATAATAATAATAATAATAATAATAATAATAATAATTTTATTTATATACCGCCCTTCTCCCGAAGGACTCAGGGCGGTGAACAGGGCAAATATATAAAAAATTTTGCTAGCTTGTGGAGGTTTCATTTATTCTTTTATACAAATTTGGGGATAGAAAGTCTAATCTTTTCAGCCAATGGTAAGATGTCCCTCAAATACTGCACATGCACTGTTCTTTTAGTGAACTGTACATCCAATCAATCAGTTATTATTAAGAGCCAATTAAACAGCTGAGTCCAAGTCTTTGAGAGCTGTTTTGAAGAGAAAAAAAAAGAATGATTAGGGGCACCAGCTGAGGAAAGATATAGATCATCAAGAACAGATGAGCAGAAGACTTGGGAGAAAGAAGAAGCATTAAAGCAGAAAGAACAAGCCCTGAGGAGGAAAATGAGCTGAAATCAGGAGACTAATGGGACACTGTGTGATTTAGGTGGCAAAGTTCCACCATAATGGAACAGAGCCAAAGTGTAGAAAAACTGCTTTGGTAGTAATGAGGCAGGGAAGAAATCCTTCTTTCTACAATTATAATCTTATGAGGAAGCAAGCCTGATTTACCAAGAACCTGTGTGAAATGGAGGGGAACATAAACTAGGGTAAATCATCAAAATGTCAAGAAAAACTTAGCCTTCGGCGGAGGAATTAGGTAGAGCGTTCCCCATAATGTGAGGGACTCTTATGTGTGGAGTAAATAGGATTTGACATAATTTCAAAACGATTTCTCACTCTTTTCCCCATATCATCCTTACATTCCTGAATACCAGCACTGAGATGAGGGAAGAAGTGAGAGCTCTGGTTGGAATTATGTCAGTTTCTATTTAGTCCCTCACATTGAAATGGAGAACATTTCAAATGCTCATTAACCATTTCTGAGGAAATATCATGATATTAATACTATGGAGGCAGCTTAAAGTCCAATTCAGTCATTCCAATTATCAAGTACTATAGTGTTTTCCGTCTCCTTCCAAACAAATCTTGCTATACAGTCTATGATACTTCCCTGCTGATGGTGATGTCATTATAGGTTGGGAACATCCCAGTTCCTACTGGCCATTTTACGTTATGATATACCCTCCACTTGTCTCTGGATGCTGTTCTCCACAGTAATTTTGGCCATGAGAGACACCAGACGCTTGACTCCAGTCTCCTGCACCCTATCAAAGTCACCAAGCCTACCCACTACACAGTGGTTGTTTTTCCTACTAACAGGTGAAACTGGATGGGAGGGAAAACAGACCAAAATGAATCCATTAAACTTAGAAGGCTCCCTATTACAACCGTGAGGACAACAGCAGTTGCTGGCCTAATCAATGATGCAGAATAGAGTTTGGCTATCAGGACAAAATAAATGTTCCTGGCATATTTTCAGAAGACTCAGAAGTTGGAGGAATGAAGAAGAGCCCTTAATTTCAGTAGTAACTAAGGAAGGATGCACACCTGACAGGTTTTGTGCAGAATATCTCCTGAGCCAACAAGGAGAATGCACAGAAGAAGTGGTACTGAGAGTAGTCAGGGTTTGCACAGCAACCATACTGATACACTGAGGTGTGTAAACAAAGGAAAAAAACTTTACTTTTAGGAGTAGCACAAGTCAAGAATAAACAATCCAGGTCATACATGGGTACAGAGAAGATATCAACAGTTCAAGAGTTATCCAATACAAAGTCGTCTTACCAGTCCAAAAGTCAAAAACACAGTTCTTTGGGTTTAGCAAACAGTATCAACAATAATCAGCAAACAATGTAACAGAGTAACTAACACACACAGAGAGAAGCTATGTCTCTAGCTCCCTCTTATGGCCGTTGAAAGAAAACAGCATTGGCCAATCATTACACATTTAAAGGGATACAATACATTACAAATCACGGCTTATATATTGCCAACCCAACCAGTTAGGCTGTAATCATATGACTAACATTCTCCCCTTTGGGTAGGACAATATATTATTTTTATAATCGTAGACCATAACCTTCACAACTAGCTTTGTGCTTAACAGCACCCTGAACTTTGGTGAAATGATCTGCAATGTTAACGTCGGTTGCACAGTATTCCAACCGTATTAGTTTCTCTTTTATACACTGTCTAACATTCAAGTAATGTAGATCAGCATGCTTAGACCGTGTTCTGATGGCTGCATTTGCTGCCATCTTCATTGCAGACTGGTTATCTTCATACACGAGAAATGGACTTTCTACAGTTAATCCCATGTCAATTAAGACTTGTTTATAAAATAACAATTCAGTACATAAAACAGATAAACAGAAAAACTCATCTTCCATAGTGGACAGACTGATATGTTTCTGCCTGATGGATTTCCACCCTATGAGCGAACCATCTAACATAATCACTAAACCTGATGTTGATTTTCGAGTGGTTGCATCAGTAGAAAAACTCGCATCTGCATAAGCAGTTAGAACTAAATCACGACTGGGCTCCAAATATAAGGAGTAATATATGGTTTGTTTTAGATATCTCAATATTCACTTAGCTGCCTGCCAGTGTCTAACAGTAGGTTCAGCATTATATCTGGCTAATTGGTTCACACTGTAAGAAATATCCGGCCTTGACCAATTACTGAGATATGAAAGGCTACCAATCAAAGATTGATACACCATTTTGTCAAAAGCAGGACTTGCTGTATTAGCGTATTTAAAGTCCTGTGCCATTGGAGTCTTTGCAGGCTTACATAGCTCCATGTTGTACCGCTTCAGCAGTTGGCTTATCTTTCCAGCCTGTGAAATCTTATAACCTGTATCAGTCTTCACAACATCCAGACCTAAAAAGTGATTAATTTCTCCTAGATTCCCACATTATCCTGCCTGTGCATTCCCAAGATGGCGGATGTGCTCGGCTGAGCTCTGTGTGGAGCTTCGGCAATTTTTGCGACTCTTGGGAGCCCCACAGGAATGTTTTCCTTTCTGTGAAGGGGTTTGGGTTGGGGGACGAGGAGAAGCTTCTGGTGGCTGTCTCTGGAGCGGCTGTGCTGCTTGCCGTTGGCTCCGTGAGCCCTGGACTTTCGGAGGACCCTCAGCTGAGTCCAGAGGAGTCTTGGAGGGCCTGGTGGGCCCGGAAGAACTTAGCAGAGCCCCAAGCTGTGCAGCACCGACCAGCTGATTGTCGGTGCTGCGGGGGCTCAGCGAAGCCCGATGGAGTCTGCCAGAGGGCCCGGAAAAACCCGGAAGAACCCGGTAGCGCCCTGCTCTGTGCGGCGCCGACAAGCTGATTGTCAGTGCCGCGGGAGCCCAGCGAAGTCCAGCGAAGCACGGTGGAGCTTGGCGGAGGTCTCGGAAGAACTTGGAGACCCGCGCTCCGCTGACCAGCTGATCGTTGGTGCTGCTATGGTGCTGCGGGGGTCTGGTGGAGCTTCGCGGAGCCCGGGAGAACTCGGTGGAGCTTGGCGGCACTGGGGAGAGCCTTCCAGCTGCTTGGACGAGCCGCGTGCTGGCCGATTGATGGTCGGTACTATGGAATCGCGGCTTGGAGCAGCATCAGTGTTGAAGTGCTGGAGTGGTGATGTTTTCTGATTGGCGTCTGAGATGGCTGGCGGAGAGGGGAGTTGGAGTGCCGCGGCCGCTCCGGTATGGTGACCATGGCCTGGTGGTGGAGTGCAGATGCTTATGCCTTGGATGTTTGGGAGGCACAAATTAGTTTCTGCGCCGTCAGTAACCAACTAGAACATGTTTTGTGGCCCTGTTGAAGTACTATGGGTCCTGGTTTCCTCCTCTATTGGCCTGACTATCATCTGGTCCTTCCCATGACGTGAAAATGAACTTTGTAACCGGAGCTTCTCTTACCATTTTGTGACTCTACAGGCTCTTTAGCCCTAATTTATCTCACTGACTCTTTTGCCCTAACGCCCCCCTTTCCTCTCCCCTATGGTTTTGGAAGGCCCCGAGTGTAAAACCACTGTGGGAGAGTGGTTAAGATTTTCCAGCTGCTACCTTCCTAGAGGTGAGAGCTCTAGGCGGTATTGCCTTCCCCGGTTGTATGTTCCAGGCTGCTCCCCAGTCCTGACCGTCGTGAGAGGGCGGGGATTGATCTGTTCTGGGGTTACCCAGCTCTAGTGGCAGTGGAGCTGGGTTTGCAGTCTGGACACTCTCCTTCTATTTTAAGATCCTCCCGTTTCGATCTGGGTCTGCGTTTTCTGCCGGATTTGCTTAACAATCACTATGCGCCTTAATTACTCTAGCACAGTTCTGTTCACCCTCAGGGGTGCCCCCCCATCCTGGGTGCGACCCACCTTATTTTCCATTCTGCCTCTTGATGAAGGGCCTGATTGTTGGGACCCTGAGAGATGGCTGGGCAGGGACAGGGGCCTCCGGCATAAATTTAATAAGAGGCCCCTGGTTACTTTTTTAGTCAATTTTTTTGTGGGGTTAGGGAGGGGGGAGGGTCGTGGTTGGTTGGAAATGGGGGTAATCCACCAACTGTTGTTCAGGTCAGGTCCGGGATCGGTCGCGTGGGGGAGGAGCTGAGGTTAGCTGTCTCCGGAGCTCTGGAGTGGGTCGTGGGATTACCTATTCCCACGATGTTAGGGAATGGCAGCAGGTGTACGAACAGAGGGCCGTATCGACATCCGGGAGGGCATCTCTGCTATTTACAAGCGGTGAGGCGCTCCGATCCTCTGCTTTTGCCTCGAGGTCCCGGGAGCGAGGATGTGCAGCCACCTGAGCTCCGGCTGGTGTACTTGAATGCCAGGTCCGTTGTCAATAATGCTCCTCTCATCTGGGATCTGGTTGAGGGTGAGCATGTGGACCTGGCTTGCATCACGGAGACTTGGTTGGGCCCAGAGGGTGGTATCCCTCTGGTTGATCTTTGCCCACCAGGTTTCCGGGTGCTACACCGGCCTCGGGCTCAGGGTAGGGGCGGGGGAGTGGCGGTAGTTATGAGGGAGACCTTGTGTCCGCGGGAGGCCACCGTTCTCCAGATAGTTGGGTGTGAGTCTCTCCTCTTGAGATGTGGTCCTAGGGCGCAGTTAGGCTTGCTGCTGGTGTACCTTTCGCCTAGTCGCGCAGCAGCAGCCCTGCCTGGGCTTCTCGATATCCTCTCGGGGCTGGTGATTGAGTTCCCCAAACTTATGGTTTTGGGTGACTTCAATCTACCATCCCTGGGAGGATCATCTGAGTTAGCTCGGGAATTCATGGCTTCCATGACGGCCATGGACCTGATGCAAGTAATTCATGGACCGACTCATGTGGGAGGCCACACCCTTGATTTGGTTTTTTTATCTGGACGGTGGTTAGATGATCTTGGTGGGGGCTCCCCAATTGTCATGCCCCTGTCATGGACCGATCATCATCTCCTGCGGCTGGTCTTCTGTTTTGCCACTCCCCGCTGTGGGCATGTGGAACCAACTAGATGGTTCCGCCCCAGGCGCTTAATGGACCCTGAGAGGTTCCAGGCAGTGCTGGGGTCCCCACCTGCCTCCTTTGCTCACAGCTTGGCTGATGCCTTAGTGGATGCCTGGGAAAGGGCAGCCACGGAGGCACTTGACCGAGTTGTACCCTTGCGGCCCCTGACCCAGTGCAGATCTCAGTGGGCTCCATGGTTTTCTGTGGAGCTCCGGGAGATGAAGCGTCGGAGACAGGGACCTGGGAGGCCTCTTGTATGTGGAGTCCCTCAGGGGTCGGTTCTCTCGCCTCTCCTGTTCAACATCTACATGAAACCGCTAGGTGAGATCATTCATGGTTTTGGAGTAGGGTACCATCAGTATGCTGATGACACCCAGCTTTTCATCTCAACTCCAAACAGCATCAGTGATGCCATCGACGTGATGTCCCGTTGCCTGGAAGTGGTTCGGGAATGGATGGGGAGGAACAGGCTTCAACTCAACCCGGACAAGACTGAATGGCTGTACATACCGGCATGCCAGGATACTCAGAGCATCCCACCCCTTAACATCGGGGATGAGTTACTACCCCCTGTTGATAGGGCCCGCAACCTGGGTGTCCTCCTAGACTCGCAGCTATCCCTGGAAGATCACATAGGAGCTGTGACCAAGGGGGCCTTCTCCCGGGTTCGACTGATGCGCCAACTACGGCCTTATCTGGACCTGGATGCCTTACGTACAGTCACCCATGCCCTTGTGACCTCTCGCCTAGACTACTGTAACGCTCTCTACATGGGGCTGCCCTTGAGATCCACTCGGAAGCTTCAACTGGTACAAAGTGCAGCGGCACGGACACTTTTGGGAGCCTCCCAATACTCCCATATCACACCTCTCCTCCGTGCGCTGCACTGGCTTCCGGTTGCCTTCCGAGTGAAGTTCAAGGTGCTAACAATGACATACAAAGCCCTACATGGCATGGGTCTGGACTACCTACGGGAGCACCTTCTGCCAATGTCAACACCCCACCGCCCTGTGCGCTCCCACAGAGAGGGCCTCCTCAGGGTGCCACCGCTCAAGGAATGTCGGCTGGTGGCCCCCAGGGGGAGGGCATTCTCAGTGGGTGCGCCAGCCCTCTGGAACTGCTTACCAACTGAAATCCGGATGGCCCCCGACCGCCGCACCTTCCGGCGCGACTTAAAGACTTACCTGTTCCAGCAGTCCGGCCTGGCCTGATAGCTCTAATTGGGGTCCCAGTTTGTTTTGACTATTGTATTTCAGTATTGTTTCATTATGTTTACCTACCTTACTCTGTACACCGCCCCGAGTCCCTCGGGAGAAGGGCGGTTTATAAAAACAAACAAACAAACAAACAAACAAACAAACAAATAAATAAATAAATAAATAAATAAATAAATAAATATAGTAACTGTTGGAGATCCAGCCGATCTGAATCTGACCGATTGCGACTAAGAACCTGTATTAGGTCTTATCTCGCAGCAATAAGGGTGGCGAGGTCTAATCACTTCGCTACGCTTATCGCGTCCACAGATAATCGCCCGGCTGCCCTGATCGACTGGATCTCCAACGGCTCTCTAGGCCCCGTCTCTGACGCTTCATCTCCCGGAGCTCCGTGGTGAACCATGGGGCTCGCTGGGATCTTCGCCGGGTCAAGGGCCGCAAGGGTACAACTCGGTCAAGTGCCTCCGTGGCTGCCCTTTCCCAGGCTTCCACTAAGGCATCTGCCGAGCTGTGAGCAGGGAGTGCAGGTGGGTTCCCAAGCGCTGCCTGGAACCTATCAGGGTCCATTAGGCGCCTGGGGCGGTACCATCTGGTTGGTTCCGCGCACCCACAGCGGGGGGTGGCAAAGCAGAAGTCCAGCCGTAGGAGACGTAGGAGGTGATGATCGGATATACAGTAGTTCTTATAATATGCACACCTCTTGCACAATACCTGGTGAGACTGCATACTTGTGAGTACCTGCATACTTCAGGTATATAAGAATATTACAATCAGCAGACTTGTTTGCAACTCTTCAGTCCTCTACAAGTCATGTGGCTGTTTTCTCAACTTCAGAAGCAACGTCTTATAATTATCTTCTAATTATTGATAGGTTGTTATTCACGGACAGTCCAAAAACCTTTTTAGAGGCTGGCTCTTTGATTAACACACCGGAGCCATATAAGTTAATGAAGAGATCCCTTTTTCACTTCATACATTTGAGAAATTAATTGCAAGCTCGATCTACCTTCAGGTCCCATGTTAACAATTTCTTGTGGATTTTTAATACAAAGCATATTTTATCTGGATCAGTAATCCTTTCCACAAAACAATCTTTTGGGCTCATAATTTTTCTCATGTTTGCTTGCATTTTTCTCCATCAGCCTCAATGCCTTGAGAAACAACTGGAGATCATACTTCTAGTCTGAACTGTGAGTACTGGCACTTGTTCAGCCTAAGCCTTTAAGTCTCATTTATTTATCCAAAACTTTATGGGAAACTGAAAGGACTATTTGCTATTCTCAACCATTGCCTGGTAAGCTCACTAATGTAGGAAAAAGAAGGATTTTTCTGTAGGCCCCTCAGAGCTGGCTCTGATCCAGCAGAGCTCTAAGAAATGTTCCAGTTTTGATCTATTTGAGCAACATAAGCCAGCCTGTTACAGCCATTATCACAATGTTAAGCACTCATATTTCCTCTTTGTTGTGCAATCTATAAATTAACAAGTATTAGAGGACTGTAAAATGGACCTAGTAGAAGTCATAGTCCAAAATTTGTTAGTCTTTTGTCCATCTGTCAAGAGAAAAATAACAGTGATGCCCATTAGTATTTGCGGACGTCTTTGTATAGGGTGATAAATAATGAATTTTTAATCTCAACAATGGCTTGGGTGTACTTTGAGAGCACTGAATCACATTAATGTGAATTAGATACTATTAACAGACTTTGCTCATCCTTTCAGTCACAGACCCAACATGATTAAAGAGTGGCAAAGGAGATTTTGTGATTTCTTTTTGTTCATGTCTATATTCGGATTGGTGCTTTAGATGCAGTTTAACAATGATTATGAAAACAAAATTAATCACAGGACAGCATGCAGTCCAGCCAATAGCAAACTCATTATGATTGCATTCTTGTAGTTAAGAGGGAATATAAACTATCAGGTTATATTTCTGTTGGATTGCAGTTTTAGCCTATTTATTCAATGGCCAACATTATGACTGACTATACAGACCAAAGGGTTCAGGATCCTGGTAATCCTAGTTGTTGCCATATGATTTTGTGATCTGATTCTATGTTTTGATGATGGTCATAATGCAATCCATCAGGAATGAACCCAGGTCATAAGATGATAGTGTTTGGCTGCGCTAAGATAAACAAAGGGTCAGATAGTTTCTGCTTCAGTCTGTTTTGGGGATCTTCCCATTATCTTGGGATATTGTGTCATCCAGCCCATCACATTAACATGATAGGTGGCTACAATAACTGGGTTTGTTAACTGGGTTTAGGTTATATAAATCCAGTCTTTTGCTGTCATTGAAACTGAGTTGACCATACAGACCTCATTCAAGGAGAAATGTCAGTTGACCGAAATCAACAAAGTCCATGTGAGATTAGCCAGTCCACTTGTTTGAATGTGGTTTCAACATCCTTCTAAAGATTGGAGTTCCCTCCTGCCTGAACAGACACCACCAATTTTTTTCCTGTTGGAATTCAGACATCCCTAGATCTGTGGTTCCTGTGCCTGCCTACCTCCTTTCTGGTGTTTTACAAAAATAAAGCGAATGCCGTACTTGCCCTTCTTTTCCAACATTTCACCTTCCCCACCCCTCACTGTCTGTGAATCATTCAGCTGGATGCCCTCCTTTGATTAGCATTTTAATTATTCTAATTGCGTTGTTTGCAAGCTTATCTCTCAGTTCAAACCCAACCACGTTTGCACACACAAACACACAAGACTTTTTATCACAGGCCCTCTGCAGATGCCATTAGCATTTTCACTCTGGTATCTTGTGGCAGAAAGGAAAAAATTAGCATTTGTTCATCTCTTTCTGTTTTGATTCAGGCAGGCATTGTGCAATGGGAACAATAGATAGTCTCCTCTGCTTGCCTCTGTTCAGGGTCATTGCATTCTGCCTAGAAGAATAGGGATAATTTATCTCTATTTTCCCCTTACGTATCCATTTCTAACAAAGGCTTGGGGAGATTAAAATAAATAGATTGTTTATACCAAGGCCGGTAGCCCACATCCAAACTGCATTTGAATGCATTTTCTATTTCTCCAGCACATGAATTTGGCAGAGATGCCACCGTTTTGGCAATTTTGAGCAAAATTGAAAAGAGTAGCTCAAGCAACCATTGAGAGAATGGAGAGGTACTTCAGCTTGTGACAGAGAGAATAGAGTCTGTTTTGACACAGAGATGGAGGGGAAAAGTAAACAAAATGTCCAGGACAGATTCTGCCCTGCATTCCAAATCTGGTGACCATAAGACTTTCTGATCCATGCCAGGCAGGCAGACACAATTTATTTCCCAGTCTCCAAAGAAAGATAAAATATTTCTGATCAGCTCTCTCTAGTCAAAGTTTGTTCTCAAGAAGCTCATAATGAAGTAGGCAATTTAATGTCCTCTATTTGAATTACTTCCCACAACTCCATGTCCTTGCCTATAGTGGCTGGAGCAGATAGGAATTGCAGCAAAACCTCTGGAGGACATCAAGGTGTCCACCACAAGTCTAGGGCCACCTGGAGGAGGCTATTCTGCAAGGGCTAATATGCCAAGACAAGTGTCCTAGATTTTGAGATAATTGTCTGCTTGGTAGTAGGATTTAATTATCTAAACATGGAAATTTTATAAATACATACGTACCTAAAATAACTAGTGCAAAATGGCATGATTCTCACGCTTGAACTGTATGTGATAAATTAGCAGTCCTAAATTTCCTGTTCCACGCTGCTGCCCTCATGGGGACGAATACATGCTGAACTTTCACTATGGGTTAAGTGAGATCCAGTGATCATGCCGAATGGCGTTTGTATGTGCAATATTGATGGAAAAAACAAAATGAGAGTTGCTGATAGATTAAATTACATACCACTGAAATTTTGACACTGAGAAAAGCCATAAAAAGAAAGATGACCACTGGGAAATGTGAAGAAACTTGATGCATGAGCATAGATTTGATGCATTATTGGGGGTAAAGAAGTTAAGATATAGAATAGTTGAATGTGTGGGATAGATTTGAAATAAGAATTTAAGTCCAGCTCTTCCATTAAGCAAGAACCAGGAAGCGGCGTGAGGCCCTGATGTCACAAAAAGAACAATAAGGGAGCAATCTGTGATTTTCTATCTGTGGCACAAAAATAACTTTGCTAACCTTGGCTATAATATACTTGGACTTAAGATGGATAGGAAGCATCATTAACTTGATGATTTCCAAACCTTTTCCCAAAATTACAGGCACATATGTTTTTTGAGCCAGTTACATCTGTAGGAGACACATTGTACCCCTACATTTTGTGTATTCAATAAAACATTGAAAGCTCTCACATTTATCAATATCCATTTATCAATATCCTAATGATTTTAAAGGTCAGATGAGAATACACTACAATGCCACTCACCTTAGCATTTATGCTACACAACAGAAACCTAAAAAGGTCTATAATGAAAATGGTTGGGCAGCTGCAAATTAGTCTTAATATGAAGTCAGTGATGCTAGTGGATTTCTATTGAAAAGATCTGCTTCTTTGAGAATAATATAATTGCCTTTGAATTTCAGGGATAAAGGAAACATTTTGAACTTTAAGTCTCTTGTGGTAGAAAAAGACTTATCCATCTCCATGTAATAAGACTACTATATCTGAATGTAAAGCTCTAGAACAGGGGTAGGCAACCTTGGCTGTTTTATGACTCATGGACTTCAACTCCCAGAATTCCTGAGCCAGGAGGAATTTTGGAGTTGAAGTCCACGAGTCATAAAATAGCCAAGGTTGCCTACCCCTGATCTAGAAGATCATTAGATAGCAACAAAATAGTTAGCTTTCCTGATCTCTGTGCTGCCATCTAATGGTCATCTGGATTTTTGCAGTCCAAATATGGTAGCTTTAGTTTGCCACTGCTGGCTCTGAAAAGATATGACTTGTACTTCTTTAACTCAGTTTTAAGCACTGCTATGCAATGCAAAAACAATTCAGGTATTAACGAAAATGAATATCTATTTAAGTGATTACAATGATAAAATGATATGTTTCTGAGCATTTTTAGAACCTTTTATTATTCTTTTTGTTAAGTTGTGGGCTCTAGAGAGCAGGAATGGTGACACGAGGCTGAATACAGAATAACTCATACTTTTTTTCTTGCTGGAACTGTACTGAAGCTTGGGCTGCAACCAGCCACAATATATAGTCTAGCCCCTAGGTGGCAGCCAATAGGTTTGAACCCACGCTTGCCGCCTGGGGCTGACCAATTGCAGAACCAGAGACGGCCTGTCTGAGTTGCTGGAGAGCCGTTAGCTCCTCCAGCAACGCACTTGGTGTAACACCACAAGCCCAATACATAACATTTTTGTTCCTCTTGTTCAAGCTAAGAATAGATGTCACTTCGTTTTGGATGTTTTTAATCAGACAGTTGATAATATTGTACAATGCAGGCAACAAAAACTCATTGGCTTTTCTCATAATAAATTGAACCGATCTTTCTAGATCTCTTAGTGGCTATTGATATTGTTTATCATGGAATTCTTCTAGTTAGCTCCGTGGATTAGGAATTAGTACAGCGTTTCAGTAATCTCTGTTCCACTGTGCAAAGCTAGATCTAGAGGACAGTAGTATCACACTATCTCCCACAAAGTGATCATACTTTGTCCCCATGATAGTTAAGCTACCTCAAATACTACCAAAATGTATCTGAAAATGGTAAGATTTGGAATACAGTTTAATCAGTATGCCAATGACAGCCAAATCCCCTTCAGTAACGTCTGGCATCATAATAAAAGGATGGTCAGTTCCAGACCTGTGATACTGGGCAACACCAAAGCCAATAAGGTGAGGCACTGTGGATTGGCAAGGCCCTTGTCTGGAATTTAGGAAGGTTAAATCTTTGAACCACATTACCTTCTCTCTGAAGGTGGAGGTGTAAAATCTGGTTCTACTGATCTACTTTAGAACAATCACTATCAATAGAGGCACTGGAACAAATAATTTCCTGCCTACTTCATCATTTAGTTCTGTCTACTTCATCATTTTGGCTGGTCATGGACAGAATACTGTAAGCCTGTCATTCTGATCCATATACTGGGAAACTCTAGATCACTGCTTTATACTGCGTATGAATTAACTTTGAATTTGTTCTATACTCTCTGATAGACCAAAGCACCGCAGCTATCAGAAAGATACCAGGTACTACCAGAATCTTGCTTTTTTGCCACAGTGTTCATATATCTATATCTCTCTCTCTGTGTATGCATATGTATATGTATAATGTTTTATCAACAAGAATAAAATGCAAAACAGAGAAGAAAAAAAAACCATACATCCAACAGTAACAACAACAAAACATTGCTACAATGTTCTTAATAAGCTGTTCTGGGTAACAATTTGCTACCAAGCTAAGTTCAAAAATTGCAATAACATATACACTAAAGCCACAGGCTGTAGGACCTGAATACTGTTCAGAGCCTCTCTTCTTTTTTTGTAAGTGCTAATATTTCCAAACCCAGGAAGCATGTCCTTCAAAGGGTGTTGTATCTGCTATATATGGCATTCTCAGTACCTGGATGCCAGTTATAGCATATCCTCTGTCCTCAGTTAAGATGCCACCAAGCCTTTTAAGCTTTTACTGCCAACTGGAAATGGCACTTAAAACTCCTTTAAAGCTGCTTTTGGGATATTTAAAATGGCTTTAAAGGACTTAAGTTTATTTAAAAACATTTCTAAAGGACTTTTATTATAACTAAAAAAAAAACCAGTTTAAATTGTTCGTTCCCAAATTGTTTTATCAGTGGAAAGCGGGTAGTAATGTACTTAGAAAATAAATTAATTTTCTTAAGTGAGAAGGATTTGCTATATTTATAACCATCTTGCCTCCAAAGTGTTGTAGATTAAAATGACCTATAAAGGTAAAGGTAAAGGTTCCCCCGCACATGTGTGCTAGTCGTTTCCGACTCTAGGGGCCGGTGCTCATCTCCGTTTCAAAGCTGAAGAGCCAGTGCTTGTCCGAGGACGTCTCTGTGGTCATGTGGCCGGCATGACTAGACGCCAAAGGCGCACGGAACGCTGTTACCTTCCCACCATAGTGGTCCCTATTTTTCTACTTGCATTTTTACGTGTTTTCGAACTGCTAGGTTGGCAGAAGCTGGGACGAGTAACAGGCGCTCACTCTGCTACGCGGCACTCGGGATTCGACCCACCAAACTGCCGACCTTCTGATCGACAAGCTCAGCGTCCTAACCCACTGAGCCACCGCGTCCCTTTTAAAATGACCTATACCATGAAGTTAATGTCCTAGCTTCAGATTCCAAATCCAGCATCATCGCCAGACAACTTTAGCACCTTTGAATTTAATTAATGAATTATATGCCTGACCATCTCAAACTCATGACTCTGGATTTAACTGAACAACAGTTAAAATTATGATAAAACATATAATAGAAATAACACATATTTGGTATAATCAGCAGTCAAGGTAAAGATTAAAACAACCAGCAACAAATCAATACCTACCTCTCAATATCTGGCACACATCTAGATCCCCAGGCTCAGTGATACAACCGTATCTTTGACTTTATGGAAAGACAGCCATGCCTATCTAATCTTTGGGGTATGATATTCCAAAGGGACTCCTGCGAGTCCCTTGGACTGCAAGGCGATCAAACCGGTCAGTCCTAGAGGAGATCAATCCTGACTGCTCCTTAGAAGGCCAGATCCTGAAGCTAAAACTCAAATACTTTGGCCACCTAATGAGAAGGAAGGACGCACTGGAGAAGAGCCTAATGCTGGGAAAGATCGAGGGCAATAGAAGAAGGGGACGACAGAGAATGAGGTGGCTGGATGGAGTCACTGAAGCAGTAGGCGTGAGCTTAAATGGACTCCAGAAGATGGTAGAGGACAGGAAGGCCTGGAGAAATGTTGTCCATAGGGTCGCGATGGGTCAGACACGACTTCGCAGCTAACAACAACAACAATTCCAAAGGGCAAATGCCATGACAGAAAATACTGTCTTACTGAGTCCTGCCAGAGGGCACATCCTAATAAACCGAATTTGGAGCATTTCTTTCTGCCAGATCTCAAGGGACAGACAGACATAATCAGGGAGAGGCAGTCCCTTAAATAGAGGCCTTTTCAAACTTCCCAAACCCCTTGCCTGCGTATTTGTCTATAGGCATGTAGTCATGTGACTATGATTTACTTTAGTAATAAGTCAAAAGAAAATGACCAGATACCTGCAAGGAATATAACTCCTTCCATTCTTCACCATTCATTCAGAACTAAAGAAGCTTCTTTGATAAGAAGTGAAATGTCTTCAAGGAAAAAACAAAGGAAGTCCAGTTGCCTTTTGAAAAAGCACATTTGGGACATCCATGACCTGAATGACTGAGAATCTCCATAAACAAGTCAAGTCTCGTTTAGTCCAAGAGGTTCCATCTTTGGTTATGGGAGGAGAGGTGTTACCTCCTGTTCATAGGGCATGCAACTTAGGTGTCCTCCTGGATACACAACTCAGTTTTGAAGAGCATATAAGAGTTGTGGCCAGGGGGGCATTTGCCCAGGTTCACCTGGTGCACCAGTTGCACCCCTATCTGGACCGAGATGCTCTACGTACGGTTACTCATGCACTCGTTACCTCCTGTATAGATTACTGCAATGCTCTCTACATGGGGCTGCCCTTGAAGACCACCCGGAGGCTCCAGCTGGTGCAGAATGCGGCCGCACGGGTTGTGATGGGAGCATCCCAATACTCCCATATTACACCCCTCCTGCGTGAGCTGCATTGGTTACCGGTTGCCCTCTGGATGAGATTTAAGGTGCTGGTTCTTACCTTTAAAGCCCTACATGGCTTAGGCCCGGGATATTTGCAGGACCATCTGCTGCCAGGAATGACTTTCCATCACCCAGTGCGCTCCCACAGGGAGGGCCTCCTCAGGGTGCCGTCGGCTAGACAATGTCGGCTGGCGACCCCCAGGGGGAGGGCCTTCTCTGTGGGAGTGCCTGCCCTGTGGAATCAACTTCCCCTTGAGCTCCAGATGGCCCCAAACCTCCGGTCCTTTCATCGTGGCCTTAAAACATTTCTTTTCCATCAGGTTGACCTGGACTGACAATAGGGATTTTTAAAAATGTTTTTAATATTTCATCATTGGGGCTTTAATTTTTTTTAAACATTTGTATTATTGTCTATTATTGTTGTTAGCCACCCTGAATCCTTCAGGAGATAGGGCGGCATATAAGTCCCATAAATAAATAAATAAATAAATAAATAAATAAATAAATAAATAAATAAATAAATAAATAAATAAATAAATAAATAAATAAATAAATAAATAGAGAAAGAAGAGAAGTTGAGGAGGGCATCCAAGTTTAATAGCTGCTTATTAACAGCATAGCCTGTAGTTCAAAATTAGATACTTCATAGGGTTTTATGTCAGTTACACAATAGAGATTCACAAATTATTCAGGGAAGAAGCTCAGTTGCAAGTATCACTGTGGGAAGTCAAAGGGTAGACATAAATCTGCAAAGCAGGGCATCCTCTCCATGAGTTACCTAATTATCCTGCAGGAGAACCTCTGTTCTTGCCAGCAATTAACTTCAGATATTCACTATGACTTCATTCCAGTCGCTGTAGGTTGCCATTGCTCTCTAAGACCTGGAGAAGGAGTGGCTGCTACCAGTTCATCACCTGAGCTGTGAGCAATATTTTCTTTATGAGAAATGGTTTTCTCAAGGTTCCCCCCCCCCCAAGAATTGGCTGAGGTCTTCTTGTCTCCTACATTTCTGATCCTGAAGAGATGTCAAATCCTCTTTATCAGAGGAAGACATGACAATGACCTGTAGTTGGGGAGTCTCAAAATTATATTTAAAATTTCTAGAGGGCACTAGATTGCCTATATCACAGTTATTGAGCATTTCTTTGCAGTACTGTTTCTGCTCCTCAATCCTGCAATGATCTTCATTCCTGCTGAACTTGGAGCACTGAGAATTGGCAGACAGCATTGTAAACCAATTGGAGTGGCTTCCAAATGATGAATGGGAGATTGCAAGAATCACAATTCAGTCAGTACCTCATAACCTGAGCTCCTTGTCCTCCCCATCCCCATCCTCATAAGAAAGGGGAAAATGGCTATCCCCACCCTTGTCTGCATTCTTAAAAACCTGAGTTGTTGGAATGTGGGAAGGATGGCCATCAAGATCTCCTATCTCCTGCATATATAGGGCTATCAGATCTGGACTGCAAAAATCCAGACAGGTAGAGCAAGGAAACACAGAAACAAGCCCTTGTATAAAATGGCATTCTAAAAGTGATGAAAATGACATAGTATCAGGTTTTGCAGGCGAGCACTTTCTCAACCTGGTGGAAGATTTGCAGGATCTGTATTATTTATATTATGTGGGGAAATAGTCCTGTACAAATAATGAACTATTTTGATCCCTGCTTTATTTCAGTACTCTAATGAGCTATAATTGCTTATATTGAATTGTAAAATAGACATTGTTAGCCAAATCCAATCTGAAAGTCCAATCGTCTAATGCACAGCTGTTAAACTTGATCGTGTCACATGATGTACTGTGACACATTGTGATGTTTTTGTCTTTGAGGAGCTGGGGTGGGCGTGGCCTGTGTGAGACACATCCGGCCCATGGGCTGCTAGTTTAACACTCCTGGTCTAATGAATAAATTCCCAACATGACAGATTTCTAAAAGGGCAATTTGTTATTCCTACATCTTATATTTTGCCCTCAAGTACTTAATAACTTTACATTCAGGGCATCACATCTTTCCCCTATAACCATCACAATATTCATGGTCCTAATAAAAGTCATTAGTAACACTGATGTCACACTAAAGTTAAACTGTCATAGGACTATATTTTCAGCTGCCAGAAATAGCCCAGTTCTTAGTACCAAGATTAATCTAAGCAAAGTGAAAAAGAAGTCCTTTCACATTGAGTTTAGGCATGCTCATGCATCAGCACTGCTTCCCCCAGAATAAGTAACATTATTCTTTTTGGACAACCAACCTTACTTTTCCTATATAAGTTGTAGTGCAGTTCAAATCATGCAGTTCCTCTTTCACTATATGAAACACTGATCATTGTACAACCATGTAATTGTAATGTAAATATTTGTTTGCAATCATAGGTTTTGGCAAAATTATACTGGTAATTTCATTTGCGGGGATACTTGCTTCATCCAGCCTCCCATACTCTGAACTTAATCTTTTGAGAAGATTTCATAGGCAACCTTACCAGTGAATTCAGTCTTCATCCTAGTTACTTTTGGCTTGGTCTCATAATCTTTGTAAACACTGGTCTCTCTCTCACTTGATACTGCCTTCCAGCCTCTGAGTTTAAGCAAGCCATCAACAATGTCTACAGAAAACTGTGATGTTGGCAACACAATGACATAAATGCAGTGACAACATCACACAAATCGTGGTCTTGGATACATGTCAATGTCTGATGCAAGTGTGTATTTGCATGCTAATCTAGTCACAAAAGTATTGTCATTTGTCTATCTTCTCCATCATGGGTAATTCCTTTGGCAAAATTTGGAAAATATTTTGATATTTTTTCTCTAGAAGCTGCCAGATTCATGATTCCACAGAAGGACTGAAATTGGGAAGGCAGGAACCAAAGATTCTCAGATCAGGAAGAATATCTATGTCACACTTTTGTCTTTGTGATAAAGACAGAAGAGGGGTAACAAAATAGCAATATAGAGAAATTAAGACATGAAGACAAGCAGGAAGGAAGGGAAGCATAACTACGTGTAGTTTACACCAACATCTCCATTGTATCTTTCCACATTTATCTTTGTGAATCTCCCTTGATTTTTTGCTTCATTAGTGAAACATTCCTTTCACATTTCTTATTAACATGCACTTCTGCGTCCCACTATAACATAGTTTTTTCCACTTGTTTTTCTGTGAGAAACAGCATCCGTATGCTTCTTTTAAATCTCACTTTTAATTCATTCGGTTGGGTGATTAATTTATCTTCCGATGCTTTTTCTTGCAAGAGTCATACTTTCTCTTCCTGAAGTTGTACTTTCATTCTTATGTCACTCCAGGCAAGATCTGGAGACTACCTTGAAACATACTAATAGCACATTTTCCCACTTAGGAGGTAAATGTATTATACTGACAAACATTTGGAATACTCCGGGCAGAATCATTCTGTAGACATTAAACAGAAAACTGACTACTGAATTCCTGGAGAGTTCAAATTTATTGTTGTGACAGTGAAAGTCTGACCTTCCAGTAACATCTTGGCAAGAACCAATTTTTGGATAACATATAAACTGTATGTTCTGCATGAGAACAAAAAAGCTCATTGCTCACTCCTCACTATAGAAACAGAAATCCATTCACCTACATTCCTCACAAAAGAAAGAAAATGTGCCCCCTCTTGAAGAAAAAGGCATCCTTTTCAAGTTCAGATCTGCTCATTTGATTAGAGCCATTGACGGGAACTGCAAAGGGAGACTATCTCGTGCAGGATACGAAGCATAGAGACTGGGAAGAAGAGGAGGAAAGACTTCTTTCAAATAGCCATGCGGGGGTTTTGTTCTTTCCACGCAGTGCTTACGAGTTTCTGAAGGTTAGCTATGGTTGACAGCTGATAGGAGCAGATACTCGGTTTTTAAATCCATCTTTGCTTTTCTGATCTAGCAGGATGGTTCTGACATTCACAGGAACTGCTACAGACAGGAAATTCATACAGTCAGGAGAACTGGTTTGATTTCCCCGGAAAGACTATATAATGAATAAAAATGTGAGCTTTTCTGTCCGGTATTTATTTGGGTTGGGTTGGATCAGTGGTGGGATTCAGCTGGTTCGCACCACTTCAGCAGCTATTTTTTTGTTGCCCAGGCTCAGAATGGACCTCCGGAAGCGGCATCCACACAGAGCACTGGTTGTTCACATATCTGAAACCCACCACTGGGTTGGATGGGTCCCTTTGGGTTAAAAGTAGTAAAGTATAAGGGATGTTGGTGGGGTACTGGTTATCACCTTTAAACTCTGAATATCATGAGGTCAAGTAATTGGATGGACTGCTTCTCCTTGAGGATATTTATCTGTCCCACTAGGTCATATCGGGGGAGGCATGTGCCAGATTCCTTCCCAAAAATGTTTTATTCTTTTGGGACACAGGAAGTGCTCCTCCTCCATGGGTGCCTTTCCCCTATGGACTGCTCACTCCTTTGATATCTAGTTGGCCCCCACCCTCCTTGTCTTTTAGAAGAGCTTGAAGAGCTGGCTCTTCCCACAAGCATGGGTTGAGTGAGGCTGAGATCTATGGAATTGAAAATGGATGTATGGAGGAGTGCTTGCTTTTGAGGCTTTTTCTCACTTTATTTGTCACTTTATGGTTAGCTTTTTAAAATGTTTTATCATTGTTATGTGAGCCACCCAAGTTTAGGACATATAGGATGGGTGGCTATATATGTCTTTCAAATAAACAAAGTAGAAAGTGCTCTCCGATTTCTTGTGGCTGTTGTCAGAAGCAAGTTTGTCAAGAAGTACATACTGATGTTTCTGGATCTCAGATTACCAAGTACCCGGTCAGAAATCAAAGAAATATGGGCATATTACTGTATATGATGGTAGTGGTGTTGGTGGTAGTGACTCTAATTGCACATAAGGTCAGAGGCATCATTGATTTCAAGACAGTCAGTTGAATCTTGGATGATTTCTAGAGTAAAAATGGTGCATGAAATTGGAGTAACTTGCTCAGCAATCTTGCCATGATATATTCTTGTTCTGTAGTTTGGGGATTCAGTGGGTTGCTGCTATTTCCTATACAACCCCACTTTCAGCCTTCTTACTATTGCAACAAAATCTCTCCTCCTGTCTCTTGAAGAAGAGATTCTGTTTTTAAAATTCATACTCAGGGAGCTTCAAAATATATTTAGGATTTATTTTGAGAGTTTTGAGTTTACTTTATTATGGTAAGGGGGTAGAAGGTGCTTGTGTTATTTCTTCTGCATGTTTTCCCATTGTTCTGCAGCTGCTCTCACTGACTAGTTCTTGTTCTTCCCAAAGTAAAAAAAAATATCTTTGTTTCCTTTGGGATATAACTAAAGGGAAATTGAAGAGATTATTAGTGAAAGATGGAGGGCTGATATACTGTACATGCTCATATGGTAGCATAATTCTCAGACAGATTATGGAGGAAAAATGGGCACCCATCAATAAATTCCTATTTGCACCATAAAATAAATCTATGAGAGTTAAAATCAGCAGCTTTCTAATCAGCTAGATTCTTCCTAATCCCCACCTAACCAGGAGTTATTTTATTTTGCTGCGGAGTGGGAGAAGCAGAGAAAAACTGCTTACAGTTTCCATCACCTGTTAGCTATAACCATGTTGTGATTTTGAGAATTTTGAGAACTATCTGAGTATTTTCCTCCCTTTCCTCCTTCATTGTTTCACTCTTTCCTGATCATGAGATTTATATAGCAGAGGAACGGTCTATTTATGGAAGTTATGGATTCTCAATCTCTGAAGGTTTTTAAGAAGATGCTGGGTAGCTATCTCTCAAGGGCTGCTTCAGGGTGGTTCTTCTTGTGATCCCTCTCAGCATATATCTGTGAATTTGTCAATCTGTGATGTTGTGTTTTTAAATCAAAATCAAATACCCCTTCTGCATCTGACCAACACAAATCTTAAGCAGAAATAGATGGCAGCAAACAGTAATAGCAAACTCTAGCCTTTTCTCATCTAATGATCAAACATGAGAGCATCTTCAATTTTTCTTATTAATCAGTCTTTTGATTATTGATAATTGTTCTGACAAGATGTTTTGGTTGAATAATGGGGGGGGAGGATTTAAATAAATAATAAGCACTACCCACTGTTTTTTCAAGAAACATTTTAATCATCAATAATCCTGTTCTCTATTATTTCACAATACTCTACTTTATTCAGTGTCAGTCCTTGAAGTGTGGGCTGGGAGTAAATCTTGTATTCCTGCAAAGAATTCTCCACTTACAGTTACCCTAGCATAGCATAGTATGAGAAGAGAAGATTGAGGGAGAGGATGTTGGACATCACCAGGCTACTTAATCTTACATCTCCACCCAGAAAGTTATATATATATGGAGAACAGGAAACAATTTTACAGTAGAAAAAGGCAACAAAGTTAGCTTGGAGAAAATCATACCCTTGCTGCAGTCCATTATTTTTGTTGCAACTGGATGGAAACAGACTTAAAATTGTATTCCCTACATCATTCATACATATAGTACTGTATTCCCCATAACAAGATCTTAAGTGATGTTTACTTAGAAGCAAGTTTCAGTCAGGGTAATTAGAATTACAGGCTTTTTAATAGGGAAAAGTAACAGGAATAACTTTAGACAGAAATAATGTTTAGTTAGGCTGTTCCTAGCTAGAAGGGATGGCTTGTAAGCAATTAACACTTAAGTGCTACTCTGCTTCTCTTCTCCTTTCTAGCAAAGATTGATCACTTACATTTCCTCCTCCTGAAAAAAAAGGAAAGAGATGTATTTTTTAGGTACCCACTAGTACTGAACATGGAGTTGTACTTCACAAAGATCTGGGGCTATCTCCCCCAAACAAATACCACCAAATGATCTGCTAACAGCAATAAAAGAGTGGCAGCTGCAGGGAAGGGTAAAGGCTTTCAAACAAAAAATGTGTTTAGTCAGAGGAAGGATATATTTTGAGGGGCAGCTTTTAGAAAACTACATCCAGAAAACCACATCCTCAGCAAGTCTCTTATTACACGGGTTGCTGGCTTATGATACCACCAGGCGTATGGATAATAAAGCTTTGCCAATTAACACTGGCTGGGGATGCCATTGTGTTTAAAGTTGAAAAATAAACACCATCTCAAAAAAACCCATAGTCTTTTAAAAAAAATCAGGCTGATGACCAGAGAACATAACAGTTTTGTGGTAACACCTTTTGTCTTCTTTTTAAAACAAAACAAAACAGGAGACTTAATGATGTCATGTTAAATAGATAATAAGAAACCCACCCAGATGTGAATTCCTTGTGGAGGGAGAGGGTGGCCTCCAGTTGGTTATTTCCTGGATTTTTACAAATAGCACTGAAATGGCCAATGAAGAGTTCTCTAAGAGTAAAGATATTTTTTTTTGGTAACAGTTAAAAGTGTTTTTTCATGGCCTACTTCCAGGATTTCTTTTTTAAAAATAATTCCAATCAAAACTATAGCCTGGAATTGCTTAACAGTTTTCCCCTCAAGTAATACTCATGACTGACTGCATTGCTTTCTTTCTTTTAAACCAGTATTTCTTTTAAACCAGTATTCTAACACAGCCTTCCAGCCTTCCATGTTTGTTGGGTTTGAATATCAACTGTATAAAGCAGGGGTAGGCAACCTTGGCTCTTTTATGACTCGTGGACTTCAACTCCCAGAATTCTTGAGCCAGTCATAAAAGAGCCAAGGTTGCCTATCCCTGGTATAAAGAGAGAGAACATTATCTTGGACTGCACATTAGACAAACGATCTGTTGGAACCCTTATATTTAAACAACATAGGCCCTTCATTTGAATAAAACAGTGCAACTGAGATCTGCATATATGGGCCTGATAGGGGTAAATGGTAGGGGTGACACAGAAACATAATCTGCATTCTTTATTTTATTCTTTTTATTTAATCTGCTTCTTTTATTCCATTTTCAATGCTTTTTATTAATCTTTTATATTCTGTATGTTTTATTTATTTTATTCTTAGTGTCTATGTTTTATATTCTGTATTTTGATATGGCCTATGGCTTAATCAACAATAAAGTCCCAGGTTAAAGTTCCAAGTTTCTGTCAGTAATTTCTAAATGGTGGAAAGTCTCCCTAAGAGACAGGTTGTTTGGGATCGTGATACTATGGGATCATCTTGTCCCTAACAGCCAAGGCTAACTGGTCTGAACACTAGAAGAGG
Source organism: Vipera ursinii (assembly GCF_947247035.1). Lineage (NCBI taxonomy): Eukaryota > Metazoa > Chordata > Lepidosauria > Squamata > Viperidae > Vipera > Vipera ursinii. The sequence goes on from NC_139513.1 coordinate 67,324,516, forward strand.
GCTGTCACTGAACCATTCTAGATTTATGAGTTTAATTGCACCCTAATTGCCCTATAAGAGCTGCCTCTCTGTTCTTATGACATGCATGGCTTTAATAGATGGCTGTTTTTCACTGGTAGTGGCAAGGAAAAAGCAACCCATTCTTTGTCACTGGTTAATGGCTAATTATCTGGGTGGCAAAGAGAAGTGGGTGGATCTCACAAGTTTTTGTGGGCTGTCAAGTGAGCATCCCAGGGATGTGCACTTGTAGGGACTGCTGCAAAATGCTGGTCTCTCCCTCTCTTCTCCTGTTTTGCACAATAATTCCAGAGACATTTTGTTGATGCCCCCAAAGGGAAACATCAGGCAACAGCTTCAATGAGTTAGACAGCAATAACTTAATGATAAGGAAATTAGATACAAGAACTCTATTAAAATAGCATTAAGACAAGGATATAATGCTACAAAAGCAATGAAATGAGAAGCAATAGAAGATAATAAGATGGGAGGGGGAGCCACAGTAAGGTAATATATGGCACGGTATGGTTTAATAAATCTGCTTGAGGAAATAATGAAGAGGCGAGAGACCCAAGAGGCAGTGACAAAAACCAAGTAGAAGGCCCCCAGCATGATGCAAATGGCAAGGGATGTGCCAATAACAGGGAGCAAAAATACAGTGACTCAAAGGATACAGCCCCAGCAGGTAATAAACTGTTGTTTTCCTTGGTAACAAACTAAAATTAAAGCAGGGCAGTTTCATAGAGAGAAATGCAATGTTGTATGTCTACTTAATGGTATGATGTTTTATTTTACACCCCTAATCACAGTGGAGGAAATGCATTGGAAATGTGTGTCTCTAACCTGGCCAGACAAGAGAAGTAGGCAAAATATATAGACAGAACCACCAAATGTGGGTAAATATTGACCTGGAACTTTAAAGGAATATTGCTGTGGAGGTAGATATTGCACATTAAGTGTTGGTACTAGGGTTTCAACAAACTGTGTGGGAAGCCAACATGTAACATGAAGAGCCAGTCTGGTAACATGAAGAGCCAGTATGGCTTAATAGTCATTGTTAAGATGTTGGCCTAGAAACCAGAAGATGGTGAGTTGAAGTCCCACTTTAGTCATGAAAAACTGGATGAATAACTTTGGGTTAGTCATTCTTTCTCAACCCAAGTCACTTTACTGCAAGGGTCCCCAACCTTGGCCACTTTAAGACTTGTGGACTTCAACTCCCAGAATTCCTCAATCAGCATGGCTGGCCTCTGCATTACTGGAGTGTTGTTCTAGGGAAAATAAGAGGAGAAAGGAGTGTTTGTTTATTTGTTTATTTATTTGCTTCCCTTCTTGCCATAGGGCTTACAGTAAAACAGAAAAAGAATAAATAAAAATGTAAACAAAACAAAGGAATAAAACAATAAAAATAAACAATGGAAGTACAATCATATGAAGTTGGGTGGAGGGGGAGACAGGAAATGGAGAAGGGAGATGGGTGTCAACTCTACAAATGAGCATGGCTACAGCCATTTTTCTTCTCATTCTAGGTTGCCACATAGAATGGAGGGAGGGGGGTTGCCCACATGCTTCAGTAGTCAAAATATTTTTTAGTTCTGTGGGAACCAAGGTCATTGGTTGCTCCCGAGACTGCAGACTGGGTGTTGCAAAAAATAATTGCACCAAATAATTATACTGCAGAACATAGTTGCTTGCATAGTTTTATGGGTGGGACTTTTAACTTTGTATTGGGGAATTGTTACATGTGTATCCAGACTTGGTTTCATTCTTGACCGTGCTGATACTCTGTAACTAATAAACATGTTCTTTGAGGAATTTGAAAGCCTTGGATTTCTGCTTTATTTGTCTCTGTCTGTCAGAACCATGACAATAGGGTTGGCTAGTTAGTCCAGTAGCCACCTGTGGTGATGAACTCCTTTACTGGGTCTTCTGGCCAATTGGCAAAGCCAGAACTTCAGGCCCCTGTGAAATGACAGGAGGGTGGTGGCAAACCTCACCCCAGAGGGCGGTGAGGATGTTCCGGTGCTACAGCACAGAAAGGTCTTCTCCTGGATACTGGAGAATTAGAACTGAATATGTTTTCCATCTTGACTTACTTATAAAGTAATAAAGAGAGATAAAAATTTAATAAATAAAATAAAAACGGTAAATCTGGGGCATACATGACCTTACATTGGGCAAAGGAAAAAATTGAGAGAGAAAATGGAAGAAGAGAGTTGAGAGCACAGACTAGTTAATCTAGTCCACAGGTTAAGTGGGGGAGGAAGAAAAGTTTTGATACAGCTCAAAACTGCATCAAAACTCAGCTGCATGTATGGACATGATCCTTCTCTTTGAGAGGGAATTGTGAGTCTTGCACATTTCAAGCTTCAAAATCTAAGAGTAAAATGAATAATTTAGATGTAGGCTGAGGTAATTGGAGACACAGGATTGGAAGGAATAACAACAAAGTTGCAAGTAAAAGATGAGCAAGACCTAAATAAACCCTTTCCCTCTTTCTTATTTTGGTTCTAGAAAGAAACTCTGTTTTAAAACACTTATTCAGGAAGGGTATATTAAAAGAATTAAAACTTATAATAAGATCAGACTGAAGAGGAACACTAAAGTAATAATAAAATAATGGTCAAATCTCCTTAAGGAAAAGTTCAATTCCTGTTGACTTAATGGATGCACTGATGCACTTTGCTTGGCAACAAGGAGCAAGTTCTTCTCCCATGACCCTTTTTTATTGTTTTTACTTTTCCAATCTATCCTATTGCCAGCATGCAAAATCTCATCCACATTCTAAACAAATCTACTTATATTTTTGAGATCAGCCAAGGTTGGCTAGGTGCTGTCACCTGTCTGGGCTGGTAGAACAAAAAGACTATTTTCATATCTATTCAAATAAAAATAGGAAAAAATAAAAGTAATCAGAAACAGTGAAATAGACAGAGGGCATGAAAAGTTACCATTGTTCAAATCCTATTTTAGTTGAGTCTTCTCTAAGAAGAAGACTTTGATTTGAACTTGAGTGTCAGGAATATGAACATATGAACAAATTCATTTGGGTTCGTAGGAATAGCATAAATGATGCTGAACAATCTTGTTGATAGATTCTCAGTCCTCTATACAACATTCATTTTGACCTCAGTAAGTCAGTTTGACCTCAGTATCCGTATTGTAAACTGTTTATGAGAGCCAGCTTGATCTAGTGGCTTAAGGCATTGAGCTAGAAACCAAGAGACTGTGAGTTCTAGTCCTGCCTTAAGTATGAAAACTGGCTGGGTGACTTTAGACCACTCTCTCTTAGCTTACAATGTCAGGCTTGGGCAACAAGCTGATCAGTCAATACTTGTTGCAGCCAATGGATCAACATTTGGTTTATCCAGGGGGGGGGGGGAAGCAAACCATGCACCTGTCAGAAAATGATAGGGGAAAAATAGATTTCAGTACTGTTTATAAAACATTTGATCTATAAGCATCTTGAAACAAATGAAATATGATTTTTAGAAGTTGAGATTTTGAAGAACAAGTCCTGCCCTTATTTTGCTACTCTGTTTTCTCTTTGGATTATATAAATCTTTCATCTTTTTAAAAGTTAATTAATGTTAAAAAGTTAAGTAAGGGCATGATATTGCATTCCATATGATGTTATCTGAGCTTCAGCAAAGCATTTGACAAAGTGTCCCATGATGCCCTAATTAGCAAGCTGATGAAGGTTGGACTGGACAGCCCTACTGTTTGGTGGATTTATAGTTGGCTGGAAAATCATACTCAAATTACATATTTGAGTCCTACAACAATGTCACAGCAACCAGGAAGCAATGAAAAAAGTGAAAAAGTAGGTTCCTCATCACGCCCAACCAAGTTTTCCCCCTCCTTGCTTCAGAGACAGATGAAAGCAAGAGCAACCTTTGTGGTGCTGGATTGTTTGGCTTCTGTCCCCTTCCACCTAGTTCTGTTTTATTATCTACTTTAAAGGAGAATTATTTAAGCATGCTGATGGCAAGTGATAATGATGTTTCTAAGCTGGAAGATGTGCTGTCTATAAATAGAGGCTAGAAATTTCTATGTTTAAAATAGCATAGATAATAATAATAATAATAATAATAATAATAATAATAATAATAATAATAATAATAATGAGGAGGAGGAGGAGGAGGAGGAGGAGGAGGAGGAGGAGGAGGAGGAAGGGACCTTGGAGGTCATCTAGTCCAACCCCCTGCTAAGGCAGGAAACCCTATACCATTTCAGACAAATGGCTGGCCAGTCTCTTCTTAAGAACTTCCAGTGTTGGAGCATTCACCACTTCTGGAGGCAGGTTGTTCCACTGGTTAGTTGTTCTAACTGTCAGGAAATTTTTCCTTAGTTCTAGGTTGCTTCTCTCCTTGACTAGTTTCCATCTGTTGCTTCTTGTCCTGCTTTCAGGTGCTTTGGAGAATAGCTTGACTCCCTCTTCTTTGTGGCAACCCCTGAGATATTGGAACACTGCTATCATGTCACCCCTCACCCTTCTCTTCATTAAACTACACATACCCAATTCCAGCAACCGTTCCCTATATGTTTTAGCTTCCAGTCCCCCAAACATCTTTGTTGCTCTTCTCTGTACTCTTTCTAGAGTCTCAACATCTTTTTACATGTGGTAGCCCCTGAGATATTAGAATACTGATATCATGTCACCTCTAGTTGTTCTTTTTATTCAACTAAAAAAAGGTAAAGGTTCCCCCGCACATGCATGCTAGTCGTTTCTGACTCTAGGGGCCGGTGCTCATCTCCGTTTCAAAGCTGAAGAGCCAGCGCTTGTCTGAGGACGACTCTGTGGTCATGTGGCCGGCATGACTAGACGCCAAAGGCGCACGGAGCGCTGTTACCTTCCCACTAGACATACCCAATTCCAGCAACTGTTCCTTATATGTTTTAGCATACAGCCCCCTAATCATCTTTGTTGCTCTTATCTGTACTCTTTCTAGAGTCTCAACATCTTTTTTTACATTGTGGTAACCAAAACTGGATGCAGTATTCCAAGTGTAGCCTTACCAAGGTATTGTAAAGTGGTATTAATACTTCACGTGATCTTGATTCTATTCCTCTATTAATGCAGCCTAGCACTGTGTTGGCTTTTTTGGCAGCTGCAGCACACTGCTGGCTCATATTTAAGTGATTGTCCACTAGGACTCCGAGATCTCTCTCACAGTTACTACTATTGAGCAAGGTACCACCTATACTATACCTGTGCATTTGATTTTTCCTGCCTAAATATAGAACCTTACTTTTTCACAATTGAATTTCATTTTGTTAGATAGTGCCCAGTGTTCGAGTCTGTCCAGATCCTCCTGCATCTTAAGCCTATCTTCTGGAGAATTGGCTATTCCTGCCAGCTTGGTGTCGTCTGCAAATTTGATGAGTTCCCCATCTATCCCCTCATCCAAATCGTTGATGAAGATGTTGAAGAGCACTGGGCCCAGAACAGAGCCCTGGGGCACCCCACTACACACTTCCTTCCATGTAGATGCAGTTCCATTGAGGACCACACGCTGAGTACGGCCTGTCAGCCAGCTATGAATCTATCTGGTGGTGATGCTGTCTAACCCACATTTTTCTATCTTATCAAGTAGTAGGTTGTGATCTACTTTATCTAAGATTTGTCTGGCATGATCTGTTTTTGACAAACCCATGTTGGCTTTTAGTGATAACTTTGTTCGCATCAAGGTGTTCGCTGATTTGTTGTTTGATTATCTTTTCCAGAATCTTCCCAGGTATTGAGGTCAGGCTGATAGGTCTGTAATTTCCTGGATCTATTTTTTTCCCTTTTTTGAATATGGAAACTACATCAGTGGGCTGGTACTCTTATGAATGGAATGTTTTTCCTTTTAGCCCTCCAGATTGAAAAAAATCCAGATTCTCTCTTCAATAATGTCACTTGATAGTTTCATCATATTGGTGCATGTCTATGGAAGTTCTCATCATCCAGGTCATGATTGTCCCAAAGGTGGTTTTTTTTCAGGAGGCAACTGGACTTTCTTTTTTTTCCTTTGAAGACGTTTCACTTCTCATCCAAGAAGCTTCTTCAGCTCTGACTGGATGGTGGGGAATGGAAGACCCTGAGGGCACAGGTAAACCTCCAATTGGCCCCCCCAACTCTCTAAAAGAATGCAAATGACCAGCTGTCTGCAAGGAATATAAATCCTTCCATTCCCCACCATCCAGTCAGAGCTGAAGAACCTTTTCGGATGAGAAGCAAAACGTCTTCAAAGAAAAACAAGAAAGACCAATTGCCTCCTGAAAAAGCACCCTTGGGATGATCAAATTGGTGCGATCAACAAAAGTAACAGAGACTAAGCCTTTTGCTTAGTTAGATCTAGATTAATGTAGCAGGGAATAGAGTTTTTAAGTAATAATGGGCAAACTAAAAATGTATGAGCAGAGAGACTTTGCTTGGTCCCCCAGAGGACTTACATAGAGAAAGGAGTGCAATATATTGTTTCCACAAGTGATGCTAAAAGTTGCCTTTGAATAGAATACCTCCTCTCCAAGAAACATGAAAGAGAAAGCTGAAGATTTTTTTTTAAAATGAGCGGTTTAGTTTTATCGCTCATTATACATGGACATGAGAGATGGAACACTGACTCAAACAATGTTTCTGAAGACAAACTATGAAACTTGATATTTTACACTCACAGAGTAGAAAACATGATTGAACATACTGTATGTTGAGACAAGGTTCTGCCATAAATTTCCCTTCCCCTTGGACCTTCTATGTCACCTGGCAGGAGAGTTTGAAGTCTTCCTCTCTACTTGTCACTTGCTCAATCTTCAATATCTATTTCTTCTCCAGTGCTTATAATAGTCAATTTACTTCCAATAGAAGCACGAACCATGTTGCCAAGAGTTCTTATAGAAGATGATGCAGCATTCAGAGCTACAGACTGTGTAGAACCACAACTTTCAAAGAAATTTTAAAGAAAATGGGAAGGGAAGATTGTAACTGGAATCACCCTAGCTGCTCCAGGCCAGGCTCGGCCTGTGATGCCACAGCAACATAATCTGATTTGAATGAAAGAGTTACAAGATACTAAGGATATAACCAGAAATGCAGAAGAAATGAAAAAGCTATAGATCTGATTTAGGACAAATCTACTCTACATATTTAAACCAATTTGAAAGTGCTTAAATTACCTTTGAGATGATAAGAGTGGAGATTTCTTTATAGCATTACAAAATAAAGAAGGAAAATGAAGAAGAAAAACATCCTAGGAAATCCTGACTCCACCCATGATGGCCACCAAAAAATGTCAAGGTCAAACATGAAAGTGGTCAGATGGATGTTTTTTACTCCCAATCTGAGGTGGTACTTTCCCCCCCCCCTTCTATTTGATTTCAGACCGACAAGTTCCTTTTCCACATCTAGGTTCTGTCATTCACATAATTTTCAATCCTTGTGTCTCTGCTTTCTTCAATAAACACTTTTAGAAGAACTGTATTTGTTTTAGTATGCACCAAAAGCTAATATCAAAAACACCTACAGATTAAAAGCTTAAAAATGCATCAAAAAAGCTGGATACTATTGATTTTCACTGCTACCGTTAATTAATATTGAGCTACAGTACATATACATACATGCAGATGCAAACCTACCCACCAAACTGTTTCCTTTCAGGTTATCTGACATTATGCAAAGTGCATCACACCATATATGAAAAAGGGTGAGACTTCAATTGCATGGTCCCCATCTGAAGACATTCCTGAAAACAACCACCTACTAAGTTTCCAGGTATATCTTTATTAAAAATTCTTTCTAACAATGCAAGTCTGAACCAAATGGCCACTCCTCTTCCAACAATATTAATTATTGTTTAGTTTTACTAGTTGAACCTAACTGCTCAGTTTCTCATCCACAAAAATATGTGTTAAAATAGATATTATCCATACTGTTAAGCTAGGAGATTTCAGGCACTGTGGTCTCATAGGCTGCCAACTATGATCCCCCAGCACTAATAAGTGCAAATTATCATGCTGTTTCTAAAGAATAGAAGTTGTCAAATCTTGGTTCGAAAGACAGCTCGTCCAATATACTTGGTGCTCAGGGGAAGCAAGGAACCCCAATGGTTAAAATGTAGTATGAAAGGTCCTTGTGTCACATCATGACTGCTGTGAAAGATGAATAATGGTGTGTGTTATACAGAATTATGCAGAAGGATAGGAATACAAAACCTCTTGGGAAAGCTTAGTTTAATACAAATAAAGCCGCCTTTGATTCAATTTCTGGGTTTCATGACATGTTCATATAACTTCATTGGCAACAATAAAAGCGTGTTAGTATTGTGTTATTCTGGAATGTTTCTTCAGCTTCCCAGTCTAGCCTAGAATGTCCTGTCAATCTCCCCTCCAAGTCCTGAGCAAATGAAACCTGATTAGAATTCTGAATCCAGCCAAGGTTGATGGGAAATTAGGTCCATCCAAGTGGAAGGTGTCAAGGTTGGGAAAATTATGTTTATCTGAAGTGATAATAATTCATAAGGATGCTTTCCAGTCCCAAATAGAGATAACAGGGATTGGACCTTGGACCTCTCACTTGGAAAGCATATGCAGGAGCCTGTAGCTAGTAAGGTGTTAAAGCATTTTTCTTTCAAAGGATCATGAATAAAATAATGATTTTTGCCTTTGAAGAGAAAGAAGGATTTTTTTAAAGGACAAATTGTTCTTTTTAAAATGTTCACTGAGCTTTGTGCCCTGAGGTTATACTCTGCAGTTTTATCTTCAAACTTTTCTTTTCTCTTGCCAGATTTAGAAATGAATTCCTTGGGAAAATAAATAAATAAAAGCGGATATTCATGCAGCATCATTATGAGGCAGAAACTTTTAACTTAGGAAGCTCATATTACAAAGAGTTGTGCAAAGGCAACCTGAGTTTGTTTGTTTTTTACCCAAGATAGGACAATGTGTGAAATTTCCATCTTACCTTCAGTGTTTTGGCTCTTCAGTGGATATTTTATTTTTATTTTTTTTCCATCTGGTGGGGATTTGATAAAGAAGTGGAACACACTATTTTAGAATAATTTGCTGCAAATTTGATTACAACCTATTTCACTATGGATCAGAACACTTGGGCTCCATTTAATTAAGTCCAAGGAGACTTCCTGTCAAGATGGACATGCTTAATAAAATTACATTTGTTCGCGAGGGTATAAAGTGAATGCCACTGTCTCAAGTCTTCCTCGTCAGCCTCCTCCTTTGTTTTGCTTTTTCAACTGCTTTGAGGAGAGATGGTCTGAGCTTACCCTCTTTCCCCATGATTCATTTCGGAACTCCGGAATACACACATGCTCCACTTGCACCAGATCATGGTCTTTCTGACAGAAAGTGCAAAGAGTTTGATCTATAATTTACACAGATATTCGTCTAGGGAGTAGTTTGATGTGCTAAGAAATATAGATGCTACCAGCCTGGTGCTGTGTCTCCTTTTAATATGGAAAGTTTTTGCATCAAGGAAAAATATTAATGATAATATTATGATTAGCTTCTCTAGGACTTACTATCTCCAAATACTTTCCCCTACCCTTCTCCTTTGCAGAAAGTCTTGTGATTCTTTTTCACTCTAGAGGATATTTGATCAAAGGATAAAGGATAAAAGTACCATATCCCACCTGCTCCGTTTCCTGAACTTTCTCCTCCTCATCCTTTCTGCTTTCTTTACAAATTCACCATACTTTCACCACTCTTGCCACAAATTCAAATTGCTCTCATCATTCTCCTTTGATACCAAATGACCCCTCTGCTCAAAAGATTTATAGATACGTGAGACTGTCTGCAGTGCAGAACATCCCAGTTTTATTGGGCACATCTGAAGATTCACAATACTGTGGAATATCTGTAGGAGGAGGGTGAAGGTTTGTTCTCCAAGCTTGTGGGTTGGTTTCTGAACGTTTCCTTACCTGGCTAGATAACATCTGCAATGGAGTTTAGGGTAACAAAACATTAGGAAACCAACCCACAGGTTCGGAGAATGAACCTTCACACTCACATATGAAGATAATAATAATAATAATAATAATAATAATAATAATAATAATAATAATAATAATAATAATAATAATAATAAGAAGAAGAAGAAGAAGAAGAAGAAGAAGAAGAAGAAGAAGAAGAAGAAGAAGAAGAAGAAGAAGTTGGAAGGGACCTTGGAGGTCATCTAGTCCAACCCCCTGCTAAGGCAGAAAACCCTATACCATTTCAGACAAATGGCTGTCCAGTCTCTTCTTAAAAACTTCCAGTGTTGGAGCATTCACCACTTCTGGAGGCAGGCTGTTCCACTGATTAATTGTTCTAACTGTCAGGAAATTTCTCCTTAGTTCTAGGTTGCTTCTCTCCTTGACTAGTTTTCATCCATTGCTTCTTGTCCTGCTCTCAGGTGCTCTGGAGAACAGCCTGGCTCCCTCTTCTTTGTGGCAGCCCCTGAGATATTGGAACACTGCTATCATGTCACCCCTCACCCTTTTCTTCATTAAACTACACATTCCCAATTCCATCAACCTTTCCCTATATGTTTTAGCCTCCAGTCCCCCAATCATCTTTGTTGCTCTTCTCTGTACTCTTTCTAGAGTCTTGACATCTTTTTTACATCATGGTGACCAAAACTGGATGCAGTATTCCAAGTGTGGCCTTACCAAGGCATTGTAAAGTGGTATTAGTACTTCACGTGATCTTGATTCTATCCCTCTGTTAATGCAGCCTAGCACTGTGTTGGCTTTTTTGGCAGCTGCAGCACACTGCTGGCTCATATTTAAATGATTGTCCACTAGGACTCTGAGATCCCTCTCACAGTTACTACTATCGAGCAAGGTACCACCTATACTATACCTGTGCATTTGATTTTTCCTGACTAAATGCAGAACCTTACTTTTTTCACAATTGAATTTCATTTTGTTAGATAGTGCTCAGTATTTGAGTCTGTCCAGATCCTCCTGTATCTTAAGCCTATCTTCTGGAGTATTGGCTATTCCTGCCAGCTTGGTGTCATCTGCAAATTTGATGAGTTCCCCATCTATCCCCTCATCCAAATCGTTGATGAAGATGTTGAAGAGCACTGGGCCCAGAACAGAGCCCTGGGGCACCCCACTACACACTTCCTTCCATGTAGATGCGGTTCCATTGAGGACCACACACCGAGTACGGCCTGTCAGCCAGCTACAAATCCATCTGGTGGTGATGCTATCTAACCCACATTTTTCTATCTTATCAAGTAGTAGGTTGTGATCTACTTTATCAAATGCCTTACTGAAATCCAAGTAAATTATATCTACAGCATTCCTCTGGTCCACTAGTTTTGTCACTTGGTCATAGAATGCAATAAGATTTATCTGGCATGATCTGTTTTTGACAAACCCATGTTGGCTTTTAGTGATAACTTTGTTCGCATTAAGGTGTTCGCTGATTTGTTGTTTGATTATCTTTTCCAGAATCTTCCCAGGTATTGAGGTCAGGCTGATAGGTCTGTAATTTCCTGGATCTATTTTTTTTCCCTTTTTTGAATATGGAAACTACATCAGCTCTCTTCCAGTCCTCTGGTAGTTCCCCAGTGCTCCAGGATCTTTGAAAAATATAGTTCAGTGGTTCTGAGATCATGTCTGCCAGTTCCTTGAGAACCTTGGGGTGTAATCCATCTGGTCCTGGTGATTTGAACTTGTCTAGGCTAGACAGGTGTTCACTTACCTTTTTTTTGCCTATCTTAACTTGCATTTCTATTCTGTTTTTTATGGCACTGGTTTTGGTAGGTTGGACTGTATTTTCCCTTTGTGTAAAGACAGATGCAAAAAACGAGTTAAATAGTTCTGCTTTCTCCCTATTGCTTGTCACCTTCTTGCCACTTTCCCCCACTAATGGACCAATCATTTCCTTAACTTTTTTCTTGTTTCTTATATGTTGAAAGAAGCTTTTTTTGTTATTTTTGACTTTCGTCGTAAGCCTTAGTTCATTTTGAGCCTTAGCTTTCTTCACTTCATCTTTGCAGGCACGGGCTGTTTGCTGATATTCTGCCTTAGTTATGTGCCCCTCTTTCCACTTTTTATACTTGTCCTTTTTATCTTTCAGTTTATCAGAGAGTTCTTTATGCAGCCATGCTGGTTTCTTTTGAAAGCTGTTATTTTTCTTCTTTGTTGTTATTGTGCTAGACTGGGCCTTTATTATCTCACTTTTCAAAATTTCCCAAGCTTCTTGCATTGTTTTCCCCTTTAGGATTCTCATCCATGGAATTCTTCCCAAGGTCTCTCTAAGTTTATTGAAATTAGCTCTTTTAAAGTCCAAGATTCTAGTTTGGCTGTATTCTATTGCTTGTGCTTCCATAATGTTGAATTCCAATATTGCATGATCACTTCCCCCCAAGGTTCCTGTGGCTTTGACACTTTCTATCATTTCATCTCTGTTAGTGAGAATTAAATCCAATATGGCTAATTCCCTAGTTCCCTTCTCTACTTTTTGGGAGAGAAAGTTGTCTGCTAGGTTTGTCAGGAATCTGTTAGATCTTCCACTTGATGCAGAATTTGTCTCCCAGTTGATATCAGGGTAATTAAAGTCCCCCATTACTATTGTGATGCGCTTCCTACATACCTTAGTTAACTGACTAGCAAAAAGTTCATCTATGTCCTCTGTTTGGTTGGGCAGCCTATAGTATACACCTATGGCAATGTCATTTCCCCCCTTTTATATTGACCCAAATACATTCAAGTTTACAGTTTTCATCATTGTTGTGCTCTATTTCTGTAGAGTTAAAGTTATTTCTTATATAGAAAGCAACTCCACCTCCTCTTTTGTTTAGTCTATTTCTTTTAAATAATTTAAATCCCTCTAGCTGTGTGTTCCATTTGTGGGTTTCGTCCCACCATGTTTCTGTAATGGCAACAATATCATATCCGCCCTCATTTACCTGAATTTCTAGTTTACCCTGCTTACTGTTCATACTCTGCGCATTGGTGTACAGACATTTGAGTCCTTTATGACTGACCCTGTGTTTACTTGCTACATAACTTGTGTGGTGCCTAAGTTCCCCTATTTTCTTAGATTGCTGGGGACAGTGATGTTCTGTATCAATTAACTCACTGTCCCCATTGTTTAGTTTAAAATTTTGTGGCTGAAGCCACTGCTAGATGCTGAAGCCGGAACCAGGGCAGTGCTAGAGGCAGATATGTCTGCTGTAACTTAAAGCCAGCCCTTGAGCTTTGGAATGCAGTACAGTGAGTTCTAGTCCTGCCTTAGGCATGAAAGCCGGCTGGGTGACTTTGGGCCCGTCACTCTTTCTCATTTGAGCCCACCTCACAGGGTTGTTCTTGTGAGGAAAATAGGAGGAGGAAGACCATTTGGTATGTTCACTGCCTTGAGTTATTTATAAAAATAATAAGGATAAAAACAATCTAAAAATAAAATAAAATAAAATAATAATGAACCATAATTATTCCCAGGAGTCCCTCATTTGAAACTCACAACAGAGGCCCATAAATAGAGTGTATGCATCATGCAAAGCTCTAAGTCAGGGGCAGGCAACCTTGGCACTTTTATGACTCGTAGACTTCAACTCCCAGAATTCATGAGCCAGTTATGCTGGCACAAGAATTCTGGGAGTTGAAGTCCACGAGTCATAAAAGAGCCAAGGTTGCCTACCCCTAGGCAGTATCTTAGATTCTGGGTAAATTTGCTTTGTGAACCCAGTTCCTGTGGCTTATAAAGTGGGATTTGTTGTTTAGCTAGTGTTGAGTTATTCAACAAACTTGACTTAAGTCACTATGACTTTGTCAATAGTAGAGGTAAGCTGCTTCCCTTCAGGGTTTCCTTATGAACATCCCTGTCAGGCTGTTTGGCAGCTGCCTAAAAAAAAAAAACCACAGCAAGATTCTCTCAGCCTTCTTTTTAGTAAAGCTTTATTGACATGAAAGGTGTGTGTGGGGGGGAGGGGGGAAATGGAGATCCATTACAAAAATTCCAGCAGCACAACCATTTTTCATTTTTATCCAGTAACATCCCTCTGTACATTAGGGTGGAGACCTTTTGGTTTTCTTTCTAGTCTTCATGACCTTGCAAATAGGCAGGTTTGAGAAACTTGCAGCTGACTGTTTATATAATGGTCTCCAGAACCGTTATCCATCTGGGAAAGGAATTTTTCTCTTTCCAAGCAGCCAGAGTCTTTTGCTAGAAAGAAGAGTGGGCAGGGTTTTACTTCTGTAGTATTTCATCGAAACTCTGCATGCCAGTAGCAGGTGGGTCAGAACCAAATGTATGTGGACCTTGATAAAAGCCATTTGTCTTTGTTCAATGCATAAGGGCATGCATTCAGATATTCTCCATGCTCATCTTCTGCAAGATCCCCTCCCTGTTTACTAGCTATGGGACAAGAACAGAGCCAGTGACAACATATGGTCTGGTAAAGGCATGTATCAGAAGACTATTCCATGACTAGATAGATCTTCAGAAGGGCTCCTCTGATTAGTAGCCAAGACAGGAGTTTGTAATCTTTCTTTGCTACACCCAGTAAAACAAAACCTTTATTGCAAAGGCCCTTATTCTCAACACAATTGAAGGTTCTATGATTCTTGGCAGCATGTCTTAGACTTAGCAGAAACAAGTCATCCCAGCCCTGGCTGATTCATTCCAGCTGATTGATCATGCTGTGTAGCAACTCAGAATTTGCAATAATGCAACCCCATCTAGCAGAAGTTCCTTATATTCTTCCCCAGCTGTTTCTAGATGTAAGAGCAACTGAATCTGGATCTTTAGATATAAAAAATGCGAAAAGAACTTTGGGGTGAAAGGTTGTAAAACATTTTTTTTAAAAAAAAGTGCACAACAAATGAATTTGTGCATGTGATTGTTTATAAAACGGCAACAGAGGTTTAGACTCAAACTGGTAATTCTGAGAGGTGAAGTCTTACAAGTTTAGAGGCATCCAGCTGGGGATGGCAGCTTTGTCATTATATTTTTCCCTTCCTGTATTTAGGAATGCAGTTCTCATTTTTTTTAAAAAAAGAAAAATGAATAATTATGTTGTATCATTATGTTTTAACTTCTTTCAGTGAGAGATTAGTAGATAGGGATCTACAAGACACTATGTCACTAGTAAATTTAGAGAATCTATATCTTTCTCTCTTAGGTCCAGATTATTTGAAAGCTGAGTGTTCTCTTTGGACTCTATAGTTTTGGGACAATCAGTTTTCCAATTGGTCAATCATTTCCTGGTTCCTGGACTTAAGTCACCATTAGCGTCTCTCTCCCACCGACCCTTTCCTTCAATATTCTGCTTTCTATGTCATCAGTTGGAATATTTTAGACTATAGTAAGCCATCTGTATGTTGTTGGGTGATTATTTCAGAGATTATTTCATTTTCTAAATATGGAAACAGAATGACCAAAGGTAGGCAAAAAAGCAGTAGGAGTAGGAGCAATTTCTAACTGCCTGCCAACTTCCCCACTCAGTTTCCTGATGGGAAGCTGGCAGAGAACATCAGAAACCTCCTTTCCTGGAGTTGGAGGTGAGGAATGATATGTGGGAGTGTTCAAGAGGTGCCACGTGGGTTGGGTAGGTCATGTGGCTGGGTGGCATAGGACAGGAAGGGGGCCTGGTAGGTGCTATGCAGGATGGGTAGGGTGCATGATGAGGTGGTGCAGGTCAAAAAGAATGCATGAGGGTTGCAAGGATGTGCGAGAGGTGCTGTGCTGGTTGGGGATGGCATAGATTAGGAAGGTTGCCTGGGGTGCTTGGGCATTTGCAAGAGGTGCTATGCAGCCATGGGCAATTGGAGTAAGGTTGTATGTGTGTTCCCAAGAGGTGCTGCATGGGTCAAGGAAGGCATCAAGGGACAGGTTGGGAGTGTGCACAGAGTGGTGGTGGCATGGGCCTAGACAGGTTTGTTGCCTCTCTATTCTTCCCTCCTTTCCTTTCTCTTCCCTTCACAGCAGGGATGTAAGCGGCTGCTACTTGGTGGAGGAGTGAGGGACTGGGAGACTGGCTGGAAAACTCTCACAGAACATTGAAAATGAAGATCATGTAACCACAGTAGCACGAAGCCACCACTTCTTCCCCAAATTACATTCCTTGGGAGTAATGGGTCCCAGATTTTGGTCACATTCTGTGAGTTAGCCCATTTGAGGTACCTTAGTTCAAAAATTGTTGCCCTGTGATGCATCATTTTGCCCAGTTGAAAGTCATAATGAGAGTCTTAGATTTCTCCCTCTCTACTGAGATTCTGCTAGTGCAGCATCACAAAACCATACTCACAACTACTAGAGAAAGTTCTAGTAGCTGTTGCAAAAATGCCAATATGTTATTTCATTTTCACAGCTTGCAAGAGGCTTTTAGATAGGGAGAATGGTGGCTTTTCATAAAATGTCCCCTCATACCAAATATTCAGAGTTTTTTTTGTAGTGAACATGTGATGAGGGAATTAGCAATTTTCCTTTTGTGTGGCATGGCAGTAGTTCAGGGGGAAGATATTAAGTAATACTCTGCATTGTTCAAATGGACAGGGCATGGTTCACGGTTTCTCTCAATTGTTTCAATTTCAAGCTGTGAGGAAAAGAATGGGAAGAAAAACAATGATATGGAAAATCTTGTAGAGAGAATTATGCAGTGGTTTCAGAGCTGTCCAGATTCTGTTTTCCTAAAATTTCACCAAAATCCAACCAAAAACAGTTGTGTCAGTTTGACTAGAAATTATGTATATTGTTGCCCAAGATATTTGGAGGGCAATGTGTTGTATTCTCTCTCCTCTGCCTACAGATTTGGCTATATGATGCATTCTCTGTCCCAGAGTTGGTTGCTGTTTTCCCAAACAGAACTCTTATCATAATTGCACTACTTTACAACAGTAGTAGTAAGAACAAGAACAAAAACTCAGGAGGATTAAAAAAAACAAGGCCAGCAAGGTAAAGTAAGATGAAAGGATACAATCTGCTGAACTAACCAGTGACAAATATGATGTCCAATTTTCAGAATTCTTGTTGCAGGATTAAGTCACTGCAGAGAAATTTGTTCCTCTTAAATTCTATCCATTCAGACATGTGTCTTCAGACAAATTCCCCAAAGTTTTGGGTAATGTCAGAACAAGTGAGCTTAGAAGGAAACATGAATCAATACTTTGCCCAATGAGCAGTTAATGGTGACAAGGACTTATTTGTGGGACATGTCCAGATTTTAAAGAATGGATGTTTACTATAGAACTTTATAGTTCCACAGAACACTTCTGTGACACCAGCGATGCTTTGTAAAACAACAGCACTGAATTATGAGGCCCACAAGACCTGAATGTGTTTTGCAGTTATTGTAGCATATTAGATGGTTATATTCTAACAAGTGCAAGGAAAATTTAGGCAAACCATATAATTTATATGGCTGCTTATTCTTCCATACTCCTTAAAATTATTTACTTGCATGTCACTATTTCCCACAAAGGCAATATTTTGTATGTAGAGTAGGTTTCTTTTTAAATTAATGCACACAAGCATTTGCAAGTTACAATATACTGTATATACTCTTGTTAAAAAAATACTTCCTCCACATATAGAGAGGTGGGGACTATGCTGTTTTATGTTAATAGCATAATCTGAAAGGCTTTTTTTAAGGAATGAATTTTAAGTTTTAAGGAATGAATATATCAAAGTTGTACACTGAACATTTAAGAATTTTCCATAACATTAAAAAGTTGGGGTGAATTTTTAAAATATTATGTATTAAAATATGGAGAAAACCCCCCCTCAAATGACTTGGAGGAAGAGAAGGATGGGGAAGAAATTACAGGAGAAAAGGAAGGAGAAATTACAGGAGGAAAGGAAGGAAAAAAAATAAGATGCAAATGT
Source organism: Vipera ursinii (assembly GCF_947247035.1). Classification (NCBI taxonomy): domain Eukaryota; kingdom Metazoa; phylum Chordata; class Lepidosauria; order Squamata; family Viperidae; genus Vipera; species Vipera ursinii. The sequence goes on from NC_139513.1 coordinate 67,342,327, forward strand.
TTGAGTTACTGCTATGCAATTTGAATGTCATTTTCTCTGATGGTATATAAGTTGAAAGATAATATTCCTGATTAACTGATAGTAACTTGTTTTTGTTTGTTTTCATAGAGAAAGAAATAAGAGGAGAAGGGGAAGAGAGACACAGAGAAGAATTCAAAGTCAATAGTTAAATATAAAATCCTGTAAATAACTATGAGAGAAAAGACTTTCATTGAAGTGAGGAATCTTTTGTAAAAGAAAAATCACTCATGAACGTCTGAGCCTAGTTCCTCAGATTGGCAACTACAAAACAGTAGGACAATATTCTAAAAATTATGACAAATGTAAGGACTTATTCAGGTCTGTGCAGAATCAGAATCTTTCCCCACTGCTGAGATACAATGTTATCCATTCATCCTTGAGTCAAAGGAAAACTACACTAGCATGAAGTTTGCTGCCCTTTGAGTCCTTCTCCAACCTGTTCTGCTCAAGGTCAAATGGTGATCTTCTCATTTTGCATGTGTGAGTTGTGATCACTAATGCATTTGAGTGATTCTTATGGGTGTGCTGTCCTCCCTCTTCTGCTTGTCATCTGACAGGAAAAACATCCACCAGTCACGGTGCACTGCCATGAATAAAGCAAGCCTGACTGCTCTTTCTGGTGCCCCTCCTCCTATGCCCCTTTCTGTTGCCACCTGAATAAAGTTAGGGAAAAACAACAGATTGGAGATGTATAAAGGATGCTGAATCACAAACAGCATGCTTATTGACGAGTTCCCTACACTTCATTTTCTTTCTTTATAGCATAGCATAGCATAGCATAGCATAGCATAGCATAGCACAGCATAACATAACACAACACAACACAACACAACATATATGTTTGTGTGTGTTATGTTATAAAAAGATTCATATATATATATATATATATATATATATATATATATATATATATATATAGAGAGAGAGAGAGAGAGAGAGAGAGAGAGAGAGAGAGAGATGTATAAACAGTTTTCAGTCAGTGTGTACTATCTGCTCCAACATATGCCAGTGAAACACGGACACTAACCTAACAATCAATACAAAAGCTACGAGAGGCGCAAAGAGCCATGGAAAGATACATGCTCGGCATCACAAGGCAAGATATAAAGGCCTGCACATGGATTAGAGAACAAATGAAAGCATACGATATCATCAAGAACTGAAAAGAACTGAAATGGAAATGGACTGGTCACATGGCAAGAAGAACTGATGGCAGGTGGACCAAGGCAGTCATAGAATGGGTCCCACTTGATAAAAAGCATTCACGAAAGACACCTGAAACAAGGTGGATCAATGACATCAGCAAGTATTGCAGGTCCAATTGGCAAAAGAAAGCTCAGGACCATACGGATTGGAAACATGTGGAAGAGGCCTTCATCCTGCAGTGGATAGACAATGGCTAAAATGATGATGAATGATTCACACACACACACACACGCACGCACACACACACCCAAATACCCTGGCAATAAACTGGTAAGAGACACAAATGTTAAACCACATACACAATATCACTGACTGAGTAGTCTAGCTGTAACTCTGAAAGACCACCAGGACAAGGCTGCTCTGTCCAACTCTTCAGTGAGAGAAGAGCAGAAATGTGACAGAGTAGAGATCAAGGGGGGGGATGTTTGTATCAGCCAGAAATAGCCAATAAATGCTACTCAGACACACCCATTACTTACTGATCAATTGACCTTACATCCAACATAATAGTTTGCAAAGCATTAACATATATTATACACCCTGGGACTATCTTTCAATTCTATTTTAAAATGCTGTTTTAACCAGGTACAACTAAACTGTCAGAATAAAGAGGAAAATGCAGCTTATTTACCAGCACAGCTAAGGATGACTTAGGTTTGTCTTGCTCATCAGCTGGACTCCTAGTGTGAGAGGAAGACCCAACAGAAAAAGGTTGTTATCAGTGATACATTGATATGTAACTCTTAGACTATCCAAGGCAGGGGTCTTCAAACTTGGCCCTTTTATGACTTGTGGACTTCAACTTGCAGAATTCATCAGCCAGGCACACTGGCTGAGGAATTCTGGGAGTTGAAGTCCACAAGTCATAAAAGGGCCAAGTTTGAAGACCCCTGATCCAAGGTCTGGATCCATAAATTGCAAGGGTTTTTCCAAGTTTTGATTGGACAGTCATGAGTGTTATTTCTACATTTTTCACCCTGATGTTTCTAGTTTCAAAACTTATTATGCTCCTTGCCGGTGACCATTTGTAAAAAATCTAGATAGTAGCTCAGAAATCTGTATCTAATAGTGGGTAGGTCTGCCATTTGTGGATGTTCTTGGGAATGCATTCCAGAGTTGAACCCATTACAAAAATATTTCTCAACTTACTCTTTGGTAATTTACCAAATAAAAAGTTCCATATGGTTATCTTGCCCACCCTCAGCCAATATGTAACAGAAGATAATTTTTTTTTAGAGTTTCTGCATGGCTATTTGCTTCATCTGAATTGCAACTTAAAGTGAAATAATGCACTTCTCAAATAGAGAATAATGTGGGACAACTGAGAATGTGGTTAAATCTGTCTTGGTCATTTCCTTTGTTCCAGATGCTGAGTTCTACAGTGCCACCATCATTTGCATATCATTCCCAATACACTGTAAACCTAATCCACAATCCCTACACTCTGCCATATGCAAGTCCCAAATGCATTTAGCATTAGTTGACAGAGTATTTTCAGTCAATCATTCCTTACTCCAAGCTACCAAAGTTAAGCTCTGAGAATTTCATCCATTCAGCACTCAATCTCTGTTTTAAAATTGCTAGTGGCTGACTGCTTTTGACTTCCCAATGCTCTGAGAAACAAAAAGGGAAACAAACAAGAAGGAAACCTTTATTGTGGTGATTTTATAGCATGCTCTGTGCAATGTATTACTCCACAAATCCTGATAGTGTAACATCCCAGCAAAATTACAGCCAGGGCTCTCAGCAAACTGAGCTGAAGATTCTATATTTGTGTTTTGCCACATTGAAAAAACAGTCACCTACCATTCATGGAGGACTCTAGTACACAGTGGATACGTTCAGTTCATCAGCTCCTGCCCTCTTGCCCCAAGTCAAAAGTTGTGTTCTCTAACCTATTTCTACAAGTAGGGCTGTGTGACCTGCCTGCTTCATGTCATTTTGTTGTAGGCAAATGCCTTCATTTGGGTTGGCAGATGTGTACTATAGTGAGTGTACTCTTCTCCAGTCACAGGTTGCCACCTTCCATGGCCATTTCATCCTAGGCAACTGGTCACTTTAAATAAAAGGGCCTTCCCAGACTAATTTTGCTTTGGGCAAATGATTGAGAAGACTGTTGATGACTGAACCTGGAATGGTGAAACTGCATTTTCCCCACCTGCTACCCATTGATAGAAAGGTGAAGCAATGGTAAGAAGTTGATGACAAGAATTCTATGAGTTCCACTTCTAGCTGAAGTGAAAAGAGCAACGATGGTAAAACTCTATATATTCTTTTGTACAAACTTCTGTCCAAAACAGAGGGAGAGCCCCGGAAAATAGTTGTCCTTAAAAATCACCAAAAGGAACATGATTGATGCTTACTTTCCCAGCATGAGCAAGAGTAGAAGAAAAGAAGCAAGGGAATCTAAAATCAGGAGACACACTGTACAGTAGCAATTCTGTCCATATGCAGCAAAGGAACAGACTGAGATCTGAACGAGAATTTCCTAAGCCAGTCTCATTTCCAGCTGGGTTCAGCATGAGAAATGAACATATTAAAGCTGCTGTATAAATTAGTCCCAAGAAGTGTGCCAATGAGAATAAGAAATGCCCACAGGCACAAGAGGGACTGGTTGCAATGTGAGTTTCATCCATAGCAGAAACATAGCAGAAATATTGGTTTTCAAGGGATGGCAAGAAAGCAGGATTTGCTGTCTATATCACCTGATAGGAAGAGAAGGCACAATGGCAGAGGGATGGCAACATTATTGTGTGTAAGTGTCACCGTGAATAAAAACAACTCATATCTGTTTGCTCCCACTTCTTTTTCTGCCCACCACATCAGATGTTCCACTGGTCACATTAAAGTATAATTAAACAGTGAGAACTTTTTTTTTAAACCAACTCTCAAAGATATGTTATCTACAATAACAAACTGATGCAGAAAATCTGTAATAAGTTGTTCCTTTTTCTTTGTCAAACAAGTCCCTAAACAAACCAGAGCTAGAGGAGAGCCATTTGCAATCATGTTTCAAGAAAAATACAATTCTTTCTTCTATGACAGGGGTGTCAAACTGGCAGCCCATGGGCTGGACGTGTCACGTGCAGGCCACTTCCACCCCAGCTCCGCAAAGACAAAAAACATCCTGATATGTCAATACATCCGATGAGGTGATCAAGTTTGACCCCTGTGTTCTATGAGGATTCCCTGATGCAACATCTCCTTGAGTTACTATTATCCATGGAGATCAAACATGTACAAACAAGACCATCAGTCACAGTATTTACATGAGAAAAACAGCAGAAGGTAACTCCTACCTTTTTTTTTGTTCTCCTCCCTTCCTTTGATCCATGCAAAGGTGCCCACAGGGTGGGTCAAAAATTCAAGGTTGCATCCTCCCTTTTTCTTCTTAACTCTTTTCCTAATGATCTTTGTCAAATTTACAAAAAAATTATTATTACCCATTCCTTCAAGCTTGCCCTGTTTGTTGCCCAAATCAAGGAGCTGCACTGGAATTTTCTTCAATACATTTCATCTCAATAGTTTTATAAAATTAACTGACCTGACACACAGACTCTCACACACAGAGCTTTCACTGCACCTGACTGCAGGTTGGGCACCGTTTACAGACCCAAGCAAATATATCCTGCTTCCAACATTACATAGCTTTGGCAAAAAAATAAAGATAACTTATTCATCTGTTAGCAGAATAATCCTTATGGTCCAATTGCTGAGAGATACTATCACCCCATGATTTCACGTCTTATTCTGCTGTAAATGACACTGCAATAGTGCAATTAAGGGGGGGGGCTGAACAAAAAGAATCAGAGCCTTGAGGAACAAGAAATTGAATCCCTTTTTAGCAAGAGTGAGGAATGAGCAGGAAAAGCATAGAAAAACAAAGACAGCAAAAGAACAACTGAAAAAAGCAGCAAGACGTAGAGTGGATAGAGGATATAGAATTTTTTTTAGAAAGTATTGTAGATGTAATTGTCACTGTCTTGCTGTATGCGCAGATATTTTGCTGAATGTTAACTAGACAACTCTTGTTCAGATGTAGGCCCTCCAGATATATTGGATTATTATTCCCAAAATCCCTCACTGTAGGCCAAACTACCTTAGGATAATGGGAACTGAAGTCCAAAGCCTCTGAAACACACCTGCTCTGGTGTCTGTCTCTGCCCTAGTTAGATCAGGGTTTGTTAACCTGACATTCCTTGGGAGTTTGTGGGTAGATTTCGGGAGGGGGGGAATCTGTGAACTTAGATGGGGAAATAATTAGGTTACTTTCTCTAACCCCTAACTGAAACTTAACTTTTCATTCAATAATTTATATAGGCGACAAAACAATTTATCTAGACTCCAAATATGTTTGATGGCTTCAATAAATCTCTCTAAAATTATATCCTAAGAGGGGTGTTGTCTTATTTTTGATTTAATGGATTAATTAAGAAGCATGTATATAACTATATTATGCATTTGTTAATTTTAAAAATATTTTGATATCTGAGCATAATTGATATCCTCTGTAATGCAATTAATATTTTATTTTATGTTTTTAAATACATTTTTTTCCTGAGAATACCAGACTCTCAAAGGGGTCCAGGGCACAAAAAGGTTAACAGCCCCTCAGCCAGATTCTTTGACTTCACAAACAGATAAAGAACAAACAGGGAAAATGCCCTGAGCTACTAAGTGTTCTTCGGTCTCAGATTAGTTTCTCTCGGGTTCCTGTTAATTAGCCCTCAGGGAGGCTTAGGAGTGAAGGTATACCCACATCCATGTTTCAGTTAAAGGGTTCACTCCACTTTACCTCATGCCATTGCACATGGAATAAGGTTAGGCCAATCTATTGGATCCTCTGCCTCAAAAATGGACTCACAATTGTGTTGCCTTTTGCAGCCCCACAAAGCGTGCATTTTTACCAAGCAACAGCCCAGAACCACCTCCTGCATCTTTTAACTGGAGATGTCGCTATGCAGGACCCAAAGGGGGAAAAATAAAATTGTTTTGACAAACACATTTTCTCAAGAAACCTCTGGAGAATTGCTGTAGCTAAACAGAACGGGGACTGAATTGGATTGGTTGCTATGGAAACTGCAGAGAGCCAGAAGAACCCATGAACTAAAGCGTCCTAATAATACCTCCAGCTCACACACCAACTCAGGATGGAGGCAGTGGCAGGAACAAAATCTCCATTGCTCAAGGGTTGGGACTTCAAAAATGCTCAGAGGGCAAGAGCTGGGGGGCGGGTGGGGGGAGAGAATGGGTTGCTAAAGAACTTTTCCTTGCTTGCTGGGAAAGGTTTTGTGTTTGTGTGTTTTGTGTGTGTGTGCTTGTGTCTAAATACAGCACAGAAGCAGATAGCAGAGAGTTCCTGTTCGTGTTAATCTCTTCCTGCTGCCATTTTTCCATTAATTTTCTTTTTCTCCCACAATGTCCACCTTCCTGCCATCCTACAGCTCAGCCCCCTCTGCTCCCCCTGCTTATCCTTTTCTTCCCTGTGGCTCCCATCTGGTGCACCTCCTTTCACCTCTTCTTCTTTGCACATTCCCTCCCATCTGCTTCTTCTACCATTTTTTATTCTTCTCTTCCTCTTCTTGTGGGATAGCAGGTTCAAGCTCCATGGGCCATTCTGTCTATACAGCTTCTGTCCCCCCCCCCCCCCAGCCTGCTACAAGCGTGCCAATTAGTGTGAATTCTCTTGCTGGTGTTAGGTCTGCCAACAAAGCCACACAAATAAGTGGGGACCATTTCCTCTGGCTACTGGGTTCACTCAATTCAGCCAACCTGTTAAAAAGGGATCACCGCTCTCTTGACTCCCCAGCTCCAGCCAGCTGTTCCACAAAAAAAAAAGTTTTCCTAACAAACCTGCTACTAAGACCAACTCTCCTCAGTGTAAGTGACCTTACATTGTAAGACCTATAATAGAAATATACATTTGGCAATTCAATTCTGCCAAATATACAGTAAAGTTTATCAGCAAGACAGGCCTTCATGCTCCGAGTTTAAATGATCCTTCTTATTTTGTACTTTCATTCCAGATAATCAAGTGAATGCACACATCCAAGGTGTTGTTGTTGTTGTTGTTAGCTGTGAAGTCGTGTCTGACCCATCACGACCCCATGGACAATGTTCCTCCATGCCTTCCAGACCTCTACCATCTTCTGGAGTCCATTTAAGCTCATGCCTACTGCTTCAGTGACTCCATCCAGCCACCTCATTCTCTGTTGTCCCCTTCTTCTGTTGCCCTCAATCTTTCCCAGCATTAGGCTCTTCTCCAGTGAGTCCTTCCTTCTCATTAGGTGGCCAAAGTATTTGAGTTTTAGCTTCAGGATCTGGCCTTCTAAAGAGCAGTCAGGGTTGATCTCCTCTAGGACTGACCAGTTTGATCGCCTTGCAGTCCAAGGGATTCGCAGGAGTCTTCTCCAGCACAACAGTTCAAAGGCCTCAATTCTTTGGCGCTCAGCCTTTCTTATGGTCCAACTTTCTCTGCCATACATTGCAACTGGAAAGACCATAGCCTTGACTATACACACTTTTGTTGACAGGGTGATGTCTCTGCTTTTTAGTGTGCTGTCTAGATTTGCCATTGCTTTCCTCCCAAGCAGCAAGCGTGAAGGGATAGTCCTGATTTTTACTGCCCAGTCACAATGGCTTCCTTGACTCCTCATGTTTCCATTAAATACTGTGGAAAAATATCATGAGGGATCTCTTCCCATTGGTTGTTTTTTTAAAAAAAAACTTGGGAACTGTAAGTGATCAGAAATACTTAAGAATAATGGCAAGATGTGTAATTGAAATGCTAGCAAAAATGCTGTTCTGCTACCCCAAATATAATAGAAACTAAAAAATAACTGCCATCAATTCAGATGACATGACGAAGTACCCTGAACCTAAGATAGAAAAACAGAAACCTCTTTTGTAGGGGAAATATTCCACCAGAATCTGAAGGCACATTTCAGGACATAACAAAGTATACAGGCAATGAATGACAGAAGAAAATGAAATCTGCAGTAAGCCACAAAGCCACTGACTCTGCATCTTCCAGTTACTTCCAATTACATAGCAATCATACAGATAATTCCATCCCCAGATTGCTTTTAAAACACCTAAATGCCATTTGCTTCTGGTGATCCTTTTGTCTTTCTTTCTGCTTTTCCCAGCATTATAGACTACTCAAGAGAGTTAAATCTTTGTATAATGTATCCCAAATATGATAATATGAGCCTGATAATTTGTGAGAATAAGTGAGAATTGAGGCTTTTGAACTATGGTGCTGGAGAAGACTCCTGCGAGTCCCTTGGACTGCAAGGCGATCAAACCGGTCAGTCCTAGAGGAGATCAACCCTGACTGCTCTTTAGAAGGCCAGATCCTGAAGTTGAAACTCAAATACTTTGGCCACCTAATGAGAAGGAAGGACTCACTGGAGAAGAGCCTAATGCTGGGAAAGATTGAGGGCAATAGAAGAATGGGACGACAGAGAATGAGGTGGCTGGATGGAGTCACTGAAGCAGTAGGCGTGAGCTTAAATGGACTCCAGAAGATGGTAGAGGACAGGAAGGCCTGGAGGAACATTGTCCATAGGGTCGTGATGGGTTGGACACGACTTCGCAACTAACAACAACAACAACTGGGTTGATTTGTTTCATGATTCATTTGTTTGTTTTCTGGTCTACCCATGGTACTTTTGAGAGTCATTTCTAGCACCAGAGTTCAAAAGCATCAATGCTCTTTCAACCCTGTTTCTTCAAACTCCAAATTTTGCTTCCATAGAGTCTGCATGAAAACAATTCTTCCTATGATTTTAATCTTTTATGTATAGACAAATCACAACATCTTAATATTTTTCCAAGGCTTTCATTTCTGTCCTAACAAATGTTAGTCTGTGGTGTATTTCTTGACTGCTGGTTCCTTTAGTGTTAATAGTTGATTTTAAAAGGCAGAAAATATCCATCCTTTTAATATCATCATTGTCAGTTCTTAGACTGGCTGCTACCTGTTGTCATTAGTTTGCTCTTCTTTACATTCATTCTTAGTCCCATTTGTTTCACTGTTTCTGGAATTATTCAGCATATAAATTGAATAAATATGGAGAGCACATACAGCCTTGTCTCACTCCTTTGCCAAACTAGAAACAGACTGCTTGCCATATTCCATCTGAGCTGTGGCTTCCTGCCTGCTTACAAGTTTCTCATGAGGACAATTTTCCTAAGGTCATTCTACAGATTGATGAAGTCAAAAAGTTGATGGCCTTTTTATAACCAATGAAGCACGTATTGCCTTCTTTCTTGATATTTTTGGCTTTCCCAGTTATTCAGCATGCATCAACAATAAGGTCTATTGTTCCTTGGCCTGCTCTAATACTATTGTGAATATTTTGCATCGCCCTTTCCATGTAGGGAATTCAATTCCATCCAATCTGTGTTAGATGATCCTGAGCATTATTTTGCTAGCTTGTAAGATTAAGGATATTGTATGATATTTTACCCTGTCAAGCCGTGAAATGCGATTAGAAATAGCAATAGTAATAGCGCTTAGACTTATTTACCACTTCATGGTGCTTTACAGCACTCTCTAAGTGGTTTACAGAATCAGCATATTGCCCCCAGCAATCTGGGTCCTCATTTTACTGACCTTGGAAGGATGGAAGGGGTGAGTCAATCTGAGCTGATCAGGATCGAACTCCTAGCAGCCATCAGAGTTAGCCTGCAATACTACATTCTAACCACTGCACTACCGCAACCTCCGGTACTAAACGTCAAGTGAAAAAATGGGACTAAAATTAAATTTTTAAAAGACTGAACTAATGACAACAGATATATCAATCAACCTCAGATCTGACAGTGAAGATAGCTTCTGGGTTTTAGGATCAACCCTCTACACTACAGTAGAGAAACAAGCAATCAAAAGTAGTCACAAACTAGCACTTGGGAAAGCAATTTTTTTTATTACATTTATATCCCGCCCTTCTCCGAAGACTCAGGGCGGCTTACAAGCTTAGCAGTAGCCTTCATTCTATGTATATGCCTGCTTGTTAGGGCTTTCACACACACCCCCAAGCGGCATTATTACAAAGTCAGCTTAATTGCCCCCAACAATCTGGGTCCTCATTTTACCTACCTCGGAAGGATGGAAGGCTGAGTCAACCTTGAGCCTGGTGGGATGCGAACCTGCACTAATTGCAGGCAGCTGGTGTTACTTAAGGAGGCACCAGCCCACTGCTCCACCAAGGCTGTATGTCAAGAACTTGGAAAAGGCATTTGGATTCTGTGACATATCTGCACCTAAAAGAACAGAATCATACAAACAATAGTTTTATGCAGAGTCTGTGAAGTCAGTCTTTGCAGAAACAGGATAGAAAGAGTATTAATTCTTGCAATTTGGTGTTAAAGAAAATTCTTGAGAATAGATGGACAACAAACAAGTGGATCATGGAACATACTAACTCAACTAATTCAACAAACTAACTAACTAACTAACTCAGAATTCTCACTTGAGCCATAAATGATCAAGCTCAAATTATCCTGCTTTGAACACATTATACAAAGACCTGACTCAATAGAGAAGCCTGTAAGGGGGGGAAGAGAGCAGGAAAAGAAGAGGAAGGTGAACAACAGGGTGAATGGACTTAGTTATGGAGCAATGGAAGACTGAAGGATCATGTTAGCGACAGCTCATAACAAATCCATCTATGTGGTTGATAAAACATCCATCTATGTGGCTGGTAAAAGTGGAAATTGCCCGAAAGAGAAGAGAATCCAAAACCAAGAAAGACAAAGGTTTTAAAAAGAAACTAATAAAGAATTTCAGAGAATTCTTTGTTATGTTCCATCAAGTCAACACTGACTTGATGGAACATAATAAAATGATAATTTGCACACTTTGTTAAGTCTCATATCTTTGGTAATGGTATACAGACTGAGCTCTTTCCAATCCATTGGACACTAAGTCATTTTCCAGACTTTCTAGCATACTTTGATTGGAACTTTTAATTCATTCTATGTCTTTTTTTGGGGTTATATTACTGTGCATATTCCTTCAGTTCTTATAGGTATTTACTTGAGTGCTAATTTAACTTTCTCTTCTAGTATTAGAAATTCTTTGTAATTGGGGATGTCTTTTAAGATATATTGGTTGTTGACATCTCTACTGTATGGAATTTCATTATATTGCTTCCATCTTTATCTGGCCTTCTTTGAATAAGTTATCATCTATCAATTGATGTTCTTTTGCATATTAATTTGAGATAGAAACATCCTTGTGTATTGGAGGTATTTTGGAAGATTTTCCATGTTTCTTTTTCCATCTTCCATCTTTACAGATATTGTGATATTGTTTCTTCTCTCTTCTAAGAATTCTCTAAAATTCTTTGTTAAAGTTCCTTTTTAAGACTGTTGTCTTTCTTGGTGCTGACTTCTTTTCTCTTCTTGGCAATTTCCACTGTTTGTTTTGACATTCAGTTTGATTTCTTCTGTTTCTTGGTCTCTGACAGTCTCTTTTTACATTAATCCTTATCAACATCTTTGATTTCATTGCACAATTCCTCTGGTTCTGTATCACTGAGGTTGAAGACTTCAAAACAGTTCCCAGTGTTCTCTTTGAAAATGGTGAGTATATGCTCACAATATCATGAAAACTGGGGAGGGGGGTGTTTGTCTGATTTAAAACTTGGAACTTGTATTTGAAAAGTAATCTTAGAATAGATATAATGCATGCCTATTGTAAAATGGAAGTTATTATAGCTTAAGTATATTGAAAAGCATAAAGTATCCTTTCCTTCTATCCAGTTATTAGGGATGTATGCTTGCAATAACAGGCTAACTCTACTTTGTTGCTTATAATCATGCTACATTACTGGTATAAGAAACTCCAAACCTGAAAAGTTATTTTCACAGTATTCCCTTTATTGGACTATTTTTTTTTGTAAAATCAACACATGGAATCAGATGATATTTGAAGAACCAAGTAAAATACGTGCAAAGAGTCAAAATACTTCTTAACAACTAGATATATGCCAGTAATCTTTAGTGCTTCAGAATTACTTTTAGCCCTAGAGGATTTAATATAGTCTTATAATAAGACTGTATTAACTAATTATAAATGGTTGTTAAACTATACTTAATACATTAAATTCAATGTCTAAGACTATAGAGAAGCATGCAATAAGGAACTGGCAGGTCTAGTACATGAATGTCAGTGGAAGACTATTTTGGCATCTCTATGTCACATTTCAAGAAATTTAGAATTATGATTAATTCAACAGAGATATTATGCTTATTGGACTGCTGCATATTTTTTTACTAGAAGAAATGTGCAGATTCAGCTAATTTTTAAAGTATTCAAAAGTTACACTGTTTAACTTGATATATTCTTGTGTTCTCCTCACTCCCTCTTAGATAAAGTTTTTTTCACTTACTTATTTTGATTTGAACGTTCACTTGTTTGTTTTAATTATATATTAATGGCTTGGAAGAAAACTGGAGTACACCATAGATAGACATGAAACATTTTTATGATCAATATATACCAGATATATATATATGGCAGATGTGATCTCAGAACCACTGAACTGTATTTTTCAAAGATCCTGGAGCACTGGGGAACTACCAGAGGACTGGAAGAGAGCTGATGTAGTTCCCATCTTCAAAAAAAGGAAAAAAATAGATCCAGGAAACTACAGACTTATCAGCTTGAGCTTAATACCTGGGAAGATTCTGGAAAAGATAATCAAACAACAAATCGGCGAACACCTTGATGCAAACAAAGTCATCACTAAAAGTCAACATGGGTTTGTCAAAAACAGATCATGCCAGACAAATCTTATTACATTCTTTGACCAAGTGACAAAATTAGTGGACCAGAGGAACGCTGTAGATATAATTTACTTGGACTTCAGTAAGGCATTTGATAAAGTAGATCACAACCTTCTACTTGATAAGAAAAATGTGGGTTAGACAGCATTACCACCAGATGGATTTCTAGCTGGCTGACAGGCCGTACTCAGCATGTGGTCCTCAATGGAACCGCATCTACATGGAAGGAAGTGAGTAGTGGGGTGCCCCAGGGCTCTGTTCTGGGCCCAGTGCTCTTCAACATCTTCATCAACGATTTGGATGAGGGGATAGATGGGGAACTCATCAAATTTGCAGATGACACCAAGCTGGCAGGAATAGCCAATACTCCAGAAGATAGGCTTAAGATACAGAAGGATCTGGACAGACTCGAACACTGGGCACTATCTAACAAAATGAAAGTCAATGGTGAAAAAAGTAAGGTTCTACATTTAGGCAGGAAAAATCAAATGCATAGGTATAGTATAGGTGGTACCTTGCTCAATATTAGTAACTGTGAGAGGGATCTTGGAGTCTTAGTAGACAATCACTTCAATATGAGCCAGCAGTGTGCTGCAGCTGCCAAAAAAGCCAACACAGTGCTAGGCTGCATTAACAGAGGGATAGAATCAAGATCACGTGAAGTACTAATACCACTTTACAATGCTTTGGTAAGGCCACACCTGGAATACTGCATCCAGTTTTGGTCACCACAAGGTAAAAAAGATGTCGAGACTCTAGAAAGGGTACAGAGAAGAGCAACAAAGATGATTAGGGGGCTGGAGGCTAAAACATATAGGGAATGGTTGCTGGAATTGGGTATGTGTAGTTTAATGAAGAGAAGGGTGAGGGGTGACATGATAGCAGTGTTCCAATATCTCAGGGGCTACCACAAAGAAGAGGGAGTCAAGCTATTCTCCAAAGCACCTGAAAGCAGGACAAGAAGCAACGGATGGAAACTAGTCAAGGAGAGAAGCAACCTAGAACTAAGGAGAAACTTCCTGACAGTTAGAACAATTAACCAGTGGAACAACCTGCCTCCAGAAGCTGTGAATGCTCCAACACTGGAGGTTTTTAAGAAGAGACTGGACAGCCATTTGCCTGAAATGATATAAGGTTTCCTGCCTGAGCAGGGGGTTGGACTAGATGACCTCCAACGTCCCTTCCAACTTATTATTATTATTATTATTATTATTATTATTATTATTATTATTATTATTATTATTATTATATTATTATTATTATTATTATTATTATTATTATTATTATTATTATTATTATTATTATTATTATTGAGAGAAGGAAAAATGTCCATTCTTCATCAGTTATGTCACTGTGTAAAGAACTAACCTCTCTATTGATAGTAGGGCAAATAATTTACCATCAGCAGTGTCATTTGGAGAATTATTTTAAAATGTGGACTACATTCTTAGTCTGCAATGATATTTGCTCACTCTAATGAACAGATTCAAGCCAGGAAGATACATATAGATTTCTTGTGGCCAGAACATCCAAGGTTGAGTGACTCTTCAGCATGTGCCAAGAGTCTTTCACTTGATTGTAAGATTGTGATGCCTATCCTGGGAGGTCTCTTGGCAGACACTGAGGGGGCATCAGAGTGCACACTTTGACTGGAAGACCTCAATCTCTTTACAGTCTTCCCCCGATAGTGTGAACTATGGTAGAAGACTGGAAGGGGCTCCAAAGCACACTGAAGGTCTTGAAGATAAAGCAACCACTATGGTTCACAAAGCAACTTCAAGGTAATTGCTTCATTTGAATTCTGTGGAAGTGAAACACCCTCAAAGTTTCATGTAGCCTTTCTGCCTATGGTAGTTTATATGCTTAGTTTCCCATGTTACTATTGTTAAGTAAGCTGACTACAATGTTTAATAATTTAATTTTATGACATTGCATGACATGACTATATCTGTAAAACTAATTTTATACATTACATTTTATTTTATAATCAAGAAAGATGCTTTGATGGGTGTTTTTATTTCTTTTTTCCCCTCTCTTTTCTTAATACAATTAAACATTTTTAACAGTTCAACATTTTTAATTTGAGCCCTTCCCTTTCTTCTCATTACATTTTATGTGCAACCTTGAAGACAATGGCCCTGTAAACAAGAGTATGTGAGGAAATCTTAAAACTGGAAAGAACTTTTGAGATTGAACTTTTAAGATTATGTATCTCAAGAAATCTTGAGATCAATCTTTTAACCAATAGCATTAGTTGCCATATCAACTCATCTCTGGTAAATCTATAGGCAATCCAGTGATCGACCCATTTTATTAGTTATTCCTCCCTTATCTATTCAACTTATATTCAAAGTTTGCAAGTTTCTGCTTGTTGGTCATAATTTCAAGAAAGCTTTTTTTTTTCCACCCAAGACTGATTAGGCTTTGTTTTTTTGCTGTCCATGGTACTTTTTTTAGAGCAAAGTTGTGATACTGTTTAAGGCAGGGGTCTTCAAACTTGGCCCTTTTATGACTTGTGGACTTCAACTCCCAGAATTCCTCAGCCTGGCATGCTGGCTGAGGAATTCTGGGAGTTGAAGTCCACAAGTCATAAAAGGACCAAGTTTGAAGACCCTTGGTTTAAGGCATCAGGCTAGAAACTAGAAGACTATGAGTTCTAGTCCTGCCTTAGGCAGGAAGCCACTGAGTGATCTTGGGCCATGGTAGAAGAAGTCAACACTGACTCAAAGGCTCTTAGTAACTAATAATAATAATAACAACAACAACAACAACAACAACAGCTACATAAACTGCGCTACTCAGAACATCTTACATTTTAAGGAGATACCTGGTTGATACCTAGGATGCTGGCAGCAACCCGTGTCAACCATTAGTGCCAGTAAATTTGAGTGTTCAGTTGACTGATTTTCATGTTTTATGAATAACAGCTTTATAATAATAATAATAATAATAATAATAATAATAATAATAATAATAATAATGATGATGATGATGATGATGATAATGATGTTGGAAGGGACCTTGGAGGTCATCTAGTCCAACCCCCTACTCAGGCAGGAAACCCTATACCATTTCAGATAAATGGCTGTCCAATCTCTTTTTAAAGACTTCCAGTGTTGGAGCATTCACAGCTTCTGGAGGCAGGTTGTTCCACTGATTAATTGTTCTAACTCTCAGAAAATTTCTCCTTAGTTCTAAGTTGCTTCTCTCTTTGGTTAGTGTCCATCCATTACTTACTGTCCTGCCTTCAGGTGCTTTTCTACTTCTGATACTCATTTTATTGGGGTGAAGAAATGCCTCGATGAGACCTTTCTTTACTACTGTTTTATGAGAGAGCTGGGGTGCTCATGGCCTGAACAATGTACTTCCTGTAATTGGAGGATGAGTGGGGAAGGGGAAGGAGGGGGATGGGTGGAAGGAGGAGGAGGCACATATGGCCAGGAAACAGCAGGCATGTCAGAAGGAGATGAAAACAAAAGCATCAATCTTATTATTTTAAAATGAGCTTATTAAAAATAAGAATAAGTAAAACTTTCTTTAAGGGCAAGGCAGACAAATACCCAAGCAAATTGCAATTGGGTGAAATAAATCTTTTAGCACAGATAAGGTCATAAATAGCACATCTGAATTCAGTCTCCCACAGCTTGAGTTGGCACAAAACTTACAAGACTAGAGTTAGCAGAAGAGGCCATAAAACGTATGTCATGATATGAAACAACAACCACCACCAGAGGCAAATTACTAGAAGCAGTTTGCAGACCATTCCAATTATCTGAACACACAAAGCAGAGAAGCATATATTAAGAGCAAAAAACTCTGAATGAAAAACTTTTCTTTATTACCAAGAGGAAGGACTTCCAAGCTCACTTCTCCAGCTAGTTTCTTTGTCCCCTCCTTTGAGGCTTACATTTTGCAGCTCATATCGACACTCCTTATTTTTCATGTTCCTGTCTAAGTTTGTTACTGTGTTCTCTTCTAGGATTACTCTCCTCTTTATTTCCCCAGTAAACTAGCCATCTGTGTTTATTCATAAAACTTCTAACATCTTCAGTATCGACTGTTGACTAAATATGGTGGTTAATATTAACTTTATCTTCTTTATTAATCCAGACTGTTAATCTTCTAGTTTCCTCTCACAAAGAGCTTATAAGAGGCACCTCCAACATTATATAATCTAGTGGGTCTCACTGGATTAACAGAGTTCCCACGTCTAGTAAGGGCAATAAAGTATCTTTCTGTAAAGATAAATAATGAGGGGAAAGTTTACAAGATGCTTTTGTTATTTGAAACTCCCTGTGGGGAAAGAAAAAAAACTTAAAAAGTCCACTCTGGGACTGAGGTATAAAAGCCATGTTACTTTTTATTGTTTTAAGCAAAAAATATTTTAGTGCAGTTTGTGTCTTGGCTATTGAAATTTGATACGATGACTCAGCCAGTCTATGCAGATTGATTATTAGTTAGTACATGTCCTTGTTTTTTCATTTATTAAGAAAAAGAGTATTTTCCTTCTTTTTCCTTCTATTTGCATGGGTGAGAGCTGGAAAAGAAGGTAAGGGATGAAGTTGGTAATGCAGGAACCAACTGTTTCCAGATAAGATAAACCCATTATATAAACATAAAGCAGGTTCCTTCCAATTTCAAGGTCAGGAAGAGAATGGATTTCCACTAATTTGAAAGAAGGCGAAAGTAAAATGCTTAGATTTAAATCTTGGCACATACAAATATATACTGGCAGGAATAGCCAATACTCCAGAAGATAGGCTTAAGATACAGAAGGATCTGGACAGACTCGAACACTGGGCACTATCTAACAAAATGAAAGTCAATGGTGAAAAAAGTAAGGTTCTACATTTAGGCAGGAAAAATCAAATGCACAGGCATAGTATAGGTGGTACCTTGCTCAATAGTAGTAAGTGTGAGAGGGATCTCGGAGTCCTAGTGGACAATCACTTAAATATGAGCCAGCAGTGTGCTGCAGCTGCCAAAAAAGCCAAAACAGTGCTAGGCTGCATTAACAGAGGGATAGAATCAAGATCACGTGAAGTATTAATACCACTTTACAATGCCTTGGTAAGGCCACACCTGGAATACTGCATCCAGTTTTGGTCACCACGATGTTAATAAGATGTCAAGACTCTAGAAAGGGTACAGAGAAGAGCAACAAAGATGATTAGGGGGCTGGAGGCCAAAACATATAGGGAACGGTTGCTGGAATTGGGTATGTGTAGTTTAACGAAGAGAAGGGTGAGGGGTGACATGATAGCAGTGTTCCAATATCTCAGGGGCTACCACAAAGAAGAGGGAGTCAAGCTATTCTCCAAAGCACCTGAAAGCAGGACAAGAAGCAATGGATGGAAACTAGTCAAGGAGAGAAGCAACCTAGAACTACTACATGAGCATATACATACAAACACAACCATATTTTATTTATTTATTTATTTATTTTATTACATTTATATACCGCCCTTTCCCGAAGGACTCAGGGCGGTTTACAGGGTAATTAAAAACCAAAATACAAAAGTTAAAAACAAGTTTTAAAAAAATTAAATTTGTCCCTGTATAAATGAAACCCCAGTTAAAATAAGATTAATCCTCAGCCTGGGCCAGAGAGCTCAAAGAGCCAGGTCTTCAGGTCCTGGCGGAATGAATGGAGGTCGGGGGCAGTCCTCAGCTCCACTGGCAGCTGGTTCCAAAGGGCAGGCACCCCCACTGAGAAGGCCCTATCCCTGGGTGTCGTCCGCCGGCAATCTCTTACCGGTGGCACCCTGAGAAGACCCTCCCTGTGGGAGCGCACTGGACGAAGGGAACTTGATGCCGGCAGCAGGTGTTCCCTCAGATATCCCGGACCCGAGTCATAAAAGAGCCGAGGTTGCCTACCCCTGCACTAGACCAAACTGGTATGTGTACGGTTTTCTTTTTGTTTTCAATAATGCCACTAACTTAGCCACGTCATATCTATGAGCTTTTGCTTCAATTCGGAGAGCTAATTGTCTGTTAAGTCAAATGCAGAGAATAGCAATGTCAATGGAAGCAATAACTGCTGTATCACCTCAGCTAGCCTGTTAAGACCTTTTCCATTCTTCGGAGTGCCTGCTGTGCTCTGAGCTTGGTTGTTTGCTTGCAGACATTTTTTTACTTAATTAGGTAACATCATTATTGCCCTTCTGGGAGGAGAGTGGTGGTTTGGTCCTTTTTGGGGGTTTCTGAGGGCCTCTCTGTCTTCTGCTTTGAGTTGGTTCTGCTTCTGGTTTGCAATATGATTTTTGGACTTTTTTTTCCCTTGGGTCTCTGGGGCAAATCTTTTGGTTTTAAATGCTGCTCTTAAGATTGCAACAAATTCTAACTGATTACCCTTGTTTATGTTACGGTTGGGACCTTCTGGAAGATATTTTGTTTTATGGTGAATACTAGATGGTTGGATATGTTGACTACTCATTTGGGTCCAAAGCCTCTTTGCTTCTGAGATTTAGCTCGAGCAGTTTGGTTTGAAGTTTTGTTTTCCTTTTTTGAGCATGTCTTAGACGTGTACTGTCACCTTGATGGTAGCTGTCAATATTCTTGTGTGTTCTGATGATGTAGTTTGTACCAGTTGCTCTTTGAGGTTATCTACGGTGTGCTGATATTTGTTTTGTCTGAGGTAAAGCATTCATGATCATTAACTGTTCCATTTTTCATCTGCTTTGTTAAGCTATTTTCTGTCCTGCTGGATAGTTTATAGGAAGCTTGATTCTGACATAGATGGGCAGGGCATCTATGCAGAAAAGAGTTCTTTCTTGGCAGAAGTTTGCCTACATGCAATTTTCTCCCATTTGTGACATTTCTGGAGTGCTTGATGGCCATATGTACTTCCAATAGAAGAAACTACTGTATATGTAGCTCAACGTTAAACTGTGGAGTCCTTGATGTTCTCTGGTTGTTTGTTGCAGACCTTTCCTTACCCAGCAAGGTAACATCATCAGTACCTTTTCATTCTTCCTTATTTTTTTGCTAACCAAGTGGTATCATCTGCATATCTTGCACTGTTAGTCTTACAGTCACCGATTTTAATTTTAACTGTAATTTTTTCAACTCCTTCTATTTTCATAATATGGTTGAAGCCTTTCCTCACTTGCATCTAACCACAGAACTAACCAGTCTTTCATTTTTACTCTGCTGCATCCCCAGGATGCCACCTTTTCCTCAGCACAACATAGCCGTAAATTGTTTTTAGCTGAACTGATATTAAACTAATGTTTTATCTGATAACAACCACTGGCAGTTTCAAGGTTTTTCAGAATAAATGCCTTTTCCTTCCTATGGTTTTGGTCCATAGGGATGAATCAGCTTAATGCCTACCGGCTATTTCAGTAGGCTGGGACAGAGACACTTCTGCCACACTAGTCCCCTGGCAATCTCCTTCACAGCCCTGCTTTTTTCTCTCCTCCCCATGGAAATACAGAAGTTTGGCTTGGAAAGGCCAGGTTTGGAAAGTTCCCCATTCCCTGTTTTAAAAAGCACGGCTCTTTCAAATGCCCTCAGTGAGATATAGGAGGAAGCAAAGATGGAGATACAGTGGGGAAAGATTTTTGTCGGTTCCGATCAACAACAGGAAAAAAGAGGTTGTGACCAATCTGTGCAAAAGTGACAGGAGTAGAGAATGCCCCCTTCTAAGATGAATCAGTATTTATGTGCTTCACACACTCATGGGATTATGTGTGCACACGTGTGACTTAACTCCCTTCATGAACCCAGTGCCTAGCCTTCACTTATTTGCATGAAAGACACAGACCTTAAATATACTTGGTCCTGCTTCATTCCCACCTTCCAGTATTGATCAGTGGATGTTTCCCTGGTGATATTCAGTGGAAGGGAGGGAAATGAAACCCAAGGAATCCACCAATCACTTTGCTTTGCGTGTCCTGACATAATAAACCTGGATACTGTCACTGGGCAGAAAGGCAGAAGACATGCAATAGTGATAAGGAAAACAATTTGGCCAGCAAATATATTATACAAGAATAATTTTCTGCTGGCTCAAAAATGTATGGGCAGCAATTTAACTCAGTAGTAGGGAAAGGCCCTTAGGGAAAACTAGTATAAAATTTAAACTTTTTTTCCCCTAAACTCTACCAGTTCATGCTGCAGACAAGGGTCCACATAAAATGCTTTTCTACATCATATTATATGCAGCGGGCAAAATTATGGTGGAGTACCAGTCAAGTGAATGTCAATCAAGTAAACCTTCAGCTGCTGTCTGACACAGTATAGTCCAGACACAGGTCTGACAGCTCACTGAGCGTGAGATCTTAGCTTGAGCAGGACCAGCATATTTGGGCAAGAATAAAAATAGCAGCCTCCAAGATACCAGAAACAAGAGTTAATCCTTCTGAGTCCTATGCGCTATCTCCCCAGCTGTAGATATAAAAGTCTGGCTGCTGGGTATTTGCTTGCTGAAACTGACAGCTGCAAATACCCAAGAGACTTGAGTGGTTTGCTTTCATTTTCTGCATTTGTGCTGGTGTTAATTTGTCCAGACATTGCATCCCACAGAGTTGAGTTTGACAAGATGACAAGCACTATGACTGCTTCTAAAGAATACAGCAGGACAAACAGAAAAGCAGGCCAGTGTCCGGATGGCAGGCAAGGCCAACTCTTCTGTTTACCTCCTTGTTAAGCACCAGTGTGCAAGTAATGATGCTGAAGGTAGTGGGTCTTCAAAGCAGAGGCCTTGCTGTCTTGAGATTTTGCAAAAACGAGGTAATTCCACCCACCGCTTTACCCCCTCCTTCCTGATGTTTAGAAGAGTTTAGTGAGACAGATACAAAAGTAGCAGAAGATTAACTTAGTTTCTCCAGAAATGCCTCAGCACAGCAAAAGGCAATATAACAGCATTCGTTCCTGATGATAAACACCAGTCTTTGCTTAGCTCCGCCAGAGACTTGCTCAGGGATATTTATCAACAGAACACTGAACAATAAGGCTGCTAGACAGACCTCCTGTTTTCAGAATGAGAAAGGCTACAGTTGATATCTTGGCCCCCAAAGCCCCGGGGTGAAATCCCCAACAGACCACACACTGGTTTTAGGGCTTCCTCTCTTGTGCTTTTGGAAAGAGGACCCATCTTTCCACCTCTTGAGACATTGGCTCCTGCCAGAAGGGGCTGGCAATCTTTTGTTCATGAAGGCAAAACGTCTTAGGCATGCTAACTGAAACTTAACTGAAGAAGGAAAGGAATGTACTGTAAAGCCTATTTATTTATACATATTCTTTTGAAAAAGTCCTTGGTTCGCCAGTGTGACAAATAATGCAGCTTCCCAATGAAATGCAACTGAATTAGGCTCATGGTACAGAAGATAACATACCCTATGCTTTGTTACAAGCACCTTGTTAAATTAGGCAAACCTGTAGTCAGAGGCTATAGTCTCCATTATTGGTCTACCAGATGCCTTGAAACATTAACAAGCAAGGAACAGCACACTTGATCCTTTATTTCAGGGGTGTCAAACTGCCGGCCCACAGGCCGGAGCATCACGGAGAAACCGTGCCCATCCCATTTTCGGCAATGGGAAAAAGTTCCGATACGTCACGTGACGTCACGTGACGTCGCGAGTTTGACATGCCTGCTTTATTTGATCCCAATCATCTTAGTGTTAAATTCCTTCTCTCCCTTGTGGTTTTAATCTTTTTTGAGTGGTGTAGAATTATTGAGTTCGGGTCTTGTAAACCAGCTCATTTGGTTTGGGGAGGCTGTTTAGGAGAACAGAGTTTCTTTGCGGTCTTTCAATCAGTTTATGTGCCATGCTAGCTAATTTCATGTTCACTTGGTTCTCAACTTGCCTCTTTCACCTTAGTATATTTTACCTTCCAACACAGATTTTGAGGCTTCTTTTAAAAAAAAGCTTTTAAAAGGATCCTTTTCTTAGGAAAATCCCTACACTCTACTGTACAAAACTAATTCCATTCCGTCCTTACATTTCTTTTCTTTTCTTTTCTTTTTTAATCCCATTTATATCCCGCCCTTCTCTGAAGACTCAGGGCGGCTTACAATCTAAAGCACAAATCAATGTGCTTAGCAATATAGCAGTTTCATAGTTTTATATATCTTTTCCATTCTTAATTGTAGCTTGATTGTTTTCTTAAAAAAATATCAAACTTTTAAGCTTTTGTTGATCAGAAAGCTGTGCCTTCCTTACAAATCTTAACCATTTCAGTTGCATTTCACAGCATTGTCTTTTCTGTAAAACATATCCTTTAAAATGGGCAAAAAACTACTGACATCAATGGAACAGCAAAAAATGTGCAGCTTTTAGGAGGCTGGTATATAGAACCAGTTCACATATGAATATTTGTATCTTGAGCTCCAGTCATTCCAACAATATTAAGCACCATTTTAGATGTGCAGTTGGGCTCTAAATCTGTAAAAATCAATGAAAGTCTATGAAAGTCCTATCTATGCCAGTTTATTTTTAATTGGAATATCAGCTTTCTCTGGAGGTTTTAGCACACACAAGCGTGTAGGGATGTGTGTGTGAATCAGCCCAGCCTATTCATATGCATGCTACAAAGGCAAAAACCAGAGGAACCTCAAAGCAGAAACAGGAATATGAGGGAGCCATTCTAAGATAGGAAAATGTTCCCCATCTGGATGCTTTCATATGCTTTTGTTCTTCTGCCAACATCTATTCCAGAGGTGTCCAACTCTGGCAACTTTAAGGCTTGTGGACTCAACCATGCTGGCTGGGGAATTCTGGGAGTTGACGTTCACAAGTCTTAAAGTTGCCAAGATTGGACACCTCTGTTCTATTCCAAAGGCTTTCCACAAACACCAATCCTTCTCTCAGCTGACTTGCCTTGCCCCTCTCAGCCCTCTCAATGAGCCAACACACCTTGAAGCTACAGTATTAAATGCCCTTTTCTTCCTTATCATCCTGGCTCCAGCTGGCATCATGTAAATTCCAGCCTAAAAGCAGAGTAGGGTGAGTGCAGCTGGGCTGGTGCAATGTGTCTGTCACAAATTAACTTCAGGTTACTTTAAAGGGGTATTTTCTGCATAGCTTCCTGGCTATAAAATGGAGTGATAATTAACATTATTCCCTTCATCCCCATCTCCTTCACATTTTCTTTCCTACTTTGGCTAATTATTCTCATTCCTTCCTGAGTTTTGTAGCCAGAATGAAAAGGTCAGTTAGCATTTATCCCTCATAATGCCAAGGAGAATCCAGCAATGAAAGATTAAAGAAGCTGCGGGTGAAACTTTCTCACCTGGATTCTTTGGGCTTTAACTCTTTTATTCACAGCAATGCAATGAGAACGTATAACAGGGTCACTGAAACTGCTGGCTTACCACTGAGTAATTTCACTTGTTTCATACCCCCACTAAGTCATGACCTGCTTTCCATTTGGTGTCTGAACTCCTTCATTGTAGTAACAGAAGGTGTTTTTTTTAAAAAAAGGAAACATGGACCTATAGCTTTATTACAAAAGTAATAAAACAAAAAGATCAAAAGGTTGGCATCACAATTATAGATCAAAATTTAGTAAAACAAATTAGAGACTTAAATTGTGCACATATAAAGAGGATATATAATGCTTTAATTGAATTGGATTCGGAAACGGAATTACCGTAGTTAAAGATTGTATGATAAAGTGGGCACAAAATATTCAGGAACCAATTTCGCTGGAGACTTGGGAGATAATTTGGGTCAGAAATGTTAAATTTACTCAGGCTCAAAACTTAAGAGAAATTTTTTATAAAAGTTTTATAGATGGCATCTGGATCCCAAGAAGTTGTCTAACATGTATCCTAACTTACAGTCTAAATGTTGGAGATGTGGTAGTTTAGAAGCCACCTATTTTCATATGTGGTGGACTTGTAGAAATATAAAAGCTTTTTGGATTAAAATTTGGTGGAACATTCAAAAGATTTTTAAGAGAAAGATAAAGTTTTCTCCGCAATTGTTTTTATTGGGTATTGTTGTAGATTGTGATGTTAAAGAAACCAATTTGATGTTGAATATGATAACAGCAGCACGGTTACTGGTGGGACAATATTGGAAGAAGGATAGTTTGCC
The DNA here is from genome assembly GCF_947247035.1 of Vipera ursinii. Classification (NCBI taxonomy): domain Eukaryota; kingdom Metazoa; phylum Chordata; class Lepidosauria; order Squamata; family Viperidae; genus Vipera; species Vipera ursinii. The sequence continues at coordinate 67,367,403 of NC_139513.1, forward strand.
TACTATAGAAGAATAGGTGTTGAAAGTTTCGAATCTTGCAGAAATGTCTAAGATTTCTGCTTACCTGAAAGATCATTCACAGGAAAGATATATTTCAGTTTGGAGGAGATGGATAGATTATATTCAGAATAAATATGGGACTAAAAAGTTCCATTTAGCTTATGAGTAGATTTTAGAGGGATATTGTTATTGGTGGGGTTGTTTTATTTTTGGTGTCTTAATTTTATCTTGGGGTTTTTAGAATTTTATTCCAATTGTTTTAACTTGGGCAATCATTTAATCTCTTTTTAATGTTTGTATTTAGTATTTTATTCTGCCCTGTGAACCGCCCTGAGTCCTCAGGGAGAAGGGCGGTATATAAATATTATTAAATTAAATTAAAAATTAAATTAAATTAAATTGGTATTTTGTATGTAGTTATGTTAAAGGGGAGTTAAAGCACATTATGAATTTGGTTAATTGTATAATGCATAATTTTTATTTAGAATATGATTATTATAAGTAAAAGGTAAAGGTAAAGGTTCCCCCGCACATGCGTGCTAGTCGTTTCTGACTCTAGGGGCCGGTGCTCATCTCCGTTTCAAAGCCGAAGAGCCAGCGCTTGTCCGAGGATGTCTCTGTGGTCATGTGGCCAGCATGACTACACGCCAAAGGCGCACGGAACGCTGTTACCTTCCCACTGGAGTGGTCCCTATTTTTCTACTTGCATTTTTACGTGCTTTCGAACTGCTAGGTTGGCAGAAGCTGGGACGAGTAACAGGCGCTCACTCTGTTACGCGGCACTCGGGATTTGACCCGCCAAACTGCCAACCTTCTGATCAACAAGCTCAGCGTCCTAACCCACTGAGCCACCATGTCCCTGTCTTATTATAAGTATAATCCTGTATTTAGCTCTGGGAAGTGGGGGGGAGTGGGCAGGTTTGGGGGGGGATTTGGGGATATATTGTAAAATCTTGTTTTTGTAAAACTCTTTAATAAAAAAAGTAATAAAACACCTTACTCCAATCCCACTAAAATATAGAGCCTCAATTACCTGGATGCCTATTAGCATTGCAGATGAATAAGGCATTCCTAGAGTATCCAGCTTAGCAAATGAAATGAAAAACACATATTTTATAAAAAGCCCAAAAGATTTTAATAGAATTCATTAGTTTTGATTTGTATAAATATATAAATATTTATTACATAAAAGATTGCATTTATGAACACATGAACTTATCTTAACATGAAACCAAAGCAGTATGTATTTGTGTTCCCAGTTGCAATGTATGGCAGTGAAAGTTGGACCATAAGAAAGGCTGAGCGCTAAAGAATTGAGGCCTTTGAACTATGGTGCTGGAGAAGACTCCTGCGAGTCCCTTGGACTGCAAGGTGATCAAACCGGCCAGTCCTAGAGGAGATCAACCCTGACTGCTCTTTAGAAGGCCAGATCCTGAAGTTGAAACTCAAATACTTTGGCCACCTGATGAGAAGGAAGGACTCACTGGAGAAGAGCCTAATGCTGGGAAAGATTGAGGGCAATAGAAGAAGGGGACGACAGAGAATGAGGTGGCTGGATGGAGTCACTGAAGCAGTAGGCGTGAGCTTAAATGTACTCCAGAAGATGGTAGAGGACAGGAAGGCCTGGAGGAACATTGTCCATGGGGTCGTGATGGGTCAGACACGACTTCACAGCTAACAACAACAACATGTGTATTTTGAGCTAATTCTTCACAAATGATTTACGGGGTCAGAGCATCACCCAGTCATTGCTATGGTGATATAAGGCTATCTTCATATCTCTAATGAGGAACTGGTCTCAGATATACTGTATTTATTTCCACATTAGTCAGTTGCAGCAAAATAACAATGTTGTGATATCTTCCACATTTTTGCAAGTGTCAGTGAGTGACTACTCTTGCCTGTCCTCCCTTAACCAAAATCCCAGGTCTGCAAGCCACTCTTGAAAAGATGGGAATGGCAGATCATTTCCATATTGTTGCCAGGAACACTAATCCATGAAGCCATCAGTCCATGAAGTCACCAGGACTTGACTTTACCATTTACAGAATTCAGACTAATTAATTGGAAGGGACCTTGGAGGTCCCTACTTAAGCAGAAGACCCTATACCCATGGTGGAGAACCTATGGCATGCGTGCCACAGGTGGCACGCAGAGCCCTCTCTGTGGGCACGCGTGCCATCGCCCCAGTCCTAGCCCTTCAGCTGGGTTTTATAAAACCTTTTCGCTTTAGGCCTCCACCGCCGTGTGCAAAAAAAAAAAAGTTCAATCAATCAATTTCAACTTCTCGTGGGAAAAAAAAAGATCTTGCAAAGTTGGAATTGATTGAACTTTTTAGTCCCACCCAGTCTGCCGTTACCACCGGAACCATGCCCACCCCAATGGGCCACGCCCACCCAATTGGACACACCCACCCAATGGGCCACGCCCACCCGGCACCCGACAATACATAAGTGGGTTTTGGGTTCAAGTTTGGGCACTTGGTCTCTAAAAGTTTCGCCATCACTGCCCTATACCATTCCAGACAAATGGATGTCTAATCTCTTCTCTTCTTAAATATCTCCAGTGATGGAGTATCCACAACTTCTGGAGGCAAGCCCATCCATTGTTTAATTGTTCTCACTGTCAGTAAATTTCTCCTTAGTTCTAGGTTGGAAATTGAGAAATTGTTTTTACCACTCTAAAAGTAAACCACAATAAATGGATTAATCTTCAAGATTCCACCAGATTCCTTTAGCTGTGGCAGGCATCAAATAAGCTGATCTTGAATAAAAAAGAACAAATCCTTGTCTAAACAGACACTTGTTTCCAATAGTCCTTAAGCTACAATAAAATCAATATTTTGAAAAGTTGTCACAAGATTTTTGTTGTTGGCAGAGGCTGATCATAATTCTCTGGGGTTTTAGACTGGAGTCCTTGCCAGGCCTTCCTGGAGATGCCAAGGATTCCATCAGGGACTTCAACGTGCACAGCTGATGCCCTATTTCTGAGCTCCAACCTTTCCCAAAAGATTCCCAAAGAGTTAGGGGAAACAGTGAAGATTTCAAACGATCTTTCCCAAAAGATGAGTTGGATTTTTTTTAATATGACAAAGAGTCATTTCTTCATTTATACATAAATGTAAAAGCAACTAAGATCAGGCAAACTATAATATATAAATAAGGTTTGATGGAAGCTTGCTTTGAAGCTTTTCATTTCAAGAAATTCAGTTATTCTATTAGCAACTCAAAGGTGGATAACAAGCTTAACATTTATACAGTTTGGTGATTTTTATTTGCAATATATATCTTGGCAATGCTACTTTATGCCAGGATGCTGCATGGAATATGCAATGTAAGGGAGAAAAATACAGAATTTCAAAACAACTCAATCAGCTGTCATCTCCCAAACAGGAAGAGATAATGTCAGTAACCACAGAGTGTAATGATTTATTACTACAGCATCGAAGTATTTGGCCATTTATAGAGCTATAATGAGAGCACACTCCGATCATAAAATGCTCAGAGAAAAGAAAGGCAACACAGGGAGAAAGAGATAAGATATGCCAAGTTTTACACATTAAAACAGAAAAATTGGTTGTTTGTCAAGTGAAGAGAAAGACCCTGGGGCTAGTGGCAACACAGCTGGCCAGCAGAAGGGCCCAGGGGCAATCCTTTCATTTTTAAGCTCTAATTCAGGACCCTTAAATGCTTATGGGCTGAAGAAAGGAAATTTTGCCACCTTCAAGAGGCGTACAGGTATCAGCCAGAAAAGGGGATGGAAAGATATTGAAATGAATCACAGTTGTCAGGCAGAATTTATTTATACTTCTAGATGGGTAGATGGACTCAGTTCACATTATGTGCTAAACCATTATGAGACTCATTGGTTTTGGCTGAGAGTATTGTGTGAGCCCAGCCACTGTGATGTGTAAAGTTATGATTCATTCCTTGGCATATAATATGAACTAATTAATAAGCCACAATTCAGCAAATCATTGCTTAGCACATAATGCAACCCCAGCTTTACAGATAGCCCTTTGTTTCTAACTAAGGAGGCTCTGGGCCATGAAAACATCACACCTTCTCTTCCTTAACCTCTGCGAAGAATTGGATTTAACTGGCCTTAACAAAGGCCTGCTGCAGCTCTAACTCTTTTACTTCCAGAGGTTTACTTTCCTGAGTTTCATGCTTTTTAAGGCAAGACAGAATAAAAAAATATCCAGCCCTTCCTTTCCTCTCCACACCATGGACAAAATCTCAGGTGTACACCCTGAACATTTTTTGCCTAAACTAATGCAGAGTCATCTGCCTTCTGCCTCCTGCTCTTATTCCCCTCACCATCTGTTCTGCACTTTGCTGCCAGAATCTTTCACCTTGTCCAACAGCCCTTTGTAAATCCCCACACAACTTCCCTGTTGGCTCCCAGGTCTAATATGAATGAGCCCTCCCTTCCAATACTACTTTTAGCACTTTCCCTGGAGCAGCAGCTGAACTGGAGTAGAATCAGATCAGCTGCTGATGAGATTTTGGTTGGACAGCCATCTTTTGATTTCTGGTTCCTGAACTGAACAGAGGGATGGATTCAGTGACTTCAATGGCCCACTGAGCCTGCAAGTCTGTGATTCCTGCTTTAGATAAAAGTGTGGAAAAAGGCTAAGGAAAACCTTGGGGCTTGTTGGATGCTGTGCCATCTATAGTGCTCCCTGCTCAACTCCACCTTTAGGCCATTTCCCTTTAAAAGCCAGACCTTCCACATTTTGGAAGGTTCCAGAAAAGGATCTAATGCCAAATTCTCCCCTTCAAGATTGAATCCCTCAGGGACCTTTGGCCCTGAAGTTAAATAGTCTTCTCTGTCTGTGTGTGTCTCTGTTCCACTGGCAGTTACATATATTTGAATTTAAACAAGCATTTAATCCTATTGTAGCTTAATTTAGTTTTTACTGATTTTTTTGTCCTCTGGCTATTTATGTTTTTGACTTTGAGGTTCCTTTTTATTGAGTTATTTTAAAGTGCTTCTATCCCACTCCAGTCCTGACAAACTCAGGGCATCAAATTCAAAACAAATATGAAAACAAACACTAAAATAATGCTACAAATAGTGACATAAGCAATACAATATTCCATATCTATGATGGGTGCCCTCGGCCAGTCATCTCTAACCAAATTCATTGAAGTTGAATAGTTTTTGCCTACTTTCAAAATGCAAGCATGATGGGAGCTCCAAGCAGGATAACAACTCTGGGACTGCTAAAGGAAAGACCTGTCAGCTGCTTTTAATCTAATCATTGTATTAACAATAGATGCTCATTGCTTGGGTCTATTTTCTAACCGTCTGTATCATGTTGCAATGCTGCAAAATGTAAACTCACATACAGAAGAGAAACAGATTTAGGGGAGATACTTGTTCAAGAATCTCTGTCTTCATCTGCACGTTCTCCTGGCCAAAGAACGTTGCTTTTTACATTTGGATTTGGAATACTTGCTGTGGGCGCATCTGGAGACCAAAATCTGTACAGCAAGGCAGTATTCCAAATAAATGTAGGGTTCGTACAAACTGCAATTCAACAAATCTGGAAGAAAACATGTCTGCTTAAATCCACAGAAAGTCAATCAGAAAGAAAGGGATCAAGAACTGGACAAAAATTCATCAGGTTCCTAAAGCTGTCTGACATGGCTGAAGTTCACCTTCTTTCCTTAGGTGAGAGTTAGGAATGTGCTCTGACTACTCAATTCAGTTGGAAAAGCCAATTTGTCACTTCATAACATAGCCTGCTTTAGTGAGATAGCAGCACATCACCAGTAACGTTCATTCTTCTTTCCCCAGACCCTGACCATCAAGTCGTCTGTTTCCCTCCCATTCAAATAGTTTGGACAAGGCTCTAGAAAATGCACATTATTAGTAGGGTATAAAAATGAAAACTGCAGAACTTACAGCCATGTTGTGAGGTAAGGTAAAGTAGGGTAAGAAGAAAAAATAAACCTGCTAAATTTTCAACAGTATGTGGGCAGAATTAATTGCCATTTACTGTTATAAAGAAATATTTTAATGTGGAAAGTTTGTGAAAATATAGAACATTTATTGCATCTATAGCAGATAGTTTGATTTCTCAATAGCCTTTAGTATGACTGGTTTCATTTTGCTAGCCACCTAGCCTTGTTTTTAATAGTTTCCTGTTTGTTGTTTATGAAAAACCTTTCCAAAACATGGTTAGAAAGCCACTAAGGAACTATTTTCTCCAATCAGAAAGCAAAACTGTCCATGGTGGGATTACCTTCCTCCTTTTCCACCCTATCTCAACACCAACATTTAAAATAAAATAGAAGCAATTTCAGTTTTCCAAGTACAGTGTCTGTCCTTTTTTGGCACTCTGAAGTGACAAATCATTGACAGAGCTTTCTTGTTCACCTTCAGTTGCAATGGTAGATGCAGCACTGATTTATTGCCACCACAGGCTTATTTTGAAACAGCTGATTTCCATAGGACCACATTGTTATATTTTCGGTTCTTTAGGCATTAAGCAAGACGAAGTGTTGAAACAGCAAACAGGTTTATTAACTCAGAACAGAAGAAGCCCTAATAGCTGCTGCATAGCTATTTATATGGTTAGCCCCTAGGCGGCAACCAATAGCTTTAAAGTAACAGTTTCTCACCCAGAACCTAATTATCAGCATGGAGACAGCAAGTCTGGCTTTCATTAACAGCAACCATTATATAACACAGAAATCTAGGTCAGACATTAAGCAAGTGATCAGACATTAAGCAAGTGATTTAAGCAGTTATGGACAATACATTACACCCCTTCCCCCTAGATAGCTCAAACTCTCAATTGTCTAACATAGTCTTGCAAATATTTAGGCGTCCTTCTTGGCTATTCAGAATGTATGTGTTGCAGCGATATCCCGGTCTACCTGCTTGCCTGCCAGACTGGGTAGACCAGGGCCCTGAGATTCAGTGGAGTCGGGTTGACTCAAGTCCCTTTGGCTGACCAGTTCCAGTCGGCTCAAACCAAAGTCCACTTGTGCAACAAAGTCTGCAGGGCTGTCTCTCAGCTCAGTATGCCGGTCCAGTTCAGTGGGTACAGTTTGTGTGTCCAGAGGAAACTCTTCTACGGCCATTCTCCCGTTTCCTAGAGGGAGAGTTCTGTCAGAGTGCTCAAGCCCCTCTGTAGGGCTGCTGTCATGCGGGGCCTATGTTGCAGCCCTCTTGAGAGTCCTGAGCCAGCAGCTGGTCTGCTAGCCTCCAACACAGCTGGTCAATGTGCCGGTGAATGACTTGCCCATCTTCCAGGACCACCTCATAAGAGAGTGGTACTGACACCTTAACAACCACTGCTGCCACCCACAAAGCCCCTTGCCTGTAATTCCAGGTCCAAACTTGGTCACCAACTTGCAAACTTCTTGGGGCCTTTGGCTGGGCAGTGTCTGAGGTGACTCTGTTGGGGTGTAGCCTGTCCAGTTTGGTGATCAAGCATCGGCCCCATCGCAGCTCAGCTGAGCTCCTGCCCATGGTGGTGCAGGGCACTGTGCACTGGTAGAGCAGGAAATCGGCCAGTCTGTGGTGCCAATCCCCTGTGATGATCCGTTTGTGAATCAGCCTGTAGCTGTAGGCTGAAAGGAATATAGCCCACCTCAGCATTTGAGGAGACAGAATCTGAGGTGTTTCATAGTGAACAAGCCTAGAAGTGGCTTGTGGTCCATAAAGACCATGAAGTGGTGGCCATACAAATAGTCATGGAAGTTTTTAACTCTGGCCACAATGGCCAAGGCCTCCTTGTCAATCTGCGCGTAATTGCACTCTGCAGATGACAGGGTCCTCAAATAGTAGGCAATGGGAGACTGTTTCCCATCAGCTGACAAATGGCTCAACACATCCCCAACCCCATATGGGGATGCATTACACGCAATGCAGACTGGCAGCTTCTCGTTAAAATGAGTTAGTACAGAGTTTGAGGACAGCAGTGATTTGACTGCCTGGAAACTTCTTTTGTAGACACTGGTCCACTGCCACTGAGCCTTGTCTAAAAGCTGGTATAATGGCTCTGCCACTGCGGCCTTATGTGGGAGGAATGCATGATAAAAATTAAGAAGGCCCAAGAAGGCCTGAAGCTCTCCCTTGGACTTTGGGCTTAGGTCCTGCTGAATCGCTTTCAGCTTTGAGTCTGTTGTATGAATGCCGTCGACATTGATGCAGAACCCAAGGTACTCAGTTGACTCTACCCCAATCTTGCACTTTTCTTTTTTAATTTAAGTCCCGCTGTGTGGAACTGCTGAAGTACGGCTCTAAGCCGTTCAGCCAGAACCTCTACAGATTCCCCGGCAATGAGAAGTAGGAGCAGACCCCTGGAATGCCCTTAAGCGTGCACTCTATGACTCCCTGGAAAATCCCTGGGGCTACACTCACCCCAAACTGTAGGCGCTTGACCCTGAAGGTCCCCTGATGGGTTACTATGGTTTGGGTGACTGCCATGGCCTCGTCCACCAGCAGCTGTTGGTAGGCCTGTGCCAAATCTAACTTGGCGAACATGCAGCCTCCTTGCAATGACGCCAAAATATGGCTGACAACTGGCACCAGGTACGCGTGCTGTTGAAGTGCCCGGTTAATGGTACACTTATAGTCAGCACATATGTGTACTTCTCTGTTGGCCTAAAGTGGCATTATTGCAGCCCACTGTCTATGGGCTGCAATACCCCCTGATTGACCAGCTCTGCATCGAATTTGGGTTTTAAAGCGAAAGGCACTCAACGAGACTTGATCCGTATTGGCGTTACCAGGGGATCAAGCTTGAAGGCTATTGGAGGACCCTTGTACTCCCCTAGGCTTGAACTGAAAACATCCATGAACTCTTGGCAGACTGAAGACAAGTCTGCTGCTTGTGTTCGGTGAATGCCGGTTACTTGAATGCCCAATGCATCAAACCAATTGAGCCCTATGAGGCTCGTGCATTGGTCTTCCACCACTACAACATCTAGTGGGCCTGCAAACCCCTTGAAATTCACCAGAAGTGTGGCTTCGCCCTTAACTGCCACTCGGGAGTTTTGGAAGTCTGTGAGCAGTAGATTAAATGGCTGAAGTTTGACCCATCTGTTGCTGCGGTTAAAAATGTGCCTGAATGTCCCTATGGAGATGATGGACATGGCCGAGCCTGTGTCCAGTTCCATTTTGCACGGAACTCCCTGAAGCTTGACCTGAAGTCGAAGCTTCTGTTTAAGGGGGCGATGGGCACCAGTGCTGAACATGCTCCTTTGGCTGGAGCAAAACCCTACTCAGTGTTGCCCCTGACTGGGTCTTCCTGTGGATGGTCCCTCTGGCGACCTCGGCAGATGGCGGCAATGTGGCCTGATTTGCCACAGACCCGGCACATGGCTGTTCAGAATTAGCATTCCACGCATTGATGGCGGCCTCTGCAGCACATGCATCTAAGGAACAGAACTGCCTTCTCAGCTGGCCGCAGTCCCTTCTCCTGGTGTTTCTGTAGCTTGTCGACTTCGTAGTCTGAGTCTGTGTCTTCCATCTGTTCAGTGTCCTCATGATAGATGGCTTTGGTGCTTGATGTGCTTTTGGAGGGCTACAGCACTTTAACGGGCCCTTTTGCGGCTTCGTCTGCCATGACCTCCTTCAAGGCCTCCTGAAGTGAGAGAGTCTCCTAGGCAAACAGGTTTTTTTTTTTGAGCTCTCGGTTCTGGAGTCCACAGGCTAAACCGTCTCTTAGTCTTTCCTCCAAATCTGTGAAATTGCAGAGTTGGGATGCTTGACAAAGAGTGGCAATGAATTTTGTAGTAGTCTCACTAGGATGTTGCTCCTGCTGCTCAAAAGTGTGCCTCCACACTATGACAGATAATTTGGGCTCAAAGTGGTCTCAGAGCTTTTTCTTCAAGTCCATGTAGGTGACAGACTCGAGCGGCGTTGCGGCAACCAGGTTCTTGGCAATGTTGAAGGCCACACACGCAGAGGAGGGTTGCGGCCTTCAGCCCATCTTCACTGACCTGGTTGGCGCAGAGGTAATTTTTGACATGGGAAATGTAGGACACCCATCTCTCTGGGTGTGTGATGAGAAACTCTTTGAGTTTCCCCACTTTCGCCATGGTGAGTTGCTTGCGTTTCTTGTTGCTCACGTTGCCTTGTGCTGCTGGCTTCTGCGTAGGTCCTAGGATGAATCCTTCTGCGTAGGTCCTAGGATGGATTCTTAGAGCGAGGTGGTCTCCAGCATGTCTTGCTGGCAGACGGGGGGTGGGGGAACGTGGTCCCTGCCAGGCTCTGTACTGGCCTCAACACCTAGTGACTTCAAACTCTCATGATGAAGCAGCATATCCCACCTTTGTCACCACTGTTATATTTTCGGTTCTTTAGGCATTAAGTGAGATGAAGTGTTGAAACAGCAAAACAGCTTTATTAACTCAGAACAGAAGCAGCCTTATTGGCTGCTGCACAGCTATTTATATGGTTAGCCCCTAGGCGGCGACCAATAGGTTTAAAGTAACAGTTTCCTGCCGAGAACCTAATTATCAGCCTGGAGACAGCAAGTCTGGCTTTCAATAACAGCAACCGTTACATAACACAGAAATCTAGGTCAGACATTAAGCAAGTGATCAGACATTAAGCAAGTGATTTAAACAGTTATGGCCAATACATTACACACATCATATCTGGAATTCAGAAATCTGAATGATTACTGGATGACAGCAAAGAGCAAAAAAAAAATCAGTCTCTTTACTGCCATCAAATGATCACTTAGATTTTTGCAACCCAAATATGGGGTCCTACACTTCAACTCGTTATTTAGATTTCAACCAAATTCCTTGCAATATTCCTAATGTGGAGATTGAAGGAATTATCCTGACTTGTGCCTTGGGCAAGTCAGATGATATTGTACCTCATTTGACCTGCACTTACTAGCTGAGCTCATTTTTTCTAGCCCAATATCTCCTGCAAACATTTATTAGTTATTAGATTTTTATTCTGCTTTCATATTTGGTCAGTTTAGCACAGTGAATATTACTAATGCTCTCACTCCATTTTTATTTTTATTTTTTTGCCACAGAACAACAACTATGAGAGATGGATTGGGCTGAGAGAGAACCACTGGTACAAAGTCATCTATCCGGCTTACATGCTTACAGTCTCTTAGTTTCTAATTCAGCACCTTAGTCACTATACCAAAGTAGCTTTGAAGTTGAAAGTGACTGCCTGGTTCAGGATCACAGTATATCTAGGCCACTTCTTGAATAAGCAAAAAGAAAAGACAAGGAACTGATAGCTATGAAAATGCAGTGCGTGGAGGTAAACAAAAGTACATAGCGCTTAAGACTTATACAGGTAGTCCTCAACTTACAACTGTTCATGTAGTGACCATTCAAAGTTACAATAGCCCTGAAAAAAGTGACTTATGACCATTTTTCACATTTATGACTGTTGCAGCATCCCCGTGGCCAAGTGATCAAAATTCAGATGCTTGGCAACTGACTCACATTTATGACATTTGCAGTGCCTTGGGGTCATGTGATCAGCTTCTGCAACCTTCTGACAAGCAAAATCAATGAAGCCAAATTCACTTAACAACCATGTTACCAACTTAACGACTGCAGTGATTTACTTAACGGTGGCAAATAAGGTCATAAAATGGGGCAAAACCCATTGAATAAATGTCTCACTTAGCAACATAAGTTTTAGGCTCAGCTGTAGTTGTAAGTTAGGACTACCTGTATACCACTTCTACAGCCCTCTCTAAGCGATTTACAGTCAGCATATCACCCCCAACAATATGGGTCCTCATTTTACCGACCTCGGAAGGATGGAAGGCTGAGTCAACCAGGATCAAACTCCTGACTGTGGGCAGAGTTAGCTTTGCAATACTGCATTCTAACCACTGTAACACCACAGTTCTTATTTATTAATCAAATTTATATGGCCTCCCATTTCAGAGAAAGTGATGTACTGCAATCATGGATAAAATATGTACACACACACACACACACATTCAAAATCTTCATTCTGCCTGGTGGACACCTAGGCCCAGAATCAGCAGGATAAAGCCCCCAGGGGTGTAGTCTGGCGTCCCCTCTGCAAGACTTCTGTGTGGAGAGGCAATAGCTGGGCAGGAATTCTTGACTATTGTAATGCTCAGATCAAGTCCTCCTTGCCAGCTAGACAAGCTCAGTGATTAAGAATGCAGAGAAGTTCACACTGCCTGGCTGGGTGGAGGGAGACGAGCACAGCCATTCTATCCATTGGGCCCCTGCTTACTGCCAAACGCATTAGGGGATAATTAAGTAAAAATAGGCCTTCCGACCAGTGTAGCTCATTAAGGGCTAATTAAGTTAATTAGTGCCAGGTGTGGATTGCGGCTCTCGCTTTCACTTGGCTGTTGTTTGCTGTAATTGCATTTTCTCTGAAGCGTCCTCCCTTTAGCTGGAATGCTGCCAAAGGAAAGGTATTCAATGCTTCACAGTGTTGATGCAACAGTGACTAGCTAATGGCTGCCTAATGACGGCCACAGGGAAACTGGGGACTCATAAGCCCCCTTCACACACACGCACACACACCACACAAAAGCCAGCGGAATAAGCCAAAGCCCGATTTCCAGCTAAGTTCTGGCGGTGGGATGGCATTTCATACCCACATAGCTTGGCCTTCTGCAACTGTTTATGGAGGCTGCCAGTAAGACAGGCTGCCTCCTCCAAAGGACAGATGTGTCCTGAACAAATCAGGGGAGGCTCACTGAGTCTTGGCAGCTGATACAGAATTTACCCAAGTGGAAAAGTTTGCAAGGCAGGACATGTGGATCAGAACTGTACTTACAGGTGCAGCTGATGGATGTTTCCTTGAAAGAAGTTGACAGATGATGCTGACATTACTGGGTAGCTCCACTGCCCACATAATGAGGACTAGGCATCTTGCATGTGCCAGTCCATTGAACCCTCCAGCTTTCTTCATAATCTTGCTTCTTCACTTGCTGGTTCTGGGGTAATTTCAGCACAATGGTTACACTCCTTCCCTTCTGCAAATCTCTTTTAGCTGTTGTAAATGCTTTCCAACTGGCCAGGGTTTCCTTCTTGCCCCCTAGTTGATCCTTGGTGGAGCACAGCAGTTGACTGAATGTCTCAACATCCTTTTTTATCAGTTTTTATTTTGTAGCAAGAGGGAAAAAGCAAATTGAAGGAAAGGAGGTGCAATGTCCTTTGGATTTATTAGAAAGCATAGGCATGGCACCATGGCTTCTTGACTTTTCAGGGGGATGAATGTTCAAAGAGATGGAACAGGCTGTTTTGCACCAGTATTTTTGCATTGCTTCCTTTGTAGAACTAAAAGATTTCTTAAATGAACTGGTCAAATTGATTTACAGAAGCCCTACACTACAGTATTGCTAGGGACCAGGATGTGGCTTTGATGTTGGACTGGCCCAGACCTTGTCCTGGAAAGGGCCAGCCTTAGTAAACGGTGACATGAAGAAGGAGAAGGTGGACAACTTCACCTTCTTCTCTTTAAGAGCCATATGGATTTTGACCAGGAGAAGAAAGTAAGACAGACGTGATGGTTACATGGGTATTAGGGATTTAGTTGAGGGTGAGCACGCGGACCTGGCTTGCATCACGGAGACTTGGTTGGGCCCAGAGGGTGGGGTCCCTTTGGTTGACCTCTGCCCACCAGGCTTCCAGGTGCTACATCGGCCACGAGCTCATGGTAGGGGTGGGGGTGTGGCGGTGACTATGAGGGAGACCTTATGTCCGCGGGAGACCACTGTTCCTCAGATAGTCGGGTGTGAGTCTCTCTTTGTGAGATTTGGTTCTGAGGCGCAGTTGGGCTTGCTGCTGGTGTACATTTCACCTAGTCGCGCAGCGGCAGCCCTGCCCGAGCTGCTCGATATCCTCTCGGGGTTGGTGGTTGAGTTTCCCAAACTTATTGTTTTGGGAGACTTCAATCTACCATCCCTGGGAGGTTCATCTGAGCTAGCTCGGGAGTTCATGGCTTCCATGACGGCCATGGACCTGACGCAAGTAATTTCTGAACCTACTCATGAGGGAGGCCACACCCTTGACCTGATTTTTTTATCTGGACGGTGGTTGGATGATCTTGGTGGGGGCTCTCCATTTATTATGCCCCTGTCATGGACCGATCATCACCTCCTGCAGCTGGTCTTCCGTTTTGCCACCCCCCGCCGTGGGGTACGGAGCCAATTAGATGGTACCACCCCAGACGCTTAATGGATCCTGATAGATTCCCGGTGCAGATCCCAGCGAGCTCCATGGTTCTCCGCGGAGCTCCGGGAGATGAAGCGTCGGAAACGGGGCCTAGAGAGCTGTTGGAGGTCTAGCCGATCCGAATCCGACCGGTTGCGGTTAAGAACCCATATTAGGTCTTATCTTGCAGCAATGAGGGTGGCGAGGTGTAATTACTTCTCCACCCTCATCGCGTCTGCAGATAATCGCCCGGCCGCCCTGTTTAGGGTGACTCGCTCACTTCTTAATCAGGAGGTGAGGGAGGATCCCTTGCAGGGTCGTGCCGAGGAATTTAGTCAACATCTGTCGGATAAAATCGCTCGGATTCGGACCGGTTTGGACTCCAGCTGGGCAGAGTCTGGTGATCAGGACACGGGCGGTCTTGTCAATGTTATCTGGGAGGAGTTTGATTCTGTGACCCCTGATGAAGTGGACAGGATTATGGGGAGGCTGAGCTCCACCACATGTTTATTGGACCCGTGCCCTTCCTGGCTGGTTTATGCAGCTAGGGAGAGGACACGAGGCTGGCTCCAGGCGGTTATATCTGCTTCGTTGAGTGATGGTTATTTCCCCATCGTCTTGAAGGAGGCGGTGGTGAGACCTCTCCTCAAGAAGCCTGCCTTGGACCCAGCTGTATTGAACAACTTTCGACCAGTCTCCAACCTTCGCTTTCTTGCGAAGGTTGTTGAGAGTGTGGTGGCGCATCAGCTCCCTCTGGTCCTGGATGAAGCGGATTATTTGGACCCCTACCAATCAGGTTTCAGGCCAGGGTACAGCACGGAGACGGCATTGGTCACTCTGGTGAATGATCTCTGGAGGGCTCGGGACAGGGGATATTCCTCTGTCCTAGTCCTATTAGACCTCTCGGCGGCTTTCAATACCATCGACCAAGGTATCTTGCTGCGGCGTCTCAGGGGATTGGGAGTGGGAGGCACAGTTCTTCAGTGGTTCTCCTCCTATCTCCTGGGACGCTCACAGTCGGTGTTGGCAGGGGGGCAGAGATCGGCCCCTAGGTCTCTCGTTTGTGGAGTTCCTCAGGGGTCGGTTCTCTCGCCTCTCCTGTTCAACATCTACATGAAACCGCTGGGTGAGATCATTCGTGGTTTTGGAGTTGGGTATCATCAATATGCTGATGATACCCAACTTTTCATTTCGACCCCAAACCACCCCAGTGATGCCCTCGCTGTGATGTCCCGTTGCCTGGAGGCAGTACGGGTCTGGATGGGGAGGAACAGACTTCAACTCAACCCTGACAAGACTTAGTGGCTGTACACTCCGGCATCCCGGGACATTCAAAATGTTCCATCGCTTTCTATGGGGGGTGAGCTCTTACCCCCCGTGGATAGGGCTCGCAACTTGGGAGTCCTCCTAGATTCACGACTTACCCTGGAAGACCATATAGTAGCCGTGACTAGGGGGGCTTTCGCCCAGGTTCGCCTGGTGCGCCAGTTGCGGCCCTATCTGGACCGGAATGCCCTGTGTACGGTCACTCATGCGCTCGTGACCTCTCGCCTAGACTACTGTAATGCTCTCTACATGGGGCTTCCCTTGAAGACCACTCGGAGGCTCCAACTGGTACAGAATGCGGCCGCGAGAGTTGTCTTGGGAGTTTCCCGGTACTCCCATGTTACACCTTTGCTCCGCGAGCTGCATTGGTTACCAGTTGTCTTCCGGGTGAGGTTCAAGGTCTTGGTTATGATCTTTAAGTCCTTACATGGCATGGGTCCGAGATACCTCGAGGACCACCTGCTGCCGGCGTCAACTCCCCTCCGCCCTGTGCGTGCCCACAGAGAGGGCCTCCTCAGGGTGCCTCCAGTCAGGGAATGTCGACTGGTGGCCCCCAGGGGGAGGGCCTTCTCTGTGGGTGCCCCGGCACTATGGAACCAACTGCCGGTTGAGCTCCGGATAGCATCTGACCTCCGATCCTTCCGTCGCGGGTTGAAGACCCATTTGTTCGAGTTAGCTGGTCTGGCCTGAAGGGGAATATGGGTTTTCTAACTGGTTTTATTATTTTTTATTGCTGTATTTTAATTGGGCATGGTTTAATTCTCTTTTAATTTTTGTATACCTATTTATATATGCCCTGTGAACCTCCCTGAGTCCCTAGGGAGAAGGGCGGTATAGAAATCCAATAAAACTAAAACTAAACTAAACTATTAATATTCATTGAGGGCATCCAAGGCAATCCCCTGCCATAATCTGTGGCCCATATTGTTAATTGGCTCCATAAGTATTTTCCGTGGAATAGCTCAGATGGGGGAAAGAGTAAAGAAGAAAAAGCCAACCACTTGTTTCTAACTTCTTTTCACTGTTTTTGGCATTTTCTGACACCTACGAATGTGCTGCAAATGCAGGATTCAGAGAGTTGAGGTCCCAAAGTATTTAGAGGCCACCCTTGGTTGGGAACCCCCATCACCATGACAACAGGCAATCATTAGAGGTGATTCAGGTCAATCAGAGCAATGTATACTGAAGCAGTAAGAAATCAACAGTCTCATGTTGTGAATTATATTTTCCACACCTAAGGATTTTTGTTTGTTTTTTACATTTGCTCAGGGGAAGACCAGATGTCAACTATAGCAGAGCTCTCAATTTAGATGTTGCTAAAAATATCTAGCTAGTAGTTTGGGCTAATACATCATGTTAGCGCGGTGTGTATTCAGCTGGGACTGAAGTGGATCTCTGCAACAGCCATATGGGTTTGGAGTGTCTTGGTTTGTCCTATCAAAAAGATGTTCAAGCTTTGCATGTTCAAGGCCCTCAGTTCCTACTCATAGAAGGACACTCTTCCTGGGCTCATCTACCCACCCTCTGCATTGGCTTTTCCCTTTTCTAAGCTAAGAAATGGGAGAGGCAGTAAAGTTGCTCAGTTGGCTACTTAAGGATCTCAGAACATTACTGAAAAAGCTAGTTGCCCTCCACTGCCCCTGCTGCCCTAGCTGATCTTCCCCATCTTCTTGCTCCCACTGCTAACCATGTACGGCTTGGCCCCTTGCATGGCAGCTGCTGGCCAAACAAGGTTTCCTTCCTAGGTCATCCATGGTAGTTTCCTCAAGACCTAGCAAAGATGGCCTCACATGGCCAGTAGCTGGCCTGCAAAGGGTCTTGGGGGGCAGCATGCCTTGTTAGCAGCAGGAACAAGAGGATGGGGAAGGTCAGCTGGATTGGTGGAGTGCAGGGTGGCACAGACATTGGCATGCAGGGTAGTGGAGGTGACTGTAAATGAGGCAGCTGAGTGTTCCAGGGTGGCTGTGGCTTTGTGCTGTTGTGCAGCTGAAGGGCTTCTTGCACCCCCAGAGCTGTGGCTTACCAATAAGCCCCTGAACCACAGTGTATCAGGGTGCAGGTGGCCAAAATGACAGAGATGGGGTGGGTGGGAAATAGATTGAGATGGAACTTAAGGAGTAGGCAGTCCCTTATGTTACTGAAGCTTTGGGCTGGGAGGGATCAAACCCACAAATAGAACAGCTTGGATTGGGGTGGGTCCTTGACAGACAACTGGCTGCATTAGGTTAACAATGGCAACAAGGATTGCCGGAATTACCTTCACTAAGCAATGTTGCACTTTATGACTGCATCACTTAGTGATGGAAATTATGACTGCAATTGTCATAAGTCAAGGACTACCTACTTTTGATTGCCTGCTAATATTAATATTGATCCATTGAATTTATTTTCCATGTGAAATATTAGTTAATTGTTTCTTCAACAGTTTACTTTAGGTGTTAGGACAAGCTAGGTAGCCAAGGCTGGGCTGTGTGTGTGTTTCTGTATGGAAGGAAGGAAGGAAGGAAGGAAGGAAGGAAGGAAGGAAGGAAGGAAGGAAGGAAGGAAGGAAGGAAGGAAGGAAGGAAGGAAGGAAGGAAGGAAGGAAGGAAGGAAGGAAGGAAGGAAGGAGCATGGTGACCATGTATAAGCTTATACTTGGGTCTTAGCACAAAATAATTCAGCTGAGGTTCCCTGTGTCAGATGGCCCAAGGTCCCTTTAAAACAAACACACCAGGGAGGGTTCAGTGCTGACATTTATTTTATTTCATCAGATGAAGCTGATTGACCTATTGGAGAATCTGAGACAAACTTGGTATTTGTAATTTTTATAAACTGCCTCTTTTAACTTTAATTGCTCTCTGTGGATCATCCCACATTCTCTGTGCATCTCGACCACTGATTATTAAAGAGCTGTTTCTCAAGTCTTCCTCTCAATGGGGAACATCAGAAACAACGCAGGCCTGAGCCAGAGATGAGGCAAGCAAGGTTGGGCTTATTCATCAGCATTCGTCAGCCTCTCTCTCTCTTATGCCTGCAATGAATCAGAGCAAGATGAGGCAGGAGCCTAGTGGAAAGATTCATCCATAATCGGCACTTCAGTGCCAGGGTAAACAATGGCATCCCAGAGGGCCAACTCGTCTGCATTTGGGCCAGTCGAAAGATCCTGCTAGAAGATGGAGGAGGAGCTGGTGGGAGGGACAGCCTTCACTGGGTTGTTACACTTGTGGGTTGCGATTTCTCAGTGGCAAGGTAATTGCCTTCCCATGACAGCCGAAGTCAGGGACTATCTCCTTGCTATGGCACTCTGAAGGCCCAGCCCATTATTGCTCCATTTCACAAATACAACAATTCAGAAAGATGAGAGGGGAAGAGAGATTCTTCCAAAGCCACCTTCCAGGAACTGACTGAGAATGATTTTCAGAAATCTCTACTTGACACGTTTTCGTTTGAGAGACCTAGAAAAATATAAAAGTCTTTGGAATACATCTTACACTGAGCCTTATTTAGTCATCTATTTGAAATATTTATACCTGGCTCTGCAGCCTAAAAACCTCCCATTGTGCTTTACATAATAGTAAAAACTTCTGTCACCCCTCTGTTTATCATCTAAACAAGATGTAGCAGAAAAGAAAAAAAGAGAAGAGAAGAGGGGGGGAGGCTTTGGTTTATTTTACTGACTTCCCCCTGTTTCCTTCTCTCTGTTTTGTATGTGGTGTTAAAAAAAATCAGCTCTGTTCCGTATAATACCCTGACATCCTTTACTGCATAGATATTTCCATGGTCATTAAAGGAGAATTATCAACCTGGTTACAAGAATTTGCTTACCATCGTTCCTGACCTTGATCCTCTATTTCTTTCTCTCCCCAGTTTGAACTACTCCATAGCTCTGTTAGAATCAATTCTCCTCTTGTTTTTAATCATTGTATTTCATAACTTGCTAAGAGTTTTTCTCACCTTCTTCCTGGTTTACAGTAAAAGTATATTTCTATTGCTATGTCATTCTTGCTGTTGTCATTATTCAATAATGATAAATGGGCATGGAAATACACTATCACGTTACTCTAGGGATATTAATTTGGGAGTAGGTTCTGCTTAACTGAGTATGATTTACTTTTGGGTAAGAGCCTGTTAAAATGAAAGGTACTCGACTTCCTGATTGGTAGGCAATCAGAAAAACATCTCACTTCCTATTGGCCCTCTATTTTTTCCTAATAGAATATTGGCATGCAGAAATAGGTAGTAAAACATCTTCTGATAATTTAAATAAAACAAAATGTCTTTATAATTTTTTAAAATCTTCCTGCTGCATGAGATAATTTAACACTGTTACTCCAGATTTTTATGGGGTGCAAATGAATCTTGGGACAGTAGAAGAATGAGACTAAGAAAAACAAAAGTCTGCTGAAAGTATACCTTAATTAACTTGTGTTAGTTTTCAGCAACAGTATAAACTTGCAGTAAGAGATCTAAGTACACGTGATGCTGAAATATTTGGAAATCCTACTCATTCATCCATCCTGCTCATGCTCTTATGCTTATCATAGTCAACTAGCTTGAGGCAAGATGGAAGAGTTGGCTTGTGGACAAAGTATCCCAGGGTAGTTTGAAATGGTGCACCCGGTGACCTTTTCTCCTAGGCCAACTTCTGATCCCTTTATTTTTTCAGGAGCAGGATCTTCAGTTCCTCAGCTCTGTGTGTACGAGTCTGTATGGGATGTGTGGTTCCTTTCTCTTGTCCATTCTTGGAATTAGCCTCCTCCATGGTTTCAAGAAGGAGTCCGGGCCTGGAAATTAGGATATGTCAAGGAATTCGTATTTGCTTCAACTTAGAAAATGTCTGCAGTTTTTAGTTCCTGCACTTCAAAATCCTGCACCTGCTTTTGGACGTACTACCAGTGGCTTTTTTCTTCTCTCTAGCTCAGACATGTCAAACACAAGGCCCGAGGGCCGGATCCGGCCCGCGAAGTGGTTTCATGTGGCCCGCGAAGCCATCCTGGAAACAGTGAGGGAACGGCCCCCACTGCCTTGGCCCTGGCCCAGAGACCCTCCTTCTGTCAGAGACCCTCAGATCTGTCACACTCCTGCCCAGGCCCCCATAGGCACCCTTGATGCCAACAATGTAGAGCTGGCCACGCCCACCCAGTAGGCCATACGCACTCTAACCACACCCACCCAGTAGGCCACGCCTACCCAGGCCATACCCACCCGGCCCCCTGAGGGCAACCGCAATGCTGATGCGGCCCTCAATGAAATTGAGTTTGACACCCCTGCTCTAGCTGCTCACATTTTCTTTTCATTTCCTATACCAGGGGTCGGCAACCTCGGCTCTTTTATGACTCGTGGACTTCAACTCCCAGAATTCCTGAGCCAGCTATGCTGGCTCAGGAATTCTGGGAGTTGAAGTCCACGAGTCATAAAAGAGCCGAGGTTGCCGACCCCTGTCCTATACTTAAGACAATATTGATTTTATATGTGCACACAGGCCTGTAGTCTCAACCCAGAGTATTCCTTGAGCAAGGCTAGTGAAGGCTGCCAGTGTTTCATTTCCTCCCTCCTTCCTTTTTTTCCTTTTGGTTTACACATGCAGACAGAAATGGTGATCAGCCAATGACAGCAAGGCAGGCAAATACAGAAGCTTCTGGAGAATAGCTGTGCCTGTGAGCTTCCTCCATTTGGATATATTACACCTGTCCACCTATTTGTTTCTTTCATTTTGCAGAAGAGAAAATTCGCCCAGAAGAATATTATTCCTTTTTCCTTTCCATCTCTATTCTGCTGTTGTTCTGAACACAAAAGGGTTAAAGCTGGCCAATTTTGCAGAGGGGCGTCTATGCTAATTTTCTACAGTATGGTTTCCAATAGGTCTGGGAAGTATTCTTCTCTCTTACTCATGTATCTTCTCTCCCAACTTTGCCTATCTCTTATCTTGATTTTGCCAGTTAACTGTTTTATGTTTATGTTTAATTTTAAAAAAAATCAAGTTCTACTTTTGCTAGTTGGATGGATATATGCTTGTTTTGATCTAGATATAAAGACTGACTGGTGCAAACTAAACCACAAATCACCCATAGTAAATTTCCAACACTGCGGAGGTCCAGATCTTAATCATTTCTCAGTGATCTGGACTGTTAGCAGTGGCTCTGGCATGGACTGAGTTTGTTCAAGGTACAGTTAAAGGGAGTAGGATACTAAATTGAGCATAGCTTGGTTTAGAGAGAAAGGTATGAACAATGTGCAATGATTCAAAAGCTCCCACAGCTTAAAAAGAAAAGTTGAAATTCAAACATAGAACAATATTTACATCAAGATATACAACTGGGTGTTTCACTTAGTATTTATTTCAATACAGTGGCTTGGTTAGCCAGTCTTTTTGACCTCGTTTTCTCCTTTAATATTTGCAGAGGTCCTTATAGTAAACAGTAGAACACAAACCAACATCTCCTGATTTCTTTAAGTCTTTACCTGCTGAACAGCTCAGTTTCTGCTCAGACTTCACTCATCCTGACTTACAATTCATATTCTTGTCCCATCAACCCAAGCAATCAGTTAAAAATATATATATTTTTCTGCTAGCTAGCCAATACACAAACTTCTTGCTTCATAACCTTCTAAATAGATGCTCTTCATTCCTGTTCCCTTCTTTGATAGATAAATATAAATGATTTTTGTCAATTCTCTGACATAATTTGAGATGGTAACTTATTCTTTTGTTTAAGGTCCACTCCAAAGACTACAGTATTGTAGTGAACTGTCATCATGGCATTTGCAAGAGCCTTTATAAGATGATTCTGTTATGTACTGGGCTCTTGTGAAATACCACGTGGGTTGCTGGAGCAGCTAACGGCTCTCCAGCAACCCAGACTACATGTCTTCTGTGCTGCAATTGGCTATCTCCAGGCAGCAATGGTTGATTCAAACCTATTGGCTGCCGCCTAGGGGCTAGACTATATATTGCGGCTAGTCGCAGGCATTTCCCCAGTACAGTTCTAGCAAGAAATAAACAATGAGTTACTCTGTACTCAGTTCAGCGTCTTCATTCCTGCGCCAAAGAATCCGCTATTTAACAGATTCTAAATTCTGTTATCAGTGAGCTTGGAAAAATGTCCATGTGGGCTGGTGCACTGTGCAGTGCTTAGATACAGTTGGATGGATACTAGATCTGAGTGTCCAAACTTCTCTGATGGATAGTTCAGTTCCTGAGGCCAACTTCTTTTGTCTGCTCCCAAGAAAATTCCTTTCAGGAAAGATCCCACTGTAATACTCCTATGAACATTTCCTACTGCCAAGTGTTCACTACTTTCAATTGACCAGGCAGGAAAAGCTTTATCAAGGCTGTTTATCACCAGCGAGCAGCCTTGGTCAACAAACTGTAGTAAAACAGTCTCAAGAAAATGTTCAAGCAAGTGCAGGATGGCAGTGCCAGACAAAAAGACCAATTGAGGAGCAATCAAACACCTATAGGAGATGCTCAGTCTAATAGTTTAGAATAGATGTTTGCAGCATTAGGGTAGTGGGATGGTCCCAAGGAATGGACTGAAGAGATGTGATAAAGCAAACAGATCAGTATTTAAATGAGGAGGTATCTGGAAGCTACAGTGGCCAGATGTCTAGAATTCTACCAGACAGTCCATATTTTTTAAAAGTCTACCCTCCATCCACTTCCACATTCTGGCAGAGCCACTTTGGGTGTGTTTTTTTTTTTTTTGGTATGGCCTGCTCTGCTTCTGTCTTCTCTCTGGTAAGGCTTTCATATCTGTGCTGTAGGATCCTTAGAGGACAGGAAAGCATTTTCTGAGTACCTCTATTCTTCTGGGATAGCAGCCAGCATGCCTGTCTTCTTTCTCTCAGCAACTGTCAGTGCAAAATTTAAAAGTTTACTAACAGAGCATCTAATGTTGCCATGACCTCCACAAATCCCATCTGGGTATATAGGGGTGGAAGGGGAAAAACTGCAATTCTGTGTGAAAAGATAGAATTTTCTATATGTTTGGTGAGCATGCATGGAACATTGCCCGCTATTATAATCTTGATAGTTAGAGATACATTTTGTTCAAAAAAATACACTCCATTTTCCTCTTTACTTGGATATTTTAATGGACCCCAGATGGAAGCCCAATGTAAAAGAACTGCAGAGTTGGATTTACCAAGAATTGAACTAACAGAACTCCTCAGTCCTCAAAATCTTTGTTTTTATCAGCTTTGCCAGAGAACAAATATTAACTTTTGAATGATTTATAAGAGGGGGGTGATAGTTTCACACTGTTGTTCCATCACAAGAAGTTATCAAATTGAATGAAGAATGTCTTCATTTTGGAAAAATGATTCCATGGTGTCAGGCCTTTGAGGTTGGACAGGCCAAAAAACAGACATCATAAAGATTTCAGAAATGTTACTTTATTAGTGGTTATAGTACCACATTTAAGAAACTTAAATTATTCTTTGCCCTACTTTAAGAAAATAAAGGAAGGTGGGGCTATTTTGAGATTCTTTCCCATGCTTTCCATTTTTCCCCCAGGAATGAACTGCTGTTTCACCTCCCTTAATGATTCTTTCCTTCCAAAGCCATCTGTACATTTTTTTACATCAGGTCCCATTACTGAGTTGAGGGGAAAAAAGCAATAGAAAACTTGAAAACTGGGCTCCAAAGAACATGAGATAACCAACGTATAATAAACACCTGGATGGACAAAGATGCCATCTTGATATGTTCCCTTTCCTACAACTTCTTTGGATGTGTTGATGTGCATATACTTCATCATATTTCTAGTTTAATCTACACAACAAGGACAGAAATGAAAACAGCTTATGGATGTGCTTCAGTAGCTCCCACTCTACAACCTGTCTTTCTCCTTTTGAAGTAGTATGATTACCTTTCTCAGTGGCAGAAATATTTAAGGAAGAATCATAAGGAAAGCACTGTGGGATGGATTTACAGAGAGACCACCATTAAATAGCACTTGGCTGATTAATTACTTCAGACCAGCAGGAGAACTCAGCAACAGATCATAATGTTATTATCCACCATTATTCTTCACTGATCAAAGGCAAGTATTTCTTTCTCTCACTCTTCCACTGAAGTCCCATAATGAGATTTACCTGCAGTGAAAGATCCAGACCTGCATTCTTAAAACTAAGGGCTTCTACTGTAATATAATGCAAAGGAGGAATGAAGCCTGTTCCAGGTACCAGCTGGAATCAAGGCAACACCTGACATTGTCAATTCTCAACTTTGTCTTGCCAAAGCATTTACTTCTCTGCCGTGTCAATCTGACTTGGGGCAGTAAATCAGAAGCCAATGGGGGCTCATGTCTCCAGGCTATGTGAAGCAAACAGTAAATATATCTGTACAGTGTTAGAAGGGGCAATGTTTTCCCCTTTTCATCCCAGTCACACAGGAGGTGTACACTCCTGAAAACCTGTGCTGATATGTTGAGCTAGCGTGTTTTTTCAACCCAGCTGACAGCTAATATGAACCCACCTTGGGGAATGGTAGATGAAAGTTGTACTAAGCAAGAAAGTGCCATTGCAAACCTGTGGAAACATAGGAAACCAAGATGAGTTAGCTTGTGTTTGCTACAGCAAAAACCTTCATTCCTAATTCTTATTCATTACGTTCATTCCTGATTCTTATGGCAGAGTTAAGAAAGTACTCTTAAAATTAGGTGCAGTAGTGGGAGATGAAGAGTAAAAGATACTCATATTGTGGAGAAGTACTATCCAAATCAATCTTTCTTTCTTTCTTTCTTTCTTTCTTTCTTTCTTTCTTTCTTTCTTTCTTTCTTTCTTTCTTTCTTTCTTTCTTTCTCCTTGAAAGAAAAAGGAATAATTAGTCTTTCTTTGAACTTAAGCAATTAGTCTTGATTCTTGAAGGCTGAATGCCTAAATATCTGGATGACTATGAGATTAATAATAACAACAATAACAACACCATTGGCATATTCACCATCAGTCAATGGCAAAAGGCAGCTTTATTTGAAACAGCTTACATCCTACTATGATACCTCTAACAGCATCAAACATCAACATCTGCCTATCCAGATCCTTGGGACAGACTTGATAGTTGGATAAAAAAGCCAAATTCAGTCTGAACATCTGGTTGACTATGCAATGATCAATAATAATGATATTTGACAGATATCAATAACAAAGACAAAAAAAGTCTGGATATCAGACATGGCAGTACCTGGAGACACCACAAGAGAAAAGAAAGAACTGGTGAAAATTACAAAATACACAGATTTGCAAATAGAGGTGGCAAATTTAAGGTGAAGATAGTACAAATAATAATAGGTGCTTTGTGTGCAATCCCAAAACAATTGGAGCACCATTTGAACATCATCAGCATTGACAAAATCACCACCAGTCAATTGCAAAAGGCAGCTTTATTTGGAACAGCTTACTTCCTTTAACACCATCAAAAAAACAACACCTGCCTATCTCCGGTCCTTGACAAATCCAGTCTAAACATCTGACTGATTGTGCGGCAAACCAATAATACAAAACAGTAACTCTCTGTATGTCAGATAAACGTTATAACCACTTTGCTATTGGAATACCACTGACAATAGCTGCAGCAGAGATAACAAAGTTGCAGAATGGAAATCAATGTTGAGGAGAAGCCATTCCTTATCACTGCGGAATGGAAAACTGGATTTCACCTATCCAGATAGTGAGCTAATTCTTCCCATTTTGCATCTATTCCCCTCTTCCCTTTCCAGCCTTTCAATTCCTTTCTTACTATAGGAGAAGCAAGGGAGATATGTGTTAAATGCTTGTTAACTATTTAGATTACCTTGCTAGGCCCCAAACATGGGACAAATCTTTATTTCCTGTTTCAGCCTAACTGAAGGCCATCAACAGGCAGTAGTCACAACAGTGACAGCTCATATTTGTGTAAATTTGTTTTTAGATTGCTAACAAAGAATTAAGGGGAGACTGATATGCATTTCAAACTTATTTGATTTCATCAGTCAGCCATACCCGTCTGAGATTCGAACCTGGGCTGATTGCACATTAGGCAGTTGTTTTTACCTCTAGGCCACAAGCTCTATCTCACTTTGTTAGCTGAGAAGCAAGGGAGATATGTGTTAAATGCTTGTTAACTATTTACACAAATATGAGCGTCACTGTTGTGACTACTGCCTGTCGATGGCCTCCGGTTAGGCTGAAACAGGAAATAAAGATTTGTCCCATGTTTGGGGCCTAGCAAGGTAATCTAAATAGTTAGTTATCTAGACGCCAAAGGCGCACAGAACGCTGTTACCTTCCCACCGTAGTGGTCCCTATTTTTCTACTTGCATTTTTACGTGCTTTCGAACTGCTAGGTTGGCAGAAGCTGGGACGAGTAACAGGCGCTCACTCTGCTATGCGGCACTCGGGATTCGACCCGCCAAACTGCCGACCTTCCGATCGACAAGTTCAGCGTCCTAACCCACTGAGCCACCGCGTCCCATATATATATATATATATATATATATATATATATATATATATATATATATATATATGGATCTTTGGTTATTTGGGTTTTTCCCCGCGTAGAACTAAAGGTGTAGGGGTGACGTTTCGACGGAATCCCATCCGTCATCATCAGGCTGGAGGCTTCTGCTTCCTTCTTCTGGGAGAAGAATGTGGCTGTTTGTTCCTCTTTTTTAAACTGCCAGAGGGGGTGTGTTCTGTGGGTGGAGGTTGCTCTGATTGGGTGGGGGAGTAAGTGTGTTCTGATTGGGTGGGAGTGTGTTTTGAATGGTGGGTGTGTTCTGATTGGGTGGGGGTGTGTTTTGAGTGGATGGGCTGTTCTCAGCTGCCAGCCTTAGACCTGAGCTGGTGAGTTGTGCTGCTTTTGTTCGGCTTCGTGTTTGTGGTGGTGCCATGTTTTTATAGTGGGTGTCAGTTTGCTTATTGTGTGGTTTGGAGGGGTTTAAAGTGGCTGATGTTGCAGCTGTGGTTAGGTTTCTGTTTTGTGGTTGTGCCTCGTTATATATATGCAAATTCCCCAGTTACTCAAATTCCTTAAAAGACATTCATATGTTAATTAGTGATAATCACTCAACATATTGAGAAAAACTAAATATTTGGTAGGGATTGGCCTACTTCATACGTACTTGCATGCT
The DNA here is from genome assembly GCF_947247035.1 of Vipera ursinii. Lineage (NCBI taxonomy): Eukaryota > Metazoa > Chordata > Lepidosauria > Squamata > Viperidae > Vipera > Vipera ursinii. The sequence goes on from NC_139513.1 coordinate 67,394,980, forward strand.
GATTCTCTGTGTGGGGAATCTATTTTCAGCTTTCCAATATATCCCATTGTTACCGCTGGGTTGGTCAAGTGGAGATTCTCCTCACTGCATGATGGATTCAGGCTCTGTAGTGAAAGGATTAGGCTGCTGTTTGCAGCTGAGAAAGAAAGGAAGGAGGCTTCTCTTCCATTTCTTCTGTCACCTTCCTTGTAGATTGAAGTGCCATTACATCTCAGCAAATAGCGTCTAGTTATTTCCATTGGTCTCTCTGCCGGAAGGCCATCCAAGAGGCTAAATCACTGCTCAGACCAAATTGTTTTTATATACCCCAGTGATAGTGTGTAAGTGATGATTTTTAAAAGCCATATTGATCTATTTGGGCTTTATAGAAAAACATTAGGAAATATATGTCAGATTGGACTGGAATCGTTGAAGTGCTATCTACTCTGCCAAGGCGTTTTCAAGACGAGCCTGTGAAATATTTCACATCAAAAATTGCAGGCGGATATTTTTTAGTTGCTCTTTCCTCCTTATCAGACTGTTGTCTGACACTTGGCACTTTTCATATTAAGGAGTGTTGCATGCAGGAATATATCTATGCGACAAGAGTGCTTCTCCTTGATAATACTGAAGGGAGAAGAGAAATGTGGTGCCACAAAGATATTGAGCAGGTTGCTCAAGGAGATATTATTTAGGAGACAATATCTGCACCAAGGATGCCACGGATATTATTTAACCCAGTATTTTTCAACTTTGGCAATGTTCAGACCTGAGGACTTCAGTTCCCAGAATTCCCTGGTCAGCATATGATTTAACCCCTTTGTCTCAGGATCCTTACCTCCCAAGTATTCAATTCCCTTCAATTTCTGCAACACAGATTGCGGATGGCATCATTGCAGTCTCTTGCTAAGATTCTTCTCTTATTTCCCACCTGCCTGGCATACTATCTTCTCCTTTTGCATAATGGATCAGTTGTGAGTAATGGGAAATGGCAGGGCAGCCAAGCTGGCTGGCAGATCTTAATGAAGAATATGGAAATCTCATCAGTCCAATCAGGCCAGCAAATGAAACTGTTTTCCCCACCCCACCCCCTCAACTACCACTGATGTGAGCAGAAAACTAACAAGGCATTCAGTCCCAGTCTTGGACTGCTTCTGCCTTTTTTTACTGACAACCTGGCTGTAAATTTCATTTTGGGATGAGGGCAACCTTTGGCCCTTTTTCCTGAGTTTCCCCTGAGCAATTTTTGGCAATTAGTAGAGTCTGGAAGCTTTCTGGTGTGGCCTTTCAGGCAGCCGCTCCCCGAATAGCAGCTGAACATGCTTGCCATCTTCTTTGTGCCGATGTAATCTTTTGACACAGAAGATTGATGATGAGTAAGAGGGTACCAGCTATAGAGATGAATTGCTTAAGAGTAATCCCCAGCCAAGCACTATAGCAGGATTCCTGCTATGGCATTTCATGCCAGATACAAGACTCATTCATACCGTCTTTTTGCATATTATGCTGCTTCAAGTATGTTTATCACATTGATGAAGTTGGGCATCTTTTTATGTCCTTGATTTATTGTATCTGGGCATAGTGTTCATCTTCCCTGGAATATTATTTGAATGGGGTAATTTGGCTAATTGCTGTCTTCAGAACTTGGGCAATAGGGCCAGGGATGGAGAATAAAACATTTAGTAATAAAATCTGGGAAGAAAAATCTGAAAGTCAACAGAGTAAGCCTTTGAGTGAGAATGATTCTCTCTCTCTTTTTAAAACACAATATAGGTTTACATAGAAGATAGTAATGTAGGTCTAGCTTACTGTACATGGTGTAACTCTGGTCATCTCAATGCAATTTTCAATTTTACCCCTGGCAATTAGCTCAGGACAGAGATGTCAGCCCAAGAGACATTTGTGTAGGAAAGCAGACCAGCCCATTGAAGCACGGGCACGCCACCATCATTGACCTCTTGACTGGTTTAAACATTTATTAAGCTGTACTTTGTTTTATCCCACAGTGATGTCCATTTTTTGCTTTGCTACCTGTGACTTAGAAAGTAATTACTTTTAAGAAGAGGGGAAGCTGCTTACTTTGTTTTTGCCACAAGGAGTAGCTTAACCTTGGGTGTATCACAGCAGGATAACTGCAGTATACAGAATGATTGGGAAGGACAGAAGTTCTGAAATGCACAAAGAGAGCATGGAATTTCCATGCTGAAGCAACTGTTCTAATGTCTTACTAATGTCCAGGCATAATTCAAAAGACTGATAAAAATATATAAAATTTAAAAGCTTGGGACTGACATATGTGAAGTTTTGATCTTGCCCATGTGGCCTAACTATCTGCTGAATTAGTTTCAAAGTTCCTATTAGGTATCCTTCCATTTCAAAAATAAATTTAGTAAAGATTAGGAAAGTAATGCTTAACCTGAAATCTCTAAGGCCACATAAGTCTTCTAAAAGCCTAGGGTATGGAATATAGAATGTGTTTAAGAAAGGTCATTGTATTTTAAGTTATCATGTGCCAGAAGGGACACTTACTAAACAAATTTTGACTGTTTAATCTGAATTAACTCAAATATAAATTTGATTCTGGTTTGATATAGTTGGACTCTAGCCGTAATTGTACTGAGGTTTTAGTATGTGGTCCCCAGCATGTTGCTCAAAGGCCATCAGTTGTGCAAACCTTGAACAAATAATGGTCCTAACTGAGGCTTCAAAAAAGAAAATTTAGATAAACCATTGATAGGATCTGTATCTCTCTCACTGAAGCAGAGGAACCACAGATGCTTCCATGAAGCATTGTGTTACCTCAATATGTCACTTTACAAAGCCAGAAGATGCTAGAGAAGGCAAGTGACCTTTCCTCCCACTGAACTTGCCAAAACATTGGTTGAACTGTGCCAGAGAAAACAAGCTGCTCATCCTCCAACAACAAAGCATTGAGTGAATGAGGCCAGAGAAGCTGAACTGTGCTAATCATCAGTCTAGTTTGCAAAACAAAGCAAGGGGCCCTTCAGTTTCACAAGGTTTGTCAAAGTGCTTCGCTTGAATCATCATCAAGCTAAAGCAGCCTTTCAAGCATTTGCATCGATCTGTTGTATAGTTGCTTGGCCCTGCCCTCAAAGGAGAAACATCCAATGACAATCAGGAATGCCAGCCAGAGCAGTAAATCCCATTGGTCCCTTTCATTACAGCATTTGGGTGGGTCATTAGAGATGATCCAAATGTCTGCTGGAACAAAATACACAGAAAGCAAAATATCAAATTAATTAGCATTATATACAGAAGGATAGAATCAAGATCACGTGAAGTATTAATACCACTTTACAATGCCTTGGTAAGTCCACACTTGGAATACTGCATCTAGTTTTGGTCACCACGGTGTAAAAAAGATGTTGAGACTCTAGAAAGAGTACAGAGAAGAGCAACAAAGATGATTAGGGGACTGGAGGCTAAAACATATAAGGAATGGTTGCTGGAATTGGGTATGTGTAGTTTAATGAAGAGAAGGATGGGGGGGGACATAATAGCAGTGCTCCAATATATCTGAGGGGCTGCCACAAAGAAGAGGGAGTCAAGGTATTCTCCAAAGCACCTGAAGGCAGGACAAGAAGCAATGGATGGAAACTAGTCAAAGAGAGAAGCAACCTAGAACTAAGGAGAAACTTCCTGACAGTTAGAACAATTAATCAGTGGAACAACCTGCCTCCAGAAGTGGTGAATGCTCCAACACTGGAAGTTTTTAAGAAGAGACTGGACAGCCATTGTTCTGAAAGGTATAGGGTTTCCTGCCTGAGCAGGGGGTTGGACTAGATGACCTCCAAGGTCCCTTCCAATATTATTATTATTATGCACTGGATACAGTTTATATATTTTCAGCATAAGGTGTGGGTTTCAACTTCGTTAACAAGAAGTTTTAGATGTACATTGCAGTTGTTCCAAAGTTGATTTGAGTAGCTCTGTAACAATGGAATATTACATTTGCTAAGAAAAAACATTATCAAAACACTATTAGAAGCTGCTGCAGTTGGGATGTTTAATATATTTGAGGAATATGGAATAGCTGAACACTGTCAAATGAGTTGTAAATGCTATGTTTTCTATATAAATTTATTTTAACTATACAGTTGAACTATACATTTGGGGAAAACTATTCTCAACTATTGGGTTTCTTTGCTTCTTGATTATAACAAGGAGCTCACAGAGTGCAATATAGGGAGGGAAAGCTGGAATCATTATGAGTTTCTCAACTTTAAATAAAATCTCAAGAATTGAAAAAATTATTATTATTATTATTATTATTATTATTATTATTATTATTATTATTATTATTATTATTATTATTATTTGAATTAAATAATCATGACCTGCACAGCAAAGGGGTTGCTCACATGTAGGGATTAAAAAGGTAAAGGTAAAGGTTCCCCCGCACATGCGTGCTAGTCGTTTCCGACTCTAGGGGCCGGTGCTCATCTCCGTTTCAAAGCCAAGTCCGATGACGTCTCCATGGTCATGTGGCCGGCATGACTAGACACCAAAGGCGCACGGAACGCTGTTACCTTCCCACTGCAGTGGTCCCTATTTTTCTACTTGCATTTTTACTTGCTTTTGAACTGCTAGGTTGGCAGAAGCTGGGACGAGTAACAGGTGCTCACTCTGTTACGCAGCACTCGGGATTCGACCCGCCAAACTGCCGACCTTCAGATCGACAAGCTCAGCGTCCTAACCCACTGAGCCACCGCGTCCCTTATGTAGGGATTAGTTTTCTGTATTTTGAGTAAATGAAGGATGAATCGAGTGACCAGGACCTGAGTATGGAGACTGTTGGGGTTTTTTTAAGCAGATGCTTTATTACCCAGCCAAATGATGCTAGTATCTGCTCCCATTTTAGCACAGGAGAAGCAGATAACTGGGACTGCATCTTAATTGCCTTCCAATGTTCTGGCATCTTCTTTCAAGTATACACTTCAGAAGAGCATAATCTAGACCAGAGATCCACTGCATAATATATGTGTGGGTCATGTGAATAAGATTCTTGAGAATTCTGTTTGTTTTTGTAAAAGCAAGTAAGAGTTTGACTTTCCCCTTTTTATTTTTGATTGGCTGTTTATAATAAACTTCACATAGGGCACAGTAAGTACAGTATATGGCAGAAAATAAATTCTGTTTTTTATCTATGTTCTTCAAATTGAAGAATCATATTTTTTGAATTTATTTTAAAGCGCTTCCATTACTTTAAGCTCTCTCTCCTTCCTTCCTTCCTTCCTTCCTTCCTTCCTTCCTTCCTTCCTTCCTTCCTTCCTTCCTTCCTTCCCAGTGATATCTCTCTGAAAAGCACTGTGGTCTCAACCCAAATCTTGTTAAACACCTTGTTTTTTCCTCCATTCTTGAACAAAAAATATGAGTTCATTGACATCCATGTTATCTAAATACATTTCATAATAATTGCTTCAGGCTTGGAGAGTTCCCATTTTGCATGTCTTTTCAGAGTGATTCTTGCTGCAATCAACCAATTTCCTATTATGAGTTAATCCAGTGAGTGATCATAACAAAGATCCAACAGGAGTGCTAAAAAGGCTAAATATAAACAGTGAGTGATTTTTTAATATATTTTTTTCAACCAAATATGAAAACAATCTGTTCTGGCAGAGAAATTCCAGTACTTACCAGTCAAGATATGATCATATATCTTCTGTAGTGTGTAATAATACTTAGAATTTTGCAGATAGATTATCCTGGGTCCTGTTTATGTTCAAATATTCCATCTCTCTATTTTGATCACACACTTTCTCCTTTAAGTCTTTCAGGATAGCCAGCCACAAACGTGGAAGGAAGCACAGTGGGAAGGCCCATTTTGCATGGAAAGTTTTCCATTCAATATTCCTTATCTTTAGCTAGCAGAATTAAATAGCAGCAGGTAATGTGAACCTGAACCCCCAGAATGTTGCTGCCAGTCAAAGTAGGCATTATTAGGCTAGAAAGACAAAAGGTCTTCTCAGTGTTGCTGTAATGTGGATCCTATTAACCTGCTCAGTGACAAAAGTAAAAGAAGATGGATTCATAAAGTTTATGGCCTTCATTGTGGGGATCAGAGTATGGGAAATAAACAAGATGGGCCTGCGCTCATAGTGCAGAAAATATACTAGTTGATCAATGTATATTTCAATGAATCTCCAAAGCTGGCACAATCTCTAAATGTTAAGAGTTAATTGTGATATCTTTCTGCATATTTGAATGCAGAATCACTATTATGGGCAAATGTTTACAGATTGAAAATTATTAAACAGTGTATTTGGCAAGGCCAAGAATTTGGATATCCTTTTAGTCACTCCCTGTAATACCTCTTTTAGCAGAAATAACAGTTTCCACATATTTCCCATTGCCAATTGCTGTTCTTTTTTTTCCATCCTTCCTTGCAGAACTGTTATTTCAGTAAGTGTTTGAAGTGTGCAGAAGAAACTTGTAAAATACTAACTGAAATGATCTCCAGACTTTGCATCTGCCATGTACATTTCTCTTATTTTAAATCCATAAAAACTGCACATACAAATTTGCAGAAATATGTCATGTTTAACTTTGACCATTTGGTCATCCCAAAGGTGCTTTTCAAAAGGCAACTGGAATTTCTTTGTTTTTCTTTGAAGACATTTCACTTCTTATCCAAGAAGCTTCTTGGATGAGAAGTGAATCATCTTCAAGGAAAAACAAAGAAATTCCAATTGCCTTTTGAAAAGCATCTTTGGGACAATGATGACCTGTATGACTAAAAATCTCCATAGACATGTAGAGATTTGGTCATTTTTTGCTCATTTAGGGATTTGGTGAAACTTATCATTTGACAATTTTAAGAGGTTCCTTAAATTTTACCTAAAACTGATGGGATGATTCAAATGTTTAGAGTAGAGATGTTGAGGAGCAGAACTTAACAAAACAACAGAAAGGGAAGAATTGCACTTCATGTACACCATATGTTACAGATATGTACACCTGCTCATAAATCCAAGTAAATAAATTTGGTGATACTGTAGGAAATATGTGGAAGATTTTTTTTTCCAAAAGCAAATTGCAGTTCCTTTAGTGAGAAAATAATGGATTTTAAGGTAAACTCTGCCAAGCATATTTTTCTAGGATATTTCTAGATACATTGCTGACAACCTTTTCTTAAGGAAGATGAAAAGAAAGAATGGGAACTCCACATGGAAGGAGGTAGAAGAGGATCTGGTATCCTTGACTTGATAGTAATCCATTGCATCCAAAGTGGAGAAAGCAGGAACCTTGGGGAGCACATGATGCTAGAATTCCTGATTCTAAGATAAATTTAAGTTGAGCATGTTCAAACATGTATCTTATGTTTCAGGAGAGCATGTGTTTAAATTCAGATTGATAAGATGAATTCCATGGCAAAAGATGCTAATGGGAAAAGGATGGTCAATAAATAGTATCTTTAAGATGAGAAATTCCAAGCCCAAACATTGCAGTAAAATTCATCCACACTTGGATTATTGGGAAGGGTTAATAAAACATAGGGATTTTTAATTGTCTTTTTTTCCAGAATTTTACATTAGGCTTGGTGGTGCAAAAAGCAGAAAACAATTAAGCCAGATGTTGTAGACATGTTGAATGATTCAGACTTAGCTCATTTCCTCACTGGTGACTGCCAATGTGTTTTCCCACCATCCAGCTCTTGTTATAATGAGGACAGCTTTAAATTGCCTCTGGTGATAGCCAGCTGATACTAGAAGACATCTGTAAATCACTGGCATGGAAGTGGCCTCAGTCTACAAATGGAAACAGCAAGCATAACATATTAGTCCATAGTAATATTTGTAAATATCATATGATACATGTTACTCTGGGACCAAAAGCTAGACTTGAGTCCCTCTCCCTAATACTTTTTAAAATTATACCGGATTTCTAGAAATTAGACCTGTCTGTTTTCTTAAGAAAAATCCCAGGGACTTAGCCTAGAAGAGACCAACATGAAGAGAAACATAAACAGTCTTTCTATCAGGAAAGGAGAAAAATAATTTTAGGAGAAGCAAGGCAACAACATAAAAAACAAAAGTCAATTGCAGCCAGATTAAGTTGCATTATTTAATGGTAGAAAAACTGAACTTTTTAAATACCAATTTAATAATAAATAAATTAGATGATTATTGCTAACTGGAGCAGCTAGATACATTATTTTCCAAGTAACATTGTAAACAATAATAACTTGTCTGAGAGAATGGGACAACTAATATTCAGAAGGAAGCTGGCTCCTCTTCGTGACAGTTACACTTGTAAACTTTACATCACCTTTTGCTTTCTAGATATTGCAATCACCTATAAAGGAGTAGTTTGGATGCTTCTGCTCTTGGTCAATTCCAAATTATTGGAGCATATTTCTGCTACAAGTATGGAATTTTTAAAGTTTTGGGTTCATGAGAGCCATAGACTAGATTTATTAGAAGCATACCAGCAATAGAATAAACAAATTTGCACGAATCAAATGTATGCTTCCACATCTCCTCCCTTTTCTATAGGATTCAGTGACAATTCTTAGAAGCAATGACCAACATTCTTGTGTGAAATCTGGTTACTTCCCTAAACATGTTTTGTTTTATCGACAAAGTTAAATGAAATTGGAACTGATCTAAAGGAAATGATGAAAGTTGAAGGATGGGGGGGTGGGGGGTGGGGGAGAGCAAAGAAAGCTTCAGAAAAGGTTTAGAACTTTTTGTTATCATGAACTGCTGGTTCTGGTACTAAAGGAATCAACAGACATAAATTTCCAAAGTGTGGAATTTATCAGGAGCAGCTATAAAACTGCTTTGATAAATGAGGAGATAGATGATGAGTCATACCCTGCTTAAAAGACAAGCCAACTTGATGTTGCCAACTTAAAGAGAAGCTGGTGCATTAGAAAACATAATAGGAAAACAAACGTGAATCAGTAAAATGCCCCAAATCAAAAGAAATTCAGCTTGCTTGTATACAAGGTGAGGCATTTATTTTTAAAAATCCCCACAGAGTTGAGGCACAGAAATTACAGCTTGAAAATGCAAAGCATGCCATTTGTTGGAAATATGATGTTGTTTATGTGTCTGGGTTTTTCATTTGTTTGATGTGTTTGCTACATTTTTATCTGCTTGTCGTCAGGCTGAAGAGCAAATCAAGGAATTGATGAGGCTGTTTTGCTGCAGTACGGCAATTAACTTCATTAATAATGATAATGATCTTACATTTATAGACAGAAAGATTTATAAATCATTCCTGCCATTGCTGAAATGTAGAAACCTTAACGGTCTGGGGGTGGGGGACTGGGGGGGCAGAGTTATGCATTTAAAAGCCATATGCAATCTTAAACAACGTTTCAGTACAAAATATAAAAATGCTTATAGAATCCAGCTGAAAGTATAATCTAGTTTGTCTCCGGTAATTTGTATGTTTTCAACAAAAATATTCTACTAATTGGAAAGAAGAATGAGTTAAACCACACTCAAGTAAGCCCCATGTTAAAGTCTCTGCAGCATTTGCTATTGAGTCTTGCACAAATTGAAAATATACAATATGAAATCAGTACTGTCCCAATGATGTATCCAATCCATTCCCATTAAATTGCAGCCGCTCTATGTCGGTGTTGGGAATCATGTGCTTTTCAAACTACAGAATGCATCTCAAACCCTTATGAATAAACAAGAGCATAATCATTATCTCATAAATCATATGCAGCTCAGTATTTATTCATGTTTTTTGCAGTGCTTTTCCCTGTTCAGCCTTCCACATATTTTTATGTCTTCCAAGGTACCTGCAGTTTTTCTAACATTTGTTATTAATCTGAAATGTTTGCTGCTTCTTTGGAAGCTGCTACTTTATAATCAGGCTTTTAAAATACCTTAAAAGTTTCTGTTTGGAATGGGAAAAACTATTTTTTTCATTTCTGCTCCATAAACTTTAAAATATGGCCTAGAGAATAATAGAAGAAAACTTATCAGCTGTTTTATAATATTTACATTACTAATAATGTTAACACCACTTTATAATGCTTTGGTAAGGCCACACCTGGAATACTGCATCCAGTTTTGGTCACCATGTTGTAAAAAAGATGTTGAGACTCTAGAAAGAGTACAGAGAACAGCAACAAAGATGATTAGGGGACTGTAGGCTAAAACATATAAAGAACAGTTGCTGGAACTGGGTATGTCTAGTTTAATGAAAAGAAGAACTAGGGGTGACATGATAGCAGTATTCTAATATCTCAGTGGCTGCCACAAAGAAGAGGGAGTCAAGCTATTCTCCAAAGCACTTGAAGACAGGACAAGAAGCAACCGATGCAAACTAACCAAAGAGAGAAGCAACCTAGAACTAAGAAGAAGTTTTCTGACAGTTAGAACAATTAACCAGTGGAACAACCTGCCTCCAGAAGTGGTGAATGCTCCAACACTGGAAGTTTTTAGGAAGAGACTGCACAGCCGTTTGTCTGAAATGGTATAGGGTTTCCTGCCTGAGTAGGAGGTTGGACTAGAACAGGGGTGTCAAACTGCTGTCCCACGGGCCGGAGCGTCACGGAGAAACCGCACCCATCCCATTGCCAGCAAAGGGAAAAAGTTCTGATACGTCGCGTGACATCACGTGATGTCGCGAGTTTGACATGTCTGGACTAGAAGACCTCCAAGGTGCCTTCCAACTTTTATTATTATTATTATTATTATTATTATTATTATTATTATTATTATTATTATTATTATTATTATTATTATTATTATTATTATTGGTTGTCACACAGCCAGCCAGATGTTCAGACTGGATTTGGCATTTTTGTCTATCTATTGAGTCCTTACCAAGGACCTGTGATAGGCAGATGTGGGGGTTTGATGGTATTATTGTCGCAGAATGGAAGCAGTTCCTAGTAAGGCCACCTTTTGTAATTGACTAATGGCGAATTTGTCAATGCCAATGGTGTTCAAGTGGTGCTCAACTTATTTTGGGATTGCACCCAAGGCGCCTAATATATTGGTACTAGCCTTCCTAGCCTTTGCCACAGTCTTTCTATTTCTATTTGTAGGTCTTTGTATTTTGTTGTCTTCTCCGGTTCTTTCTCGTCTATTCTGCTGTCTCCAGGCACTGCCACGTCCACTATCCAGACTTTTTTGTCTTTCTTATCGACAATTGTTAAGTCCAGGGTGTTATGTTGCAAGTGCTTGTCTGTTTGAATTCTGAAGTCCCAGAGCAGTTTAACTTTATCATTTTCTATGACTTTCTCTATTTTATGATCCCACCAGTTCTTGCTGACAGGCAAATGATATTTCTTGTAGATCTTCCAATGCACCATTGTTGCTACTTTGTCATGCCGCTGCTTGTAGTCAGTCTGTGGGATCTTCTTGCAGCAGCTTACCAGGTGGTCCACTGTTTCTTCAGCTTCTTTGCATAGGCGGCACTTACTATCTGTTGCTGCCTTCTCGATTTTGACTTTGTATGCATTTGTCCTTAAAGCTTGGTCTTGTGCAGCCAGAATTAGGCACTCGGTCTCTTTTTTCAACTTTCCTGCTCTTAGCCATTGCCAGGTCTTGTTATTATCTGCTTTCCCAGCTATTTTTTTAAGTACTGGCCATGAGGTGCTTTGTCTTCCCATGCCTCTATTCTGTTCTTCATTGGTCTTTCTTGTAGGCCAGTTTGGTCTCTCCAGTAGTCAGTAAGCCTTCCTGATATACTAATTTCAGTGCCTCTTCATCATTGTCCTTCAGATATTCTTCCAAAGCCATTTTTTTCTTCTTTGACCATCTGATGTACTTGCAGCATTCCAAGTCCACCTATTTGCCTTGGTAGATAGAGTCTGTCAATGTCACTGTGTGGATGAAGGGCATGATTCATTTTCACTATTTTTCTGGTCTTCCTATCCATTGCTTTTAGTTCTGCTTCATTGCAGTTTCTCCATTGATGGATTGGTAGAAACGTGTCTACCAAACGTTGAATTGAAATTGGAGGTTCTGCCTATAATTTACAATTCAAGCTTCATATCTACTGATTTTCCTGGCTATAGCTGTTATTTGCTGCTTTATTATTTCCAGTGCTTCCTTGATCTTCCTTGTTTCTAAGTGGTATTTCTTGATTAGATATTATTTGGTCTTCTTGTTCTTCAGCTTCTTTTCTTTCATCTGTTCTAGCTTGCTTGCATGCGATCTTAACTTGCTGATCTTATTTTCTAGTCTAATCTTCCATTTTTGTGGTGCACTGTTTGTTTGTTTTTCTTCTTTGTTGATTTTGCATCCCAGGTATTCAGTTATAACTGCAGCTGTGCTGTACATTAGTTGGTTTCTTTCTTGCAGTGAATTGGTGCTTATACTTGATATTGCAGTATTTGCATCTGTTAATGCTTGTGCTAGCTGTTTCTTTGGAACCAGCTTCAATGCAGGCAGCCTTATTCTGTTGTTTTTGTGCTGTTCTAGATGCTCAGTTATTCTTTGTTTCAATTCTTTTATTTCTTTAGTTAGAGGGCTTTGTTCTTCCTGAGGAAGAGGTGCCTGGTTTCCAAATGAGAACAGTTGTATATCTCTGCTGGACTCCTTCACTGCCAACTCCCCCTGGCTTGTCTCTACATTCTGAATTACTTTTGGCAAGCCTTTGATTTCTTTGCCCTGGGTAAACCTTTGCAGTTCGTCCAATTATTTTTCTGTGAATAGTTTATTTCATATACTTTATAAATCGGCGTTGATCTGCTAGTCCTTGTTCTGTTATTTCTGATTCTGGATGTTGTTCTTTCCAGAACTGGTGTATTCATTTTAGATATCCTTGTTGGACTTGATCTGTAATAACAGATCATTATTTCTTTGTTTTCAATCACTGTGTATTTGAGATGGGTAAACACCTTTTCTTCCAGTAGTTTTGCAACTGCTGGCCCTGTTTGCTCAGCCAACAGTCCTGAGTCCTATAACCCATTTTTCACCAGATATCCAGGAACTCCAACATCTGGCACAGACCTTGTTAACCCGGGTGACATCCAAGCTGGTATGGCATTCTGAAATTTACGTCTCACCATATTTTTTATGGGAGAGACACTCTTTGTCTGACTCCTGTGATGAGACCTGTCCAGTATGGTTGAACCTCTGGCATAGCTCTCATCTTCCTCAGAGTACACAAGCCCCACAACCACATCAAGGTAGTGCCTCACTGGGGATATATTATTATTATTATTATTATTATTATTATTATTATTATTAGTATTATTATTATTATTATTATTATTAGTATTATTATTAGTAGTAGTAGTAGTAGTAGTAGTAGTAGTAGTAGTAGTATTGCATTTCTGATTCTTGGTTATTATTATTTTATAAATGTGCAATCCTTTTCCGAATTGGCCAATTAACTAAAGTTTGGTTACAGTGTTAATTGCAAAAACAGTAAATTATCTCTCAAGTGCACATTTTTCTTGCTGGTTCATATTTGATAGATAAAATAGGTGTATTAACCATTTTTGCCTCCTAAATGAATACCTGCCACATTTTTAATGAGTGGTAGCTTGCTCTAAACTTGCACTAGATCTCTCAGTAAACAGAGTAGAGGGTCACGAACCAAACAGCATAGCAGTGCCTTTATATATCTTCTTATGAATGTATTGCTATTCATGGTGATGGCACTATCACATTTTTGAAAGCATTTAACTAGACATATGATGTATCTAGCAGCTTCTTCCTCACTTGTCACATTCACTATATATTCAGACCATTTGGTTGATGATGTTGCTCATCTACTTCCCTTGTTAGTGAGTTATTTAAGTCAGGTTGCAGATAGGCCACATTTTGAAAATATGGTTGTCAACCTTCAATATTGCCTTGCATAAGCCAGCACATGTTTATCATCCAAATCAACCTTTTATGACAGAATGACAACTGTAGCTGACCACAAAAATGCAGTAGCTATATATATGTGGTTCTCCCAAAGAAACTGACAAAAAGGAGGGTTGTACTATACCAGGGGTAGGCAACCTCGGCTCTTTCATGGCTCATGGACTTCAACTCCCAGAATTCCTGAGCCAGCATAGCTGGCTCAGGAATTCTGGGAGTTGAAGTCCATGAGTCATAAAAGAGCCGAGGTTGCCTACCCCTGTACTATACAGTACTACCATTAGCTGGGTAAGAACTGGTTGAACAATTGCACCCAATGACTGTTTATCAAGCTGGAAGAATATGTCAAGTGGTATATCTCAGATTTATTGTGGAATTGGACAAAGGAATAAAAAATATTATCAAATTTCCAGATGATATAAAGAATGGAGAGATAGTAAATAGTTTATTTTTTATAATTTTTATTAAAGTTTAAAAATAGAAAGATAAAAACTAATGCAAACTAAGAAAAATATGAAAATAAAAAATAAAAAGTGCACAACATACATTTTAATCTTAATCAAATAAACACACTTTGTGTTTCCTCCATTAAGTGTTAAGAATCTTCATCTTTAATCCTTCAAACAGTATCTTATAAACTAAAATTTCTTATAATTTTCTCTTTGTTTTCTCTCAGAAGTAAGTTTTACAACTCTCTTTTGTACATCAAAGATAATGAAGCTATCTAAGTCATTCTTCTGATACATTATTTGTATGATCCCTTTAATTATTAAGTCATCAGTCAGTTTCATTTATAAATCCAGTATAACACTGTTTTCCATATCATTCTTGCAGCCTAATATTTTAAAATCCATTTTCAGATTCACAGTCAAATCAGCCTCAGAAGTTTCTGAATGCATTGTTCCCAAATATCTTTGAATTCTTCCACAGCCAAATAACATTGTTCCATTTTGTATTGATGAGATTCCTCTTCTTTATTTATACACTTTAGTTCTTTCTGGTTCCCTCTAGTCAACCTTCAAAATCCCCGTTTTATTTAATTTTATTCTAAACAACACTTTCCCACTGAAAAGTTTCTTACAGTTAGTTTCAAAATCAATTCATAGGAAGTGTTCTCATAATTAATTTCAAAATCTTATTTCAGTTACATCTGACCCCTTAATCTGTTTATAACTTTTCAAAATCAATGTTCTAGTCACCTATTAGGCCTGGAAATTTGAGAGTTCTGCGTAGTATCTTAACTTCTTCTAGCACTGTACTCTCCTGGACAGAGAGCTCTAATTTTGTTCTGGGATCTGTTGGAGCCACTTTTTCAGTTTAAGAGTCACAGCCCCAACTATTCCTACTATCACTGGGAGCACTTTGACCTTTAATTTCCACATCCTCTATAGTTCCTCTTTCAGGCCTTGGTACTTCTCCTGCTTTTCATATTCCTTCTTTCTGATGTTGCTGTCACTTGGCACTGTTACATCTATCATGATCGCTGTCTTCAGATCTTTGTCTACTACGACCAAGTCTGGCTGATTGGCCAGTCCCTCCCTGTCTGTCTATATCTGGAAGTCCCATGGGATCTTAACTCTCTTATTATCCACAACTTTCTATGGAATCCCTCATTTGATCTTGGGAAGGTCTAGCAGATGTTCCTGTACACAATACCAGCTATTTGGCTGTGCTATTCAGTGCATGCTGTTTCTACCTGCATCTTACATTCTATGTGTTGGTCTCTGAAACATCTCTGCATAGTCTGCACCTTGGGACCTGTCTAGTGTGATCCCTGATTCTGTGGATCTGGTACTTAGTGCCTGTTTCCGCACTGCTATGATCAGTGCTGTCTGTTTGTCTGGGCTTTCCAGCCACTGGTAGGATTTCCCAATGTCTGCCACCTTAGCTGTCTTGATCATACATCCCTTGCAGGGTCATGTCTTGCAATGACACTTCCTCTGCTTGATTTTCTACCCATGTCTGCTGTTGCCTAAGGCATTCTGTCAACAGCTTATCTTTGGGCATCATCTTATGGATGTACTCCTCAATGCTCTGGTATTATCCAGGACAATCACTTGGATACTCACCAGACTCCACTCACCCTCTTTCCATCTACATACATTGTGAGAAGCTTCCAAGTCTTTATATCAGCAACTTCCATGTCCTGCTATGGCCAGTTCATTATACTGACAGAGTATCTGATGATCAGCAGGGCATACAGGTTGATGGCATGGATCTTGTTCTTCCCATTGAGCTGGTTCTTATCCTATGGTGGTATATTGATGTTGCTGTCTTCCTTGCCTCCTCATCATAGTTCCCATATGACTATGGGATACCAAGGTTCTTGTAATCGATCTGTATGTTTGCCATGTGGCTTGCTACTACCGTAGTTTGACCCCATCAGTCTTAACTACCCTCTCTCTCTTGACTATCTTCCAGTTACACTTCTTGAGTCTGAATAGCATTTCAAAGTTTTCACTGTAAAGGTCCAGGGAAGAAAACCCGGCTATCCTTCCTTTTCTTAATTTGCTCCTTATTTATCTCTGTCCTCTCTGCCTTGGTTTTGACTGCCTTTCTGTACTTAGCCAGTCTTTCTAGATGCCCCCAGTTGCCTCCAGCTGTTTCTGGTGAGCGGGCTTAGTAGCCGGGTTTTCTTCCCTGGGCCTTGCCACCAACTGCCTCCATCCATCACTTTGTCATTCAATCTCTAGCCATTGCTCTGTCTCCATCATTCAGCCTGGTTCTCTCGAGCTGCCAGTCAGGTCCTCTGCTGCTCTGTTGCCTCTGCCGTGCTACCTCGCTGCCACCTGTAGGCCTCCCGGTCCGTCCCTGCCACCACCTGCCGCCTCTGCACTGCTCCCAGCCACCTCATTGGTCAGTAGCTCTGCACTGCCACCGCCCACCACCTCTGCACTGCTCCCAGCTGCCTCACCAATCCATAGCTTTGCATTGCCGCTGGCTGCCTCTTCTCCACCACTTGAACTGCTGGTACCCTGCTTTGCCCAGTTTGCTGCTCTGGTCACCACTTTGTTGGGCTGGATTGGGTCGCTGGGCTGCCAGGCCTTTCAGGTAGGCCTTCATAGGCCTAGAGGTCCTCCAACGTCCCCTTTGCACCATTCCCATTTAGAAGAATCTTGTTAAGCTGTAAGAATTTCAAGATGGGCAGATGAGAAGTCTTTCACTGAGCACAATTCAAATGCTCTCTCTTTCACAAATTCACTAGATGACTAGTGAGTCATCAAATTTTATCTACATTAGACGAGAACTTTCATGAATATCAGTGCATATGTAATTATAGTATCACTTTCCTTGGAAAGAAAGCACTTAGGACTGAAAAGTAGAGGAGGGAAATAGAGGGAAAGCTACACTGGACCTAATTCTTACTAATAGGGAAGAAATGATAGAGGGAGTTGAAGTTCCCAGAACTTTGAGTGAGAGTGACCACATCATATTGGAATTCAGTATAATGCAAACACAAGCAATAGAACATAATCCAACTAGTGTCTTAAGCTTTGAAAGTTCTGATTTTAACAAACTCAGAGAGACTCTAGGAAAGATTCCATGGATGAAAACCCTAAAGGGGATCTTGACTGACTTGAACATTGAGTACTATCTAACAAAATGAAATTCAATGGTGGAAAAAGTAAGGTTCTACATTTAGACAAGAAAAACCAAATGCACAGGTACAGTATACAGGTACAGTGGTACCTTGCTCAATAGTAGTAACTGTGAGAGGGATCTCAGAGTCCTAATGGACAATCACTTCAATATGAGCCAGCTGTGTGCTGCAGCTGCCAAAAAAGCCAACACAGTGCTAGGCTGCATTAACAGAGGTATAGAATCAAGATCACGTGAAGTATTAATACCACTTTACAATGCCTTGGTAAGGCCACACTTGGAGTACTGCATCCAGTTTTGGTCACCACAATGTAAAAAAGATGTTGAGATTCTAGAAATAGTACAGAGAAGAGCAACAAAGATGATTAGGGGACTGGAGGCTAAAACATATAAGGAACGGCTGCTGGAATTGGGTATGTCTAGTTTAATGAAGAGAAGGACAAGGGGGGACATGATGGCAGTGTTCCAATATCTCAGGGGCTGCCACAAAGAAGAGGGAGTCAAGCTATTCTCCAAAGCACCTGAAAGCAGGACAAGAAGCAACAGATGGAAATTAATGAAGGAGAGAAGCAACCTAGAACTAAGGAGAAATTTCCTGACAGTTAGAACAAGTAATCAGTGGAACAACCTGCCTCCAGAAACTGTGAATGCTCCAACAGTTTTGAAGAAGAGATTGGACAACCATTTGTCTGAAATGGTATAGGGCAGGGGTCTTCAAACTCGGCCCTTTTATGACTCATGGACTTCAACTCCCAGAATTCCTCAGCCAGGTACGCTGGCTGAGGAATTCTGGGAGTTGAAGTCCATGAGTCATAAAAGGGCCGAGTTTGAAGACCCCTGGTATAGGGTTTCCTGCCTAAGCAGGGGGATGGACGAGAAGACCTCCAAGGTCCCTTCCAACTCTGTTATTCTATATTCTATATTCCTAACAGTGAGAACAACTAACCAGTGGAACAGCTTGCCTTCAGAAGTTGTGGTTGCTTCATCACTGGAGGTTTTTAAGAATAGACTGGACAGCCACTTGTCTGAAATGGTACAGGGTCTCCTGCTTCAGCAGGGTGTTGGACTAGAAGACCTCTATGTCCCTTCTAACTCTATTCTGACTTTGACTATAAATGCCCATTATGATAAAATATATAGGCTTACGTCATCTTGCTTAGAGACATCACTAGAAAATTCACAGTGAGAAACAGTGGGAGAAAATTTGACACTGAATTTTGTGCCAGCTCTTTGTTGCTCATATCTTGGGATTTTTATATAAGCAGAAGCAGTCCATCTCAGAAACTTTACATTTGGGTGTGAGTATGTGGATTGTTAAAATATCCATCTTTGCTTCCTTTACCCATCCCTTTGGTCTGTTCCTCGTTTTCTTCACAATATAATTCTTCTTGTGGGTTCAAGAGAAGCAAAATGAAAGGAAATAATAAAACTTGGATTTTCATAACTATCTCTCTTCTATGAGAGATATTACACAGAGCGAAAATAAGCTCTCTCCCTGTCACCCTGCCTGCCAAGCCAGTTGTGCACTTCTCCCCATTCCATTTCCCCAAATCAGGAAAAAAAATGAGTTTATCTGTGTGCAAAGAAGAAACGTAAATGCCCATTCTCAACACTGGAGAAATGAAAAATGAGACTGGGCAGATCCAGCTTTTCTGTATACTCTAAAGACATTATTGCAAACACTCACTTTAACAATGTTTGCAGGGAATACAGAGACAGAGAAGCTGTACATCTCTTAAGACTAAACAAAATACCTGAAGATTTTTCTGGGAAATCTGTTTCTTTTAATTTTACATAGTAAGAAAGATGGTATGTATGTATGTATTTATGTATGTATGTTTTAATTATTTGCTGGCTTCAGTTCCCGATTTCTAACTTTTCTTCCACTATGAAAAGTACTTCTATTTTTCCACATTATTGGGAAATTCTTTTGAAATATGCACTGTATATTTTTAAGCTTCCTTTGTTGTTTTGAAGTGAGAGAACATGCTGGTACTTTAAAATGAAAATTGCCTGCCTACTTGCCTGCCTGACAATGTGTAGGTATTCTGTAACATACCTCCCTCTTCTGCCACTTCCCTGGATGCCCACATGTTTGTTCTAAAAGTGAAATCAAACCATAGGTATCTCTCCTGATAGCTTTGCTGGCTGAAGCACAAGAAGCCAGGGACTCTACCAAAACCTCTGAAGAGGCAACTATGTAACAAAAGACAGGATAGTCACAAAGATGCCTTGATTACATTTATGTGATTAAGTGAATGAAATGTTTATAGGATAGGAAGAGTGTTTCTGTGTTTCTGTGTTTCTGTGTGTGTTGTGAACAAGGGTTCTACATTATTTTGCATTTCAGAAACATAGGCAGGTTAACAAATGCCACAATTTCTGTCTGGAACTCTTTAAAGCAGCCACGTCTTTTCCTGGGATTTTGTGGCTGTCTTTTTTTTTATTACATTTATATCCTGCCCTTCTCTGAAGACTCAGGGCGGCTTACAAGCTTAGCAGTAGCCTTCATTCTATGTATATGCCTGCTTGTTAGGGCTTTCACACACACCCCAAGCGGCATTATTACAAAGTCAGCTTAATTGCCCCCAACAATCTGGGTCCTCATTTTACCTACCTCGGAAGGATGGAAGGCTGAGTCAACCTTGAGCCTGGTGGGATGCGAACCTGCACTAATTGCAGGCAGCTGGTGTTACTTAAGGAGGCATCAGCCCACTGCTCCACCAAGGCTCTTCCCCAGCTGCCACGTGATCTTGGGAAACAATATGGCAGTTTTAAACCACCTTTTTTGATTTTGGAGGCACTGCCCAGCTATAACATATGTAAACCTCTGAAGAGCTTTCTTTATTGCTACATGGAAACTTCTTAGCTAATAATATTTCATGCTTTTCTTTGAGAAAAAAACGGGCCAATGACAGGGCAATTTTGCAGGGTGAAACCATTCCCCCCTCACTCCAAAATATCCCAAGAGACTGGCTCCATTATGACTGTGCATGAAGTCCAGGTCTGCAACCAAACAAAGGGATGAGGAAAGAAAGTGCAAGTTGCCATAGCAACACTATCCAGGCCAGCTGGTTTTATCAGCAAGGGGGCTGGTTTTCTGCCTGAGTTACAGGATTCTGAAGCAATTTATTTGCAATAGAACTGAAGAAAAGCAAAAAGGAAGGGTGAGCTTTGGTTCACTGTCTGGTGACATTTACATCACGAAAGGTGACTCATCTAATCTTGGGGTCTCATTACAAGATGAACAAAAATATCTGAGAAAATAAAGCATGCATTTGCTTGGCCATATACGTGTCAGCAGCAAACAAGGCATTTGGAATTGATGCAGGTCATTGTCTAACCCATTTCATGGCCTCTACATTGGGGAAAGCTGTTGCATTTGAATCAAGTCCCCAATTCTAAAACATGGTTTTCTGGCACTTGTTGAAAGAACGCAGTACCTTTTTTGAGAACTGCATATCAAACTCAACCAAGAAAGATGACTGATTTAAATCTCATATAGGCTTGAGTAGGAGAAGTCCATTCTGCTTATGTTCAGATTGCCTACCTTCGCAATCAGCCTCCACAATCCTCTGATGTTGTGGTGTGGAAAGGCAGCTTCTTGACATTCCTGCAACTCCTTCAGATCAATTAACAGAAGTTGACATAAGATGTCATAATCTATTACACCTTGCTGCACCCTCTCTCTCTCCCAGAACATTTAATTTAGTAAAAAAAAAAAAGTAAATAATCTGCTGCTCAACATGGACTTTCTGAGTTCATCTCTGATAGTCATTTTGAAGATAAAGACACCATATACTTTAAATTATATAGCATAATTATTATGATAGTATTTTTATCATAGTCTTAAATACATACATACATATACACAGATATACACCTACAGTTTTGCTGGAGGAAGGGGGGATGGAGGGATGGTGAAAGCTGAGAGACAGAATTACCTATAGATAAGAACTCTTAACAGAACAGCAATTAGGTGTTACACGTACATTCTTTCATTGATTTGCTGGCTAACAGAAACAATGTGATAACACACCTCATTTTCTGGTTAATGTGTAAGAAATGATGTTAAATTTCATCTAATTCAGCTGTTTCACAATGAAATTGGTTGCTGTAATTTTTTTTTCTTCCCCAAAGATAATCATCTTGAGGTCAGCAACAATATGCTCTGGGGAGTTAAAACATTCTCCTACTGGTATTTGAATTCAGTTGTTTCTGAAGTCAGACTGACATTCACGTATTCTTTTGCACTGGGATTGGGGAGTTTATCTAATGTAAAATGCATGGGATATTGCAGATAGATAATGGCAGCCTGTGGATTTCAGTCCCAGGTTCCACAGTTAAGATAGCTAATGCTAAGGATTCTGGTCTTCACATCCATAAATCTGGAAGCCTTCCAAGGTGGAGAAGGCTAGATAATGGCATATATCACATCGTGGGATGAACAAGCCTATGTTTCCCTGGTGTTGTGGGTGAAGCTTTAGGTCCTCCACTGGCTTCTTTTTATCACTTCCCTCTCCTTCAGCTCCCCTACCACAAAAATCTATGCTCAATACACTGGAGAGAATGGATGAAGAACCTAATGCTTAAACAAAAGCTTTGTTTAATTGGCTGATCCTCCAGATTTGCTGCCTCCTCTTCAACCCATCTCCACCTGATGAGAAAAGCCAATGGAAGCGCTGAAGCAGAGATGGGCTGGAAGGAGTTGAAGATGCTGTCATGACTAAGCTTCTTTCCGTGCTTCTTTTCCTCCACCCCATTTTGCTATAGCACAGATAGAATAAACTTTAAAAAGATAATTTAAAAAGTCCTATTTACATTCCTCTGTTTACCGTTTTTCTCTTCTTTACACAGGCAACAAACACGAACTTCCGAATTCTGTTCAGAAGGCAGTGAGGGAGACTTGCCGCCATCCTTCCACAAAGCCAAGGAATCTGGAAAACTACAAAGCTGCTCTGTTGTCAAAAAGCCTACTAAATTTGATGTTAACATTCACAAATATTTGAACACTGAACTTTATAGGAATTCATGAAGCTAAAATGGCTGATCTTTACCTTTGTGCCAGGCTTATAGCTTTCTTTCTTTATTTATTTTTAGAATAGAATAGAGCTGGAGGGGACCTTGGAGGTCTTCTAGTCCATCCCCCCCACTTGGGCAGGAGAACCTATACCATCTCAGACAGGTGATTGCCCAGTCTCTTCTTGAAAATTTCCAGTGATGGAGCACCCACTGGTTGATTGTCCTCACTGTCAGGAAGTTTCTCCCTAATTCCAGGTTGCTTCTCTCTTTGATCAGTTTCCAACCGTTGTTTCTCGGCCTTCCCTCTGGTGCTTTGGTGAACAACCTGGCCCCCTCTGCCTTGTGGCAGCCCCTCAAATACTGGAATACTGCTATCATGTCTCCCTTATGTTCTTGCTTCTGAGTGAGCTTGATAGTTGTTTTGGGTCAGAGACCGTATCTCCACATTCCTCTGCAGAGCTGCTCACAGAGCATTGAGTTCAAACTAATTAGTCATTCTTTTCGACAGCATGCTTGGTGTGGGACTCTTCATTCCACAGAGGCTATGAGGGGTTGCATTTTAATTCCTTGCTAAGGTTACCTGTTCTTAATAGTTGTATAGTCTTTCTTTGCCGATGACAACTGAACTTGATTTCCAGAGGGTGCACCAATAGGGACATGAACTTTTACTGATGGTCAAACTGTGTTGACAGTCTTACACAAGCACACAGATATGCATGGGCACACACAAAGAGATACACCTAATGATACTTCCTAAACATTTCAGTTCATTTACAATACTCCACAATTTGTTAACCTTCTTTTTTTTACTGTAGCTTTTTAGAATCTCACTGTGAGAAATTCTACTTAATACAAAATATTTGCAAAAGGGATATAAAGAATAATTTCAAATGATCTAAATGTCACTTGAATCTATATTAACTGAAAACCTAACTATACAGAGAAAGGAAAATGAGGAGAATTGATCCCATAACCTCATGAGTTAATACTGATGAGATACAAGCTTCAGGCCCCTTCCTTTCAATAGGTAGCAGAAAAGGTGGACAAAGGATAAACTTGATACCTTCTAATTCTTGCTGTTCCTCCACCAAGTAATTATCAGCCAAGCTAGGCACAATACCATTCCAGGCTCCCATTCTCTGGTGATAGGTTGAGGAGAAGGCAGCACAACAGGAGGCTCAACCAACTGTTTTGCCTATCGCTTGCTACCTCATATAATCACTACAGCACCATTTGGCAGTGAGTCCAAATGAAGGCAGTAGAGGATAGGAATTGGCAATGGGGCAGCACATTCCATGCCATTATAAGTTTTTTGATGGCTGAAAGATGGATGGAGAATATTTGGACTTAGCTAGGATAAAAGCTCAGCGCCAAAGTGAAGGATGCAGGGCAGCTATTCATGATCTTTATGATGTCTTTTAATGCCTCTTTCACTACTGTGTGAGCACAGGAAAAATGCAATTTCTTTAAGGAGCTGCCAGCAATTACAGTAGGCTCAGCAGTGACAAATCCAAACCACCTTTCCTGGTTTTGATTGAAATAGTTGCACATCCTTCAGACAGAGTGTCTCTTGTTGAATCAATTTTTTTGCATATTTATTTTCTCCCCCCCCCCTGCCCAATATTAAATATAACAACAGAAAAGAATGAAAAGAAATTCAAATTCTGATGTGGTCAACTGTACTTCCTTAAGCAATTGAATGGTTGGGCTCCATTCTTATGATTAGCAAGGCTGTCAGTCCTTCCACAGCACCATGTCATACTATATAACATCAATGTCATAATAATTTTTCATGAACTATATTATTTGTTGTGTGTACTGCAACATAATGATTTCTCCTGCCTGTAAAGACTAATCCCTTACTCCAGCACCATTACTCCGCATCTGTCCATCTTTCTTCTGGCTGGCTGTGACATCTTGTGATTGTCAAAAAGTACTTTACTAGCATGTGGAAGAATTTAAATTCAACTTCTAGCATCTTCAGGTAGGTCAGAGAGCAGACAATTTGAAACATCCTTGGAAAAATTTTCCAGCGCCAGGGACAATAGATCAGTAGAATAAGATGGCAATAAGGAGACCAAATCCTGAGATGGCAGGATGTATATCATTGTAGCAAAAGAATCACACTTTTCTTGAAAAACATCTATATATTTTAAAAGCAAAGCAAATTAAAAAAGAATAGAATAGAATAGAATAGAATAGAATAGAATAGAATAGAATAGAATAGAATAGAATAGAATAGAATAGAATAGAATAGAATAGAATAGAATTATAATCAGTAGCAAAAGCTGTGATATGACTAATGTGGTACATTTGTACTTAAATGTCAACACCATTGTTGTTGCCAAATTAGCATTCACAAAAATTATCCACTGGCTATCTATTATTTTTCTTCCAGATTGCAGATGGAACTGCATCTACATGGAAGGAAGTGAGTAGTGGGGTGCCCCAGGGCTCTGTTCTGGGCCCAGTGCTCTTCAATATCTTCATTAACGACTTGGATGAGGGGATAGATGGGGAACTCATCAAATTTGCAGACGACACCAAGCTGGCAGGAATAGCCAATGCTCCAGAAGATAGGCTTAAGATACAGGAGGATCTGGACAGACTCGAACACTGGGCACTATCTAACAAAATGAAATTCAGTGGTGAAAAAAGTAAGGTTC
The DNA here is from genome assembly GCF_947247035.1 of Vipera ursinii. Lineage (NCBI taxonomy): Eukaryota > Metazoa > Chordata > Lepidosauria > Squamata > Viperidae > Vipera > Vipera ursinii. Next base: position 67,420,061 of record NC_139513.1, read on the forward strand.
TACATTTAGGCAGGAAAAATCAAATGCACAGGTATAGTATAGGTGGTACCTTGCTCAATAGTAGTAACTGTGAGAGGGATCTCGGAGTCCTAGTAGACAATCACTTAAATATGAGCCAGCAGTGTGCTGCAGCTGCCAAAAAAGCCAACACAGTGCTAGGCTGCATTAACAGAAGGATAGAATCAAGATCACGTGAAGTACTAATACCACTTTACAATGCTTTGGTAAGGCCACACCTGGAATACTGCATCCAGTTTTGGTCACCATGATGTAAAAATGATGTCGAGACTCTAGAAAGGGTACAGAGAAGAGCAACAAAGATGATTAGGGGGCTGGAGGCCAAAACATATAGGGAACGGTTGCTGGAATTGGGTATGTGTAGTTTAATGAAGAGAAGGGTGAGGGGTGACATGATAGCAGTGTTCCAATATCTCAGGGGCTACCACAAAGAAGAGGGAGTCAAGCTATTCTCCAAAGCACCTGAAAGCAGGACAAGAAGCAATGGATGGAAACTAGTCAAGGAGAGAAGCAACCTAGAACTAAGGAGAAACTTCCTGACAGTTAGAACAATTAACCAGTGGAACAACCTGCCTCCAGAGCTGGTGAATGCTCCAACACTGGAGGTTTTTAAGAAGAGACTGGACAGCCATTTGCCTGAAATGGCATAAGGTTTCCTGCCTGAGCAGGGGGTTGGACTAGATGACCTCCAAGGTCCCTTCCAACTTCTTCTTCTTCTTCTTCTTCTTCTTCTTCTTCTTCTTCTTATTATTATTATTATTATTATTATTATTATTATTATTATTATTATTATTATTGTTGTTGTTGTTGTTGTTGTTGTTGTTGTTATTGTTGTTATTATTATTATTATTATTATTATTATTATTATTATTATTATTATTATTCTGTATGTGCAGGCTGGATCTCAGCATTGTTACAAATATTGGCTTTAGGAAGGAGAACCATGTAATCAGAGGTGAATGATCACTTTAATGAAAGATGTTGCATTATGTGATGGACTTGAAAGAATATCTTTAGTGGATACCCTTTTTGTGAATGCCAGATTCACCAAAAAAATAATAATCAGATAAGCCATTACTTGGACTAATTTTAGCTTATGCATCATAGAGTACATAGCTCAGAGTAGAATCATTAAGATTTACTACTAAGAACTCTACTTTCATCTCCTGAATCATTAGATTTCCTGAATTTTGAGAAATATCTCTGAATCAAAATGAGATAGCTTAACATTTGTGCTACATTAGCATGTTGACAGGTGGGTAAAATTCTATTCATGAGAAATTGCTAAAAATATGTTTTTTAAAAACGAGTAAGCCAGATGTGCATGTATGGAACCTGCTGAGGGAAAACTGGGGTGATGAAAAAAGGAAAGGCTTCAGATCGTCCCCATGGATTTAGTGTATTTTTAATTTTTTTAAAGGAAACTTCTACGAATCAATCTGATTTCTCATATTACTTGGCTGAGTAGAGTCTCTGGTTTTCAGAGCAGACATAGGAATGCAATGAGAAAGAGCAATTTAGATTATCTGGCTGCCTGGTTTCAAAAGACAACACTGAGAGACTATTTCTTCAGTTCTTTGCAGACTAAAACTAGTTAAAAGCCAGGATGGTGGTAGTGGTGGTTTCTGTCATATAAGTGAGTCAAATACCTAGTCAGAAATTATCTAGCAGTTGAATCTTTTTTTCTGGAATTACATGATAAAAAATAGCAAATTTGCCTAGCTGAGTTATTGTTTAAACAAAAGAGAAGGGAGATGAATTTGAAGAGGCTGATTGGAAACTGGCATACAGGCTTGCTCTTTAATTCAGTATTCATCTTAGGGATGGAAGAAGTGTGAACACTGGAGACACTGCAGTTGGCCTGTTCTGAATACAGAAGTTTATCAGACATTATTTTGAAAGGTTTTCTGATGCAATTACCATGAGGATGACACACTGAAAGCTACATTGATGGCTCACATTGATGTTATGCATCAGACAGTCTTTTAATACCAGGGTTTGAGTTGGAATCTCTGATGGATGTTGTACACTTGAAATCCTCATTTTTAAGCCAGTGGGAGTGCTGCATTGGCTTCATAACCTTTGCTTGGTTCAAAATCACATTTTGACTTTCATTAGTTCAATTCTGAACAATGTAATTGAACTAATCAAAGTCAAAGTTTTGCCTACATTAAAATGTAAATGAAGAAATTATTCCAAGTCAGAGTTCAGGGAGGTACTCAAGGGATGTAAATTTGAATTTGAGGGTTTGTCAAAGGAAATTAATACTCACATTTGATTTATGGATTTAATAGCACTCTGCTCATTTACTCTCCTGTGTATGTGGAAAGTTGCACATCTGTGTGTGTCATGACAGAACGCATATATCTGCTTTTTGTGTCTCTGTGTTTGAAATTTTGTATTCATATAAAGCCACCTAGGCAAGTATGCATTTCTATGTGTGTAAATGAATTCACTCTGGCCTCTGATTGTCATTTACTGGGTGAAAATGGAATTAATTTCCAGACTCTTGACCTCTTTGGTTGCCATGGCATCTGTGCATCCACAATACAGAATGCTGAGTCTGACACTGCTGTTCCCAAGAGTTTGGGGACACTCTATTAATCAGAACAATAAAGGTCTCTTTCTCCCTTCTTTGTCCCTGCTGAATATAGAGGAAAAGTCAGTGACAGCAGTTTACTCGTTTGTGATATATTTCATCTACTTCTGGAAACTTTTTTTTTAAAAAAAGTAGAGGAATTTTGTTTGGAACTAGCCCATGTTAAAAATGGTGCAAGATCAGAATCTTTCATCATTTGTCAGTTTTGTAATATGTCTGTGTAGTGATTTCAACTATGCATAGTGCTTCATGTGCATTATTTATTTATTCTTTCATTAAAAAGCACTTCTTTAGGCCACCATTTGGTCCTAGTAAATCCTCCAAACCAGCTTAAATTAAATCAAAGCAATAACATTGCTTAAGTGACTTTATACATTTTTTTAAAAAGCAGAATGACATCTCAAAAATCAAAGAAGGTGCAGATTATAAAAGACTTTAACATTAAAATAAAATACTGTTAAAAACACAGATATTCCTTTTTTATTTACTATCTGCTTAAAAGTTATGAATCAAATTTCTTTTGAGAAAGAGCTTCATAATCTGGAAGTTGAGACAGAGAAGGACTTACTTTTCATTATTGCTAAACAAAGCTTTTTAGGTGGTAGAATAAGACTAAGGCTTCAGAAGTGATTCTAAAAATTACATTTCCTAGTGGAGATAAGATTCAAATGAGAGATTTCCTGATTTATATTTTACATGTTACACAAAACCAGTTGCTGTCAGGTTGGGTTGATTAGAACAAAGATAGCATAGCACAGTACAGTGTAGTGTAATGGATATGAAGTCTGGTTCTGCTTTTTAAGTGAAAGAAGTGAAAGTAGATTGTGTTAATTCATCTCTGGATATTTATTTCTTCCATTTGTATGAAAAGGAGTGATTCTAAACATTAAAAATACCATGGGTTCTGTTAAATACAGTGGCTGATCTTTCAGGTTAGGTCAAAATAGATGTAAGAAAATAAATGATGGAATTGGATGAATTGAGAATTCTTCTAAATGAACAAAAAACTAGTATCTTTTCTTTAAGGAAAAGATTCCTCTAGTTAAAGGAAAAGGAATAAATATCTGAGACAAACTATCACTTGACCTGGCTTTCTGCCTTTTGACACCCCTCTAATGCTCTTAAGGGAATGACTTCAGTGTCCAAATTGTGATTAGATAGATAGATAGATAGATAGATAGATAGATAGATAGATAGATAGATAGATAGATAGATAGATAGATAGATAGATAATCTATATCCATCTATCTATCTATACACATACACAAACACACAAACACACACAGGTGTGTGTGTGTGTGTGTGTGTGTGTAGAGAGAGAGAGAGAGATGATAGATTTAAAAGTATCAACATGTAATACCTGTAAGTTATTTTAAGTCAATTAATAGTAAGAAATATTTAATGGGAAGGACAAACCCTTAGATTTTCTTTATCTGAATTATCGTTATTATGTCCTGTCTCTGATCTGGCAAAAATTGGTCCCACTTTTAACAACAGCTCTATTGTATTTCCAAAATTAAACTCTCCAAAGCAAATTTGGAATATGTTGAGCTGAAAACATAATTTTAATACCAATTTGCATGACAAACTTACACTCTGGGGCAATCACAGTTTGAAAATTTTTGGAAGTCATCAGCAAAGAGAGTTATTAGTATTCCAGATCAGCATATTGCCAATGAGATTTTTAAATTATTTGAGTTATTGCAAGGGGAGTTTGGAACATTTAAAATTGCAAAATATTAAATTAAAGCAGAGCTTGATATAACAATATAGTCCAGAAGTATTGGCAGTGTCTAAAACTCCCAAATTGTTGCAATATTTGTATATATTCTGTTTAGAGCTGTTTTGGAAATTTATTATTTATTTATTTATTTATTATTGGGACTTATATGCCACCCTATCTCCCGAAGGACTCAGGGCGGCTAACAACAGTAACATATAATAAATACAGAAGTTATGATAAAAATTAAAATTAAAGGCCTCTGTACAATAAATTAAAATTAAAATAAATTAAAAGTTAGAGTTAGAAATTAAAAACATAATTAAAATCCCTGTCAGTCCAGGTCAGCCTGGTGGAAAAGGAGTGTTTTGAGGCCGCAGCGAAAGGACCGGAGATCTTGGGCCATCCGAAGCTCATGGGAGAGCTGGTTCCACAGGGCTGGCGCTCCCACAGAGAAGGCCCTCCCCCTGGGGGTTGCCAGCTGACATTGTTTAGTCGACGGTACCCTGAGGAGGCCTTCTCTGTGTGAGCGTACTGGGCGATGGGAATTCGTTCCTGGCAGCAGATGATCCTGCAAGTATCCTGGTCCTAAGCCATGTAGGGCTTTAAAGGTAAGTACCAGCACCTTAAATCTCACCCGGAGGGCAACCGGTAACCAATGCAGCTCACACAGGAGGGGTGTAATATGGGAGTATCGGGGTGCTCCCACCACTACCCATGCAGCCGCATTCTGCACCAGCTGAAGCCTCCGGGTGGTCTTTAAGGGCAGCCCCATGTAGAAAGCATTGCAGTAATCTATACGGGAGGTAATGAGTGTGTGGGTGACTGTGCGTAGGGCATCTCGGTCCAGGAAGGGGTGTAACTGGCGTACCAGGTGAATCTGGGCAAATGCCCCCCTAGCCACGACTCCAATATGATCTTCAAAACTGAGTCGTGAATCCAGGAGGATGCCCAGATTGCGTGCTCTATCAACAGGAGGTAAAATCTCTCCTCCTATAACCAAAGATGGAACCTCTTGGACTAAACGAGATGCTGGTACGTAAAGCCACTCAGTCTTGGCCAGGTTGAGACGGAGCCTGTTCTTTCCCATCCAAATCTGTACCGCTTCCAGGCAACGGGACATCACATCGAGGGCATCACTGGGTTGGTTCGGGGTGGAGATGAAAAGCTGGGTATCATCAGCATATTGATGATACCTCACCCCGAAGCCATGGATGATCTCTCCCAGCGGCTTCATATAGATGTTGAACAGGAGAGGCGAGAATACCGACCCCTGAGGCACCCCACAACTAAGGGGCCTAGGGGTTGACCTCTGCCCCCCTGCCAACACCGTCTGTGAACGGCCTGAGAGGTAGGAGGAGTAGATATAGTACCACTAGACAGGCAAAAATAAACCTCAGCCCTTGCAGCTCTGCAAGCCACTGAGTGACAAGAGCCACACATTCAACTCAAAGTTAGTTCAGACTCAGCTCTCTTGAGCCCGTTTGCTGAATTCTGGTCCTATTTTTCTGCTCCAAGCCTCTATCTGGTGATATTGACCAGATAGTCCTTGTTTAGTGACTTGATCGTTAAGCAAAATGGTTGCTAAATGAAACTGCAACTCTCCTTATGATCTGACTTTAACATTCCTTTCCTTTACAGCCCTGTAAAGGTCAGAGATGTGAGGACTGGTGGCATAGTTACTTTTTCAGCACCATTATAACTGTGAATTGTTGCTAAACAAGGCCGTCACTAAATGAGGACTACCTGAATTCAATTTAGGCCAAACTTTGAATGTAGACTTGGGCATCCCAAATTCTGCAGCTGGGAAACAACCTATGCCTCTGTTCAGATTATGCACATTGTTTTATACTTGATTATCTCTCTTCCGGGTGGAGGTTGGGGGTTGTTTTTTTGGGGGGGGGGTCGTGCCTTCAGATATGTGTTGACTTCTGGAGCTGGTTGGACAAGTTCCTGTAGTTTCATGGCAAAAGTTTGGAAACGGTTTGCCTTTGTCTGCTTCCTAGGGTTCAGAAAGAGTCACTGGCCCAAGGTCACTAGCTGGCTTCATGCCTCAGGCAGGTCTAGACTTCCCACTCCCCCAGTTTCTAGCCTATTGCCTTAACCATTATAACAAACTAGCTCTTCTTCTGGTATTACATTGTGATAAACAGCATGGCACAATTTTATGTTTTTCTTTTTTTTTTCAGGGTGAATGATCAGGCACACCATGGAATTTTCAAAAAAGGCTCTTCTTGTGGATTTATTTTTCTCACCCAAGTAGAAGGTTTTCTCTATTTCTATTTTGTCCTTTTTCTATTGCCGTAAAGAATAAATCTTCCCGCTGAACAGCTTGATGTGGGTGTGCTTTCCTATAGCTGAGGGAGTGAGCAGGTGGCCATTACTATGCTATGCAGGTGGCTACATAAAGCTGTGAGATATAACATTTGGAGATGCTTCATGGTAATTCTCCTGGGGAACCCTGTATGCAGAATGCAGGAGCAAACAAGTGAGGTTCTAGTGGGAAGCCAATATTTCCCTGCGCATTGTTAAGGATTACTATATTGTAGCTGTCTGCTGTTTGCTTTGGTGGAGATGCTGGTAAGAGCAGCACAAAATATCAAAGATGACGCAGATAGGCAAGCTTAGAATCAAAGAGAAACCAGGTAGAGCTATTTGTAGCTTTCACCGGCCTACCTGCAGTCACTCCTCAGTGGGGGCTGACTGCTCTGCTGGGCATAATTTATAGCACACCATTAATGCTTGTTCCAGTTTAAAATGAGCATGCTTATGACTTCTCTCTCTCTCTCTCTCTCTCTCTCTCTCTCTCTCTCTCTCTCTCTGTGTGTGTGTGTGTGTGTGTGTGAGAGAGAGAGAGAGAGAGAGAGAGAGAGAGAGAGAGAGAGAGAGAGAGAGAGAGAGAAGCACAGTCTCACTGGGAATGAGAAGGTGCATATGATGGATAAAGAAACAAAATGGCAAACTCCCTACAGCAGGCAGTGGCCTAAAATGAGAGATGGAAGAAGAAGAATCATGAGAAGTGAGAACTCCAGGGAGCACAATGCAATTTTAAAAAGTTTTTGACTCTGAAATATCATTGATCTCAGACAGAGAACAGCAGAGTTTGCTTTAGGTATTAAATTTATACCAAGGATATACTATCTCCTAGATATGATTCAGAGAAACAAATGGGCCATCAGCTCATTTAATCCAAATGAAAGTTGCCTGATAGTTTGCAGAATAATTGTATTTGTCTATGCTAACGGCAGATATTGAAAAGTACTTTGAAAAGGTGCAGGTAATCCTCAACTTACGACCTCAATTGAGACTGGAATTTTGTTTGCATCTCATGATGGATTGTAATTTGAGGCACTCATGTGACTGCATACAATTTTACGACAATGTTTATGGGGATCATTAATTGAATCACAAAGTCGCAAGTCCAAACCATGTGGTTGTTAAGTGTATCACACAGTCATAAGTCTGAATCTGTGTTTTTGCTAAAAAAAACAGCAAAAACTGCTACCATCTGACAAAAACAGTGCAAATTGCAGTCACGTGACTGTGGGATGCTGCAACCAATTGTAAATGTAAGCCATTTGCCAAAGACTGGAAATGCAGTCATATGATTGGAGGGGAGGTGTGACACTTTACAATGTCTAGAAGTGCTTTACAGCATAACTCCAAGTCGTTAAATGACCAGTCATAAATTGAGAACTACCTGCAGCTTGCAAAACCTACTAGCAAAATTTGTGGTGGAATGTAATCTGGATTCCCAGAAGGGAGGGAGGCTGCATTCCAGACGACCAAGAGAAAAAGAACTTTAGTTAGTCTGGTTGGAAGAAAGAGAGTGAATTGCTCCTCCCTAGCAATTCTCAGGATATGACGGAAGTAGTTGCTTTAATTTGGCAAAGATTCTGCCTGTTGGTGAGGAACAATAAAGGAGGCTGCTTAGAAGTAACTCTATGTGTCTTTCTTGGTTTGAGGGTCTGTCAAAAATAAAGAACAGCTTGCCTTTTTTTCTGTGCATAGAGAATGCTTCTCTCCACTCCAGTGACTAAACCATGTGGGTATTAAAGACTCAACTATTAACTTCTAGCTAACTTTGGCTAATATTGAAAAGTGAATCAGGGTCAGACTTGATTAGTATTTGGATGGGAAATCAACAGGACATAGCTGGGCAAGTAGGCACGGCTGAGAAATTGAAACAGCATCCTAAGTATACTAAGAAGGCAGTGTCAAACGTCTGTCATAATGTTGCCATGAAAACTACAAGAATATGTCCAACAGGGGCCTCGGAAAATACAATTATTTTTAACTGTTGATACAATTGCATCTCCAGCTGGTATCACAGAACTGGCCTTTGTGCCATAGAATACAACATCTTGCTACAGGTAAGAATCCAGATTCAGCCCATCCAGTCTCAGTTAGAAAGGAAGCTCAACCATTTGATACCACTGTCAAGCTTCTCTTATTTCTTGAAAGATTATTTTAACATTCAGCTGAATCTTCCTTCCTTCAGTTGATGTTGTAGAGGTCTTTGGCTTCCTCTGTCTGATATCATTTTAGGTATTTGAGGAGAGCTACTGCATCCTCCCTCTGGGCTCTTCCTCACTATCCCATAACTACAATACAAGCATACCTGGTGATTGAGTCTACTGCCACGTTCTCCTTATACTGCCTATGTCTCTTCTCAGTCCATAGCTGAGACTGAGACTGAGACAGTCATCCTTGGCTGGCCTAGACTGCTTTTTGATATGCTCTAGACTGGCCTACTTTGAGGACAATGTGACTGATGATCTCTTTGAAAGTGGGGATCTGCCTAGCTCCTGCTGCCTTCTTTAGGCTATGCTGCAAGTATGTATCTCCTCTTTAGTTGGTGGACACAACCAGTGGTGTGCTGGTAAAGGGTAAATGTTTAAGAACCAGCTCTGCTAGCTCCATTAGCCACAACGTCATGCTGCTAGCCATTGGTCATCTGATTGGCATACTAAACATATGGCTTGAAAAATCCCAGAAACTTTAACAATCGGTTCTTGCAAGCTGGTACGAGTGCGCCACTGGATGCAGCCCTTTAAGGCCATGTTTCGTTGCTTGCAGGAGAGGCCAGATATCTACTTTCCACAAAGGCATCTGCATGTGTAATGCCTGATTGGTGCTTCTCAAATGGCTTGTCAGGTCTTACGCAAATTCTTAATAAACATGAGTTTAGCATCCTTTGCAAAGAACCCCTCAGCTTTTCTAAGATGTCCGGTGCTAGGCCTTGCTGAACGATTTTAGATAAATCAAGAAAAGAGAGCTGGTTTTCCCAGTTCTGTGTTGCCAATTGTGTCACCCTTCGATACATTGCTGATTTTCTGTTGCTCCTTCCAGCCAGGGGTTTCAAATGCGTAAAGACTTGACATACTCTGGCAAGATGGGCAGCTACATGATTTTGATACACACACAGAGAGAGAGAGAGACACACACAACTACTTTTATTGTTTTTAATTACTTAGATTGGCATCATTTTGTGTACTCACTCTGACTTTTACAGCAGAAGGTACCATGGTGACGATTATTGTTATTATGCACAGGTAACCACAACTGGGTGCTCCCTGTGTCTTTCTACTATCTACTTCCAGATACTGTTGGCTGCAGGGTCAAAACTGGGTTCCTTGGTCACTCCTTGCCAGCAGTACCATTTCCATATAGACATAGCTAAGAGGAGAACTTACTCAGTTTCATTACTCTCCACTTTAGCCCATCTACTTCCTCTGTGCTTGGACTAGTCAACCAGGCTATATCTGGGTCGAGGCATAACACTCCTTCAGATGAGGGTAGTCCTATGTTAAGAAATAGTCTGAGAGTCTCGGGTGTGGAGGAAGGATTGTGCCAAACAGGATCACTGAATGCATTTCTTCACCTCTGCCTGAGACCTATTCGTAGGACAACTTGACAAGTAGCTAAATCCACTATTCTAAGCATCACCCCACATTTTCTTGCTGTCAGAGTCAAAGGGGAATGAAACTAAGATAATTCACCTATTCCTTACTTTTCTTTTTCACACATTAGTAATGATAGCACCACTTCCAGCTTATGTATACTGTTACAGAATAGAGATGAGCAAAGGTAATGGGAAAATATATGCTAGCTTACTATTATGCCAGACCAAGAACTGGTAAATACAGTATCTATTTAATGTTACCATCTGGAGGTGACCTGAGTCTTCTGTATTCAAGGTTAAGGAACCTTCCCATTTCTTCCATATATTTTAGCAGGACTTAGTTTCTAGTCTAATCAAGGAGAGAACCTTAAACTAAAGCTAAGGAGGAATTTCCTAAAGTTAGAACAATTAATCAGTGGAATGACTTCCCTCCAGAAGTTGTGGGTTCTTCAACATTCGAGGTTTTTAAGAAGAGATTGGACAATCAATTTGTCCGAAATGCTATAGGATTTCCTGCATGAGCAGGGGATTAGACTAGAGCGGGGATAGGCAACCTGGGCTCTTTTATGACTCATGGACTTCAACTCCCAGAATTCCTGAGCCAGATTCAGTTTGTAACTAAGATCCAAGATCTTTTTTATAACTATTATTGCCAACATATTCCTGATCTATGGATATGGATTTGACTCCTAGTCCACAAGTGCATAATGATTTTTGTCTGTTACTTTACCCTAACTCTGTAACCTATTGAAATTGTTTCATATTTATATTTCTGTCTTCTGGAAATTAGCCATACCCCACGTCATTTTATGAAAGAAGTAGATACTACAGAGAGGTCAGTCTGAATACTATCTAAGACCAAGCTTTTTAAGTGTGGGTGTGGTAGTAGTGATAGTTGTAGTGAGAGCCAGTTTGGTATAGTGGCTAAGGCAGTGATGGCAAACCTTTTAGAGACTGAGTTCTCAAATGGCAACCCAAAACCCACTTACGTGTCGTCGGGTGCCGGGTGGGCATGGCCCATTGGGGGGGGGGGTGGCCCATTGGGTGGCTATGGCTGCGGTGGTAACGGCAGACTGGGTGGGACTAAAAAGTTCAAACAATCCATTCCAACTTTGCGAGATTTTTTTTTCCCACGAGAAGTTGAAATTGATTGATTGAACCTTTTTTTTTGCACATGGTGGTGGAGGCCTAAAGCAAAAAGAGGTTATAAAACCCAACTGAAGGCCATAGGTTCGCCACCATGGGGCTAAGGCATTAGGTTAGATACTACCAGGAGACTGAGTTCTAGTCCCGCCTTAGTACTGGGTGACCTTGGCCTAATCATTTCCTCTCACCCCTTGGAAGAAGGCAATGGCAAATCATTTCTTGCCAAGAAAACTCCAGGGACTTGTCCAGATAGTCCCCAAGAATTGGACGCACTTGGAGGAAAAAATGGTTATGGTAGGACAAGGCACAGATATTATAGTTAGTAATCTAGCAAAACCACTAGTACAGAAACAAGATGGAAAACAGTGAGAGAAAAGCCTTTGCTTTTAGACATGCAACCTTAACTATAAGGACTAGTAATCTGATATAGATTATCACAGTGTGGGAAAATAAACAAAGCTGATTTCTTCATTAATTTTCCTAGGAAGATATTTTCCTGAAAAATAACGGGCTTATACCCCATTTCTGTACATTAACTCTAAACTGATGTTTTAACATATCACTTGAAAATATGGCTTTTATCACAGATGTCTTACCACCAACACACACTGTTTTATTTTTCAGAAAGAGGTAAATGGTTCAGAAGCCATAGATTTCAACTCTCTATTAAGAGACAGTTATCACTTTTCCTGTATTACAAACAGGACCTTGCAAAAAACATTGTGTTACACAAATTACCTCCATTCTTCTTTTGAATACACAGAGGCCAGAGTAGACTCTGGCTTTAAATTCTGAAATAAATACAGGATGTCAGAGAGAGAAAACCCTCTTGTTTTTCCCAAGAGAAGTACGCTGTCAGTAATAAACATCTAATCTTTCCCTTGTACCATATTGCACTCAGAGCAACTATATAAGTAAAGTGAATTGAAGGTAGGAATGGAGTTTATTCAGCAGCAGTCCACTCCTCTGGGCCAGAGAGCCCCTTCTCAAGTGCTTCAGTGTAACTGAATCCTACTTCTAAAGAAATCTGCCCTTGTAATATCAAGGCTAGCAGCTTGATATGGTGGACTTCTCCATTCAGGGCAGAAGATGACTCTAAGATACTGAAAAAATGGCTCAAGATTTTGAAAGTGCCCAAAAGGCTCCTAGTTGTCAGCCACCCAAAGGGCTGTCAGAGCTGCTGAGGCTTCCCGTAAAAGGGGTTGCAGAGTCTTCTTTGGCACCTTCAGAGTCACTCCATTAACCACAGTCAGAAACGTCACCCTTGTATTGGGAGCAGTTTTCCGACTCCTTGTCCAGTGTGGCTCTCCAGGTTTCCACTGGTAAATTGTATTGCCTACCAGTACATGGATTCTTCTCCGCCACTGCACAGCACAAGGTGGCAAGACCAATATAGGAAGGTCTGGGATGGCCACATCTTGGCTCACTGTGCCATCCTTGCTCAGGAAAAAACATTTATGGGTGCCAGAAATCAGAGCTCTGATTACAGTGCCAGGAGTTTCACGTCGACTGCTCTCTTCAACAAGTCCGCCAATGACAAAGATGCCATTGTCCATTGCCACTGCAGTAGATTTGTAACACTGAAAAGCTAATGGCATCTGGTTCCACACATTTAAGCTTGTATTGTAAATCAGGATGCCCCGGTGGGCAAGTCCATTTGCTCTTGTATGAGAGAACCCTCCAATTAAGTAGAGCTTTTTGTTTAGTGAAGCAGAGGCAAAATGACTCACTGCAAAGGGTAGACTGGCAATGGGAGACCAGATCTTCTTTTCTAAGTCAAAGCTTTCTGCAGAATCAAGCACACTTCGGCCACTCCGGCCTCCCAAAGCATATAGTTTCTGTTTGCATGCTAGAAAGCCATGTTCTCGTCGAGGTACAGACATGGAAGGTAGCTGCATCCATCTCCCAGTAAGAGCATCAAACTCATGCAGGTTGCATAAGACAGAACCATTAAGCCTTTGTCCTCCAGATACATAAAGCTTGTGCCCTACAGACAAGAAGCCAGAGGAATCCAGATACATCAAGGGTGGTATCTCCTCCCAACTTTCTGTCTGTAGATTGAACCCCAGGAAATGAGTTTTCAAACGTTCCACTACTCCTCCTTGCATGTTGCTTACAAAGAGACCCAAACTCACAATCCAGTCATCATACATGCCATGTCTGAGACCTCCACTCTTCAGCAACCTTCCTACGCCATCCAGTTGCTCCCATTGTAAATGGGCATGCCCATATTTTGCAATAATATCCTTCTGGACTCTTGTGATCTCCTCAGAAGTTAAAAGTGGAAGTCGAACTTGTTGCATCAGCTTCTTGATGAGTGAGAAGTGCTCAGCCGGTTGAGACCTGACCCAGTTCTGCACAGCCTGGTAGACTGCTAGCTCAGAAGACACAAGAAGTTGGTCTGATGAGACAATGCTGATTACTGTACTGAGATCTAAGCCCAGAAAGGACTCATGTTCAGAAAGAGGCTCAAAGTTCAAGGTGATGTGGCGTGAGGCTACACGGAGCAAAGTATGGTGATTATGAGCATAGGCCAGAGAATAAATCTCTAGGCAACTGTCCATAGAAATGCTGTCAGCTAGGAACCTAGTGAGTGCAAAACATGAAAGGGAAGAAGAGAAAAGAAAGAAAAAAAGAAAAGAAAAGAAAAGAAAAGAAAAGAAAAGAAAGAAGGAGGGAGGGAGGGAGGGAGGGAGGGAGGGAGGAAGGAAGGAAGGAAGGAAGGAAGGAAGGAAGGAAGGAAGGAAGGAAGGAAGGAAGGAAGGAAGGAAGGAAGGAGCATAATTCATTAGTGGAATGGCTTATCTACCTTGCCCGCAGACATGGGCCAATTTTCCCCTTCACTAAAGATCAATTATAACTACTGAGGCACATTTGACAAAGGGCACAATGTTATCTTTTCTGTAGCAATTATAAAAAGACAAAATGTTCACAAAGAAGTGGTCGGCAAAATAATTTATGCCTTCCACCAGTCTCTCTTACATATAAAGTTAAGTACGAGCCCCTCATGACATTGCTTTTGATTTGTATTTATTGACACATTCATACGTTGCTGAGTACCCTAATCTCAGAGTGTTCTACAACATAAATCTAAATCAGAGTCAATAAAAGATTAAAATATTTAACATCAAGCATGAATGATTACTCATTGGAGAGAGAATCCATTAATTGAGAGCACACTTTAACTCACAGAAAACTCGGTGAACAAGTGGGGGTTAGGAATTGAGTCTCCTTGGAGATGGAGTAAAAGGAAGGAATGCTTGGGGACAACAGAGAAAGAGGGCTGCTCTGTAGCAGGTCAGCACTTGGTAAGGCAAAATGCAGGACCTGAGCCAAAATAAGCCTTAGCAAAGGTAAGGCAGGAGACTGGGGTGAGTGGAATAAAATGGAGATTTTTAACCATGTATATCAGGGATGTCTGCAAGGTACGGTCAAAAAAGCAAGATGATGGCCAGAGCATCACTCACTCCATCATGTTGGTCATCTTGATTTTTTTTACCGGATAGCACAGACACTCTTAATATATGTGGATAAAGAAAAAAATTCCAAAATAATGGGGGAAATGAAATATACAATAGCAACTGCAAGATGAGGAACACAGAATGAATACTGCTCATTTTAGGCAGCATATTTTTGAGGCAGAAATAGAGATGGCAGCAAAACTAGCTAAGGATCCATCTTCTATTTTTCCTGATTTCAATTACAGAAGCATTCTATTTCTATTAGACAATCAGCTGTAATAACCTTCTATGAGATTGCTGGAATTTTCAATGACTGTATTTACATAAATGTCACTTTAATTGATAATGTAGTAGCACTTGTGATATTTCCTGCAAAGCCCATAGTAACAAATTAGGTAAAGGTTCCCCTGCACGTGTGCTAGTTGTTTCCAACTCTAGGGGCCAGTGCTCATCTCCGTTTCAAAGCCAAAGAGCAGCGCTTGTCCGAGGACGTCTCTGTGGTCATGTGGCCGGCATGACTAGATGCCAAAGGCGCACAGAACACTGTTACCTTCCCACCATAGGGGTCCCTATTTTTCTTCTTGCATTTTTACGTGCTTTCGAACTGCTAGGTTGGCAGAAGCTGGGATGAGTAACAGGTGCTCGCTCTGTTACCCGGCACTCAGGATTCAACCCGCCAAACTGCCGACCTTCTGATCGACAAGCTCAGCGTCCTAACCCACTGAGCCACCTCGTCCCTAGTAACAAATTACATAGCCCTATATAGATTAGGACATTTTTCATTCATTTTGCTAATATATCACAAACAAGCATTGTCTTAACCATAAATGAAAAGATCATAAACTCTTTGGGCATATAGGAAGGACTAAGATTCAGTCAGTGATGGGATTCAAATATGTGAACAACCGGTTCTCTGTGTGAATGCCACTTCCAGAAGTCCATTCTATGCCTGGGCAACAAAAAATTAGCTACCAGTTCTGCTGAACTGGTGCAAACTGGCTGAATCCCTCCACTGGATGCAGTACTAAAAGTAAGAATGAAATTCCAAACTCTCCCTTTATATATGCGAGCAAAATAAATATAGCTACTTTGTCAGACATTGTTACCCATTCAGTCATGCTGAATATTCCATCGCACATTATTTGCTCAAATGTCTCAACTAAATATGAAATAAATTGTGTTCTATAAAAATATTATTTATCTTATAGGATGAAGGATGGTTCGCTCTTAAAGATTCATCCACCTTCCCAGACAGCCCCAATTTCAGCTCCACAACATTATTCTGTTTAGACTAAATTACCTGCCAATAATGTCCTGCAGTGGGAGGATGACAAGCCTGTTGGCTGCTGTGAAAAGATCTTGTGCAATCTCTGGTGTAAGTAGTAATCGTCCTGTGTAGAGGTAATCTAAGATTATCTGAAGGATGGATGAGGCCATGTCTTCAAATACAACTTGCCTTTCCCAGCATTCTCTAAAAGGCCTGGTGAACATAGCACGGAAGTACGGACTGAACGAAGCCAACAATGCCCTACAAAGAGAGGCAACAAAATACTAAGAATGTCACCTTGCATTAAACATTAGATACACATTTTTGGCTGTATAGCAGGGGTGTCAAACTCAATTTCATTGAGGGCCGCATCAGCATTGCGGTTGCCCTCAGGGGGCTGGGTGGGTATGGCCAGGGTGGGCGTGGCCTACTGGGTGTGCGTGGCTAAAGTATGTATGGCCTACTGGGTGAGCATGGCCAGCTCTACATTGTTCGCATCAAGGGTGCCTATGGGGGACTGGGCAGGAGTGGGACAGATCTGAGGGTCTTTGGTGGAAGAAGGGTCTCTGGGCCAGGGCCAAGGCAGTGGGGGCCGTTCCCTCACTGTTTCCAGGATGGCTTTGCGGGCCACATAAAACCACTTCACGGGCCGGATCCGGGCCCCGGGCCTTGTGTTTGACATGTCTGCTGTATAGTATTCTTTTACATAGGGATAAGGAAAATATTACTGAGTTTGCATGTCCATGCAGATTTAATTCACATTTCCCAAATTTGTCCAAATCACAACATTTTTATCAGTTGGTATTTCTAATGATTTGAATATTGTAATGCAACTCTTCAAAAAAGAACTGCGATAAAATGCATAAATACATAATGCAAATAGAAAAGTTTTATATTAGTGAAATCAGTGTGCAAAAATGCAGTGAACCTAAAAGCAATTCCTTACCAAAAACTGTCCACCAGGCAGTAATTAGGAAAAACAGTCACTGAATAAGTTTCCATGAGGCTTTTTTTAAAAAAACAACAACGGGGGGGGGGGGGGAGACAAATGATTATGAAACAAAAACAGGACAAACATAAAATTGGAACATAAAAGTTGCCTGGGTTCAGAATTTGAAGCTCTGACCTGTCCTATATCATGATACCAGCAATGCTCAGAAGCCAAGTGTGCTCAGATAGCAACCAATCTGGTATGTTTAAAGGTTCTGTAGAACATAGGGACTTGCTTCAGACCACCTTCCAGCTTCTTTTCCTCTCCCCCATTCCTGCACAGAGATAGTCTTTTTCTCAACATTTCATGACTGGCAGAAGTGCAGGTGTTAATGGGCTGGTCTCAAACTTCTTTTGAAGTATTGAGAAGTGGAAAACTTGACTGTTTAATATGCTTGAATAGATAACTTGTCACTGATGGCTTCCACCCATCCTCTCCTCCACCTACCCATCAAGACTTATAGTTTACCTGCAGACCTGAGTTCTTAAATCTATGCTAAAGCCAGCCTTGGATGATTGATTGTCTTCCATAATGGTAGCTAACATCAGCGTAGGCATGTTTTTTTTTAATCTTTCCAAATCTGAGAATACTGTATGAAGGAACAAGACTTTAGATCAAGTTTGCCAAATCGAGAACTTTAATAATGTGTTATAACTTTTATTATCCTGCATCAATAGAGATATTGGCCTTGCTGGTTTGGGATAAAATGGGAAGTATTGTGTTGCTGATTTGGAAACTAGGAAGTTCGGGAAGGTTGATTATATGTTCCATGACTGTTAAAGGGCTCCATATTTTACAAGATGATAAGAATGATAAATACAAACAATTTAACATCAGTATTAATATCAATATTTCTAAATATTGAAATAGTCCTTTGGGGTTGAGTGGCTGATAAATTCAAACACAAACATACACTCATATGAACAACTAGAAGGACAATGCTGTTCCAAACTAATCAAGCCATCTTGTTCAACACTGTCTTCTCCATAATGGCCAGTCAATGTGGTCAAAGTCCACCATGAGGGAATGAAAACGAGAAGCTTTCCTCTAGAAGCTGGTATCTAGTACCCCTGAATACAGAGATTCTGTTTTTCTGTTAACTGTTTATATATTGATTGCTTGATCTTCCCTGAAAATATCTAATCCTCCTTTAAAGCTCTCTAACATAATGAGTGGTAATGAAAACTGTACATTAATTATGCAATATAGAAAGGAGGACTTTGTTTTCTTTGAATCTTCTGCCAATCACTTTTATTGGATGACCCTGTACTCTCACACTATGAAGACGAGGGGGGTATCTCTATCCAGTTTCTTCACACCAGGCATAATTTTATTAACTTTAATTATATTTCATTTACATAAATCTCAACTATTAGGAGGAGGAGTGGGATTTATGCTATGCTAATTTTACAGAAAAGTTTGTTAGACAAAAATAAATAACTCAAGCTTTGACAGGAACACGAGCTGCATAGAAGTATTTGAATGGCTTTGAGTGGCTTATGAGGGATATTATATGGTGAGATCCATTGTGACAAAGAGTATCATAGATTCTGCAGCTTCACCCTAGAACTGCAACATCTTGCTGTTAATATATTCTCTGCCCTAGTTTATCTATTTTACAATCCTGGATAAAGCACCTGGTTGCAGATTACATGTAACATGACTTGGCTTTTCAGGACAATATTTAAAAACTATGAGATCTCTAAATCCAGAAAACACACCTGTGACATGGGAAATGCTTGCCTTCAGCTACCAGGATGGCATCACAAAGCTGTTGGGTCTTACAGAGCTGCATCAAGCCTGTCAGGATGGGGAAACAAAACCAAGTTGGAATGTTAGGTCCTGTCTAGAAACAATAAAGAAGATGGACATGCCCACTGGTCAAGTAAGAACACCAAGAGATGTGCTGGATCTTTTGTTCCAGTACTGTTTTTATTTCAGTAGTATATCAGAACTAGTTTGTGGTATAGGATGTCTTCTGCTTTAATTTCTTGGTTCTATTTATTGTTCCAGCTTTCATTTTGCTAAAATAAAAGCCACAAAAATAAAATCAGCATAAAAATGTCAAACTGAGGTAATCCATCAAAGAAAGAAAAGAAATTCAGACACCATACTTGAATATAGAGTACTACACCTAAACTACTTCAAATTGCCTTAGTGTAAATCAGAAAATATTTTATATCCATATGAGACAACATTTCCCACCTTGGTTCCTCCACATTAATTGGCTTACAAATCCCAAAAGTGTCAGATAGTAAAAAAAAAGTGAGACTGAGGCAAAAGTGTGGCTTCTGAGTGAAAGCAGAAATTATCTCTAGGGGAGAAAAAAGGCTTTGGTTTCCTGCTGGAGAAAATATAGCAGTTAATATAGACAACTCATTTTTATAATCTGTGATAAACTTACCTTGAGTTACATAATATCCCAAAGTAGTAGGCTTCACACTTATATCAATCTCTTCACTATTGTTGAAGTCTTTTTTGGTATCCATAATCCACCTACAGGTACAAGAATCTCTTTAAAAAGGATTTTTCTCTAAGATTCATCAACCAGTCATTTCTAGGGGAGAAGACACCATCCTATAATTGGCAATAAGATGTTAATAGCAGCCTCATGTGAGTTAGAATACAGAGCTCCAGGACCCAGCAGCATCAAGCCAAATATATCACAGATACTCTGCTGTCCTCCTGAGACCCATTGTTATATAATAAATTGGAAACCTAGAGGGTTTTTTCAGTCCAGGTCTCATCTTGAAATTCTGAAGCACATTACAAATTGTAATCCATACCTAATTTTTCTTCTTCTTCAGAGCATCATTGATCATCTTATTGTTTCTTCTTCTCCCAGGCACCTTGGAATAATGTCCTTTGCATTCACTGATGACTCAACCACCTGCCTTTTTTGTTGTTAATTCTTGAACTGTCAATGTATATGGCCTTTTAGGTTTTTATTTTTATTTTTTATTTAATTCCATTTATATCCTGCCCTTCTCCGAAGACTCAGGGCGGCTTACAAGCTTAGCAGTAGCCTAAAGGTTAAAGTTGTTAAAGTAGGTTAAAGTTGTAGAGAAAGCGTAGCTCAGAGCTCAAACTTCACATGCAGAAAGTTCTGGATTTTGTCCCTGACCTCTCCAGTGTTAAGGGACTAGGCAGCAGCTGATCATTTTGCTTCTGATTGCAGTGAGTGAGTAGGTAAGTGGGAAGCAATTACAACTCTGAATAGATAGATAAACAACTACCGTAGCCAAACTTCAGGTTTTTATATTCTTTGAATGATTAACTTGGAACAAAGAAACATTCACAAACCCAGTCTCTGCCCATGGCTTTTATTTCCATCTGATGTTCCCATATATCTACCAGGAATAGGTATCAAAATACTGTACAAAAACTGATTTGGGGGGGGCTATTCTTTGATAACTATATGAGTTATTTTTATAGGGCCTGGAACAAATCTTAATGCAAAAGCAGTCCCCAACAGCAGTGGAGGGAAAGAAGAGAACAATAGGCCTAGTGGTATATAACTTATCATCCATGTTGATTTCCCATAAGAAACTGGTTGTGTTGATTTTCTGTTGCTGCTTATTGATGAAGTCAAAATACATGGGTATTAATGCAGAAGTCAGAAATGCAGATTACAAGTGTTGTTCCCGAAGACTCTAGCCCCCATTATGATAGTGTATCTTGAAATAACAAGCAGCAGCCAATGAGCTGTTAATGCCATTTCTAATTTGCATAGTGGAGGTGGGACTAATAAGGCATATTTTATACACCATTAATTCAGACTTGAGCATCAAGGATAGGTTCAAAACCATGTCTTCTTTCTAACACAGAACATTTGGGAAAGTTTACATTTATAAATGAAGATCTCATTTTTAAAACTCAGGTACTCCATGCTTACACTAGGAAAAGAGATGTCCTATATTTTACATAACAGAAGAGTTGAAGAATAAGATAGTATTCTTCTTCCATGATCAATTAGTCTGCCTCCACATTATTATCGGGGGTCTCCTGGTTAAATTGCCAAGCATCAACAAAGAGATGCTATATAGACTATGAGACAAAAGAAAAGACAGTTTTTATAAGGAAGGTGGGCTACAAGTATGTTTCTAAATTTAGATAACATGTTTACAGTCTTCTGAAAGTCAAAAGACAATGCAGATTAACTACCAACCCTACTAGTAGTATTACAGCCTAGTAAAGCTGCAGTGAATAAAGAGAACCATTCTGTGATGCTGGGAATAAGTCTACATTCTTACTGTACATAGAATGGGATGCTTCATTACTCCTCATCTATAACAGGGGTGTCAAACTGCCAGCCCACGGGCCGGATGCGTCATGATGAAACCGCACCACCCGATTGCCGGCAATGGAAAAAAAGTTGTGATACGTCGCGACACGTCATGTGACATTGCAAGTTTGACACCCCTGATCTATGGGCTACTGATACTCACATAGCCATTTTTCTTTATTCTTTATTCCTGAATAATGTCTTATACCTTCCTGAATCAAATCTTCCATAATAGCCCAAGATAATTTACTGCTTGAAGTAAAGTCCACATGAGGACCTTCTTCCATATATATATATATATATACTGTATATACTAGGATCCACATCTTTCTTGATGCCTCTTTCAGATCTCATTGCTTGCCTTTATATGCCCCCCATCATCCTATTAAATGGCAAGATCAGTCATCATCATTAATTTTTAAAATATTTATAACTGTTTTTCAGGTCCCTGTTTAATAGGAAGTGGGACTATTCTTTATACAAATTTCCCATTTCTCCTTTTTCACTGGATAAAATAGTTCTCTTGATATATCATAAGGGCTGTTAGTACTCCCTAAGTTTCCTTCTAAATTTCTAATATTATTTATTTATTCTTCATATTATTTGCCATCCAGAATCTGCTGAGCAGCTTTACAAATTGATTAAACAAATAAATAAATATTCAGGTGACAAATATATGTAATCATGCATCAATGGATGCAATTTGATAAGTTATGGGAACTGTGCTTTTATGGTTGTGACTATTTCTTCTTCCTCAACTGCAAATATTTAGTTCAAAATTGTCCGTATTTGATGTGTCTGTCCAAAGTGGGTTTTCCAGCAACAGAATTCATGAACTGAGGCAATTCTGCCGATGTCAAAGTATGTCCAGCTGGACCAGGTCTGCCTGTAAAATGCAGATTAATAAATGGCGCAACCTACTGACCTTGCATAAAAATGTGAATTGTCTCAGGATGATCTTCTCAGTGATGAAAAAAAAATGTTTTAATTACTCAAAATGCTTTAGGTAATACTTTTAATGAGCTTATACGGTATTGTTCACTGAGACTCATTTTGCTTTGATTTTAATCTGCACCTATTTTCATACAATTATCTTCTTGTATATGGAACAAACCCAATCATTTCTAAATAAAGCCTGGAAGTGATCTGTAACATCACAACAGTGTGTTCTCAGTGTTCAGTGCCAGACCAGATAAGCTGCATTCCAATGTAACATATTTTCAGAAACAATGGCATACTGTATTGTGGAGGGGTGGGGGGGGCATTCTTTGTCTCGGATTCTTACAGCACGAATTTGTCTTCCTTTTCTTTATCAAATCATTTAGGGGCCAAGAGCTTAATCAGAACTAGAGAAAGGTGAAGAAATTCAATCTCTCTAGCCTTCCATCCATCAATCTATCTTTGTTGTTGTTCAGCACACAGGGACACATGCACACTTCTACATGAACTAGTTAACCTTTTCTGAGCTTGGAAACGAAAACAAGGTGGACCCTCCTAAGGGAATCCTGAGGCCACAAACTAAACTAGGAAATTAAAAACCATCCTAGAAAGACAGCAGCAGCCCAGTTCCATAATGCTGTCAAGAAAACTGTATAGATCTGTTTGTGAAGCCATCAGGAGTTAGGTTGGACTAGAAGGAGACATTACCTTTATCCTTTTTTTTTAACCTTCTACCAAAGCTTCTTTCCTAACAATATATATTGCAAGCGGGGCTATGGCATAACACACCATCTGTTGATACTTTGCCAAAATGCAGGAAAAATGCCAGTACATTTCACAGCTTTGAAATTCCTGGGTAAGAATATGCATTTCATCATCATCATCATCATCATCATCATCATCATCATCATCATCATCTTATAAAAAAGAACATCCCTGGCTTCCAGCTTTTGTAATTAAGAGACATAAACCACCGAAGAAGCTGTGGAATGTGGGAATGAAACACTCTCTTGTAGACAAGAAGAAACTTTCTGATTTGGCAGCTTGATATAAGAATCCGCCTTCCCTTGTACAGAGAGCAATTCTTTCTATTTACTGACTCCAAGGAACCCTTTTCCAAAACTTGGGCTTGAGCAGTTGCTGAAGTAATAGACTTAGCATCTAGTCTGTCTAACAGAGAGATTTATCTTTGTGTAAATAATCCATGACACTTTAACTTTAATTTGCTTGCCAGAGCAAAATGTGATCTTCCCAATCATATCCTCTCTAAGTTATGAACTATTAAGCATTTAAAATGATTATAGAAAACTTAATGCATCTCTTTGGCATTTGCAGTGGAACTCATCTATAAACATATGTAGATCTTGAACTTTGTGCAGTAACCCTGGTTCATCTCCATTTCACTTTTCACACCTCGTGTTTGTTCCCCATTTGCTGTCTCTACTAGGTTATCTATATCTCTCTAAATACCAATTTTCCCAAAAAAGTATCCTACTGATCTGTTGGGGTCTGACACATTTGTTAACCTATTCAAAGAAGATAAAATAGCCTCAAGGAGTCAAGAAAATTGTGGAATTAACATCTGGACTCAAAGAAACTAAATTTCTAATTTTCTAAATGGCAATAAGACCAGGAGTTTTGTATTAGTGAAAAACTGGAATTATTCCAAGTTATTGTAATGTTTTAAACAGTATTCCCTTTCTGTATAATACTGAAATTTGTGGAATAGCATACAGAGCCTGATAGTATTCATTATTCATTAGCAATTGGATTTCCATATTTCTTTATGAATGTCATAACTGTTTATCCAGTTTATGAAGCCTTTAACAATGTCAATAGTTACCTTGCAATCAAACTCAATGGCTGAGATATACTGAATCGACTCATTAGTTTGTATATTATTGTGTCAGATTTGCTAGCCAGGAATTTCAAGAACTGTAGTCTCAACAACCAGTGAAGTCTAGAGTTTGGGAACAAAAAGCTGACCTTAGGACAATCATAAGTCATTCTCATTCTTACAGGTAACTAAGATAGGACTGAATCTTATTTACACAATATCTGTGAATTTCTCCTGACTCATGAAGATTTTTCCCACTGGCATTCAGGAACTAAAATTGAATAGAGCTATTACAATCCTTCACATTAAGACTGTTGTCAATGCTTCCAGATTGCTAAATTGTATACAAATTAATTAATGTTTTATATGATATTTTAAATGCGTATCTGTAAGCCACCTAGAGTCTCCTTGGTGAGATGGGCAGCATAGAAGTCTAATAATAAATAAATAATATCAACAGAGATTCCATACCATCATCTGATAGCCGTCAGCATCATGTAATAGTGGATATAGAGTCTACACAGACAAAAAATCCATGTGCTGCATTAATTTCAAACATAGCATCCATTGCATAGAGAACCCTTTCATATATAAGGATTTCAGCAATGAACATAAAGGTGATGGCATCTAATTATTGTATTATTGCTGTCATGTTGTAACAAGGGATCTCAGTTTTAGCTTGGAATGGCTCCCATATACTCCATTTATTTTTGCCAAATGCTTCAGCCAAAAGCATTTAGTTTTCACCTGCAATAAGCCAAGTGGTAGATTTAGACATTCAGTTTTTAATTGTTTTGCTGATCTTCCTGCTGGTAGTTGGCCTCTCATTAAAAAAAATATGCCACCCAGCAGTGTGTGGGCTTGATGTCAAAGATGGTATGTACATCCCCCATCTGGTTCTATAATTACTACCTTCAATCAGCATCACCAGAAGAATGTTAATGGATAATATGTAAACACAAAATCTTTTATGTTTACCTAGCAAACATCTGGAGAGGAAGCTTTGGATAATCTCTTTTGCTGGAAACCCATTGGTGGAATTATTGGGAGTTACACCAGGAAGACATGGGAGAGGCCTACTTGGGACAGCACTAGAATACATAAGGAAAATAAACATTTGGAATAACTGTGTACAAGTAGGATAGAGAGGAATAATGAAATACATAGATACCAATATATTCCTGTTGGAATTTTCAAGGTAATATCTGAACAACATTACTATTCCCCATTTTGTTTGCTTTTTTTTATTTGTAAGTCTTACAGTGAGCTAAGCAATGTTGATATGTTATAAGATGTGCCAGATTTCTTTTTCGATTTATCCATTTCATAAGTTTTGATACTCTACTTTCATTCATTTTATTATTCATTCTTTTGCTTTTCATTGATATTCATCAATAATTAACACCACTCATTTATTTGGATACTTGTTATTTGTTTTCAATTTTGCATTCTTTCCAACAGCAAATTTTAAACACTTTACCATTGTCTATAATTTTGGAATTTTGGTTTGTACAGAAACAGTGCACATAGACATGGCTTTCCCCCTTTTTGCCATTATAGGTGTGATGCAATATAGAATGTATTCCATACAGAATATCACAGCTGCCATATTATAGTGCAGTGGTGTAATATAATAGCTGCTGTTCAGAATAGAACGGATCAAAGAAAGGTTCACTAATTCTTAATATGTAATTCGGGCAATTGCATGATTATCATAAAAAGTTAACTAGAAGAAAAATCCATAGGTAAGCATCCTTTTAAAATTTAATTTAAAAGATTTAATAGAGAAAACGAATCTTTGTTGTTTAACTTGGTAGAAGTTCTTCAGCATGTATATTTATTTATTATTTATTTATTTATTAATATGCCTATTAAGAGCAAATACCAACAATAAAAAAAACACTGAGAGGACTGAGATAGTGGTGATGTTTAACAGGGGTTTTATTTTATTCAAGGACTAAATTTAATTATTTTAATTGTTCTTAACTTTTGTAATGTGTATTGTTATTTTAAATACCTTGTGAACCGCCCTGAGTCCTACGGGAGAAGGGAGGTATATAAGTCCAATAAACATGTTACACCTCTGCTCCGTGAGCTGCATTGGCTTCCAGTTGCTTTCCGGGTGAGATTCAAGGTGCTGGTGATGACATATAAAGCCCTACATGGCATGGGTCCGGATTACCTACGGGAGCACCTACTGCCGGCGTCAACTTCCCTCCGTCCTGTACGCTCCCACAGAGAGGGCCTCCTCAGGGTACCACCGGTCAGAGAATGTCGACTGGTGACCCCCAGGGGGAGAGCGTTCTCAGTGGGCACACCAGTCCTTTGGAACCGCTTACCGGCTGAACTACGGATGGCCCCCGACCTTCGCTCCTTCCGGCGTGATCTAAAAACCTATCTATTCGAACAAGCCGGCCTGGTCTGATGGGTTTGGGGTTTTAACATTGTTTTTAACTAACTTACTACATTGGGCACAATCATTTAACTTTAAATCTTGTATCCTGTATTCTTATTTTTATTGCCCTGTACACCACCCTGAGTCCTTCGGGAGAAGGGCGGTATATAAATCAAATAAATAAATAAATAAACATAAACATAAAAAATATTTTGCAGTGTATTGGAATGTATGTCAGAAAGAATGTCAGGACCTCTATTTAGTTTTAATTGATGCAAAATGCATGCAACTGAACAGAAAACTAAAATGGCTCAGACCAGAATAACAACTTCAGTATCAAATTCAATCAAATAAAACAAAACAAAAATGTTAGCTTAGTGAACCGGACTTCTGAGCAAACTGAAGTTTTACTAATAGAACTCATGGAAAAGAGCAAAAGTGAGGAGACTTTCTAGGACATTGTCATAGATTGGTTAGTCATTTTCTCTGCCTCGTTCACCTGAAAATAAGGATAGGTGTTACCAGAGATATTCTTAATGACTGGAGGTGAATCTACTTTCCAAGCAAGAAAAAAATCAAACAAGCTGACTTTGAAGAAAGAAATGGCAGTCTAAAAAGACAGAATGGCAAAAAGAGGAGCTGAAGATTGCAGCAACCAAGAGCCAGTGAGTGACACCAGCTTTTTGAAACCTCTCTGAATAAGGAGATAACTTGAGATTACCCACCAATGCTCCAGAAAGCTGCTCTGGAGACCACAAGACAGTGGAGACAAGGGAATAGCCATCTTGCTCAAACCATGGTCAGCTCCTTTGAAAGGACACTAAGTTTGCATAATTGCTTTTCTAGTAACCTTCAGAAATTGCTTGTTAACTGCTTTTCAGCTATTAGGAACCCTTGTACCAACAGGTTTCATAGCAGCAGATGAGATTCCCTCAGTACATAGCAAAAATAAAATAACTACAAGTTTTGGGGGGCAGAACAAACAGAAAAATGATTAAAACTTTGATTTTAGAAAGTGAAAACTAGACCAAAGGTCCAGATAAATTTGAAATAAAATCTTGGAATTAATTATAAAGAATCTCTCCTGTGGGAAAATGTTTTGTTTTGAATTTTTTTAAAAAAACATAAGTTAAAATTGGAAAAATGAATAGTGGAGGGAACTAAAGATTACAATTAAAGGAGAAAAACATTAACCTTTATTTACAATTACAGAATGTAGCAAAATATTCTAATACTGGAAACAGTGTTGGAAGGACACCTTTGAGAAATAGAGACAATAATCACAACACATAATTGTTGGCACAACCAAGCAATTTCAACTTTCAAACACTCTGTGGAATAATTGGTTTGGCGATGTTTCTGGTGCCCCCATAGAAGATTACTTGACAGTCAGAACCAATTTTTATTTTATTTTATTTTATTGTGCTTTTGTGTCAGTTTTTCCGACTTTTGTAGCCCCGACAATTTTCTTGGCAAGTTTTTTTCAGAAGTGATTTGCCACTGCCTGCTTCCTAGGGCTGGGAAAGAGTAACTGACCCAGAATCCACTGGGTTTGGGCCTAAGGCAGATCTAGAACTCATAGCCTGCCAGTTTCTGGCCTGATGCCTTAACCAAGTGGCCCTCATTCAGGACCACTATGGAAAAACATAATTCATGGGCTCCCACTAACCTCATCTCTTGTGGGAGAAGTAGACTCCATATTCCAACCATTATGAATAAATGGAGGGATGGTACATCATTCCTTTCCTATACACTGTATACTTTCTCAGGAATTTCAGTGAATATATGAGAGCTTTCTCTGTATTTTTCTCCCTTCACAATGAAAGAAAGTGGGCTTGAGACTAGATTTTTATAGCTGAGAGAGAACCATGTACTGTAATTTAGTTGCTGATTCCCTTATGCAGGATCAATATTTTTTTTTTAAAAAAAGAAGGCTTTTGCCTTTTTTCAATTATTTTTCCCTTGAGAAGATTTTTTGGCTGAAATTTTCACACTGTGTGCGAGTATCTTGCCTCGCTTTTTATGATTATTTCTCTGGCAGCCAGCAGCTTCTCTAATTCCTTAGGATTTAACAAGGGAATATATCCTAAAGAAACTCTTTTCACAAATTTTCTTTTTTTAAATCAGGATCTGTGAGTAGCCAGGGAGGCTGGAGAGGGAGAGACAAATGTTAATAAGAAAGATAAAAATAAAGTGAGAACAGTAGCCCCTTCTACCACCTCCTAACAACAAGCACAATTTTTTTACAAAATGAAATGGAAAGGAAATTCTAAACTTCCCCAAGATTGGACTATAGTAAGGAAAGCTTATTTTACAGGGGAAGAAAACTTTAGGTTTATGTTGCTGAAAACTTGATTTACATCACTTCCTTTTTCTTTTTTCCCTGTACATCAAATGTAACCTTTCAGTATGTGTTGGGGTGCCTGTGTGTGTGTGTGTGTGTGTGCTTTCATTTTTGTCTATGATTTATTGGTACAGATTCTATTTTTTAGTTTTTTCTTTCTTTTTTCATCAGTCACTTGAGAGTTTCAAGACATAAAGGAAAGATATCAACAATAAATGTAACAGTCACAATGGATATTCCTTTTTTGCATATTTCAAACACCCATAAAATACGCTGACCTTAGATCCAATAAAAACTGCTTAAAAATAAAAATGAAAATATATTCATCTAGTAATTCTGAGGTCCCCCTGCAGTCACAGGAACAGGAAATGTGGGAAACTGCCTATGATCTAACTTTTCTCCTATGCACTTACGGATGATATAGCACTATAATATCTGCAGTATTTGAAATATCCCTGTCAAGACTGTCAATTTAGATTGCCTTGGAAAAGGTCTGAATTACAGAAAATGTCAAAATAATACCCGTCTCTTCAAAATACCAAATGTCTTCAGTAATTCCAATTACATGACCAAGTCAGGTCAGGCTTGGGGTTATCCCTATGAAGAAGACATGCACAATTTGGCTGGCTTTACAGAGAAACCCTGACAGACCAAAATCAATCAATCAGTCAATCCATCAATCAGTCAATCAGCCAATCAGTCAGTCAGGTCAGTCTGTCACCTATTTCTGCTATTAGATTCTGCTCTTTTCCTCTCAGCATTGATTAAAGGGGGGGAGGAGCAAGGGAGAGTCTAATCCTCCAGAGCTTCATGAGCCTAATTATGATAAACAGCCTCCATCACTGATAATATCCAACCATTAATCCCCAGATGGAGCTGTGGAAGTGTCAGAACTGGAAACGACAGTTCTATAAGAGGACATGGCAGGTAGTGAAGTGGGACTGAAGCTTCAGCTGTGAAGCAAACCAAGAGAGACCCAACCCAGCCCTGTGTGTGTGATTGCACACAGAGGCTGGACTTGGGGCAAAGAAGTCCTGATCTTTGTTTTTCCATTGGAAATTCAAGTTAGATTTTTAAAGGATGAGAAAAGCAAAGAACAGAATCCAAGGCAAAACACAATAAAGCATAAATGAACCTAATAAATAAAATAAAATAAAATAAAATAATAAAATAAAATAATAAAATAAAATAATAAAATAAAATAAAATAAAATAAAATAATAATAAAATAAAATAATAAAATAAAATAAATAAAATAAAATAAAATAATAAAATAAAATAAAATAATAAAATAAAATAAAATAAAATAAAATAAAATAAAATAAAATAAAATAAAATAAAATAAAATAAAATAAAATAAAATAAAATAAAATAATAAATAAAATAAAATAAAATAAAATAAATACATCCAGCTGCTGTTTTTCAAAAGCAGCACAGAAGCAGAGATCTCAGAAGGTGGTGGAGGCTTCCAAATAAGGTTTGCATTTCCCCACACTCCTGGGTCATCCCACGAGGGTCAGAAAGATTGCAGATGATGCTCCCTTTCATGTGTTCTGTAACCTTTTCCTTTCTCTTCCCACAGTCACGTATTAAGGAGGCAAATCTAACAGATAGGAAGCAGCAAGTGAAGCTAGGCAAAATCACATCAGATACCTGTACAATTAGCACAGGGCCCCCCTAGGGCTGTGTGGTCTCTTCACTTCTCTCTATATACCAATGACTGCATCTCAAAAGATCCCTCTGTTAAAGTACTGAAGTCTGCAGATGATACAACAGTGATTGGCCTCATTCGAACCAATGACAAATCTGCATACAGATGGGAGGTTGAACAACTAGCCTTGTGGTGCAGCAGGAACAATCTTGAACTGAACACACTCAAAACTGTAGAAATGATAGTAGATATTAGGAGAAACCCTACTATTCGACAATCTCTTACAGTGCTAGACAACACAGTATCAACAGTAGAGACCTTCAAGTTTCTAGGTTCTATAATATCTGAAGATTTAAAATGGACACCTAACATAAAAAATGTCATCAAGAAAGCACAACAAAGAATGTTCTTCCTGCACCAACTCAGGAAGCTCAGACTGCCCGAGGAACTGCTGATACAGTTCTACAAAAGAATTATTGAGTCTGTCATTTGCACCTTTATAACTGTCTGGTTTGGATCCTCAACCAAACAAGACAGACACAGACTTCAACGAATAGTTAGAACTGCAGAAAAAACAATTGGTACCAATTGTGGATCTGTATACTGCACAAGCAGAAAGAGGGCTGTGAAAATATCTACAGACCCCTCATATCCTGGACATAAACTATTTCATCTTCTTCCCTCAAGACAACGCTATAGGACATTGCACATCAGAACAACTACACATAAGGACAATTTTTTCCCCATGCTATCACTTTGCTTAACAACTGATTCCAACGACACTGTCAAACTACTTAGTAAAGCTATATTACTATGATTCTTATCTTTCCGATTACCTATCCTTATCTTCTTATGACTATAACTTTGTTGCTTGTATCTTACAATTTATATTGTTTTTGGTATCCTAGTATGATTATGTCATTTGCTTAGCTAGTGTTCTATGACTATCACTAAGTGTTGCATCTTATGATTCATCATGAAGTGCTGTATTTTATGATTTATGATGAATGTAATTTATGTTGTTTATAGTTATGGTTATCACTATTACTTCTATGTACACTGAGAGCTTATGCACTGGAGACAAATTCCTTGTATGTCCAACCTTTTGGCCAATAAAGGATTCTATTCTATTCTATTCTATTCTATTCTATTCTATTCTATTCTATTCTATTCTATTCTATTCTATTCTATTCTATTCTATTCTATTCTATTCTATTCTAAATGCTAGATAAATGACGCAGGCACAATGAGGGGTCAGAAGCTCTCTACCTGTAAGAAGAAAAGTAAACCTTTACACCAAACACACTGTGATGGACAGGGGAGGTGTAACCTGATCTAAAAAGGTCACAGAATTAAGAGGATCTTCTTCAGGAGTCTGTTCCTGAGGAAGAAAGCCAAGCAGAGGACAGTGAATGACTCTTGTTGTTCAGAAAAGCCCTCGGTCACAATTGCCCATGTCCTCACTCTGACTTCTGTGGAGTCTTTTTAATCACTTTATATAAGCAAGGCTGGCTGGATTCTCTTTGTGCCTAAATAGCAAATAACATTTTTCTGCAAGACTGAAATGCCTAAGCATAACTCAGTCAAGTGCCAACTCTGGACAGCAATCAGGAGATGCCAAATGTGAACTTTTCTTCGCACAATTTTTGAGGAGTGGAAACAGGACCTCTCCTCTCCCAGTCCCCTGGTGATTGCCTGGAAACTAGGTGTCAAAAGAATGAGCAAGGGCTTATATTCGGCTACACTGATTATGCCCAGAGAAAGCATCAATACAAGACTGCCAGTCTTTGATGGCATCTGGCAGGATGTGTCTTGTCTGCAGTGTATCTTTCCCTCATGAAGGGAACCAGATCCTGATTATGGAAAGAGGCCGAAAACTCTGTCAGGTTCAAGAGCAGAAAAGGCTGTAGGAAATGAAGAAATGCAGGAGGAAAGATTGTGGAGACCATGTTCTTCCTTTCAAGCAGCCTTTAATGATTTAGCATCCACCTCATTTGCATCAACAAGAGAATTTTTTCTAGGGTTGTGGAACTGCAAATAACGAACAAGACTGAGGATGCAATAAATTTTACTTTCAGTACAAATCATGCACTTGGCATTCCACACTGAAATTTTAAGAGGTGAGAATGGAGCCTCTCTTAATTTTTCTGTTTTCTCCTTCCCCTGTCTCCATGAAGACTGAACTGAAACTTTCTGCCTCAGAAATGCTCAATGGTGAAGAATTATCATCGATGAAACAGGGGGGAAATAGTCAAAGAGGTCAGAGCATGCTGAGATGGAATTTCCTGTCATATAAACAGCCTCTTTTGAAATCCCTTTTTCTATGCAACTATTAAAAGCATTGACTACCTTCCTTCATACACATTTCAATCTTAAGAACTCACTAAAGAAACATTTCCAGTAGAAATGACAGTCTGTGTCCTCCTTGCACTTTGATACTCACAAACCCCATCAGATGGCGTTACTGGGAATCGGAATGAAATCTGCTGACTCAGCCTGCTTCCCAGACTCTTGGTCAAGACACCAATTCAGCTGAGAAGTCTAGCATAATGGCAGATAAAATTTATGAACCCTGTATGATAGACAGGCCAATTGATTTGACTTTAAATGCTGTGGTGACTGACAGGAATAGAATACAGAGTTCTGTTTTCTTTTGGTTTTGCAAAGTGAAGAGGTCCAGTTTTACCTAGCGCTGTTAATTCTATACACTTGTTTTGTTCTTGGTACATACTAAGGTTGTATAAATATAACTTTGGTTGCAGCTATCAGAATTGTGTATATACACCTGACTATTCTGGAAAGAGACTTACTTCTCTAGATCATTGCAAGGTAAGAATCTCTTCCCTAGTCTTAGCATGATCTGCAAACACAGTCATGGTTCTCTTAGCAACGGTCTTCTGCTTTTATTCAGTCAGGGCCCAAAGGAGACCGAAAAGTATATATAACCTCCTCTCATTCTATATTTGTCAAATTAAAATAGGTGCACCCTTCTAGTTACATAGGAGGGTAGCTCCTCATAGTGGGAGAGAGAGCAAATGGTGTGAAGAAGCAAATTCCACAGTGTCAGGTGTTATTATTAATCAAAAGTCTTTGGCCAGATCATGCTTCACAGTATTCATGTTCTGCTGAATATTTCTATTGTAATAAAACAGATTATTATTCTAAAATCATTGTTCTGGGGTAATTTTTGAAATGTGCCACAAGTACAAAATAAGTTGTCTTTAGAATAAATGCAAAGCCCAGTTAAATGAATTCATTTTGTAGGGCAATTCCGCTATGAAACATTCAAGGATATGTTAGTTCCCTATTGAATCACCTATTTGCTAATAGTTAGGGCTCAATTTGTACATGGAATTTCCACAATCTACCATGAGCTAAACTTACATTCATCTCTTGATTGATTTGTGTTATCTGTGTGTGTCTGTGTGCAGTAAGGAAACATAACCAGGATAACAGAGGGCATGCCTTAAAAACCCAAAGATACAATGTGGGTACAAAATCACATATCCACTTTTTGACAAAACATCTATAAAATGTCTGGTTTGGCTTAAATTCATCAACTCAGAAACAAGTTAAAAGTACAGAATTATTTAATTCTACTATTTAGGAATCTACCAATTTTTAGATGAGGTCCTTCTTCCCAAACTGCACAGACACTCACAGCAGCCAATCTTATGAGGGGCTGATATGTATGCAGCAATTTGTTACGTGGGAAAAGCTATTTCTGTCCCACTAATTATTTATTTCACAGTTGCACTCATAAACAATGGAGAATAAAATTAGTGCAGCAAAGATTTAAAAGCAAGAAAAAATTATACCAGGCAAATGTTAGTGTGCAAACAGATTAGCACATTTATTTTACACAAATATGAATAAACAAGAAGGCACAGAGAAAGCAATGATTTATTTTTAGACAGAAGAAAATGGGCTCATCAGATGGACTCTCATATTCATTTGAAGTATCATAATCTGAAGAGAGTGTGTCAAGAAAACCTAAGAAGAAAATATTAAGAGAACTCAAGGAACAAAGAAGAAGAAAAGAAGTAGTGTTCAAAGACCAGAAGGAAGGGAGATCCCAACAATTGGAGGTTAATACATGGAAAATGACAAGCTCAGTGCTGAAGAACAAAACAGAATACACAAAGAACAGGTACGTTTACAAATGAGGTGATGGAAGAGCAGATTATAGCGATGTATTCCAGAGAAAGTGGAATGAAAAGGAACTTCATTCATGTTCATGAATGGTGGAAAAGAGCCACTGTTTATAGACTACTTTATAAAGCAGGAAAGCAAAAAACATATGCTTGGGAGAGACTCCATATGGTGGGCCTGTATCCTAGCCCTGCCCATAGACCTCTTAGGGGAGTGCCAGGAAAATGAAGTGGCTTTCGACAACTTTTGAAGAAGCCACTGGAGCCTTCACAAAGGATGTGGCTACTCCGACATTTTGAAAACAGATATTTTGTGCTAAAGTGTTTTTTGAAGCACCTCTTTTCAATGTTTTGCACAGCCCTAGTATTTACCAGCTGAGCAGTGGCTCCTAATTAGATATGCAGTGTATAATTGTACTATCATTTGAGGAAATTTCCCTGAATCAAATTAGCAGGCATATGCAGATGACTACTTAATTCATTTATGTTCTGAGATATACAAATTACAGCTAAAAACAGCCTTTTGTTTCTGGCAGCTTCTTCAGCCTTCTCCAGCTGGTCTAGCTATATCCAGAACAGAATGCAAACAAAATGGAAGGTTGAGCCAAGATTTCTGGGTAATGTCAAGCAAAACACAAGCCACCAAAATGATACAGTTCTAATGGAAGAGTCCATGAGGTATCTAAGATCCTGTTTGGCTTAGACTGACGGAAAGGAAAAAGTAAAGAAATTGACTTTTTGCGCTTCAGTTTCCATCTTAGTTCTTTTGTTTTATGGACTTCATGTCCCGTGTTGTACTATACCAGATACAAAGCTACTTTAGATAGAGCTACCACTAGATTGAGACGGTGTCTCAAGAACAAGTAAGTTCCTGCATGCCTTCTTCTCCAAGAGGTTCTCCTTGGTGGGATGCTGGATCTGAGATGGCAACAGATCTAACAGGAGATCTCTAGTCGTTTTCAGAGTTCTATAATACCATATCTTATGGTCCTCAGGAAATCTTTCCGCTTTGTAGCCAAAGGGGAAGGAGATTTATAGGGAACTTTACGAACCTTACTTAATGTGTATATTGTCTGTTTACAACAAGGCTATGGTTGAAGTCCACAAGTCATAAAAGGGCCAAGTTTGAAGAGCCCTGTTTTCAGCCAAGCAAATTCTGTTGACAATGATAACATGGTGTTGTTGGGAGAGAGGGGTACTTGCTTAACTGGGGCATCGTAAGCTTGTATTTCTATGATGGTTTTAAATCTTTAAACACAGCCCAGAGTCACTGCTGTGAGATGAGTAGCTCTATAAATCAAATCCAATCCAATCCAATAAATAAATAAATAAACATCATCTGGTTTCTCAGCTAGTTTAAGGAGGAGGATGACACCTCTACTGATACAGAAAACACTAGCATTCTAATACCAGAAGATTTCATGGGCTCAGAGCCTGTAAAGTAAAGCTGTTGGACTAAGAGTGGGAAGATCCAAATTCTAATCTGTTTTCAGTCATGGAAACTTGCTAGCTGACTTGGGGCCCATTAGTGTTTTGAGCCAGGCTACCTCATGGACTTCTTGAGATGGGGAGAAGTTACCCAAGATATCCAAGAAGATGGGGAGAAGATACCCTAGCAAGCTGCTTTGTGCTGTTGGAGAAAAGGCAGGACAGGTATGTTATCTACATAACAAACCAACTAAGACTTATCAATAAACGGAGCTAGAAACTGTAGCATCCAGAGAACCAACCAAACAAAATCTGATGCAAAACAAAGTGGAAGATAGACCTTAGAAGTCTTGTTGTTACGTCCTGATGTCAGGTTTTTGACAAGAGAAATGTGATTAGTGATTTATCTTAATTAAAAGTAGCAAAACTGACATTTTCTATAAATAGTATTTTCCTTACATCCCATAACACTAGCCTGTTTTTATAAAACTGCATGCTGAGATATGATTAAGCTTTGTCAGATGTATTTTAAGGCCACTGCTGTAACATGTGATGTTTACTCCAGATTAGCATCTTATCTTGTGGGTGAGTGTGTAGGTGTACTGACAAAAATGGAAAGCTTGCTGTTACTCAACACAGTCAAAGAATCACCCCACGCCCCAAACAATTCTGCCGAGAGAATGATGTGGAGAACACAAAGTGCCAATATTCACATTTTGTATAATTAATCCACATGGTACAAATGGTGACTCAAGGTAAAAAAAAATAACATCCATTGCATCAGTTTGTATATTTGGGGTATATGGAAAATGGGAGAGGACAGACAGCTTTTAGTTCATCTTTGGTAGCCTTACAAAATGCATTAAAATCTGTATGTTCAGGCTCTTCAGGGTTATTAAAACATCATACAAGTATTTTAATGAGTTGAGAGTTAAGTGGAAGTTCATTTAACCTAAATCATTTAACTTTTAAGATTGTTGTATATACTGTAGCTATACAATCTGGATTAATCACTATCTACATTTAGTGGTTTATTTATTTTACTTTTACTTGTAGGAATGAATCTTTGAAAACCACCAAATGGCCCACTTTTAACTGCAACACCTAGCAAAAGATGTTAGGGAACAAAAAAGAGATTTCATACTAACACGAGTAAAATAAAACAGATGATTTTATACATGATTACCAGAATCACATGAAATATCCAAGAGCTCAATTAAACAATAAACTAAGGACCAGGTAAGTTTGTCAAAAAATCTCTCTTTTACACAACTGTGAAAGAGGAAGAGGCTCTGCCTGGCCCCATCTGAGATGGTTAGGAAAGAAAAGAAGAATCAGCAGAAATGATGTCATTTCCTACATTTTCTTCCTTTTAAGGATACTGGTAATGACCTTATTAAGGGGGCATGGTATCCTAGTGGTTAGGTCACTAAGCCAGAAGGTTGGCAGTTTGAGACTCAGGTACCTGAGTTCCCATTACTTGCCCCAGCTCCTGCTAACCTAGCAGTTCAAAAGCATGCTAATGCAAGTAGATAAGTAAGTACCACTTTGGTTGGAAAGTAACAGCATTTTCTATTCCTTTTCTGGCTACATGACCAAGGAAGCATCTTTGGACAATGCTGGCTCCCTTGGTTAAGAAAGGAAGATGAGCAATGCATCCTAGAATCAAATATGGCTGGATAGGAGGAATCCTTTATCTTAACATCTTATACTGCTTTATAGTTTTTCATTGTCATGCACTATTTCGATGGTTTTCACATGTAAAATATAGAAATTCTTGTGTGTGTGTGTGTGCGCACGCGCCTTGGAATCAGTGTTGACTCCTGGTGACTGCCTGGACTAGTCCCTGCAATTTTCTTGGCAAGATTTTGGAATTTAATTTAATTTAATTTAATTTAATAACATTTATATACCGCCCTTCTCCCTGAGGACTCAGGGCGGTTCACAGGGCAGAATAAAATAACCAATACAAACATTAAAAACAGATTAAACAATTGCCCTAGTTAAAAACAATATGATACAACGCTAAAAAACCCCAGAAAAATTAAAAAACAAAAAATAAAACAACCCCAACACTCCCCCTCAGGCTAGGCCGGCTTGTACAAACAAAAATGTCTTGAGATCGCGGCGAAAGGAGCGAAGATCGG
This sequence comes from Vipera ursinii, assembly GCF_947247035.1. Lineage (NCBI taxonomy): Eukaryota > Metazoa > Chordata > Lepidosauria > Squamata > Viperidae > Vipera > Vipera ursinii. The sequence continues at coordinate 67,458,344 of NC_139513.1, forward strand.
GCGCCATCCGGAGCTCTACCGGTAGCTGATTCCACAGCTCCGGAGCGCCCACAGAGAAGGATCTCCCCCTGGGGGCCACCAATCGACATTCTCTGATCGGTGGCACCCTGAGGAGGCCCTCTCTGTGGGAACGCACAGGGCGCAGGGAGCTTGATGCCGGCAGCAGATGTTCCCTGAGGTACTCCGGCCCCATGCCATGGAGTGCTTTGAATACCGTTACCAGTACCTTGAATTGGCCTACTCTTGCTTTCTTCGTATAGCTGAGGGAGAATAATTGGCCCAAGGTCACCTTGCTGGATTTATGCCCCTTCACACAGCTCATTCCCACAGTAGCGTAAATGATCAAAGCCATAGAACTTTAAAACCGGTACCTAGACATTAAAAGAACATGGGAATGGCTCTCAAAAGTAATAGAATACATTCTAACTAATGTTTATTAGCCCATGTGCTGAAGTGTTTGTCACAGACTGCCATTTTGGAGAGGCTGCAAAGGCAGCCCTGAGGCTAATACATTGCAGTAGTTTAAGACGCATTTGATGTAGACTCTTCCCTTAGGCCACAGTCTGTCCACAAGAGAGAATTTTCTTTTGGAACAAATAATTCAAAACCACTTTCCCCAACTTGGTCCCAATGATGGTTGGAAATTCTGGGAGTTCAGATGCAACACACCAGTTTTGTTTGCATTAATTACTTACTTTAGTTAATTACTTTATCAATGGTTTTCTTAACCAAAAATACACAAATGTTTTGTGTTTTTTTTCATTTGCATATCACGTCAGACCTGCAGCTAACCATACAGAGCAGATATTAGAACATGCTAGGGTAAATATAATTGGCTAGCTTGTAATTCAGATGCTCCACACCATCTGGAAGGCTGTTTATAGAGCTTATTGCTTAAGAAAACTTCCGCTGAGAGTAATGAAGATTTCAATGGTAGAGGAGAACATAGTCCCTTTTGGAGAGAACAAATGGGCACAGCATGTGGGGGGGGGGAGTGTATCATTTTGTCTCTGACAGCCATGGGAAAATTAAGTTCCAGCTTTTGGCAAAGACTGGTGAGCATGGGGATGAAATCACCTGCCTATCACAGGAACTCTTTGGCCTGCTATGGTTCAGTGACTGCTTGAACTCTTTGCTAGTTAAACTTCTACACTTTAATCTTTTGACTCAGTGAAGCGTTTTGTCTCAAGCCTTGAAACACACAGTAAAAATTAGATGAGATGAAGCACAGAGGCAGAAGAAGCTCACTGTGAACCAAAGCTTTGAAGAGCCTTGGATAAGTCATTTGGATTTTCCGCAGGGACTAAATGCAACTGGTGCTCAACTAGCCATTTTATATTACCTTTCAAGAGGGCAGGGGATCCATCTCAGATGACAGTGTAAAAATTTTTTAAAGAATTAAAGAGAAAATATGGTGCTCCCAAATAGTTACAGGATACATAAAGAAAGGAATGTTAAGGGGAACCGATCGGACTGCAAATTTTCAGTCACCAGGACTGGTCAAGTATTTAGAAACCAATTATATTGCTAGTGTGTGGTAATGCTGTGTTCTTGGAATATGGCTCCTTATTCCAACAACAACTCTTTGCTCTGCTCCTAAACTCTGCAAACCTCTTTGTCTGTGTACCACATCTAGATATATGCTTCCCTGAGAATGTCATAAAGCAAAAAAAAAATCACTTTCTGACACTTTCTGGACCTGTTTTCAGAGAAGTACAGTTAGCCCCACAGAAAGTGGCAGCTGCCTGTGGTTCATCGGGTGATCTCCACTGCCCTCTTGTGGCCACGTTGCTGCCCCATCTTTAAAATTATCAAAAATGTGATAGATTCTACAATTTCCTAAAAGTGAAAATTGACAAGTAAAATACTTGGCTTTGATTTCTGACTTGCTTTAGATTTCAAAACATATTCATATTGTCTCTTTGCATTTTATTTTAGGGTAATTAGTATTTGTGTTCTCCTTTTTCATTATTGGACAACACCTCCATTTTCTGAAGAGAGCCTCTTCCCCACGTCCCAAAAATATTTTTCTATTGACACTATTGACCCTGCTGGGTCTCTCTTGAACATGGTGGTGGATATCCTAACTTGCAGTGCTTCCAGGTGTCTGAAATTAATGAGGCTCCATTTTTTGGTTTACAGTTGGCCCTGCCTTTTATTACATCAGATCTAACAGCCTGCAGTCAATTACTATGTCTAGGTTGGAAACCTAACATTCTTAGAAATTTTAAACAATTTTAAATTTATATTGCTAGAGACTAAATAGGGAATAAAGTCATCCTCTGGATCCTGTACAACCCCCTAAATCATAAAGAAAGCACAACTATGTCCATACGTATATTAGCTTATATAAAAGTGACCACCATTTTTTTCTAACAGCATTTATATTCAGACAACTGGGTATAAAATTGCAATTTTAAATTGCAATTCTGTACTTAATGCTACTTATTCAAAATTTCATTATTTCACTGGGTAACTTTTTTGTAGATGGTAATTCAGATCATTCTTTTTTACTTTATTGTCTGGTCTTGGTTTTCTTTTTAGTCTGAAACATTTATTTATTTATTTATTTATTTATTGATGGGATTTATATCCCACCCTATCTCCCGAAGGACTCAGGGCGGCTAACAGCAAACATATAATAAGTACAGAAATCAAGATAGAAATAAAATAGAAACATACCTAATGCTAACTGAGTTCATGCTATGAAATTGGTTCTTTCTTGTGAAAGTTCCTGCTGCAGTAACAGTGGAAATAACCTTCCAACTATACACAGATACTTTTCCATTTGTGCATAGCTACCTGAACATAAAACCAATTTAAGTCAATTTGGCTTTTGACTTAATAAAGCAAGACTCATTGATTGAAATGAGATTTAATCCCATGCAAATGTATGTAGAATTGAGGCCTCATTATTTTAAGTGTCATCATGAAGGTATTTGTTATTATTGCACTACTTTAATTATCTACAAAGAAATTGGCAAATCAGTTTCATTTGTTAAAAACATAGGCCTTTTGTGCATAACGTCTTAGAGTTCCTGCTGCTTCTATACTATTTAGTAATCTTAACTTCTGTAGCATGAAAGAATCCCTTTTATGTAACTTTTTGTGGGATTAGTTGAAAAAAGTTACACTGACAATATATGCTTAATCTTGCAGTAGTTAATGGAAAACAGAGCCATTCCATTATTTCTATTGCAGTAAAAAAAAGAGAGAAAAGAAGCCACTTCCATTGTTTTAGGTCTCTCAGTTTCATGAGATGACCTTTGCTTGGGTTATACATAACTGTATTGTGGCTGTGCAGAATTCAAATCTGATTTTGTCAAAAGGTCATCAAAGAACAGAAGAAATGCTATTGAGATAAATTCTTACAAAGAAAAGTGAGATCTGAGACCTTGAAAGCACCTGTCCCCTGCAGGCATCGGAGAAATTAATCAAGTTTTATTGGATAGAAGAAACTGCTGATATTCCAGATCAACTGTATTACAGTGTTTATTTGACTATGTGATTCTAACACAGTAAGTACTGGAGTACTTGCAAACTTTGATAACAAAGGACTCTGTGTGAAGAAAGTTCTTCAATAGCAGCTTGCACTTCATTGTGGACAATGTGAGCTATGTTTCATTTAAATAGTTTTAGGGGGATTGCTTCTTTCATGTTGCAGAAAATGTTTCTAGTTTACCAATGCCACCTCAGTTATCTAATCACGTTATTTTTTTGTAACTTTGCTTGCCAAAGGCCTTATAGGTATCTCCATACCATGTGGAAGAAGTTTCAGCTGTTTTTGTTGCTGTTATTCAGTCACTCACTTCCAATTCTTCATGACACAATGAACATCATTTTGCAAACAGTCTGTCAATAACTGTTTTTGTAAGCTTATGTTTGTGTCAACAGAGTCACTAGCCACTTTCTTTTTTTTATTGCCTTTGATTTTTCCAGACATCAGGGTCTTCTGCAGTGACTTGTGCCTTTGTATTATATGTCTGGAAAACTACAGCTTTAGCATTTTAGTCACATTTTCAGTGAGCAGTCTGCTTTTGCTTCATCCAATATTGAATTATTTGTTCTTTCATTTCAATGTATTCTGAACTCCACAATTAAAAGCATCAGGCTTTTTTTTACTTTTCTGATAATCTGGTTTTCATAGCCTTTTAACAACTTGGAAAACCAAATTATTATATGTCATAAGTGTTGCAATGTCACCTCAATGATTCTGCACTTTGATATGTTGTTGAGATTTCTCTTTGTTTTCGTCCTAAAGTAGCAAATCTTGCTATTTCATGAGATTACAGTCCCCACTCTCTGTGGGCGCGCCCGTCCTATGGAATGAACTGCCGGTGGAACTTCGGACCGCCCCCGACCTTCGCTCGTTTCGCCAGGACCTAAAAACCTGGTTGTTTGACCTTTCTGGCCTGGACTGAGGGGTTTTAAATTAATTTTAAATTTAAATTTTAATTTTTTTAATTTATGGGCTAGTATTAATTTAATTCTATTTTAGCTTTCTTTATTTTGTATTGTTTTAATTCACCCTGTGAACCGCCCTGAGTCCTTCGGGAATAGGGCGGTATATAAAATCAAATAAATAAATAAATAAATAAATAAATAAATAAATAAATAAATAAATATGTGAATCTTGGAAGATGAAGTTTATTACCACCTTTTCTACAACTGTTTCAGTTGTGTTAGTATTGCCTGTTGAGATTTTATAATGTATATACTGTATACAGCAGAACTGGTTTTGAACATTCTTAGTTTCAACAAGTTTTTCTCATTTCCAATTGTCAAAGTAGCATCCTATCTGAAATTGCTGATGCTTCTGCAAAAAGACATAATTCCAATTTATATTTCTTGTTGTCCAGCATTTCTCAAGATATATTTCACATATAAATAAAAAAAGATGTTGATATGTAGCCAGGGCATACTTTCTACTTCTGAACTATTTTGTTACTCCATATTCCATTATAAATGTTGCCTCCAACTCACCATACAAACTCTTAAACTGGCAGATCAGGTACATTTATATTTTTTAAAGGCTAGCCACAATTTATTGTACTCTGCAGGCAAAAGCTTCTGAATAATCAATTAAGTAAAAACAAGTTTTTTTTTCTAATCTGCCTTGCCTTTTCTATTATCCATCAGATGCCAACAACGTGATCTCTGTTGTCTTTCGACTTCTGAATCCATCTTATACATCTGTCAGTTCTCGTTCCGTGTCCTGCTGAAAGCCTAGGTTGCAAAATCCTGACATAAGTGCAAGTACTTGGTAGGGTGAGCATTGTTTACGGCTGCTGTATTTTCCATACCCGCCTACAACTACAGTTCCCATGTTCACTGCATCATCTTGCAAGTGTTTTAGCAGTGCTGCAGGTATTTCATCAACTCCAACAGTTATGCCGCTAACAATATTTGAGGGCCAAAAGAGAGCAACTTCCAATTAAGCCAGGGGTCTTCAAACTTGGCCCTTTGATGACTTGTGGACTTCAACTCCCAGAATTCCTCAGCCAGGCATGCTGGCTGAGGAATTCTGGGAGTTGAAGTCCACAAGTCATCAAAGGGCCAAGTTTGAAGACCTCTGGATTAAGCCGTTGAAGCTCACAAACTCCGGGTCTGCCAATCGCCAGCGCGCGTTGCTTTTATTGAGGAGCAACCAATTTCTTGGCCGCGCGGGGGGGGGGGGAGAGAGAAGGAAAGCGGTCGGTGGAGAGAAGAGTGGTTCAAGAGAATTAAAGTCGCGGAGTAAGTCACTGAGAGCTAAAGCCAGACTAGGAAAGGAGAAATGCTAAGGAACCGGGATCATGACTTTTACTAAGGAAAAGAGGAGGGCTGGCCTTCCAAGCCTGAAACTTGGAATGGTTTAGCCCCCCTAGCAACCCTCTCCGGCGTCCTGGAGCTTGGAGACCGAGCGGTTGCCCGGCTTAGGAAGGGGAAGCCTCGCAGGCTCGGTGGGTATCAGCGGGACTGAGGGCGCTGGGAAGGAGGCGGAGGGGCTCGGGTGCTGTGGGGACTCTTCCCGAAAGCCTTCCGAAATCGGCCACCCAGCCGATCTATGGGGTCGTGAGGGCGGCCCGGCCGTTGGCCCGTCTGGGTGGAGGTTGTAGCGGGGTGTCTCGAGGTGGGGGTGTCAGCTGGGTCGGCAACTCTGGAGGGCACAGCGGGAAGCGGGCCGCTTTTTTATTTATTTATTTATTTATTTATTTATTTATTTATTTATTTATTTATTATTTATTTATTTATTTATTTATTTATTTATTTACTTACTTATTATTAATTATTTATTTATTTAATTTATGGCTCTCTCATATTTGGGGTTTCTCTTTTGTTAGGGAGCCCAGAGCTGACAAATGGTTCTGGGTGCACCTTGAGCAGAGCTGAGCCATGGGGCAATACAGATAGTCCTCGACTTACAGCAGTCCATTTAGTGACCGTTTGAAGAGTTAACAATGGCGCTGGGAAGAGTGACCTATGGCCTTCCCCCCCCCCCCAGTGACAAGCACTGGGGCTTTCCTCCCCTGGCCACCTGATCAAAATTCAGATGCTTGGCAGCTGACTCATATTTATGACCAGTTGCGGTGTCCTGAGGTCACGCGATCATCTTTTGCAACTTTCTGATAAGCACAGTCAATGGGGAAGCCAAATTCGCTTAACGACCACATTACTAACTTAACGAGGGCAGTGATTCACTTCAGAACGGTGGCGAGCATGGTTGGTAAAATGGGGCAAAATTCACTGTCTCGCTTAGCGACAGAAATTCTGGGACCAATTGTGGTCGTAAGTCGAAGACTACGTGTATGTGCCTGTAATAAATAAATAAGTAAATGATGGCTTGCTGAATAATGCACCATGGATTGGGTCTCTATAACGTGCTCAAGCAAAACACAAGGCTCTGGTTCCTTCAAGACACTAAGCCACAAGTATGCCAAATGCATTGTTGTCCAATATGTTGTGAGCCATTTGCAGAGTTGGTATTATCCAGTACAAGCTGAAGTGAGCGCCCGTGCAGGAAAGATGCCCCTTATTGAAACAGCTATTGTGTGATGATTTATTCAGTCACAAATCAAGCCAGGTTAAAGAAAGGACCTGACAAGTAGTGCCCCATTGGTGGGGTCCAAGGCAGAGTAGGACCAAGTCAACATATGGCTGGCAGCACCCAGGATCACAACTTTTGCTATCAGTGCTAGGTAGAACAAAGTATTCAGAAAGTATTTACCCAGTGTGGTTTGGGGCATTGTAGCATTGTTTTTCAAGAAGGAAGTAAATTCAAAATCTGGGGGCCAGGAAAACCTTTGTATAAATTCATTTTGTGTGCCAAGAGGTTTTTCAAATAGTCACTTGTTGGTAACTGTACACAGATTATTGCCTATGCTGCACACAGGGCTTCCCTTGAAAATTGATCGGAAGCTGCTGCCTATCCAGAAGACAGCAGATGGACATGTCACAATATACTCATGGAACATCTTTATTTTGTGAGCTGCACTAGTTTCCAGTTGGTTTCTGGGTATAATGATATGTGGGTATGACCTTAGAAGATAAAAGGAAGAGCCACAGACTTTTAGACTTGCAAGACTCTGTTTATGCAACCTTATAATAAAACGTAGTACTCATGATTTGTGCTTCCTGACTGGACAACCTCAAAGGGCTAACATCTTGCATTCTCCTTTACTGAATTTTACTCTCCAGAAAACTTAAGTATAGTCCCTTCTGAAATATTTCCTACATCCCCTCGGTTTCTGTGGGCTGGCATATCGCAGGTGTGGGGGGGAGGTGAAATGGAAGTTTTTATTTTTATTTTAATTCCATTTATATCCCGCCCTTCTCTGAAGACTCAGGGCGGCTTACAAGCTTAGCAGTAGCCTTCATTCTATGTATATGCCTGCTTATTAGGGCTTCCATACACCCCCCAAGCGGCATTATTACAAAGTCAGCTTAATTGCCCCCAACAATCTGGGTCCTCATTTTACCTACCTCGGAAGGATGGAAGGCTGAGTCAACCTTGAGCCTGGTGGGATGCGAACCTGCACTAATTGCAGGCAGCTGGTGTTACTTAAGGAGGCATTAGCCCACTGCTCCACCAAGGCTCTTTATATTGAAGTGAGCGCTTCAAAACAGAAGAAGCATGAGGTCCTCGCCTAACAACACTATGGTAATCGTCAAACAGCTTCAATTAGGACTATCAGAAAAGCAGTGCAGTTATGTGATGTTTTTTTTAAAAAAAATAAAAATTTTATTTTATTTTCAAAGTTAAAATACAAACTCCAAAAAAGAAAAGAAAAGAAAGAAAGAGAGGGGAGAAAGAAAAAACTAAAAACAACATAAAAGCAGAAAAATGTGCATTAAAAACAAAATAATAAAGATACACATAGATTGTCCCCCCCCCCGGTTGAATACTGATATATACATATCAACAGTAATAGTTTTGAAAAGCAATTTTTAAAATTTTTTCAAGAAAGCTTTAACTTTAAAATTATTGGGCTCATTTCTTTCTTTTGTATCTATTTTGGGGGGCATTGTAAGGAATATATGGTATATAATATTCAGTCTTTAATTTATTATTGCTGTAATTTTAACGTAGTCCCAGTTTCTCTTATGGCTGAACTTCCACAGCAAAACGTAAGCAATTTTTGTCAAGGACAAATAAGTAAATGTTCCATAACAAAGTAAGCACAGAAGAAACACATAATGATGCACACAGTGGAGAGTAAATAGGAAAAAAAATTAAAAAGGAAAAAAAATACCAGATACATATACAAAAATAGAATTAGACAAAGTTATTTTAAGAACTAGTAAAATACAAAATCCTTGCAATAGAAATTTGATGAAAATCAAATCCAACCACTTTCATTATCAAAGGGAAAGTCCTCATGCCACTGACCTCCATGCAGCAAAAGAGGAAGTATAATGAAAAATTCACTTTTGTAATCTGGGCAGTGGCGTAGCGTGGGTTGTCAGCACCCGGGGCAAGGCAAGTAATTTGCGCCCCCTAACCTGTGGATTTTAGCACTCGAGTCTCTTCCACTAGCTCAGGAATTCTGGGAGTTGAAGTCCATGAGTCATAAAAGAGCCAAGGTTGCCTACCCCTGAGTTAGGTTCAAGGCAAAAAAGGGTCTCTGGAGAAGAGGGAAAATGCTAGTTTAAAACTGAAACAAGGCAACTTTAAGGTGCCTCAGCTGTGATTTAGGATGAGACAAAGAGAGGACATGGCGTTGAAAATGGTTAATGGGGCATGTTTGTTCCACTCTTAGTGGACGTCAGGATAAACCCCACGAGAGAATGACCTTACAACAGATGTGAATAGGCTTGGACTACGTTTGTAGATTGAGTGCATACATCACATGGAGCGATGATGGGCTTCATCAAGATTTATGATCCCACAATTGGCTAGTTTTCTCCATCTTGTCCTAAACCCTGGATACCAACCACGGTTTATGGCTTAGCATGTGGCGTGGGGTTGACCCAACATGTTAGGCGACAAACAATGACTTCCAACTTACAATGCCTCAGCTTCCCAAGGTTATTCCAAAGCCGGAAAAGCCAACCAACCCACCCTGCAGCTTTGCCTGCTTAGGCTGAACCCCAGGAATTCATACTTGCTGCGGCGCCCGACCTATTTTCTGCCCAGACGCTGCTTATCCAAGCCAAGCCGCCTCCTTCTCTTTGGCACCTCACCCCAAAGATTCGCCGGCCTGGCTGGAAACTCTCGCTGCTGGCGACGTGTGTCGGGGGGGGCGGTCCCGATCGCCTCCTGCAGGGGGAACCGAGTGGCCGCAGAGAGTCAATACAGCAGGAGGAGGAGGAGCAGCAGCAGCAAGCAGCCGCAGGTGCGGCGGCTGCAGTTGTTACCTGACTGCCAGTCAGTCTGACGTAAGGGAATTGAGCTTTACCTGTTGGTTTAGCATCCTGCCAGCAAAAGTTTCAGTCATTCAAAGTCAGCGGACCAGGCTGGGTGCCGAAGACTTAGGAGCAGACAGAAGGGAGAAAGTTGGGAACTTTAACTGAGTTTCCGAGTGAGGTACTATCATTCCTTCTCTTTGTACCTTTATCCACATCCATAACAATAAGAGAGTTGGAAGGGACCTTGGAGGTCTTCTAGTCCAACCCCCTGCTCAAGCAGGAGACCCTATACAATTTGAGTAGTCTCCTCTTAAAAACTTCCAGTGATGAAGCAGCCACGATTTCTGGTGGCAAGCTGTTCCACTGGTTAATTAATTGTCCTCACTGTCAGGAAGTTTCTCCTTAATTCCAGGATGTTTCTCTCCTTGATTAGTTTCCATCTATTGTTTCTTGTCCTGCCTTCTGGTGCTTTGGATGTATAAGTTCACACACACACACACACACCATTCTTTGCTGTCATGTCACCCCAATGATACGTTTGGTTTGCCATTAGGGTGCTGTGTGAATGTGGTCTTTAAATAAACCGCTGTTTATTAAATAAAACAGTTTAAAAAAAAACCCTTTAAATAAAAGGGAAAGTCTGTAGCTTGGGAGTTTGGAGAGAGAAATGTTTTGACACAGTTAATGTGTGTTTCTGTGACGTTCACGAAGCCCCGGTTGAATGACATGAAACGAATCCCAGTTTATGGCCAATTTGGGGAAGGCGGCATCTGAGCGCTCATTTTCCCCGCACCGGGTCCGGTCAAATTCACACACTCTTGAGCCAATCGAACGCATCCTTGTCTTTTAATACGGTTCGCGCTCCAAAAACTGAGATTGAAGGCAGAAGAAGAGTTCAAGCTTTTAATGGGGGGGGGGCGAGGGCTGCTTTTCTGCATTCCAGCAGGACAGGATTTATTTATTTTTATTTTTTATTTTAAAAAAGCGCCTTTTGCAGAACAGAGACAGCACGGGCGCACCCACAAACACACACACACACGCAAACGCACCCGACCACGTCCTCTCGCCCCCCAAAGTCTGCATGCACGTTTGGATCGGCAACCTGCCGACGCAGCTTTCGTTCCAGAGCAGGGACCCCCGGAGAGACGCTGCAGCGATCCTCCCCCCGCGGGAAATCCACCCTCTTTCAAGCCCCGCCGTGCCCCCCCGCCTTTGGCAACCCCGGGAGCGCCTTGGGAGAGCCTCCGCAGCGGAGCTCCGGGCTTGCAGGAGGGCCGCGCTCTGTGCACGCTCAGGAGCCGCCTTCTCCTTTGCGAGGGGGGAGGAGGGAGAGAAGGCTTCCGTCCAGTGCCGGAGCGAAGGCGGAGCGGCCCGAAGGAGGAGTCACGCTGTGTGGTTGTGTGTTTGTGTGTGTGTGTGTGTGTGTGGCGCGCCGTGGGGCGTCAGGCCCTTCCCGGCTGGGGCTCCGGTGCCTCCGCCCTGCCGGATCCCGGCACCGTCGAGCGCGCCCCCCCAGATGTTGCACCCGGTGCGGCCGGCCCCCCCTGCACCCCCCACGCTACGCCACTGAATCTGGGAAAAGGATAAATCAGTATTCAGCCAAATATTTATCAGTTAAAAATGTAGACAAAAGAAACTTCAAAGCATGATATTAAAACAGAGGCATGCCTAAAAAACCTGGAAAAACTACTGGAAAAGAAAAGATGGAAACCAGACCTTCTGGCATTGTTTACCGAGAATCATGATCTGCTAGATTCTCTTCCCAAGGAAGTTCACAGACATCTGAGGGTTATCATGAGTTATTCCAAGTCCTGTTTAAAACCCAGAGAGCCGGCTTTGGCAGTAAAGTCAGATATTTGTTGGCAGGAGAAAAAGTCCACTCCACCATTCAGCATGCCATTTTCTTTTTTTTTTTTATTTAAAAAGTTTTACAATACATTTTAACTTTAATCCCCCCTCCCCCACCCCTATCCAACCCTCCCTATCCCTCCCCCCACTCCCTCCCCCCCCCCGACTTCCCAGAGCTAAATACAGGGCATAAAATCAAAAAACAAACATAGACACCCTTATGTTATCAACAATAAACTATAAATTCTATCTCTCTCTAGCTCATATAAAATGAATACAAACAATATTAACATTACAAATAAAGTAGAGGGGGAAAAAGAGGAAAACAGAAAAAAAGCTTTGCTCAAAATAAATTTTCTTAATCCCAGTCCTTATTCATATTAATTTCAAAAAAAAAAAAAGAAAAAGAAAAAGAAAAAAGAAAAGAAAAAAAAACAAAAAAACTTTCACCTGCTATTTACATTCTCCCACCTTTCTCTAATTTCCAAACAATTTCTCAGTTACACGCCAAAAGCGCCTATCTCTGTTAGTCTTAATAATCTCCAACCAAACTAAACTACGATCAAAAATAGTTCTTGCATGTATCACACCAAATGTCTCACAGTTCCAAATCATCCTTAAATTCAAATAAAAGTTCAAATACAAAGAATATATATAAAAAAAAGATTTAGGCAATCTCTAAGACAACTTGTTATTAATTAGGAGCTTACATACCCATTCTTAGTTCAACACATACTTTAAATCCATTACCCTAATATACTTTTCTAGCAAGCAATCTTAAATTGTGTAAAATATTAACAAAAAGAAAAAAAAACCTTCTTTCTCCTCTATAATAATTTTACTCCATTGACATTCTAATCTAAAAATTAATCAGCAATCTTAACACCCCAAAACTTTTGGAGCACCTCTGTCATGACCCCCAAAACTTCTTTAGACCGCTTCTTTCCCACATCTTCACTGTAAGCACGCTTTGGAGATTCCATAACTTTCTGCTGATCTTGCTCTTGCTTTCGTCTTGCTCTTCTTAGGGCGGCACGCGTCATCTTCTGGCCTCCTGCAGCAACCGATGAAACTGTGACTTGATCCCCTCCAACACCATTGTCCTCTGTCTGTCTATCTGTAACGTCTTGAGGCTTTCCCCCACCGTATCCTTTTGCAGCTTCCAAAAATGATAGGGGGGTTGCTTTTAACACATTACTATAGAAATCACGTGCCTGAGCCACAGTAACCAAACGATGTCTTTTACCTTCATACGTCGCCACCAATCCAACTGGAATCTCCCATCTAAACTTAATATCACGTTTCTTAAGTTCCTGTACCAAAAATGCAAAATCTTTCCTTCTCCTTAGGATCTTCGGAGGCATCTCTTTTAAAACCAAAACTTCTTGCTCAGCCACTACCAAATTAGTATCATAAGCAGCTTGAATAACTTCATCTCTCGTTACTCTCTTTGTAAAATAGACCACCACATCTCTGGGTAACTTCTTCTGTCTTGCAATCCATGAATTTACACGAAAAATTTTGTCCATATTTCCCTTAATTTCAGATGCTTACTGGCCCAGTACCCCTTCCAGAGCCTCAGAAATCAGCTGCTTTAAATCTTCTTTACCATTCTCCTTTAAACCCCTAATTCTAATAGCATACTGCATCTGATTATACTGAACAAGGCTCAATTCTTCGTCCATTTTATCCCTTATATTTTCGTTTTCTAATACCTTTGCTTCTAATATAGAGTTCTTTTGACTGAGATCCTCCACTTTTATATCCAGCTGTAGCACACATTCAGCTACAGATTCAACCTTAGACAAAATGTCCCGCCTCATTGCTCTCAGCTTCTCTTCTATCTTCTTCTCCAATTTCTCCATTTTCTCCTCCAGCTTTTTCAACTTTTCATCCATCATATCAGACATCAAATGTACATGCTTTCCAAGAGCGTCTTGTAAATCCTTAAGCGTCAATGCCGGGGGAGATGCAGGAGGAAACAAAGCTTGCAATGAGGTCTCTTGCACCAGGGAAGACCCCACATTCCAAAGAGCTTTAGAAGTTTTAGCCGCCATCTTCCCCCACTTTCACTTATTACTCACTTTCACTTTGAAGCTATAAAATCCATTGAGCTAGAGAGTAAAAATAAAGAGTCCACTTCACCTTGACCTCCTGTACCGCTCTGCCTGCTTCTTGATAATCAAAAGTATTTCCATTTGGCAGGGGTGGTTGCTAACGCCTGGCTCTGCTCCAATAATCCCAGAGCAGAGGCGCTGCGCAGCTCAGAGCAACCCAGGCTTCGGGGGGGCTCATCCTTCAGCCGCCCAAGCTCTCAGCTCAGGCGGCCCCAGAGAGCTCAACCCCTACCTGGGGCCTCACCCCTCCTCTTCTCCCGAGGAGGGGGCTTCAAATCCATCTAAACAGCTGATCGGCGCTGTTTACGATGGAAAAACACAGCTGCGGAGCGGGCAGCCCGAAAACGGCTGTCTTCGGCATCGCGTCGCCACCGGAAGCCCCAGCATGCCATTTTCCAGTGACTCTCCAGTTAAGTGATGTTTCATCTAATAACCACTTTGCTTAGCGATGGAAATTCTGGTCCTAATTAGGATCATCAAACGACGACTATCTGCATAGGGTTTGTCACTATGAGGGACTGTCTATTACAGTTTTTGCTTCTGCTGTGTTGATAGTTCCCATCATGAATATATAATTGATTACAGTCTCATCAGTTGCATAGTGTCATCTTATGGGACTGTAATGTATTGGGGGTTTGCTTGTATTGATTCACGTATCTGTTTAAATGCTGCATTAACGTGTGTAACAGCTACTGACTAGGCCAGACTTGTTGTCTCCAGGACTATCATTGGTAGATTTGGGGTGGGAATATCTTCCTTCAATCTATTGGCTTCCGCCTAGTGGCCAACCGTATAAATAGCTGCGCAGCAGCCACTGTTTCAGTTCTGTTCTGCTTGACTGCAATAAAGTATGTTACTGTTTGGAAACTTCATCTCCCTTATTGCCTGCAATGAATCGACTACACAACAGGGACCATGCCTTTTCTGTCATAGCACTTGAATAGCATTCTCCAGAGATTTGTATGGCCCTGACTTTCATAAACAGGCCTTAAAAATCTATTCTTTCTGGGTAGGTGGTGGGCCTCTTGTGGAAATATTTATGTCTAGGTTATTTTATTGATCTTTCTGGACATTTATTGTACCTTTTTATACTTGTTATTTTGTTGTGACCTGATTTTAATATTATATACCACTTACAGTTTTTATAGAATCTGGTGGCCTTAGAATTTTGATAAATTCATGAATCCAAAGACAAAAGGAACATAGAAGGTGACCTCAAAACACAAAAACACTCGTTTGAACTCTGGCAATAAGCTATTGCCAGAGAATAATTAGAGTAAGAAATTTCAAGATTGTAAATATAAGACAGAAAGTTGAGGAAGGCAAACCTTCATGGCAGCTTAATTTAGACAAAACAAAGACAAACTATAACCCATGTAGTTAACTTCAGGAGTACAAAACCAGATCTGAAAAACATTTTTTTTTAAAAAAAATGGTATTGGCAACTTTTGTCATATAATCTTCCCTCACTCTCTTGCCCTCTGGCATTTAAAAAAGCAAAAGGCAAGTAGTTTAAAAATGAAACATTGGAGGAAAAATGAAAGATAAAGCAAAGGCTTTTTTTGAAGTTGCAGAAAAACATACTCCTTTCAAATAACTTGTTTTCTTTCTCCTAACCTTAAATAAATGTTAAAAAATAAAGGTTTTGAGAGTTTCTCCCTGTACATGCATACATTTTTCATTACTACTTTTCTCCTGAAGAGTGGTGTACAAAAAGGCAGTGAAAGAATCTCTAGTAAAAACAAGCAAATAATAACAACAGTTAAAATTCATTTTTTTAAAAAAACAGCCTACAAGATAGTCTAGTTCTAGAGCAGTTGTTTACCTTGTGGATGCTTTTCTTAAGTAGCATCTTTTTAATTTTTGTTTAAGCAAACACAGTGTGGAAACAATTAGTATCTTCCCAAGGAGATAATTCCATAATTAGAACACTGCAATTGAACAGTCTTTCTTCTAGCCACCATAGTGTGTGAGAAACTGAGCAGTTGCATCAGAATTAGGATCCAAATCCTGATTGGCTCTAAACCAAGACCAAATTTGGAAATCAGATGGAGGGGCTTTTTGAGCATTTGATGAATCTAAAGTAAAGGTAAAGGTTCCCCCGCACATGCGTGCTAGTCGTTTCCAACTCTAGGGGCCGGTGCTCATCTCCATTTCAAAGCCAAAGAGCCAGCGCTTGTCCGAGGACGTCTCCGTGGTCATGTGGCCGGCATGACTAGACGCCAAAGGCGCACGGAACGCTGTTACCTTCCCACCGTAGTGGTCCCTATTTTTCTACTTGCATTTTTACGTGCTTTCGAACTGCTAGGTTGGCAGAAGCTGGGACGAGTAACAGGCGCTCACTCTGTTACACGGCACTCGAGATTCCAACTGCCAAACCGCTGACCATCTGATTGACAAGCTCAGCGTCCTAACCCACTGAGCCACCTCGTCCCCTTTGATGAATCTATAGTTCCACTAATATATTTGATCCTGATCCAGGTAATTTAAGAGACAATAAGCAGAGATACTCATTTTTCCTGAAATGCTCTGAACAACAACAATTGTATGGCTGCAATATTTAAATAAGATGGCGGCTGCAAGGTGGCAAAATGGTGCTTTAGTATGATTGAAGCATTACAAAGAAATTGTGTTCTATTAACAGCACAACTTGATGTCCCTATAGATAATTATTAAAAACTTCTATAGCCCAAAGTTTGGTGCTTAATCCATAAAATCCTCTGCTCTATGGAAGAAAGTGAGCATCTGGCATATGCAAAAGGCATCTTTGATCTATCTATCTTCCTGACAATAAAGATTATCGTATCGTAAGTCCAGAGAAAAATGGAAGCAAGTTCCAAATGACTGCCATCAGTCAACACAAAAGTTGGTACCATATATTGAGATGATAATAAGCCAGACAAGGTTCTTTAATGGACTTACCTTTCAGTTGTTGAAATGCAGAGTCAGCTGCTGCAGATCAGTGGCAAGTGGTTCCCTTTTTAATCAGCAGTCAGAGCCTTCTAACTAAAAAACAATAGGAATTGAAACAGAATAATTGAGCATCTAAAACAGCACAAAAACACCAGAATAAAGTAGCCTTCACTGAAGCTTGTTCCAAAGAAACAGCTTTACAAGTATTAAAAGATGTCAATACTGTAATATGAAATATAAGCACTAGCTCACTATCAGAAACAAATCAACTAATGTACAGCACAGCTAAGTTATAACTAGATGCAAAACCAGCAAACATGGGTATCCTGGCCCTTTAAACAAGAAGTTGTACACCAGTTGACTCAGCTGATTTTGAGAATTAGTGGCATTTATAATAGGGTTCACTTGGTCTCCTGTCTGAAGAATATGATGAGTAAAAGCAGTTTTCAGTCAAGAAACTATTGAAGATCTAGATCTCCTTGGACAAGATATACAAAATAATCAACCACAATTCCAAATGAATTTGTGGAGTAACTTAGTCATATGTGTTGTAGGTGGGTGAGACGGACCATAGGCAAAAATTAAATTAAAATAAATGTTGGCAACAACTTAATTTAGCTTACAAATACAATATCAGCAGCAGCAGCATCATTTTAGCCATTGTCTATCCACTGCATAGGATGAAAGCCTCTTCCGCATGCTTCCGACCAATACGGTCCTGAGCTTTCTTTTGCCGATTGGACCTGCAATACTTGCTGAAGTTGTCGTCAATCCACCTTGTTTTAGGTCTCTCTTGTGGGCACTTTTTATCAAGTGGGACCCATTCTATGACTGCTTTGGTCCACCTGCCACCAGTTCCTCTTGCTATGTGACCAGCCCATTTCCATTTCAATTCTTTTACTCCCTTGATGATATTGTATGCTTTCGTTTGTTCTCTAATCCATGTGCAGGTCTTTGTATCTTGTCTTGTGATGCCAATCAAGTATCTTTCCATGGCTCTTTGTGCCACTCCTAGCTTTTGTATCAATTGTGAGATTACTGTCCATGTTTCACCAGTGTATGTAAGAGTAGGTAGCACCCACTGATCGAAAACTTTTGTCTTCTGGCATAGGGGAGGTTGTTCTTGAAAATTATGCTTAGCTTGCTGAATGTCTGCCAACCACATTTAACACGCCATTCTGTTTCCTTTATTGTATCACCTTCCACTGAGATCCACAGGACATGGTATATGTAGTACTATGTCTACTTCTTCTCCAGATATATTTTTCTTTCTTTGATGAATTTAATATACTTTGCTGTAAAGAAAGTTCTGTCCAGTCCCAGGATGTCTAGTTACTACCCATGAACACAATTTCTTTCTCTTTGGAATCCAGAACATGAACTCATCATATTTACTTTCTGTTGTTGTTTTTATCCCCTACAGACTTTTCCCCTTTGTATGGTTGTTCATGTTGTATATGAGATGCATCCTCATATTAGAACAATTCTTCTAACAATTTCAATCCATTTTTTTAATATAAATAGGTAGCGTAGTTTCCGGCGTATAAGACGACTTTTTAACCCATGAAAATCTTCTCAAAAGTCAGGGGTCGTCTTATACGCCGGGTGCTGAAACTTTAGGGACAGGGCTGGCTGGAAAACCTGGAGCGGATCTTCCATTTAGTCTGCGTAGGGAAAGCGGGACTAATTGGAGTAGAAGCTGCAGTCTGTGATTTTTTACAGGCTGGGGTCTGGGCTTCTTTCCTTCTAAAGTTGAAGAGCAGCTGTAGGCAGGTGGGGAATGCAAGAGCAACTTGAAAGGCAGGTGGGGAATGCGTAGCCAGAGCAGCAGCTTAGCTCTAAGGACACATTTGACTCAGGAACTGGGCGGGCTGGCTGGAAAACCTGGAGCGGATCTCCCATTTGGTCTTTTTTTTTTAAATCCCATTTATATCCCGCCCTTCTCCGAAGACTCAGGGCGGCTTACAATTTAAAGCACAAATCAATGTGCTTAGCAATAGCCTTCATTCTATGTATATGCCTGCTTATTAGAGATTTCAACCCCCCCCCCCACAAGCAGCATTATTACAAAGTCAGCTTATTACTCCCAACAATCTGAGTCCTCATTTTACCTACCTCGGAAGGATGGAAGGCTGACTCAACCTTGAGCCTGGTGAGATGAGAACCTGCACTAATTGCAGGCAGCTGGTGTTACTTAAGGCTCTGTGCAGGGAAAGCTTTAGAGTGAATTAGGAAAAGTGAATTAGGAAAATAGGAAACGGTTGCTGGAATTGGGTATGTGTAGTTTAACGAAGAGAAGGGTGAGGGGTGACATGATAGCAGTGATCCAATATCTCAGGGGCTGCCACAAAGAAGAGGGAGCCAAGCTATTCTCCAAAGCACCTGAAAGCAGGACAAGAAGCAATGGATGGAAACTAGTCAAGGAGAGAAGCAACCTAGAACTAAGGAGAAACTTCCTGACAGTTAGAACAATTAACCAGTGGAACAACCTGCCTCCAGAAGTGGTGAATGCTCCAATACTGGATGTTTTTAAGAAGAGACTGGACAGCCATTTGTCTGAAATGATATAGGGTTTCCTGCCTTAGCAGGGGGTTGGACTAGATGACCTCCAAGGTCCCTTCCTTATTATTATTATTATTATTATTATTATTATTATTATTATTATTATTATTACCCACTTGCACTGTTTTATGTTTACATGTTTAATGACAAACAGCCTTATGTTTATAAGTGACAGTTTTCCTACTAAGTACCTGCATGTCATAAGCATTTGAATTAAAATTACCATATTAAAATCAAATCTGATGTTTTTTAATTTTTATTTGGTGTGCGTTGGAAGAGGGGTAGTCTTATACGGCGAGTATAGCCCAAACCCTATAATTTAACAGGAAATGTAGGGGGTCATCTTATACGCCCAGTCGTCTTATACGCCAGAAAATACGGTAATGCTTGATTATTTATTTATTTTCCTGCCATAAACAATGAAGTGAGCATACTTAATACTCTTCCCTCCTCCTATATTCCCCACAACAACAATCCTGTGAGGTGAATTGAGCTGAGAGAGAGTTACTGGCCCAGGGTCACCCAGTTGGCTTTCATGGCTAAAGCGGAACTAAAACTCATGATCTCCCAGCTTCTAGTCTGGTGCCTTAACCACTAGATCAAACTGGCTTTGTAATGTTACAATGATCTATAGCAGTAAAAAAATATTTCTGCTTGTGACTGATTTGAATCCTGAAATGTTGTGGCTCTAACGATCTTTCAACTTCTTTTTACTAGGTGTGTCACCACCTTTTGCTGATGAACATAAATAATTAAATCTCTGCAGAAATGCTATCCTTGTAGCCATTAGGTGACTTTCTTCTTGAGTACTTTCATATAATTTCTCATGTAACCGCTGTATTCTATGTGTCCAATCTACTACAAATATGTCAGTGTTTTGTGAATGTGTTTTCCCACTTCTTAATATTAAATCGTATCTGCCGCTTAGCACTTAGCTGATTCCAGAAATGCATTGACATATGCATCTACAGGAACTTTAGAAGCCTGTAGTCTGTGTCCAGCTTTTAATTGTGCATGGAGGTTAGTATTTATCCAAAATACCTTTAGCTTATGGGAAAAGATACGTTTTTCTCCTGGTAAATTTGAAAAGAAAGCAAAAAACAGTTGAAGTGGAGCTCCCAAGCAGTGCAGTCCAAGACCATCCTCCTTGTCAAGCTCGATAGCAAGCTTATAGAATGCAAAAATGTCCATCTGCATGTTTCTAAGCCATCTGGATGTTTTTCGTGTCTTAGTCAGTCATGTTCCTTTTTAAATTATATATGCTTTTAAATAATATAAGTCTCCAGAGTCTTTTTTGATTCATGTTGCCTCAAACTCCAATAAATAAATATTAAAAAGGCTGAAGAAAATAAAGCTAGCCATGCTTATGTTATATTCCAGGATCTTAGGTACAATTGCTGTTGTTTTCTTAATAGGTTCTTTATTCAGACTCTTGATTACACAATTGTTTTAGAAATTTTATTTAATTTTATTTTATTGCATTTATATACCGCCCTTTCCCGAAGGACTCAGGGCGGTTTACAGGGTATATATATAAAAAAAATCAATACAAAAATTAAGAGCAATTTAAAAAGATTAAACTAAGTCCCTGAAAAAATATAAAACCCCAGTTAAAACCCCCAATTAAAACTCAGCCTGGGCCGGAAAGCTCGAAGAGCCAGGTCTTCAGGTCTCGGCGAAATGATCGAAGGTCGGGGGCAGTCCTAAGCTCTACAGGCAGCTGGTTCCAAAGGGCAGGTGCCCCCACCGAGAAGGTCCTCCCCCTGGGTGTCATCCGCCGGCATTCTTTGACCGGCGGCACCCTGAGAAGTCCCTCCCTGTGGGAGCGCACAGGACGAAGGGAGCTTGATGCCGGCAGCAGGTGTTCCCTCAAATATCCCGGACCCTCACCATTTAGGGCTTTATAGGTCATCACCAGCACCTTGAATCTCACCCGGAGGGCAACTGGAAGCCAATGCAGCTCGCGGAGCAGAGGTGTGACATGGGAGTAACGGGAAACCCCCATCACAACTCATGCAGCTGCATTTTGCACCAGCTGAAGCCTCTGAGTGGTCCTCAAGGGCAGCCCCATGTAGAGAGCGTTGCAGTAGTCTAAGCGGGAGGTCACGAGCGCATGAGTGACTGTGCGTAGGGCATCTCGGTCCAGATAGGGTCGCAACTGGCGCACCAGGCGAACCTGGGCAAAAGCCCGCCTGGTCACGGCTCCTATATGGTTTTCCTTTCGGTCTATCTTTCTGCACTTCTCCCAGGTTTTTTCTCTTTCTTGTCTGCCACACAGTCCTCTGAGAGCTGTAATATTGTGTACAGAAGTAAAGGGAAACAGGCATAAAAGAGCACTGTTAAAACATTCATATGATGTTTATGTTCATTTTTCATTTATAGGTTTATTCTAACACAAATGCTCCTGAATCATTTGCAAATAACCACACTAGCTGCTTCTCTAACCTTAACAGACCAACAAAGAACAGGAGCAATCTTGTCAGCATAAGTTAGACTAGTCTAAAAAACAGATGACATATAGGTCAGGACTATACTAACAGAAACTTACAAGGCTAGATGTCTCTTTCTCTTCCCCACCCCCACCCCCACCTTATCTTCATGTGAATTAGGGGCTTGTTTGAGATGTCTTTTTTCAAATTTGTTTCTTGGCTTCCGCACCACTTATCTGGCTGTTATCTTGGTAGTGGCTCTTCCTCTCATCCTTCAAAGATATTCCCTATGCCCTCTACAAATCTAGCCTTTCTTAAATTAAATGCCACAATCCTGTATCTCAGCATTTTTATAGTGTTCAAAAAATCTTACACAACACAATGGGAACTTGATAGGCAGAGAAGTGTCCATGGGATTGGATTGCAACAGTAAGCTTTATAACAACTTAGTCCAGTCTTGCACCATCCGATTTTTTAGGTCCAGGTCCTACAATCCATATCTATTGTGGCTGTATCTTCCATCTTTGATAACTAAAAGGAGGCGATTGAATTCAAAACCAGCCCAAACTCTTTTTGATAATTTCCAAATGCTTTTACCACTACCAGTTGTAGTAGGAGCACTTGAAATCATTTTGAAACTGATGTGAAAAGCAGAGTCCAAAACAAGCATAATCAACATTGTATGTCATAGGTAAAGGTAAAGGTTCCCCCGCACATGCGTGCTAGTCGTTTCCGACTCTAGAGGCCGGTGCTCATCTCCGTTTCAAAGCCGAAGAGCCAGCGCTTGTCCGAGGATGTCTCCGTGGTCATGTGGCCGGCATGACTATGTCATAAAAGTATATAAATAAAATTGAGACTTTACTGTTTGCTTCTAATGGAATACCCAATGTTTGCTTTCATCTGTATGTTTAAGGCAGGATTTTGGAAAAGGTATGCAAAAAACAATGTGCTGTGTTTTTCAGGATTTGAACTTCAAGGCACAAAGTCCTTTCTCAAATCAGCCACATTTTGCTTATTCCCGAGATAAGCAAAACATTAAGGATGCATTAGCAAACAAAAACACTAATTTGTTGCTGTCCCTTAACCTTTTATTGTTACTCATACTGAATTTAAAAGTATTTTTTTTTCTTTCCTTGAGAGAACCATTGAGTCATTTTGAACCTCATTAAACAAATTATAGTTTTTATATCTTAGTTGAAATATTACATCAAAGAAAAACCAATAGATTTGGTTGTGCCAATGCGTAAGAAGAATATACCATGGCAATGTTTAATGTTTCCGGTGTGAATTCTGGCATTGACTAAGAAACTCAGTTTGTAGTTAGTTTTCTCAGCACATATTGCTGCTTACGTTGTATCAGCATTTGCACTATATGATTTCATTTTCTCTTAGTATTATCAAACAATCCTAATATACAGTAGAATATCCTGTGCATATCCAGAACATGTATTTTTGAGATGTTGTGGAGCTGATGGTATATCTTGATAATTAATGCACTCAGCAGATGAGCTAGTGTGGGGTATTAGTTAGGATATCAGATTTTGTGATATTCTATAATAATTGCTATTGATCATTACATAGTAGTGTATGATACTTATTAATAAACCAGGGACTATTGATAATATATAATTATATATTGATAATATATATATATATATTTCTTAGTTTGTTAGGGAGAGCTTTTGTAACTAATCTTTCCCTCCTTTTTGAGAGAGTTCTATTTTTTCCTTTGTTTTGTTAGATTCTTTTGTTAGTTGTATGGGAGGTTTGTGGTGTATTTAGATGTTTTGTCAACTGAGGGGAGTAATACGAACATAAAATGGAATAACCATCAGTCAATTGCAAAAGGCAGCTTTAGTTTAGTTTAATTTAATTTAATTTAATAATTTAATTTGTATACCGCCCTTCTCCTGAAGGACTCAGGGCGGTGAACAGGGCAATACATAATAAAAAACAGGATACAAAAATTAAAAAGTAATTAAACAACTATGCCCGTAATAATTAGTACATATTAAAAGTTAAAACTAATTTATAAAAAACCCAACCCCATCCCATCAGACCAGGCCAGCTTGTTCAAAAAAGAAGGTTTTGAGATCGCGCCGGAAGGAGCGAAGGTCGGGGGCCATCCGGAGCTCGACCGGCAAGCGGTTCCATAGGTCTGGCGCGCCAACAGAGAACGCTCTCCCCCTGGGGGCCACCAATCGGCATTCTTTGATCGGAGGCACCCTGAGGAGACCCTGTTTGAACAGTTTATATTCTGCAATGATAACTTCAACACATCAAACAATAATATCTGGCTATCCGAGGACATCGGGAAGCACTTGATAGCTGGATAAAATGCCAAATGCAATCGAAACATCTGGCTGACTGTGTAATGAACTATACCAACAAGAATAATATGCCAGGCTTGATCAGGAGACTATTCTAATCCTCCCTCAAGTATAGAAGCTATCTGTCAATCTTTTTTTAGCCTAATCCACCCTCATATTTGGGTAAAATAGGGGTAAAATGGGGAACTGGAGTATTATATATTTATTTATGTATTTTTTCTTATACCCCACTTTTGTTTTGACAATTCAAGGCAGTTTTCCTTCCTTCTCCTATTTTTCCTACAACAGCTAAGATGGGTTGGGCTGAGAAAGAGTGACTGGCCCAAAGTAACCCATTCGACTTGTATGCCATTGTGAACCTTGTAAACAATAAAGGTAGGATATAATGAAACAGCTGCTGCGCCAGCAAGTATACTGTGCAAGATTATTTGTATGTTGTAAAATTATTGAAGGAATAATGAATTATTTAAGGATAAGGAGTCAATGTTCGTTTGTCTGTGGAGATTCTCCGTCATCCAGGTCCTAGTTGTCTCAAAGGTGCTTTTTCAAAAGGCATCTGGACTGTTTCCTTGAGGAGGGAGAAGAAAACGTTTCATTTCTCCTCCAAGAAGTTTCATCAGTTCTGACGATGGGGTTACTATCAGTTGAGATTGGATTTTGGGGATGGGGGAAATGGAAGGATGGGTTCTGATAGGATGGTGGAGGGATAGAAAGATTCTGTTTCTATGCATACTTCCATCTTCCCCCACCATCCTATCAGAAGCTATCCTTCCGCCATCACCCCACCAGCCAGTCTCAGCTGTCAGTACTATCCTTCCATTCCCCCGACCATCCGAACTGATGAAGCTGATGATGAGGAAGTGGAACATTTTCTTCTTCTTTCTCAAAGAAACAAAAACTGTCCAGTTGCCTTTTGAAAAAAAAAAGCCCCCTTGAGATATCCGTTCATTTATTTCAACAATATATTGATCTCTTGACTGTTAATTTATTAAGGTCAATAATATGGCATGAAAGTGTTTTTCAAGAGTGTAAAAACCTATCCAGGCATTTGAATTTGAAAAACCACTTGACTTGTTATTTTGAAACTTTGCTCTTCTCCCACGTTATTGTACGTTTAGTTCTTGGAGAACAAAACAATAAAACGAGAGATGGCAAGATTAGATTGAGTATAAAACATCTGGGTCTTGTTTAGTGTTTTAGAAATTCCTATATTTTGGTTTCTGGATCTGTGAAGTATGTTACAAATCATTTGGTAATATAGAAAATCTGAGAGGTATAATTTGTTTTCACTCCAGTTGCTGACGGGGAAAAGAATTTTTCTTTCTCTTCCTTTTCTTAAATAAGAGAGCTAGTTGGCAAATTCAAAACTCTGTTCCTTTGCAGGAGGAAACAGTGGCCTAGGGTTTTAGAAGTATAACAAAGAAACTTTATAGAGATCCAAACTAATGTTTAATACAATAGCAGCCCATTAACTGGCTGAAGGCTCAGTATCTTATACCCTTTTGTAACAAGAAAGAACAAACAGCTGTTCATCCATTCTATAGAAAGTGGGGGGGGACAACTAGTCTTTAAGATGATTCCCCACTATTGAGATAAAATATTATTTACCGATCCATGACTGGGAAAAACTTACCTGCATACAATTTCTGTCCTATCTCTATTATGTTTATTAAGTCACTGCCGAATTAATTTTACAGTTGTAAAAAGCAGCCATGGGTGGTTCCTCCTATGCATCTGACAAATTTACTTATTTATTTATTTATTTTAATTCCATTTATATCCCGCCCTTCTCCGAAGACTCAGGACGGCTTACAAGCTTAGCAGTAGCCTTCATTCTATGTATATGCCTGCTTATTAGGGCTTTCACACACACCCCAAGTGGCATTATTACAAAGTCAGCTTAATTGCCCCCAACAATCTGGGTCCTCATTTTACCTACCTCGGAAGGATGGACAGATTTTATCAGAATACCAAGCAGGAATTTGTTTTAATTGATGAATTATGATTTTTACGATCTGACAAAATTTCAGTGAAGTACTAGGGATTGTACCAGATGCACAGTAGCAAAACATTCAAGTTCATAGTTTTGCTGGTTTTCCCCACATAGCTGGCCTTTCAGTTCTAGGCAGAGCTACTTACCAATCAACTACTACCCCATATTTCCTCTTGTTTCCTTTCTCACTTGCAGTGTCACTTTAGTGCAGTTTATTGTGAATATAATATGTACATTTAAAGCATAAAATAAGACAGGATTGTCATCACCAAAGAATCAGGTTTATATGTATTTGCTAAAGCACCCGGTTGGAGATGGAAGTGTTTATTTTGACCTTTAACAGAATTCATGGGACCAAGAGTAACTCTTTTCTGTTCTCCACTACTTGAACTCTTTTGTCTTTTAAAAGCCTTGTTTGATTTCAGAGCTGAATTGAAATAAAACAAAGCACTGAAATGTAGAGAGAAAGGCAGTTTAGCCATTTTTTACTGACAAAGTAAATAATATAGCTAAAACAAAGAGCATGTCTTTAGCAAACACATGCACATCTGATTTGCCTAATCCACTGGGATAATATTCAGTCATAGGCAGAAAATGTTTAATAGCACTGACAGTACAGGGAATAAAATTTTCCAGCAATATAAAGAACGTCAGAGTAAAAGGATATGGAGGTGCTATTAATGAGAGTAGTCCAGTGAGACAAAAATTGTGTGTTTCTAAGTTGGCTACATTTCTCAGCAAATATTCACCTCATTTAGCATCAGAGACTAAATGGACACAGTTTTATAAAAGCAGCTAATGCCGATAGAATAGATTGGAAGGAAGAGGAAGACTGAATGTGTAAAAAGCATTTTGTGTTTCCTTTAAGGATTTTTTTCATACAAGTTGAATTGTCATGCAAGTTGTTCATTGAGAAGGGTGTGGATGGTACTTATGTTCCTTGAGCATTCTTCTCAGTAGAACAGGCATAAAGCTTAAGTTTACAAAGGTGAAGAGTTAGTGCAGTTTTTTTGGCCTTTCCTATGACCTCAAGGGAACACGGTGCTGGCACATCAAAACAGGCACAGTAGGTCAGTTTACATAAATGTTCCATGGTAGCAGTTCAACAGGCATAAAAAAGTCTAACCATGATTCATCAAGAGTCTATGGATCTTAGCTAATAACAATCTGTCATGCTGTGCTGCTATAGCCAATAAAAACAGCATTCTCTGTAGGAAATTCGTTCTTCAAGGATTTAACTTTTAGTTGCAAAAAAACAACAACAGGCTGAAGCAAAAGAGTGAATGAAGATAACGATGGGGAAGTTTTAGAGAAAGAAATACTGTAGACTTGATATTCTGTTTCATTAAGCAATTCCTCTTATTAAAAAAACACTTTTGATTGCACATGTATTCCATGAAACTTCCAGCAGTCAAGGGCTGGTACAGTTGATATCTCCTTAGAGATGCTGCAGCGTCAGGTACTTTTTTCATTCTGATTTAAATGAATTTGTGAGTATCCCACAATATTACAACATTTATTATTCCCCTATTATTCATTTATTAAATTTTTACATTGCCTGACCTCCAGTGACTCTGGAAAGTGATGACAATTTTTTTTTTTGCCCATAACACTTGTTAAGAGAAATTTCTCAAAACATTGTTTAATAATGGGGATCAGGCCTACTTTGACACTGAAGCACAAATGGTTTATTACTGGTATTAGAGGGAACTAAGGATAACCTAAGGAAAGGCAGGGACAGAAGGGTGGCAACAGGAGGAAGAGCCCCAGGAATGTTCTTGGAAAGAATCTGAGAATATTTGTAGGATAATGGCAAATTTGGCCATATTGTATCTGGATCATAGTCTTAACTATTAATAAATGAACTCGCTAAGTGACCCATTGTGCTTTCGAGAAGGGTGAAATATCCAGTGCTTTTTTTCTAAAAAAAAGGTGCCAGAACTCAGAGGTGCTGTCATTGGGAGCGATGCCGGTGTCTTGCTACGGCGTAACCGCCCGTCCTTTACACCCCTGCCCCTGCAGCTCAGAGCCACATGCCGTGGGGATTCCCTTCCCCACAGCCGCCGTTGGGGATTCCCCTCCCTGCAGTTGCCATGCTGCGGCCCGTGCTGAGCCCACACCCAGAGCTGCTCCAAACCCCAACCCAGAGCTGTGTTCCTTGTGGCAGTGGTCTCCGGCGCCAAACAGCCTCTTTCCAACCACATCCAGAAAAATTTGTAACAAACATTGGAATTCTCAAGGCCATGTTTGGTATTTCTCAGCAATCTGTTACTGGAAGGAAAAAGCAATTCCTGCTGTGTTACTGATCCCAGAGAAGCATTTGCATGTATGCAGGTATCCTTAGGGTGCCCTAGTTATGGATGAGAAATATTGGTTGTAAAGTTGGCATTTCTAGATGTACTACTGATATTTTGGACTTATTTTTGTTTCTTTGCATGTTTGATATTTTTAAAAAGGCATATGCTACTGATTATGCTTATGCACATATGTAACATCTTTTGCTAGGATACACGACCACTGCTTGTTCAGAATGTGAAAAGTGAAAGATTGTGACTAAACAAAATTTTAATGTACAGATTTATTTTAGCCTTTTTAAATAAATGTTGTTATTGATGTTAAGCTCATCATGGAAAACATCATATATTGTTATGTATATACTAGGTTAATTATTTAAAGACTAAAGTGTAACATAACTAGATTCTAAATAATCTATTTTTCAAAACACACAACAGTAGAAACAGTAAAAGTACAGTCCAAATTAAGAATATTTCATTCTTAAGAATTGTTTACTTTAAAGTGGTTTAATTGTAATAGATGGTTATAGATTCAAAATAGTTTTCAAGAGTGTACAAAAGATACTATTTTTTTCTAGCATCAGCTAAATTAGACATATTACTTTGAGAAAAATGTTTCTCATTTCTTTCCTGTTACCTTTATTGATTTCATTGCAGAGATGTTAACATAGGAAATAGATTATTTTGTTATCTAATTTTACCTTCCAAAAGACAGAAGCAGATGAAAAAAATGTGAGGTTCTTTCCTGTTGGCTTTTTTGAATTTGCTGTTTTAGATTCTAAAAGTTTAGTTCCTAAAGAAGTAACCTTGTAAATAATTTTAATGTCCTCCTCTAGTGCAGGATAGGCAACCTTGTCTCTTTTATGACTCAAGGACTTCAACTCCCACAATTTCTGAGCCAGCATGGCTCAGCTTGGAAACCTCTCTCTTTCCTTTCAGTGTGGCTGGCTAAGGATTTTTTGGAGTTGAAGTCCACGAGTCATAAAAAAGGGTCAAGATTGCCTACTCCTAAAGCCAATAGAGGCAGCTTCTTCTTTTTTTTCTTTTTTTGCAAAAAAAGGTGCCAGAACACCGTTCTGAGCGTTCTATGAGAAAAAAAGCCCTGGAAATGTCCATTGCAAATCTGAAAAGGAAAGAGGATTTGAGAATGTCTCTGCAAGGCTTGCAGGGGGATTAGGTGGAACAAGGTTTGCTGGTTCAAATGCTTTCTATGAAGTCATCTGCAGGATAGATGATGTTGAGCTTGTTATGATTGCCTCACAAGGGAAAGTGGTGTCCAGGTTAGGATTACTGTTGTGATGAGTAAGGGCAGTGGGATCACCTGCATGATTTAAACATAGGCAATAGCTTAAAAGGCCATCTGGTACACTTGAATGAATTTCTGAAGTGCTGTCCACCAGAGATATATCCCATGGGATGAAACTGAATTCTAGTAGGAAGAGGGAACCAGGTTTCCTTCAGAAAAAAAGGCTGCAGAACACGTGTTAATATTGCTTTTGTTCCCACTCTCTCTGTACTTCCCAGAGATTCAAAGGTTTAGGCTGTGTGGGATTATCTAGGCCAGGAGTTCCTAAGCTTTTTGCCATCATATCTACCTTTAAGGTAATCTTAATGTACATACTTCACCTAATAATCCAAACGCCAAAATGAACCCAATTGAAAACCACAAAGCAATAAAATAAACTTTTGGAAAAAGACAGATTTACTGTAAGAATGTAACTAAAAGGTTCCCCTGGACTTTGTCTGCACCAAGGCTCACCCCATAGTTTGGGAAACCCTGCTTTGGTATTAATGTAGATGTATTAAGACAAACAATTCTGATGAGTGGGAATTGGACCCCTTTGTTAAATTTTGCATTGGCACACTTTTTCCCAAGTACTTATTGGTCCAGATTTTTGCATGGCAGGTGTTTTGATTCCTCTTCCCAATTTGTTGTACTGTATACACATTTGAGTTCTTCCCAAGAGCTAGGATGCCATACTGTATCAGCATAGTATATGCACGGATCCAAGCAGTGTTGCTGCCTTTTGCAACTGACAGGTGGAAATTTTGTCAGGAAGAAGGAAGGAGGTGAACTAGAACAAAACTGTGCCACCCACCAACAATTCCCTGTTGGCCCAAAAGGATACCATGGTCAATGGTATTGAAGGTCACCCAGAGGTTAAAAAGAACAAGGATGGATGCACCACCTCCCTCCCACTCCTGCTAGAGATCATATAAGAGGGCAACCAATGCAATTTTTGTTCTGTACCAGGTCCTCAATCCTGACTGAAAAGAGTCCAGATAATGTACTTCATGCAGAATCCTCTGGAGTAGCAGAACCACCACCTTCTCAACCACAAAAAGAAGTTGGGAAACTGGATAAAATTTGTCCAGAATGGTGAGATCCAGGAATGACTTCAAAGGAACAATCACCCTCTTTTACCATCTATAAAACCATAACCCATACCATTGAACAAAGCACTATATAGAGAAACACACAAAATCAGCACCAAGAAGAATATAATGCCCAGAGACACTCCCTCTATCTTGGACACCACTACTTCCTCTCCAGCCAGCACTCTCACTGCTGATCACAAATTTGGATTAGTGAACATGTCCTTTTAGTCCCATGTTCTCTATAACCTGAAGTTAGTTCACCAAAGTCTTAGGCAGAGGGGTTTATTCACAGCTGCTGAACCTTCTTCGCGGCAAGTGGATGATCTATTTTTTATTTATTTTTTATTTTAATTCCATTTATATCCCGCCCTTCTCCGAAGACTCAGGGCGGCTTACAAGCTTAGCAGTAGCCTTCATTCTATGTATATGCCTGCTTATTAGGGCTTTCACACACACCCCCAAGCGGCATTATTACAAAGTCAGCTTCATTGCCCCCAACAATCTGGGTCCTCATTTTACCTACCTCGGAAGGATGGAAGGCTGAGTCAACCTTGAGCCTGGTGGGATGCGAACCTGCCCTAATTGCAGGCAGCTGGTGTTACTTAAGGAGGCTTCAGCCCACTGCTCCACCAAGGCTCTTGTACTTATACTTATATCTAAAACCGAGTCATAATTCCTCCCTCCACCGTCTATGTTCTCCAATGAATGCTAAAAAAACACCCTTTTGTTTATTTTAGAGTTTATCAGCATATTTTATGTAATTTATTGTATTTCTAAACATAATCTGAAGCGGGCATCATGTAGTAATACTGCATATGATTCGCTACTTAGATTCAAATTTTTGTTATCTTCCACTGGAAAACCTAGTTGAACTTGAAAGTTGTTCTGTTTGTAGTCTTGCATACAGGATCACCATAGTCCAATGTATGTGGATCAGTATATTTTTCAGGCCACATCATTTTATTTAGAACCTGTACAAAAGTAACAGACTTGACAATTTGCCTCTGGACACTCACATTCACCAGCACAAAGTTCTGATGGATAATGGAGAAATTAATAAAATCGTCCTATTTTCTTCACATATGATTAGATCAGCACTGAAATAGCAGATTGTTTTGATATTGGCAGCCTTGTCATTAGGCTACAGAGTTGACTTCCAATAGAGAGGAAAAGCAGTAATTCACATATCATGCAGGACTGCAGTTTCAAAAGTCTTTTACTTCTCAGCCAGATATCACAGCTTCTATCTATCTGCTTATCCTCTTCACATTTTGATATTACTCTGCATTAGACTGAATTGATTGTAGCAGTAACTGCCAGACTGTGTACTGGCCCCCTGAAATGGATTGAATAGCCATTCCTTAGAAGAGGTTATTCACTCAATCTCTGAATAAATCATTGCTCTAGGCCAATTTTCTAAGCAGGTGGCATGCTTAAAACAGTGATTTAAGCAGAAACATTTACGAGGAATATGGGCACCTATTTGCGTGTAAAAAGTCCTAAGTTCAATCTGTGGTGTATCTTGCTAGGCTCAGAAACCCTTATCTATTACAGTGCTACAGTCAAGGCAATATGAGTTAGATGGATCAGTGATCTGATTTAGTACCAGGCACCTTCCCCGTGGGTTTGAGTCTTATAGATAGTGCTTATTCTGGCCTCCATGGCCTAAAATACGTATTTTCAGACAGGAGATTGAAGTGTATTTCCAGTTGTAATTCAGAAAGCAAATAGACTTCACTATTACGAGTTTGGGAAACATTTATTTAAAAAATGAAATGGAAGGAGTTTTTTTTCTGAGTAATTAGTGGAGGGAATGCATAACTGATTTTTTTAAGTGAAATCCATGCTTCTTTCTTCCTGGTCATATATATTCTTTCCAGTTTCAGAATCTTGTGTTGGGAAAATATTATTTCTATCCATTATATCAGGCAGTTTCATTCTATAATGGATATAGAATGGAATGGGAAGTGTCATAGATTACTGAGGCATTACTGCAGATGAATGAGATACTCGTCTTTAATATGTTTTTAAATGTTATGTTTTCACATTTATTTAGCTACTTTCCTGGTTGGTCATTCCTCTGCTCTAGATTATTTATTCAGCAAAGTGTAAGAAAAAACAGAAACAAAGGAAGATGGGATTTCTCATAACAATGGCTTGCCATTTCATGAGTATCCTATCATTTTTCTCCCCATTCTATAAAGGCCAAATTTTTTTCCTGTCTGTAACACATGAGTATTCAGAATTATTTTCTGAAACATAAAAGAATAACAAAAGAATATATTACCTCTTTTGCAGCATAATATTGTAATTCTATTTTTTTTCTTACATAAAGATAAGTTTTAGCCTAAATATGGAACTTGCTGAGCACACTTAGAGCAGATTAGCCTGACTCCTCTAAGGTATGTAGATTTTGCTCATGCTTTGATTTTTTTATTGCCTTTTCACCTTTGTAATTATAATATAACATCTGCTCAGTCACTGGTCACCAACCCTTATTTGCTGATGCCATCCCGTTATGGCACAACCATTCATGTGTGATCTCTGTAGCCAATCGGGAAAGATCTTGCTGGGAAAGGTTAGGTTGGGCACACAAGGAATAGCTTTGGGGGCAAAATGTTGCAAAACAAAGGGCTGCATTAGCCTCTTGCCAGAACGCTGAAGGCAGCATTTAATTAATACCATCATTTACATAAGCATCTTTATCTAGCTTGGATACTCAGGCTGATAATAATTGCTTGTACTTGTATTTTACTTGGCAGTTAAAAAGAAATTGAGATGAGGTCACCCAAGGGAGGGAAAAACAGCTATTACGGAACTAAACAAAAAGAATTCTGCAGCAAGTTTCTTCATTTATTTTAATTGCCAAAGAAGCAGAAAGGAAATGTTTTAGTAATGTGATACTGTAAAGATTTTAAACACAAATTTTATTTTAGCATTGTATAGTTTATGTGGAAAAGCTTATCTGTGCTATTGTAACAATCAATTTGTTTTCTTTTGAATTGCAATATTGTTTACTTAAAATATAATTATTGTTCATGGTCAATCGTTTAATGCATTATGATATTGATATTGGAAGGAGAATCTAATTCTGGTTAGTTGCTATTAAAGCACATGGGATACACAATACAGCATTTTAAATGATGTGCATGTAATCACTAAGCCTTGTTAACATCTTTTTGTTTATTAGGATACTGTATATTAGGGTTGAACTGCAATATGGAATGTACACAGTATAGTAATCTACAGATTGTTTACCAAAATCCATGGTTTATAAATAAACCACAGTTAACTTATTCAAATAAACCTATTTTGCTTTATTCTGAAAAATATTCAAAGCCATCTATAAGTTATAAAGTGTAATAGCTGGATACATCCTACTGTATATGTTAAGCCACACAAACATAACCTACATTCTGCCAAATATATACAAATCCAGTCAACAGGTATTGTATTTATGAGCTGTGGCTGTTATGTTGACACCAATTACTTACATGTAGTCAAAGATATGTTGTTTCAGGAACATTAGCTATATATCTAAAGAATTTTGTCATTTACAGTATATTATACTGAAGCTTCATCCCTTGAATTTCCATGTCATCCCTATGCGATGATCAGGGTAATCTTTTCAGTATTATTCTAATACAGTGAATGTGTAGCAAATATAGTAGTTAGATTGTCTTAAAATTGTATTCAACTTAAGTCAATTACCACGATAAAGTAAATTTTGGTCATCCAACTTATTTCTCATTTAGATTTTTATCCCACCTTTTCTTAGGAATTAAGGCATCATATATAGCATTTAAGGGGTTCAATTATCCCATTCTTTCCTCAATATTTACCAGCCAGCAGATCACACTGAGCCAACACAAGCTGTAGGTGCTCAAACACTGGAGGTTTTTAAGAAGAGATTGGACAACCATTTGAGCAGGCGATTGGACTAGAAAACCTCCAGTGTCCCTTCAACTCTGTTATTCTGTTAAAGTTGGGCATCATGGTAGAGTGAATGAATAGGAGTTCAGATTAGAAGAGAGTTTTGCAAGGAATTTGACTGGGAAGGAGAAAAGGGATGGAGTAAACTGACTACTTATCTCTAGAAACTAATCATCTAAGTGAGGTTAATTGATCAAGGAAGCTAAAGCTTCAAGGTCCGTAAAAGTATAGCATACATATTATCTTTCAGTTCCTAAAGAAGAATATAAAGTTACCAACAATATCTAATATTATATGAAGACCAAAAGATTTCAGGGGATAGGATGTTTTCCACTATATTGCATAGCATAACAAATGTACAATTGTCTGCCTGATGGATGCATAATTGTGAGCTTATGCTCAGTACACTTAACTTCTAGCTAGCAGTGAGCAAGTCCTTTCCCTTGAAATAAAACAGTTGAATTGGAGATGCTTAGACAACCTGAGATGCATATTGACAAAACCTTCTAGAATGCAATAACTTTGTCACAGTTCCAAGATAGCAGCTCCCATCGGCTCAAGGAGAACAAGGGTCTTGGAGAAGGACCTTTTTTAAAAACTAACAAAGGCGTTCCTGTAGGAAGCACACAGTCATTCAGCGATGAACCCACATTGGTCAACCCTGTAAAGACAGGCCAGATCAGGAGACTCCACAAGTCTGACTGGAACTGTAGTGGCTGGGGTCATATTAGCATCAATTATATTGGGAAATGTAGTTACCAAATCCTAGAAATCAAACCAATTTAGTTTGCTGGATAGCAGATGACATCTAAGATTGCCAAGCTGGCATTTTGAAAAAAGCTACTTGTTGGATGGGTAGGGCCAACTGGACAAGCAGAGTTTAGGGATCTCAGTCTTTGGATGAGACAGTAACATCAGGCAGTAACATCTATTGTATAGATTTATTAGACACTGGAGAATGTTTTAGCACAAGGAAAACTTATAGAAAAAACATCTACTCAGACTGGTGCAAAAAAAAACCCTGGCAGGGTAATTTTTAAACCAATTCTTAAGGGAATATGGACAGCTGTTAGACAGCATTTGGTTCAGGAAAGTACAGATATTATTAGAGAGAGGACCAGTGCTGGAAGTAAGCTAATGAGTGATTGTGTCAATTGGGAAATGAAAGGGAGACAAAAATGCTGTGAAAAAGGTTCATGCTAAAATGTGAAAAATATGTGACACATTGCTGTGTCCGTGTTAGTGCTACCAGCTTCTAAGACCAGATACTAGATTTTGAACAAAATAGATATAGCGAGTATAACTGAAATCTGCTGGAATGGAGAACATTAATGGGCTACAGTCATTCCTAGATGGAAGCTTTACAGTCAAGACAAGGTTAGGGTCATTTTGGAAATTTTTCTTCTTTATATCCAGTAAAATATCTAACATACTAGGGGGAAAAACCTATTTGTTCATAAAATCACTATCTGGCAACAGTGTTCTTTATAAAATCGCTACAGTATTAGGCCACAGTGTCCATTGGTTCTAAAGATTCCAATATAAGCTTTATCAGTCATTTGTGCATCTGCAGTATCATCACACATGGTCAGAAGGGGCAGAATGTGCCCCAAAATATTGTAGTGAGAAATTCCAAATGTGACAAGAGCTTTAAAAAAAGATTTCTTGAATTAACTGAATGTTGAACCAAATGGTAGATGTAAATTAAATTTTGGTGTATAATTTTTATCAAGGATTTTGATAACAGTAGCAAAACTGATAGAAATTAAACTTAAAAAAGAATAGTAGGAAAGAAAAAAATGCAAGTAAAAAAGAAAAAAAAGAACAGAAAGGATATTAGGAACAAAAAGAAAAGAAATACATAAATGACCTCCAACTTCCATTACAACAAATATAAATTTAGCAATATTTCGCTTCCTGTAAGGTTACAAACATATACCTTCATCCCATATCCCATCCCTTTATAATCCATTGAACATCAACTTTTCAGTTTTTGTTTTCAGCAAAAAGTCTGTAAACAGTTGCCAGAACTTTGCAAAAAAAAGTCTTATTTCAACTCTGACTGAATCAACCAGCTTTATATCCCTTTTACTTCTAAGTCTTAATCTTTAGTCCACTGAAGTATTGTAGGATTTGCTTTCTCTTCAGTTCTTCTTTATCCTATTACTCAGACTTCTTCAAGGATTTAACAAGCCACTTCTCTAGATCCAATAAGAAAACATTTCACTTGTATTTTCCTTTTAGCCTTTAAAACTCCAGCCAGGTTTTTTTTTGTATATCCAACAAAGCTTACTTTTCTAAATCATTATCTTGATCTGTCATTTGTAGTTGCACTTTGAATATTTTCTCTGTCTTGTCAAACAAAATTTGTTCCACATCTGTTATTCCCTTATTAACATCTTTCGGACATAATCTGTCCATATAAATCAGATATCCATTTTTCAAGGATCTCCTTTAATATTTCTGATATAACATTTTGTCTCATTTTGTAAGTTTTAGTTAACCAACACCAAAAGCAGGCTTTTAGTCCCCCCCCCACACACTTATACTTAGAATGTTGAAGGTTTTTTTTAATAGAAAGACTAGAATCACTAGATCTTATCATTTTCATTCAGAAAATCCATGATTCAGTCATTACCATCTCTATTTTAAAAAAACAAAAACAAAAGGTGAAAAGCATTTAAAAGATCTTCAGTGAGCTATTAGAAAGTGAGATAGCCAAAATTGAAAATGGTAGGATATATTAGACTAGATGAATACTGTATCATAGGCAGAAGAATTGGAATTTTGAAAGCAACCCTGGGCAGTCCTACAGAATGGCTAATGCAGAATACCTTTTCACAAAAAAATAGCTACCATAATCATAAAATGCTTACTTACTGGAAACTGTCTTTGGGGGCAAACCTCGTAAGACGGGGGTCCTCAACCTTGGCAACTTTAAGACTTGTGGACTTCAACTCCCAGAATTCTGGGAAGTCCACAAGTCTTAAAATTGCCAAGGTTGAGGACCCCTGTCTTAAGATATAGTTTTTAACTACACAATTTTATGAATGATGACTGAAATGGGATGAAGAAGGCTGTTATGTAGACTATATAAGAAGAATTGTAGATAAAGTCTAGGACATGCTTGATTTCTGGACATGTCCTTGGCAGCATTGTAAGGAGTGGTTTTTCATTGCTTTTTCCAGGACTTTCTTTTTTCTTTATTTTTTAAACAAATTTATATATACATTTTTCTTGTTACTTCTTCATCCCTGGCATTTCTTAATGGTTTCCTAAGTATTGACCAGGTGGGACTCTTTGTCCTTTTTTGAGGTTAGCGTAGTAAGTCAGTTTTGTTCTGGATGTAGACGAATAGACATCAGTTTTCTAAACTGAACTGAGTGTAAAGTATAGGGGTCATACAAACAAGTCCAACTCCACCTTTTAGTCTCCTAGGGGTGCTCTATAATTTCAGTTTACCTTTATCTTTCTGTGGACAATTGGACACTTAAACAAAGCAGTAAGTTTTAACTAATCACTATTTTCACTTTGTAAGAAATTCCTATGAAGCCTATACAGTAATGAACTCAGAAAGATTTATAAAGAAGATGGTAAAGATTTGCTTGCCACATGGTGGTCTCTATTTCATTATAAACAGAAGAACAAACAAAGTGTGGCGGTGCAGGGAACCTGAAGGAGATCTATCACAGTGTAATGATTAAGATGAGGACAATGAATCAGGAAATATAAGTTCTACTCCATCCACCACCATGAAAGCTGTCTTAGTGACTTTGGACTAATCACAGTCTTTAAATCCAACTTAACTCACAGGACTGTGCTGGTCAATGATTATCGTTGTGGAAACCCAGAGAGATGAGTTTGAGCAGACAATATTGTGACTCTTGCAAAACATAAGAAAACATTAAAAAGAGAGTCAGAATGGTTCCCTGGGGTGTAGGAAAGAGAAAAAGGAAAACAAAACCAGACTTTTGACATTCTGTTACTACAGTTTAGATCAGTAAAGTTCCACTCATTCTTAAAGAGTCTATTTCCTGTCCTGGCTTACCTAAAAAGGCTGACAATGGTAAAGATTTATTTGATTTGAGAGTTGTTAGGTTGAAAAATTAAAGAAGGATTAGTATTCATGGCATCTTGAGCTCCTGAATGTATGATGTTGAATATAGAAATTAATACATTCAGGAGCTCAAGATGCCATAAATAGTAATCTATTTTATTTAATAATTAATTAATGTACCAAAGGAGGTTCCTGCAGTCACATAGATGTATACCATTTGCATTCTCTATACTCAGTGCATCAGGGATGTTCTTGTAGACACATTTCAAAGTTCCTATTCTGGTTTCCACCTATTACTATTGCAATACTGCAAGTATATGTACTGGTAAGTATTGTCTCCTTTTCATTTAAGTTAGTATCTACATAAAAAGTTTGTTAAATTTTCATGTTAATGTATGTGACAATTACATATATAACTGCAGCCTATTTTTTATTTGGGGTTCCCCCCCCCCCGATGTTTCATTTTAAATACCCTTTTTCCAGGAAAGAGTTCACTGAAATGTGTATCCTTATTATCAAAGATTAAATGAAAACTGATCCCATCCACCTGGAATATTGTGGGGAGTTCTTAGTTCTGGCTTCCAAATTAAATTAGTTCTGCACAGATTAAACACTGGCCATGGTTTATAAAATGTAGATTAGCCATTTGTCTTGTCAAGTTACTAAATGTTGCTTTTAACAGTAGAGATACTCATAGCAATTTCTTTGTTGTGTGTGATGTAAAAATGTCCCTCAGTGTTGTGAGATCAAAAAGCAAGATGGATAAAGCCAAGAAAGAACTGACAAACTCTTTGGGAAGAAGTCCATATCCTCCATATCCCAACAGCCAAAAAGTAGACTCTACTCCAGGAACCAGCTCAACTCCAGTGAACACTTCCTACAGAACATTCAATAAGAAATATCCAGTGGTGAAAGAACGTGGATTTTATTCTGATGTCCTAACACCTGGTGCTTCAGATCTCTTGGGTGTAAGTATACAAAATCTCACTTCTCTGCCTTTTTTTAATATACAATAGATAGATAGATAGATAGATAGATAGATAGATAGATAGATAGATAGACAGACAGACAGACAGACAGACAGACAGACAGACAGACAGACAGACAGATAGAGATGGATATGGAGATAGATAGATAGATAGATAGATAGATAGATAGATAGATAGATAGATAGAGACATAGATAGTATATATAGAGAGATAGAGATATATATATAGAGATAGATAGATAGATAGATAGATAGATAGATAGATAGATAGATAGATGATAGATAGATGATAGATAGATAGATAGATAGATAGATAGATAGATAGATAGATAGATAGATAGATATGGATATATAGATATAAATATGTGGGAAAAGTGCTTTGAAGCATGTGGAAAAATAAATAGCACTTGTCTGCAATTTCTTGCTTAGAATTGCACAGCAACTAGAGAGAATAGCCATAGAAACCTAGGGAAATATGAAGCTGCATAGTGGCACAGTGGTTAGAATGCAGTACTGCAGGCTAATTCTGCTGGCTGCCAGCTGCAAGCAGTTCAGCAGTTTGATTCTCACCGGCTCAAGGTTGACTAGTCTTCCATCCTTCTAAGGTCAGTAAAATGAGGAGCCAGACTGTTGGGGGCAATATGTTGACCCTCTAAACCACTCAGGGCTGTAAAGTACTGTGAAGCAGTATATAAGTCTAAGTGTTATTGCTATTAAAGTGTTGCAGATAGATTTTATGTGAATGTCCCTGTGTTCTTCAAGGCACCTTTTGGCCTTGA
The DNA here is from genome assembly GCF_947247035.1 of Vipera ursinii. Taxonomy (NCBI): domain Eukaryota; kingdom Metazoa; phylum Chordata; class Lepidosauria; order Squamata; family Viperidae; genus Vipera; species Vipera ursinii. Next base: position 67,498,794 of record NC_139513.1, read on the forward strand.
ATCTGAAGCACTGCACAGCCCAAGCAAATATATAAATTCTGGATCTATCTTTTCAATAGGGAGTAATTGCTGATTTTCTAATTCCATTCTTTGCCCAGTTTCTATCTTTCTTCCCCTCAAGCTATTCTTAATTTGGATAGGAAGTTAGAAAATAGATTGTTTTCAGTTCTCTTCTAATTTCTAAGGGGAGAAATTGCCACTGGTGAAAGAAAGCTGCAGTCTTTATTCAATAGTATCTCAGATGCTTTCATAATTAGCTTGGCTTTCCCATAATTGTTATACAAGGGCACCCCATATGTTGTAATTCTGGCTTCAACTTATTTGCTTCAATAAAATTTAAGAGCTTGAAATTAAGTTTTAATAATTAAACTGAGAAAGACTAGACTAGGAAAAACAAAATAGAAATGCAAGTAAAGATTGATTTATAATATCAGAGGTTAAAAAAAATCTACTTTATGGTTATTGGAAGTCATTCTAGATACAGTATGATTCAAGAACTATACCAGAAGCTGTATTTTTTTTAAAAAACAAAAACAAAAACCAGTAGATTGTATCCAAATGTGTCCATTAGATGTTTGAATTCTCAGTGACTTCTGCAAGAGATTGTGCAGATGGGGGAATATGATGTTTGTACGTATCGTACTGAGGATTGTAAATATGATGTTTCCTATGTTTATATTTATCCAAAACCTCAGTACACATAGAAACAACTGCAGGTTCAAAAGTGATTATTTTCTGAACTAAAAGTTCCACTCATCCATACATTCATGCATCCGTGAGTAACTATTTGACTTAAATTCAAGAGAGGGTTCTGGCAGGCTTATGGTGGTACTGGCAATAGTTTACCTATTTTCTTTGCCAGACTTAACCTAACTCATTGCTAGATTGGAATTCCAGCAGAACTGAGTAAGGATATCCATTGTGCGTAATACCTGGACCTTTATAATGGCTCCAAAATGCTACCATTTTAATAAGTGTTGCACCAAAATTGAGTAATTCCACTTGCTGCCTTTCTTAAAAGACTCCTTGTAGGTATCCAATGAAGGCCTACTACTTTGTCCTGTTTGGGTGGGAACTTCTCTTGTTCTGAGAATATATTTTTCTTTAATAGCTATCTTTTGTTTTGTCTTCTTAAAATGTTCACTTGGTAATTTTCTATTTATTGTATGACCCAAGGAGTGACAATCAGTGCTCATGATAATTACATAGGGATAACAATGTGATGCCACATGCAAAGGGAAGATAATTATAAAGCTTCCATTGTATGTGTAGATTTCTCCTCATATAATATCAGATATGCAAGTAGTCTTTGACTTATGACCATAATTTACACAGGTAAGTGAGAACTTTGTTAAGTGAGTTTTGCCCCATTTTACGACTTTTCTTGCCACATTTTTTAAGTGAATCACTTCAGCTGTTAAATTAGTAACCTGGTTGTTAAATGAATCTGGCTTTCCCCATTGGTTTTCTAGCCAGAAGTTTGCAAAACATGATCACAAGACTCCAGGACACTACAACCGTCATAAATATGAACCAGTTGTCAAGCATCCAAATGTAAATCACATGACCATAAGAATGCTGCAATGGTCATAAGTGTGAATAATGGTCCTAAGTCACATTTTTCAGTGCTATTGAACCTTCGAACAGTCACTAAATGAACTGCTGTAAGTTGAGGACTACCTGTAGTTGTTGAGAATTTTAGGAAATTGCATGTCACTGAATTGGAGATTCCGTATTTTCTTCTCTATATTTTGTACATATACAATTCTTTATCTTGCTTCTTCTTCAAATCTTTCTTGTGTTTAACTTCAGGATATATGTACTGGTCCCAATGTGCACCAGGATTTATTGCAGCAGTCAGAGCTTGAAGAGCACACACCAGAAGGTAAACATACAGCAAAGAATACTGTCATTACTTTTCTTACTGAGTAATAGGAAAAAAAGTTGTGCTCCTGGAATCCAGCAGTGAAAACAGTGAAGAATGAGAGTTGATCATATAGTGTCAAAATCAGCAGAGCACCTGAGTAGAATAAAAACAAACCAGAAAAATTGTAGGTTTATAAACAAGTATATGTGGCTACCGTTTTTCTGTAAAGCAAGTGGGAATAAACATCAAGAAAACAAATCTCCAATTGCTTAAGCTCCTTGAACAAATGTTTGATTTTGCTTTGGAGATATGAGAGATGGCACAATTCTTATTCTAAACACCGTGTACCTTTGCATAACAACAATATTTTAAAATATATGAAACGTTGGAAAGAGGATGACATTTTGGATAAGCGATAAATAAAAACGAAGGTAATCTCAAAACAGCCATAGTTCCACAAAGCTCTTACTCTTTATGCAAAATGAGCAGATCTGAGAGTGCTTCTAAATCAGTCTGTCAGTGGATGAACTGACTAAACAAATGCCAAACACAAACTAACCAGGAAACAAAGGTTTATTGATTAATTATATGCCAAGAAACTGGTGTCAATTCTTAATGACCACATTAGTAGATTTTTCACCTGTTTTAATGTCTCCAAATTGACCCTTCAGATCTTCCAATGATGTACTCTTTATCATTGTAGTTTAATTAATCCACCTTGTGGCTGGTTATCCTCTCCCTCCCGGGCATTATAGACTTTTTCAGCAAGCTAGGTTTGCATAATGTGTTCAAAATATAATAATTTGAGCCTGGTTATTTGTGCCTAATGTGAGTACTCTGAATTGCTTTCTTGTGTAATCTGTTTGTTGAGTCTTCTCCAATACCAAAGTTCAAAACCATCAATACTTTTTCTATTTGGTAGACGGGTGGCCATGTACATTTGTTTAATAAATAAATAAAAATGTCCTCCTCCCTCAAAGTCCAACATTTGGTTTCATGGAGTGTCACAAGGAAAACCAATGCCAGATGATTCTAATTTTCATAGGTATAAACCCAGCATGGCATCTGAATGCTTTTTTCAAGCGTGTCGTTACCTTACCTGTGGTATATTTCTTAACTGCTGTTTAGCATTAATATTGATCCTAAATTATCTTCATTAATTCTGTAATTCTGTAATTGATCTTCATTATCTTATTCTAAGACTGGTTGCTGTATCTGTTATTACTGATCTGGTCTTCTTTATATTTAATCTTAGTCCCTTTTCACTGTGCTGCTTGACTCTCATTACTACAGCTTCCAAAACATTTTTATTTTTGATCAAAATAGCATAATCAGCATAATGTAGATTATTGATTTTTTCTTCTTCAGTTTTAAATGATGCTCATCTTTTTCTAATCCAATTTTCCTCAATATATATTCAGCATCTAGGTTGAATAAATAAGTGAGAGTATACAGCCTTGTCTCACTCCTATGCTGACTGGAGCCAGTCTATTTCACCATGTTCTGCCCAGACTGTGGTTTCCTGTTACGTGTGAAAGTTTTGCACAAAACCAAGGAAAAGTTCTGGGATTCCCATTTTCCTAAGCACCCTTCAAAGCTTTATACAGAGGAGAAGCTGATAAAAGGCCTTTCTATAGTTAGTGAAGCACTTTTTGAATTCTTCCTAGTATTTTTGGCTGTAACGTTGCCTCAGCAAAAATGTCACTTGTTGCTTAACTTTTTCTAAAACTAGCTTTAACATATGCATCTCCCTTTCCATCTAATATACATTGGATGGTTCTAAGCATTACTTTGCTAGCATGTAAAATTAAAGAGATTTTATAATAGTTTGCACAATCTAGTTTGCACAATCTCCTTTTTTTGGTATTGGTATCTAGACTGACTTCTTCCAATCGGTTGGCCACTATGTAGGTCTCTAGACTTTCTGGTATAGTTTAGTCAGAACCTTTACTGATTCCTCTTCTGTTGCTTGTCATATTTCTGTAGACATTTCATGAGTTTCCGCAGCCTTCTGACATGGAAGGTTTTTTTTTTATTATTATTACATTTATATACCACCCTTTCCCTGAGGACTCAGGGCGGTTTACAGGGAATTAAAAACCAACAATACAAAAGTTAAAACCAATTTTAAAAAGATTAAACTAACCCTGTGCAATTAAAACCCCGATTAAAATAAATTACTCCTCAGCCTGGGCCCGAGAGCTCAAAGAGCCAGGTCTTCAGGCCCCGGCGGAATGAACGGAGGTCGGGGGCAGTCCTCAGCTCCACTGGCAGCTGGTTCCAGAGGGCAGGCGCCCCCACTGAGAAGGCCCTATCCCTGGGTGTCACCCGCTGGCAATCTCTTACCGGTGGGACCCTGAGCAGACCCTCCCTGTGGGAGCGCATTGGACGAAGGGCATTTGATGCCGGCAGCAGGTGTTTCCTCAAATACCCCGGACCCAGGCCATGTAGGGCTTTATAGGTAATAACCAGCACCTTGAATTTCACCCGGAGGGCAACCGGAAGCCAATGCAGCTCACGGAGTAGAGGTGTTACATGGGAGTATCGGGAGACCCCCATTACAACTCGCGCGGCCGCATTCTGCACCAGTTGAAGCCTCCGAGTGGTCCTCAAGGGCAGCCCCATGTAGAGAGGGTTACAGTAGTCCAAACGGGAGGTCACGAGCGCATGAGTAACTGTGCGTAGGGCATCTCGGTCCAGATAGGGACGCAACTGGCGCACCAGGCGAACCTGTGCAAAAGCCCCCCTGGTCACGGCTCCTATGTGGTCTTCAAAATTGAGTCGTGAATCCAGGAGGATGCCCAAGTTGCAAGCCCTATCAACGGGGGGTAACACCTCACCCCCCATCGTTAGAGGTGGAATAGTCTGGTTAGCCCGAGATGCCGATATGCACAGCCACTCAGTCTTGGCGGGATTGAGACGAAGCCTGTTTCTCCCCATCCAGACCTGGACCGCCATCACGGCGAGGGCATCACTGGGTTGGTTCGGGGTGGAAAGAAAAAGTTGGGTATCATCAGCGTACATGGAAGTGATCAGAATAATGTCCTAAATTCATCTTCTAGCACTAGAGGTTCTTGTAAATAGGAAATATCTTCAAAAGTATCTCAGATATAGACATCTCTGTAGAGAATTTCAACATACTTTTTCATGCTTGCTTATCTTCTTTGAATCAGTTTCTATCAATGGTGTCTTTCAGTATACCAATTTGAGGTTGAAATTTTGTTAATTTGTCTGTTTCCATCTTCAATGTCTTTATAGATGTCATTGTAATACTGATTCACTAGTATACGAAATCCCAGGCTTTGTAACTTATTTAACAATTTGATTAAAATATGTCTTCTGAGGGGTCTGAATCTGACTTGGTATGTCCAAATATAATTCCTCATTTGTTGTAATAATAAACCATTCCCCCTCAAGTACTGATGGGCTACCTCACTTGGATATCTATTCAGAGTATGCGGGTAGACTTCATGACCTGAGGGACCTCTTCTGGTTTTAGGATTCAGTTATTCTAAGACTTAAACCCAAAAATTTGACATTATTTTGGAGGAATTATTTTTATGTTGGGTTGTGTCCTAGCGAAAGAAATGTAATCACACAGAATTAAATCTCAGTTCTGTATAACCAGAACCATTACTATGCTTACAAAATAAATAAATAAAGGAGCAAACGTTTCCAGCAAACCCATACCTGCATGCCTAAAATGCAGAATACTGTCAAATCTAAAATTAATGATGCAAAATCTAAGATTGACATGGTAGATAGATGAACAAGCTCAGAAATCTCCTTCCCTTCCTAATAGAGATTTATCACAAATTTAGTCAGGTGACCTTTTATGATTTGAAGTTGGTTCATAAGGGGCTTTGTCTTATTGTGGATATTCTGTTTTAATTTTCTTGTTTACTCTTTCCAGCTTGATAGCAGAGATACAGTAAGGATCATAACACAGCAGGTTCTCTGATGCAAGTTGATTTAGTAGTATCCAAAGCCATTAATAACTATAGGGTTATTACATTGCCCACAGCTCCTGTGGTATTCTGTGATGCTGAGCGTGGTTGTGGCAGTGCCTAGGTACATATTTGATTACAATACTTACTTTAGCTTCTATCAGGAACTGCCCTCACTAGGTAAAAGGACAGGAGCAGGCAACTGAAAAGGGATGAGCTGATTTAGATTACATTCTAGCACCTCCTTGCACTCCTAATCATTGTGTTGAACTTCTAACCAGTCTTAACTTAGAACAGAACTGATTTTTTTTTTTAAAAAAGGAGCAAATAATATATATTGTTTCAATACAGAGGATCACGCAGTATAAAGCAGCGTTTCCCGACCTTAGGAACTTGAAGATGCGTGGACTTCAACTCCCAGAATTCCCCAGCCAGCTATGCTGGCTGGGGAATTCTGGGAGTTGAAGTCCACGCATCTTCAAGTTCCTAAGGTTGGAAAACGCTGGTATAAAGAAATCACAAACAATTGGGCAATTGAAGCAAACTGTAGATATGTTGTTTAAACTAGGACAGGGAGAATAAGAAATTACATCAATGTTACTTTTAATCAACAATCAAGATGCTATGGCCCAAGAGTAAAACAAAATGCTAACCAGGTTTGCTTGGGATTAAACAACTCTTAGTCAGCACTGTTGTACAAACATAACCTACTTGACAATGGTGCAGTTCTGCAGCTCCAATTACTCAGTTCTTCAAAAAAACGAGTTGGAGACTGAGAGCAGCTGAAAAAGCAAGGTTTTCTATACAAACTCATTGGCATTGTCCTGGCAGCTACAAAACATGCTTCTTTTCCACTAATTGGTTCCCATGCCCAAGCCAAAGCTACTGCTGTCTGGCTAACCCATGGAGAAGATGCTAATGAGATCAAAACTTGACAATGTTTTCTGATATAAGGGACTAATGAATACTAGATATTAGTTGTGAGTTACAATTCTATATTCCTCCAAATTATGAGGTTTCACCAGTGTAATTATATGCTACCAGAACCATTATGATTAGATTAAACGTATATGAACTGGACCTCTAGCAAATCTGTTCCTATGTTGTGATAAAAATGAACCTTAAAGATTATTTAAGGAAAATATATATATTTAGCTATAAGGAATTTGAGGAACACTAGTGCCTCAAAAAAAAAGGGATGCGGTGGCTCAGTGGGTTAGGACGCTGAGCTTGTCGATCAGAAGGTCAGCAGTTTGGTGGGTCGAATCCCGAGTGCCGCGTAACAGAGCGAGCACCTGTTACTCATCCCAGCTTCTGCCAACCTAGCAGTTCGAAAGCACGTAAAAATGCAAGTAGAAAAATAGGGACCACTACGGTGGGAAGGTAACAGCGTTCTGTGCGCCTTTGGCGTCTAGTCATGCCGGCCACATGACCATGGAGACGTCCTCAGATAAGCGCTGGCTCTTCGGCTTTGAAATGGAGATGAGCACCATCCCCTAGAGTCGGAAACAACTACCACGCATGTGCAGGGGAAACTTTACCTTTACCTTAGTGCCTCAAAGACTTTTAGCTGACATTTACAAGCCCTGTGTTATCTGCTTTCTATATTCTTATTTCCTCTATTGGAATTTTTCCTCCAGATTGCTCAGGGACCTCATCTTATGGGAGCTTATAACAAACCTAGGATCTAAATTAGTGTTAGGATCTAAATTAGGATGAGAGTGACTGGCTCAGTAAGGTTACCCAGTGAACTTTCTGATTGAGTTGGAATTTTTGCTTACATCCTCCTACACCTATGCACCTCATTCGCTTTTGGTAACTAAAGAAAACTTAAGCATTATTGATATTGAATGGAGCAGTTTCTCAGCTTATAGTCATATGTTTTCACCACCTCAGCATAGAATAGTGTATACCGATAATTAAATCAATAAACATTTATTCTGTGATTTTTTTTCTGAATTTTGTTTTTTGTTAGTCTCAACATTTAATACACCAGAAAATATTGGACTTATCTTGGATAATCAGCAAATTGGACCAACTACACAAATTATCAAAGAGTCAGATTTTCCACTGCAAGCATATAAGCCCAAGATTCAAATTCCATTTGAAGTGCTTCCAGGACAGTGCCCTCGAAAGATTGCAATTGAGAGGTATTTTCATCCTGAGTTCAATCAATCATCCTTTGCTTACTTATTTTATTTATTTTGGAAATATGTAAGATCACCCCTCTACAATGACTTTGGACAACATACAGTAAAAGCAATTATACAATACAATTATTGGTATTACAAACTTGGGGGAAGAAGGCCTACTGTATTCACCTCAGGCACCTAATAGATCCTATTGATTTCCAAAGAGCTTTTGCAGGGTTTCCTGAAGCCTTAATGGGCAATTTTCCTGTGTGCCTGGCTGATCTCTGAAATAAGGGGTCACTTGCAAAGCTTGATATAACTGCTCCTGAGTGATAATAATTTCAAGGGAATTCCTTGGTTTTCTGAGGAGCACCAGGAAATGAAACAACTTAAGAGACACTTAAAGCAATGCTAGCATTACATGAATGCAACCAAACATGGATAAGAACTCATGGTGAAGCACATGCTGTGGTGCTAAGAACAGTGAAACATGCATACCTCTCAGCTCAATTATTTAAAGTGAGTCAGTCTCCCCCCACCAAAGGAAAATGGACATAGAAGATCTGATGAGCAATTGAAATAAATTTATAAAGCATATCGGGGATAAAATAATTCCTGCTCAGAGTTGAATGCCAGCTGAGCAGGTGCAACTGTGAGGAGGAGACCTTGTTATTGAGGTGCTATGTGATAGGTTCCTCCTGTGGATCCTGAAAAGGTTGACAAGGTTCTCTGTGCTGTTAGTTTGGCCACTTGTAAGTAGCAAGACAATGAGTATGGGTAGTAGGGAGAGACTGTTATTCAGCCTTTTCAGTTTGTGCAGCCATATTATCTGGTGATCAACCTTCCAAGGAGTGGACAGCAATGATGCAATGGTGGGTGTAGCTAAAGCAAAGAAGGGATGGGATCTCTCTCTTTCTCTCTCTCTCTCTCTCTCTCTCTCTCTCTCTCTCTCTCTCTCTCACACACACACACACACACACACACACACACACACACACACACACATAAAAAACTGCAAAGCAGAATCAGAGCATTATACGTTGCCAGCCTCTGGTTGATTTGCCAGTCAAATCGGCTCTTTCTTTGCTGCTGTTCAGCAGAGCAGGAAAGAAATTGCAGACATGGGATATTTAAGTCATAGTTCCCTTTTATTACCATGGAAACAAATGAGTAGCAGCAAAAAGGCATTGGCCTCTAATGGAGCAGCTTTCACTAACCTTACAAGACTATAGGAATCTTTAGGTTTATCCTCCCTATGAAGCTGCCTTTGCCCACTGTTCATTTTTAACAGAAACAGGATTTCAGAAAAGGGATGGGAGTGGGGTATACTCTAAATAGGGAAAACCTGATGGATTAGAGTTTTCCCACCATTAATGTAGGCTTGGATTGGATTTAGGTATAGGTCATTCTGCATAAAATTGGGTTATCACTATCAAATGTATTACTTTTCCCATAACACTGAAGTGTTATAGAGAATTAAGGCTGTCACTGACCACTAATCATGATAGCTATATTTTAGTTCTATTATTGGAACTTTTCCCAGTCTCAGGGAACTTGCTTTCAGAAACACAATGAAAAGTGTATTGCTTTCATGTCTTACTTATGAGCTTTCCTTATGTTTCACTCTGGCTATGGTGAGAAAAGGATTTGGACAAGGTGGTCTAATGTAGCATAGCTCCTTGTTTATTCTTACATAGAAAGATTCCTTGAAGAAACAATGATCTACTGATAGATGTACATTAATTTGGGATCTTCTTCAAGATAATAGTGTAGGCACATTAGAAAATCAGTTAGAAAATCTTTAGCAGCATTTTACGGTGGAGGCTATCTGAAATATAAGTTGATTGCATCTTTAGTAGCGATATCATTAGCTAATGAAGGACTTGTTTGAATATAAACCATTTCTTCTTGCTGTTTAATTAGGAAAAGACGATTATATCTCAGCTTAGATATCACAAAACTTTTAAAAAATGCAGGAATAGATTCTAATGAGCTGATGCCAAGACACCAAGACCCTGCTAATTTACCAACAATTGAACAAAACAAAGACCCTCTTTTCCCCATCTATCTACCATTACAGGTAAGATGAGGGAATTATTGGTATTTGTGTTCCACTGTGGGGGTTCCCTGGCCTATACCAGACATTTATCAAAATGTTTGTGATTTTATGATTTTTCATCATCTTTTCCTTTGCATTCATAAATACCCAATTATTTGGAAGGTGCTGCTGTCCACTATCCCTAGCATGGAATAGATTCATTTAAAAATTAAGACTTTGGTTTGAGTGGCGAGTGGAAGTCAAAATCACCATAGTGCTTAACAGTAACTATATGTGTTTCATGGGGGAAAGTTTAATGATTGGGAGTCTGGTCCTACAAAAAGTAATGTACATAAAACTGCCTCAGAATAATGACTGCATTCCAGAGTTAACAGGACATTTCATACAGCCCAGGTTATTTTTGAGTGAAATATTAATATGCAGTTTCTTGATTATGATTATGTGCCATCAGATCAGTGTCAATTCTTAGCAGTCACATAGGTTTTCTCCATGATTATAACTTATTATTTATTTAGATTTTTGATGATGAAGAATATGATTGCCGGACCCCGGAAGAGTGGCTATCTTTGGGAGTAGAGCCTGAATCTCCAGATCGGAAACCAATTCCAGGAAAAGCACTCTTACCTACTGATGATACACTTGGACATGGTAAAGTACAGAGGATACAGAATTAACTTATAACAATGATTAAAAGAAAAAAAATACAATGAAATAGCTTTTATCCCTTCCAAGTTTTATATTTGGAAAATTAATTGGGAAGGAAATATGTTTTCTTAGTTTAAATAAATCTATTTATTTACCGGATTTATATTCCATGGCTGTAATATTTCAGAGTGATTAACAAAGTAAGACATAATATAAGAACATTAAATAAAACATAATAAAAGAAAGCTTGGAACTAGCATAAAAATTATAATAATTTCTGAGAGTAATATAGAAATTATTATAAATTAAATCTGCTACATAATAAGTAAAAGAATGGAAAAAGTAGGTTTTTTTACTGGAAAATAAAGAACATTAGTGGAAGTGCCAGATGAGCCACTTTGAAGAGACAATTCTACTAGTGGGATTTTTTCATTGCTCATGGCACTTTAAATAGAAACATCCTCCCCCAAAAATTCAGATTACACTCTCAGTGAATATATAGACTGATACTTAACAATTTTTTTAAAAAATATATAACTTGTCAGGAATATCTGATTTTAGCTTATTTTCATGAAAACTGATTCTGTGATGCTCAACATTTTGAGCTTTGATGTCAGTGGGTCTAAGCCAGGGGTAGGCAACCTTGGCTCTTTTATGACTCGTGGACTTCATAAAAGAGCCAAGGTTGCCTACCCCTGGTCTAAGCCATCACATTTTTTGTTGTACCTCCCTATGAAATTTGGTATTCCATTGCCTTTTGCAGAAGTTATAATTTAAGAAGTAGTCTCTGATTTTTATCTCTTTGTCCTAAATGCCCAACATTTAAATGCCGGAGACTTCAACTGGTGCAGAATGCAGCCGCGCGAGTTGTCTTGGGGGTTTCCCGATACTCCCATGTTACACCTTTGCTCCGTGAGCTGCATTGGCTACCGGTTGCTCTCCGGGTGAGGTTCAAGGTGTTAGTGATGACTTACAAAGCCCTTCATGGCATGGGTCCGGATTATCTATGGCAACACCTGCGGCCGGCGTCAACTTCCCTCCATCCAGTGCGCTCCCACAGAGAGGGCCTCCTCAGGGTGCCTCCGATCAAAGAATGCCGATTGGTGGCCCCCAGGGGGAGAGCGTTCTCTGTGGGCGCACCAGACCTATGGAACCGCTTACCGGTCGAGCTCCGGATGGCCCCCGACCTTCGCTCCTTCTGGCGCGATCTCAAAACCTTCTTTTTTGAACAAGCTGGCCTGGTCTGACGGGATGGGGTTGGGTTTTTTATAATTAGTTTTAATTTTTAATATGTATTAATTACTACGGGCATTGTTGTTTAATCACTTTTAATTTTTGTATCTTGTTTTTTATTATGTATTGCCCTGTTCACCGCCCTGAGTCCTTCGGGAGAAGGGCGGTATATAAATTAAATTATTAAATTAAATTAAATTATTAAACATGAGATTTTTGTGAGATATTTTTTCATGAAGCATTGAATTGTTAAGATAGGTTTTCAGCAATTTTGAAAGAAAAATACTTTATTTAGAAACATTCTTTTATCTAAATACACACACACACACATATTGGTTAGTTTATAAACAAAATAAATATAAAAACAAGAAAGAAAAAAAAACTAATTTAGAAGCAAGAAAAAAAATAATATTAAAGCTTATAAAAAGCCATAATAAAATACATAAAATTCACAGCCAAGGTAATCCCATTGATTAAAACAATCAGTGCAGCGACAGAACTTGTCAGCCTTACAAGTTTGATCAGACAAGAAACAGGACCTGATAAGCTAATTCTACTTTAATGCTACAGTAACAGACTCTTGCAAATTTGAAAGCACATCTCTCCCCCTTCCCTGTCCACATTTCTACTGCCGGCTCAGCTGCCTTTTATCTGTCTGGTTCCTTGGCTACATCTCTTTACTCTGTTTCCCAAAGTCATTTCCACATACAGAATCGTCTCCACCAAACTCCCCAGTCCTCATGCCCATCGGGAAAAACATTCAGGGTCTTGCGCAAAGCCAACTTGTTCCGAAATCTATTAAAGTATTAAGAAAGTCTGGGATCAAGAACGGAAAGGGTGGTAATTGCAGCTGCGTGAAATGAAATTTTCGTAATTCCACTATTCTAATTAGGGCAATTGTGTAATTGTGAAACTGTGTTTGTCATTAATACCTAAGGAGATCCAAAAAGCCACACACTGGTCTATAAGTGGATAAATGTTGGAGTCTTGGATTATGATGAAGAATCAAAACTCTACTTGGTACATAAGACAAACCAAATGGGCCTTGTTCGAGATCTCAAAGGAAGATGTGTAATCAATGGAGGAATGACAACTGAAGGTGGGTTTCAATTTAGTTATCATCAGAATGCAGGAAGGAAGGACAATTTCTATGCCAGTTATATGTGTGTGTGTGTGTGTGTCCTTGTCCTGGTACTGATATGAGCCAGTGTGCTGTAATGGCTAAGATATTGAACTGGGAATCCAAGTTCTAGCTCCTCCTTAGACATGCATGCTGTCTTGAGCTTGAAAATAAAAGGCAAGATATAAACCAAATAAATAGACTGTTTATTATTTGTTAAAGACAGGCCCTCACAACACAGCCTTCATTTCTGTGCTAGTCAGCCACTAAGCTTGATCTGGCAGGAAACTAGGATTGACAAACAGAAGAAGCCCTCACCTATAGATAAATCCTATGTTGTTGCATAGAGCAGAAACTTAAAGATACGCCACTCCAAATTGTCCCCCTTCTCAACTGGCTGCAGGTCTCGGTGCCCCTGTATTTGCACATTAGCTGACAAAATTGAAATTAGCCTGGTAATCAACTTCTTTCTTTTTTTTCTTTAATTTCTTATAACATTCCTCTTCCTCCAAACATTAAGTGCATTCTGCTAAAGGTGGCATATGCCATCTGACATCTCCCCCAGCTCTTTGTTATCCTTGTTGTCCTAGAGAACCACCTCCCCTACTATCCTTCAAGACTAGCTCACCAGAGAGGTAGCTTCCTGTCTATCTGAACCCTTCCATTCACTGGAGGCTTGGCAGATACATCTGTTTTCCTATTTGCTGCTGAACTTGCTTTCAAAAGGGAAGGGCAGGGAAGCAGAGGGTGGCCAGGCTCTAGATGGTGGTAGTAGTGCTGGAGCTGGTGGGGATCACCATGCCCATGGCCAGAGACAGCTGTGACACGGGAAGGTAACACGGCTCCACTGTCATAGCTTCTTACAGCAACTCCTGCTGGCCTTGTTTTAGGGGTGCAGGAAGAGGACTGCCACGGGGAGAGCAGTTTTCCAGTCAGTATGCTTTCCCCCATCTCGAAGACAGGAATAAAGGACATTCGTATCTTGTGTAATAAGAAGTCAAATGGGGGATATAGTGAAAAGTCAAAAATGTCACTGTCTGCCTCTGTGAAGGCCTGTATGGTACTACTGGATCGCTGCTGCGTTTCAGTCCTGCTGAGGGCAATTTAAATGAGGAAAGTAGAACAGGAGGAAAGGGTTAAAAGATGGTCTTGTTGCTTTAACTAAGAAGAGAAACAAAGCAGTAGGCCACCTGATCAGAGAGCTTCTGCTGTCTCACTTAATTAGACATGTTGGCATTTTTCCTCAGTAATCCTCTAAGTCTCATATTTGATTCTTTTATCCATTTTTTCCCCAGCAAAAAGGCTATTAACTGGACAGTTTTGGATATTTAAGCTTTCACATTTTCTGTTGTCTTGCTTTCTGATCTCTGCCTAGGGAGACCCCCACTGATCGCCTGTCAGTATTGGGTGCCTCGGATCCGTTTGCTTTTTCTTGCTGAGGATCCTCGTCATTTTGCCCAGCGTGTGATCTCAGCCCACAATTTGAGGAAGAAGACACAGGCACTATTGTTATATAATCTCTATGTGGACTGTATGCCAGTAGATGGATTGCAAAGCATTGAAGAGAGAAGTTTGCAAAATATGAAACAAATGGCAATGCAAACTTCACATCTAAGGAAAGAAAGCCAGTAAGTTTCAAAATACTTTTTCAAAACTTGTTTTTGCTCTCCAGATTATTAATTTTTGTCAATGGCAAGAAAAGCCCAGCAAGCTGGGTAAAAATAGAACTTGTTTTTTTTCCTCATTTCCCTTTTTGTTCCTTCTTTGCTACTCCTTTCCGTCCTTCTGCACATGCTAGAAATATAGCATTATGTGACAAACAAAAATGAAGAAAGAAAATGAGTAAATATAAATAAGAGCAGAAATTATTTGAATAAAGTTAAGTGTGATGAGATGCAGCTATAATATGGATGACATAGTATTACCAATCATTTTTACACACAAATATGCAGTTTTACAATTAAAAATTGTTAAAATACATGGGGGCAAAAGGTGAAATTTAATTGATTTTCATAGATTCTTCCTTTTGTTAGAATTTTTTTTGTGATTCACGAATAATCACAAATTGGGAAATGCCAATGCACACTCAATGCGTATACATTGTTGGGAAATGCTAACGTGTACTCAAATGAGTATAATCAGCATATTATGGTATTGAATAGAAGTGTTGGAGATCTGTGAATAAGAAGTGAGATTAAGTATGAAAACAATCTTGATGTTTGCATTCTATGTATTCTATGACTTGAATAATTTGAGAGGCACAAGCTAAATGAATCATGGTATAATACGTCAATTCCATCTCACTATATTATGGCAAGAATAATCTAATTAGTACCTAGGACTAAAAGTATTTATGAATCATCTATGATTAGACAAAAATCTGATTTTACATAAAAGTGAAAATAATACAATGAAATGCCTACAGAAACGTTTGAATGTATCCATCCCAATAACATCCTACTTCCCTTCACCTATTTTTTTGTATTTGTTCATCCCGCCCTAAATTAAAATACTGTGAATTATTTTCCTTTTGCCTTTCTCCTTGCATATTATACTAACTTTGCTCTGTGTGTAGTTATAACAGTTCAGGCCTAGCTGTCACAGGCGAGTAGTTGCACAGATTGAGACATTGCTCTCAGGGTATATATCTCCATGCTCATTATAAGAGTTATCATTCAGCCACTTTATTAGGCCCAGATGAGTGTCATTGTTAGGTGGAGAAATTTCTTCCAGATAAGTATCAATACTTACTAAATGCTAGAGAATTTGCTCAAGTATCTCCTGGTATGTCTCCCTTTCATCTTAGGCCATTTGCTTTAGGTTTGTTAGTTTCTTGTATTTTTTAACTCTCCCATCTCAGTAACATACAAGCATTTGTGATCAATTCACAATTATAATGTATTGTGCAATTGCTCCTAATTCTCTCTCTTTTGTATAATGCAGCCTTAAGTGCAACATAACTATGCTCCATTTTCTTTTAATCTTGCCATTCCGTTCTCCCCCTCATGAAACTCCATTAATGTGCTGCAAATGCTTTTAATGAAGAAGCAAAGCATAAGTGAGCACAGGAGAAATGAATATGGGACTAGAGGTATATGAGTGACACAGACATATCATTTTGAGAGGTCATTGTTCATTCAGTTAATTAGTTTTTTAATTATGCTTAAGGATTTTACGACGGCTTCACCTCCTGGGAAAGGAAGTGTCCCTAGACTATGAGCGTACTATGAACATGATTAACTTTGACAGAATTGTCACTTCGAAGCGTCAGATATTTTCTTATGTCACTCTGCCTGAGAAAGAGGAAGAGAGGGTACCAGAGAAAGGTAGGTAACACATGACAAAATGCACAGAGAGAGAAAGAGAAAAGAGAGATTATAAAATGCTTATAAGATGATATCTTTTGTGCTTAACTTCAGATTGCAATTAATATATTACAGGAGATACTATAAAAAGAGACTGTAGTATCACAGATTTTCTATTAAATACTGTTGACGGGGGAAAAAATTCATAACCTTTTTTTAAAATATACTAAAATAGCAATTTCCTAAATCCTTAATTTGTCGAAATTAACATTGGCCAACAGAATTGGTTCTCGATTTACAACCACAGTTGGGACCAGGATTTCCATTGCTAAGCAAGGCAGTTGTTAAATGAGCCATGCCTGATGAGCCATGACTTTTTTGCCACAGTTGTACGGTGAATCACTGCAGTTGTTCAGTGCATGTGGCTGTTAAGCAAAATCAGCTTCTCCCATTGATTTTGCTTGTGGAAAGCTGTTTGGGAAGATCACATGACCCTGGAATGGTGCAATCATTGTAAATATATGCCAATTGCCAAGTGCCTAGATTTTGATCAGGTGACCATAGGAATGCTGCTACAGTTGTAAAGGTGGGGATTGGTGGCAAATAACTTTTTTTCAATTCTCTTATAACTTTGAACTGTTGCTAAATGAATGGTTGTATGCCAAGAGCTACCTGTATGTAGCTCCATTTATTATTTTTAATGTAATCTAAAATACAGTATGATATAAACTTCTTTCTTATGTCCCAGCAAATAGTTAAAGTTAGTTGAATTATACTCTTGAAATAATGGACACTCATTACATCAGGGGTGTCAAACTGCCAGCCTGCGGGCGGACATGTCATCCGGAAGCCGCGGCCACCCCATTGCCGGCAATGGCAAAACTCTCCTGATGCGTTGCGCAATATCACGTGATGTCGTGAGTTTGACATGTCTGGTTAGATTGTCTGATGTAGTCCAAATGTTTTAGACCAACTCTAACCACTCACAATTAACATAACCATGGAATTGTAAGAATATCTTACAACTGTAGCTGCTTGCTTCAGTGAATAAAATATTTAAATACAGTGTTCCATATTCTGAAAATTCAGACTTCTTAGTCCTCTGACTACAATCCTAGATATGAAAGCTTGTGTTAATGCTTGGTGAAATTTCAGAGGACAGATAATTGGATGGATAATTGGAATTTTATTGGTCAATAGAAAGTGTAATCATAATAAGTAAGTGTAATAAGTGTAATCATCTTTGTTTCCTTTCAAAATAAGCAGGTATATCTCAGTTATATGCAAGAGGTTTTTTTATATTCCTAATTTGTTCCTGCATCTGATTTGTTTATTTCTTTATTGAATGGTACAAACGTATTGAGTGCTAATTTTTGCATTTGCTATATCTGAAGACTTCGTACCTAAGAGATAATTTTTGAATTCTTGTTTTAAAGAAGTAGCCAATGTGTGGAAAAGAGGCCATCTGCATGGCCCATTTCCTTCCCAGGTTTGTGAATTAACTTAAATTTGTATGGAGACAAAAATATAGACCATCTCAGCATTCTTGGAGATAGTATGTGGGGAGTTTGCTTATCCATTGTGAATGGCCCCCAAAAGGGGTTTGTGGTCAGTGTAGACAGTGAAATCCCTGCCATATAAATAATCATGACATTTCTTGACTCCAGCCACTATGGCTAAGGCTTCTTTATCAATTTGCGTGTAATTACGCTCAGCAGCAGATAAGGTTCTAGTATAGAATGCAATAGGAACTTGTTTCCCATTCTTCTCTATGTGGCTTAAGACTGCCCCCACCCCGTAGGGAGATGCATCACATGCAAGACATACAGGTTTAGACTCAATGTAATGAGTTACAGTGGACTTTTCTGAAAGAAGGGCCTTGAGATCCTGGAAACTTTTTTCATGTAATTCAGTCCATTTCCAAGGGGCCTTTTTTATCAAGTAGCCTGTGGAGGGGCTCTGCTATTTTATATTTATATTTAGTTACATTTATATACCGCCCTATTCCCTGAGGACTCAGGGCGGTTTACAGGGAATTAAAAAATCCACCATACAAAAGTTAAAAAACCAAATTAAAAAATATTAAATTGACCCTGTATACTTAAAACCCCAATTAAAAATTTCTCCTCAGCCTGGGCCTGAGAGCTCAAAGAGCCAGGTCTTCAGGCCCCGGCGGAATGATCGGAGGTCGGGGGCAGTTCTCAGCTCCACCGGCAGCTGGTTCCAGAGGGCAGGCGCTCCCACTGAGAAGGCCCTATCCCTGGGTGTCACCAAAACAGACTGAGGCTATCTGATTAAAAGAGGATGCACAAGTATGCCTAATGCTGGAAACCTAATCAATTCTTTCTTTTTTGTTATTAAAAAATGTTACATGAAAGTTTCAAGTGACCAAAGGAAGTTGGTTTGTTAGTTGGTCTAATCCTGTGAAATATTTTAATTATGAAAATAGGCTAAAATGTATGCCAGGATTGATACAATCTAGATGGTTGTGCTTGCATACATTGCATGTCACTCTCCAGTGAATAGAAATATGACCTGGATGACTGAGAATCTCCACAGACATTGTGTTCATAAACATTTAAGCATCCTTGTATTTATCAACTTACCAAAAGGCAATACTCAAACTGATATACCAACCAAATGGAAACCAGGATGATTTGCAATTATAGAAAGGTATGGAGAGATAACCAATTGTGTTAGCAGAGCAAGATATGTTGTTTTTATTCCACCTGCATTGTTTGTCTGCTTGCTGCTTCTTTTTACTCTTTTTTGTGTGTTTTGCATAACATTGTTTATTCAAAAGGGAGCAAAGGGGGCAGATATGGATGTATCTATCTGCATTTAAGAGGCATGCTTGTGAGACTGATTACTTCAATAACGTCTTTCTTTTTATTACCAGGGCTCATTGAAGTTCCAGAATATCCGTTTAATGAGCAAAGAGAAACTTTTAGTTTTGTCTCTCTCCTGACACGGCCAGAGGTTATCATGGCTTTGTGCCAGGTGCGAGATGAGTGCAATAAAACCGCTGCAATGTCTCTTTTCCATTCCACCCTAACTAAGTATGGACGACTTGAAACGTTTGAACAGATTCAGACCCAGACCTTTTCCCAGGTAACAAGGCAGATTCTTTGCAGGGATCAGATACACAAATGTAAGGGACTGTGTGTTTCTGAAAGGACTGTAATACAATGGTAGAAGATTACTTAGGCCAGATAAGACTTGTGCTTACTGCTCTTCAGAACATAGAACTCCCTCTTTCACTTAGGCTACTAGTTGATAAAACTAGAAGAAATGCACACACATGTTTCTTTGGTCATGGGGTGGGATAACAACATAACTATATATACTAATGGAAAAAATAGATCACCAAGTTAGCCATAATGATACCAATCTTATATCAGTAAGCTTGGAAGTCCTCCAAGATCTTCAGGCTTTCAGCTTCCAGAACAGCCCACTGAGGACTAACTATGCTCAGCAACCAAGAAATGTTGGCTGTTTAATTTAGATTGAGGAGAAATAGCTAACCTAAGCACCAAACTACACACTGAATAAAATCAACTCAATCTACAACATGGTTCAGAGAGCATATATTTTAGGTTAGAATTCATGCTTCTATTATTATTATTGTCATTATGTATAGCTTAACCACAGATATATTGGACATCGTGAGAAAAACTTTGAATAAAAAACAGGTACTGTTGATTTCCAAACACTGTTTACTGTTTTCATTCCTGAATCCCAGAGTTTTAGTTTGCAAACTGCAATAACGAGGTTCAAGAATGAAAAGCTATGTATGCATGTTTCTACTTATTATGAACCTGTTTACACAGAAGAACTTCCTAAACCTTCTTTTATATATAATCTAGCTCAAGATCAAAAATAGCCCAGACGTTTAAGAAGCACCCACTTAAAAGAAAAATAATAGGAAATGTGCAGGTCAAATATTTAGAGGAGCTAATGTTAAAGCTGTTTTATGTGGGGGGGAAATAGGCAAGATCCCATAAAATATAATAGCATCTGTTTATGGGCTTTTCAAAGGAAATAGTTGGATATTTGAAAGAAAAGCTTCTGTGCTCCTATCTTAGGAAAACCAAGAGTTTTTGTTTGTTTTTGCTGTGCTTGAGAGTAAATGCTATACTCTTCTTAAAAAATAGATTATTTCAGTGTAACATTCTATGGGGAAAGATTTGTTTTGGCATAGATTGCTTTGGGAACTGTTGCTGTTATTAGCAGAATGTTATTAAAGTACAATAAAATTCTTCCTGTTTACAGAATAGTATTCTGTGGACCATAAAACATGTAATGTCTATAGTGCTTTTTTTTCCTAGACAAAGCAGTCTCAGGGGGATGATTTAAAAGGGAATACGGAGGTGGGGAGAGAATCTAATAGATATACCTCTATTTTTTCCACTGCAAACTTCATTCACTCCTCCTCTACTATCCTCCAAAAGGGATAGTAATAGAGGTATATACTAATGCAAACACAAAGTCAGAGAAGAGAAGGATTAACTACCCACTCCCCGTTGCTGCATTTCTTTAGGGTCGGCAAGTATCTATTGCTATATCCATTTAACATGTAATTTCAAGTTTGAAACTAAAATGAAGATTCTTTTATTCTTTTGTTTTGACTTCCTGCAGATTTCAATGTTCCTCAAGGATACATGGATCAATACTCTAAAGATAGCAGTGAGAAGCAGCCTGAGGGACATAGGCAAAGGCTGGTATAACTTATATGAGACAAAATGGGAAGTATATCAGATGTCCAAGCTTCATCAGTTGATGGAGCTTATCAAGTTTATGTTACAAGACTCTGTACGTTACCTGGTCCAGGACTCGCTTGTAAACTTCACACAGCTCTTTCTGGATGCCTGCCACAGTGTCCTGGATTGCCCTGAAAATCTGACGTGGGGAGAGGATCTTGTTAATAGCCCATACAAGTAAGACAATTAGAAAATGCCTCTGATCTGAGAAATCAAAAGAACACTGAGCAATATTTTTGAAAGGTATTCCATTTCCTATGAGCTGAGCCTTTAGATGTATTTTGTCTTTTCTAAGGTTCCTGATGAGCTAGTGCCACTGCAATCCAGCATTTCATACATCCATATGGATTTATTTCATCCTAGGATGAGTTCTGGGTCTTTGTGATCTCTTATTATTAACTCAGTTTGGCAGCTGAGCCATCTTATTGTTGGCTCAGCTAAGATATACTTGAAATTGCTGCAAACCTACCTTGTTCTTATTTTTTGGAGATGCTCAATGAAGCATTTTGTTTCACCTAGCTTCTCAGCCTCTACAGCTTTCAAGGGAAAAAGTGGCAACGGCTTTTCAGCTTCTCAATCATCCCAAAGAAACAACCCTATACTGTAAATGATAAGAACCTAAAGTAAGGATACAAAAGGGGGTGGCAAAGAATTTAATTGATTTCAGTTTAATTTGAATTTAAGATTGCCTTATCCAGCAATTTCTCCTGCATTCCTATGGCTCCTGGAATAATGCCTAGAAGGGAAATGCTGGTAAATGTGAAGGGCAGATAGCCCTTATTGTCTGCCTGAATTCCATGGAAATCTGCAGTTGCGGATAACAAAACTTTAGTTTATTTTTTAAAAAAATTATTTTAATACTTTTACAATAACAGAAAAATAAAAAAACTGACTGAACAAAACAGAAAGATACAAACATTATTTAAAAATTCCATGTTATGTAAGAAGTGCTTAAACATAAATGAAAAAAATACAACCAAAATATTAAGTATTATGTCATTACAACAGTGAAGTTACAATTTTAGATATAATACTCTAATGCAAACATGCAAGTGTGTGTGTGTTTGTGTGTGTGTGTGTGCGCACGCGCGCACTCACATGTCTGATTCTCAGAGACTGAACACATCCCCGCAGTTTTCTTTGCAAGGTTTTTCAGAAGTGGTTTGCCATTGCCTCTTTCCTTGGGGTTAGAGGAAGTGACTATCCCCAAGATCACCCAGCTGGCTTTGTGCCACAAGTGGGACTAGAATTTATCTTCTCCTGTTTACACCAAACAGGTTCTGTTTATCTATGTGTGTGTGTGTGTGTGTGTGTGTGTGTGTGTGTGTGTGTAAAACACACTTTTTTATAACCCCTTGTTTTTTTTTGTATAGATGAGTCCTATATTTTATTATACTTATCCAGACAAAGTCTACATCTGTAGATAATCCTTTCATAAGTGACAAGTGTAAATCAGATCTTCAAATAATTGAGTAAATAGGTCTATACATTTATCTTTCCAGTGCTGTTATATTAGTTTTTTTAACTCTAGTAAGGGCAGGGCTTTTTTTGTCATAGAATGCTCAGAACGGAGTTCTGGCACCTTTTTTGGATGGAACCTTGTAGGGTAGGCAAGGTGGGTTGTATGGCATGTGTGAGTTCCGGCACCTTTTTCTTTTACAAAAAAAGCACTGAGTAAGGGCATCAATATCACAGTAGTCCAAGTCTATGCCCCAACCACCGGTGCTGAAGAGGATGAAATTGACCGGTTCTATGAAGCCCTACAGCACCTAATAGAACTAACACCCAAAAATGATGTCCTTATCATCATGGGAGATTGGAATGCTAAAGTAGGAAGCCAAATGATAACTGGAATAACAGGCAAGTTTGGCCTTGGAGTACAAAATGAAGCAGGGCACAGGCTGATAGAATTTTGTCAAGAGAATACGATGGTGACAGCAAACACTCTTTTCCAACAACCCAAGAGACGGCTTTACACATGGACATCACCAGACGGTCAACACAGAAATCAGATTGACTATATGCTCTGCAGCCAAAGATGGAGAAGCTCTATACAGTCAGTAAAAACAAGACCAGGAGCTGACTGTGGCTCAGACCATGAGCTTCTTGTTGCAAAGTTTCGGCTTAAATTAAAGAAAGTAGGGAAAAGCGCTAGGCCAGTCAGGTATGAATTAAATCATATCCCTGTTGAATATACAGTAGAGGTGACAAATAGATTTAAGGAATTAGATCTGATAGACAGAGTGCCTAAAGAACTATGGACAGAGGTTCGCAACATTGTACAAGAGGTAGCAACCAAAACCATCCCAAAGAAAAAGAAATGCAAGAAAGCAAAATGGCTGTCTGAGGAAGCTTTGCAAATAGCTGAGAAAAGGAGGGAAGCGAAAGGCAAGGGAGAAAAAGAAAGATATGCCCAATTAAATGCGGAATTCCAAAGAATAGCTAGAAGAGATAAGAATGCCTTCTTAAATGAACAATGCAAAGAAATAGAAGAAAACAATAGAATAGGGAGGACCAGAGATCTTTTCAAGAAAATTGGAGAGATGAAGGGAACGTTTCATGCAAAAATGGGCATGATAAAGGACCAAAATGGCAGGGTCCTAACAGAGGCAGAAGAGATTAAGAAGAGGTGGCAAAATTACACAGAAGAACTATACAAGAATGAGCTTAATGTCCCTGATAATCACAATGAGTTGGTCACGGACCTCGAGCCAGACATCCTAGAATGTGAAGTGAAGTGGGCCTTAGAAAAGCTGAGCAACAACAAAGCTAGTGGAGGTGACAGTATTCCAGCTGAGCTATTCAAAATCTTAAAAGATGATGCAGTAAAAGTGCTACACTCAATTTGCCAGCAAATTTGGAAAACTCAACAGTGGCCACAGGATTGGAAAAGATCAGTTTACATTCCAATTCCAAAGAAAGGCAGTGCCAAAGAATGTTCAAACTATCGCACCATTGCACTCATTTCTCATGCTAGTAAAGTTATGCTTAAAATTCTACAAGCTAGACTCCAACAGTATGTGGATCGAGAACTACCAGAAGTACAGGCAGGATTTCGAAGAGGCAGAGGAACTAGAGATCAAATTGCTAACATACGCTGGATCATGGAGAAAGCTAGAGAGTTCCAGAAAAACATCTACTTCTGCTTCATTGACTATGCTAAAGCCTTTGATTGTGTGGATCATAACAAACTGTGGCAAGTCCTTAAAGAGATGGGCATACCAGACCATCTTATTTGTCTCTTGAGAAACCTATATGCGGGCCAAGAAGCAACAGTGAGAACTGGACACGGAACCACTGATTGGTTCAAAATTGGGAAAGGAGTCCGGCAAGGCTGTATACTGTCGCCTTGCCTATTTAACTTATATGCAGAGTACATCATGAGAAAGGCAGGGCTAGATGAATCAAAAGTTGGAATTAAGATTGCCGGAAGAAACATCAACAACCTAAGATATGCAGATGATACCACTCTAATGGCAGAAAGTGAAGAGGAACTAAAGAGCCTCTTGTTGCGAGTGAATAAGGAGAGTGCAAAAGTTGGGTTGAAACTAAACATTAAGAAAACCAAGATCATGGCATCTGGCCCTCTCAATTCCTGGCAAATAGATGGGGAAGAAATGGAGGTAGTGACAGATTTTATTTTCCTGGGCTCCAAGATCACTGCAGATGGGGACTGTAGTCAAGAAATTAAAAGACGCTTGCTCCTGGGGAGGAAAGCCATGGCAAATCTAGACAGCACACTAAAAAGCAGAGACATCACCCTGTCAACAAAAGTGCGTATAGTCAAGGCTATGGTCTTCCCAGTTGCAATGTATGGCAGTGAAAGCTGGACCATAAGAAAGGCTGAGCGCCAAAGAATTGAAGCCTTTGAACTATGGTGCTGGAGAAGACTCCTGCGAGTCCCTTGGACTGCAAGGTGATCAAACCGGTCAGTCCTAGAGGAGATCAACCCTGACTGCTCTTTAGAAGGCCAGATCCTGAAGCTAAAACTCAAATACTTTGGCCACCTAATGAGAAGGAAGGACTCACTGGAGAAGAGCCTAATGCTGGGAAAGATTGAGGGCAATAGAAGAAGGGGACGACAGAGAATGAGGTGGCTGGATGGAGTCACTGAAGCAGTAGGCGTGAGCTTAAATGGACTCCAGAAGATGGTAGAGGACAGGAAGGCCTGGAGGAACATTGTCCATAGGGTTGCGATGGGTCGGACACGACTTCGCAACTAACAACAACAACAAGGGCATGAAGAATCCATTTATTTTGTCCAGTTGTCAAATACCATGTAGTAGGCAGGCAATTCAAGAGAACTTTATCCTCTGAAAATTTTAGCTTTTGTTATACAGTCACATTCATATAGTCCTCTGCTTTCTCCCAAAACTTAGCTAAGTATAGAATGCTTAACATACATTTTAAAGAAGCATTATCGTTATTACATCTTGAACAAAAGGCTATTTTTTGACAGTCTTTTTTCTGTACAAATATAGATTCTAAATATGTTTGATGTATAAGTCATGATTGAGGTCTGTTGACATGCTTGTTATAGAAGTTTAGACACTCTCCAATTGTCTAGGCAATAAAGGAGCCTCTAGTTCTTTATTCCACTCTTTTCTTAACATCTGCATATCAAATATATTGATAACAAATGTCTATAAAATAAAAACAACCAAAAATAAAAAACAACCAAAGAAATATACCGTATATGTATTCCAAAGTTGCCCAAATTTGGAAATTAACACTAATGGTTAGCTTCCAGTATTTAATACTTGACAAATAAGTAAACGTGATGATATAATTCCAATTTTGGTAAACCAAATCCTTCCTTATTAATTGGTAATTGTATTTTTTGTAAAGATATTCTTGGAATCAAAGAACTCCATAAACATTTTCTAAATAAGAAGTTTAACTATAAAAATATTT
The DNA here is from genome assembly GCF_947247035.1 of Vipera ursinii. Classification (NCBI taxonomy): domain Eukaryota; kingdom Metazoa; phylum Chordata; class Lepidosauria; order Squamata; family Viperidae; genus Vipera; species Vipera ursinii. The sequence continues at coordinate 67,524,776 of NC_139513.1, forward strand.
TTGAGATATTTGAACAGGAATTCATTTCATAAGATAAATTAATTTGGGAAGACCTTGAGTTTATGGAAATTAGGAAAATAGGTTCTGGAATCCTAAAAAATAAATCAAAAGGTGTTTTTGTTTCATAGATGGATAGGTATACAGTACACCAGAAGATAGGGAGTAGGCAGACTGATGGGAAGATCAGTGGCAGATCTCTGGGACGATGGGAGGGTGAAGGCCTGATGCATTCTTTTAAACATGAAGATAGATTTATTTTATTTTACTTTTATTTATATCATACTTCTATTATTTTTGCAATTAATTTGAGATGATGAATGTGTCCAAAACAACTTCCTCCTATTTTGTCCACAACAACAAACCTGTGAGATGAGTTGGGCTGAGTTATTGGCTCAAGGTCACCCAACTGGGTTTCATGACCAAGAAGGGACTTGAACTCATGGTCTCCTGCTTTCTAGCTGGGTCTATATCAAATCCATCTGCCCAAAATTAGAGATATGCACAATCCTTACCATGGACGACAAGATCAGATTTGTATTTACTAACTCTGGTTGCACAAAACTGTGCATAACGAACTTGAAATAACGAGTGCCACCTGTTATTTACATAAGTGTTACCCTAGCCTAGTTGTACCCAGCGGCTGCATTTTTTAATTGCCTACTAGTATATATTATAAATTCCTTGTGATATTCATTAATATTAAATTTTGATAAACTGGCAAATTGAATCAAAATAACACTCAGCCAGAATAATTTAACCATTTTAGAATACAGGATCATAGAACAGATGTCAACCAATGTACCAATACTCCTGTGAAACCATCTATTTTACTACAGTGATAATATTAGCTCCATTAAGCATTGTGTGAAAAATGCTTTCTGGTAGATATGTAGGCTATGTATGGGCTCCTAGTTCTGTGGAATGCAAACAAATAGAACTGGAATATGTTTTCAGCTCAGTGCATTTTAATTATCAGAGAGATGAGTTAATGCTTGAAGCTTTTTATTTATAACACAATGTGAAATTTCCATATTCTTCCTTTTGCAGGCCACGAAAAAATCCCCTGTTTATAATTGATTTGGCTTTAGACAGTTGTGGTGTCCATTTTAGCACACCTCTGGAGAATTTTGAGACATCAGTTGTTTCTCTTTTTAATAAAGGGATCTTGGCTACACACAGTATACCACAACTGGAGAAAGTGAGTTTCTCTCAAGAATCTGAAATGTCTTCTCATCCTGATGTGGGTTCCAGCTTATAAAACGTGCATAGTTATACCATTGTCTACATTGTTTATACTAAGAGTTACAGAATAGTCTTTGTAGAGGCAATTGTACCTATTCCAGGATAATGTTGCAGGATCCAACATTAGTCTTCTGAATTTTCAGACTCATGCTGGACCAGCCCATCCTCAGGGAATTTCTCACGACACACTCTGCTAGAGAGAAGTCCCTGAGGATGGGCTCTAGAACAAATCCCCAAAGGTCTGAAGATTAAACCTCTGCTCCCAGTGACACAGACTGAATCTTTATAGATTCTAAATATTTCTCCACCGGAAAAGTATTTTGCCTTTTGTTCTGCAATGACCACGTGCCAGTTTTATGAAGTTATCACCATTTTGTAAACCAATACTCCAAATATTTAAGGATGGGTTAATATCTCTTTTCCAGAAACAATACTGTAATTTGTAATAATTGTAATAATTGAAAACAAAAGCCTAGTCATGGATTAGTCTTTTTCAACTGAGAAGCTAATGCAGTTCTTTGGTATACTGAAAAAAAGATTGATTTTGATTTCACATCCTGATATTTGGGGGAGGCGCGAGTCGAGTCGAGGAGTTGAAAAATGTCAGTTCAATTTGTGTTGTAAGTTTCATACAGCCACCATATACAGAGATTAAAAAAAAACTCTGAAATTTTAAAGGGCAGAAGATAAAGGAGGATTTTGCAGAAGGATTTAGCTAACACTTTTTAGCACCGACATATTGCCAGAGGAGGACTCCACTAACACTTTTCCGATTCAGGAAAACATGTCAGATTTAAATGAGAAAGTGTTGGCAATAATGCTGTAATTTTAAATCCTTAAGCTATCAATGCTGACACCAAAGTAAAGGGAATATCTGAGATGTTTCATTATATATATTTATCTTGATGCTTTTTTATAAAGTGGTTTGCAGCAGATTTAAAAAGAAGGCTGTTTATTTCAAAATTCAAATCTTAGCACAAATCATTATAAAAGTGACTTTTAGAATAAGTTGGAAGGTTTTTTAATTCAATTCTTGCAATATACTTCTGCTGATTTGGCTAGGGTGGGAGATCCTTTTACCATCAAAAATTTCTATCTTCTTTATTAAAAAGAGAAGAATACTTACATTGTTTTTCACTGAATGGCAGCAAGCCATGCTAAAAGGATAGGTTAGCCAAAATATTTAATCTCCCGAAAGCTAGGGGATGAAGCTTGCTACTATGAACAGCTTGTAGAGATAAGCTGCAACACAATTAAGGCAACATTTGGTGCAAATCACATTTAGCATGACTAGGAATTCAAACAGAGTTCCATACATAATAGTTAGATCTTTGAATTGTTTATAATAGACCAGTTCAGGTACTCATGTATGATAATCTTTATTACAGTAGTTATGAGGAAAAAGAATAGTTTATATAAGATACTGAAGTCAAAAATAAAAGAGGAATCTTGTTACAGTGTATAGTTATGGGTGGCTTTTAATTTTGTGTAACCACCTTTTTAGAAACAACAGAAGCAGACGATAATCCTGTTTATGCTAAATGACTCTTCTTTTATCTCTTTTTCAGTATGTGCTTGAAAACATGTTCATCTGTGGCACACCATTGTTAGAGTCTGTGGGTCTGAATGAACCAGCTGTGATAGAATTGCGGAATACCATCTGTACTTGCATCCGCAAAGCACTGATCCCCCTTCAAGCTTATGCCAAGAATTATGAAAAGTACTTAGAGCTGAATAATCGCGATATCCACAGCCTCTTAAAGTAAGCAGTATTCACATGAAAGAGCAGGAACTAAAAACTGAAAGGGTAGATTGATACACAACTACTCTGATTTTACTTTCAGTAGAATTAAAGGGCAAAAAAAGCAAGTAGCTTTCTAAAACAGGTTGGCTTGGATCCTAAGTTCTTTCTCCAATTACCTTTTTCATCCATTTCCTGTCCATCTGCAGCTCCCCACCATGTTCTCCATTATTCCCACAGGTCCCCCAGTTCTCAGGAGCAGGTGTTTGGCACCCAGAGGAGGGGGTTGGGAAACCTCTGTTTCATGAATACTCTGTGGTTGACTGAAAGGAGTATAGATTCTGTTTTTGGTATTAGGAACTATATCAAGTTGATTAAAAAAAATTAGCATCAGAATGATTACTGATTGATTTTTTTTAAATGCAGATGAGGGGTGTGAGTCACATGTTTCAATTTGGATTGATTATATTTTTACCTTTCTTAAAACAGTGGATATTTTAAGGCTTTTTCCCATCGAACAATTAAATGTGACCATAAATACATACAGAATAAGAAGGCACAATTACTACGCTTAAATAAATAGCATAGGCAGCCTTGATTCCTAGAGGAAAAACTGAATATAAATGTAATGAATAGATAAAGGAAGATCTATTTTTGACAGATCAGTACACTTATTTTAAGCATTTATTTATTTATTTATTTATTTATTTATTTATTTATTTATTTATTTATTTATTTATTGAAAATATTCACATATTGCCCTTTTCAATGTTCACTTAAAATTTTAATTGTCTAAAAATTATCTGTAAAAACTCTTCATAACACATTTGAATTTTTCATAACTAACATACAGTATATAATTTTTTTTCAGCCAAAATGCTGAAGAAAAGGGTTTTTCCCTGGTATATTTGCCAAAATGGAATTATGTTGCTATATAAAAATGGTTTTAAGCCCAATCATTAAATCTTATACAGTGATATATTCACCTTTGTATCCTCTTATATAATATTTAAATTTCTTATTTTTTCTTCCTTCATGTAAAAAACTGATGTTTGTATATGGTTTTTCTTCTTATCCTTCATTTCTGTGTCCATTTTTTATAAATGCTTGTTGTCATCATCAAGGAATTGAGCTTTAAAACACTGTTTGCAAAGCGCATGTTGCTTCTCATTATCTTTCAGCTTTCTGCTTCAAACACTTATTTTTTTATTTATTTTGTGCGTATTTGCCTTTTATGTCTTAGGTAACTATTTTTCCAAGATAACTACTTTCCTACTGTGTACAAAGTTAATCATGACTTTCTAGTTGATCATCACTTCCTAAGTGGAACTACAGATTAGCTCTGCATGTATTGCCATTTTATACAAACAGATTGAATCTCCTCTTGTTTCAAATTTGCTTCTGGGTATCTGGAACTTCACGTTATTTGTTTGTTTGTTTGTATTTAAATAACAGTATTTTTATTCTACCATTTGTATTGCAACAATGCAGGGAGATTTACATAACAGAGAATATAAAGCTATCATTCTTCACATAATATAAAAATTACTGATGCAGCCCAGGGGGTTCTCTCCACATCAAAAGTCCATTTGACCAGGATGGCTTTCGCTATTTTGTAAAATGCAAGCAAGATTCCTCACAATTCTGGGGGAAATATTTCACAACATTGGAATCCACAATGAGAATGCATGCCTCCAGCTTCCTTCAGTAGGAAGAATTGACAATCCTGCAAATACACAAGTGTTAAGCTATGGTGGATATGCTTTAAAAGTTAAAGTTAGCATTATGAATAGGCCTATGTAAACCTAAATGTTTGTCAGTGTGGAACCCTACTTTTAACAGTAAGGTTAAAAGGCAAAAAGACCTAGAGCTGAGTGCAACCTTTCCAGTTTATTAGGAACTGAAAGATATAGTTTATTCCATATATCTACTACAGAGTTAAATCGGATTGATCAGAGTAAATTAAACTAATGTTGTATTATATTAAACCAATGTTGATACATACTGCATAAAATGTACATGACTATCTGGTTCCTGAGGTAGGAATAGAGACTTTGGTCCTGTGGGACACATCAGGTTCTGATGGAATCTTCTGGAGACAGTACATTTAGTAGTTGTTTAAATTGAAAGTGATTCTCTTTAAAACTCTAGAAAAAAAACAGTGCCCCCATATATGCCTATTTATACTCACATATACACGCTTTCTTCCTTTCTTAGAAATGGGCTGATTTTCTCCTTTTCTGCTGAGAGGAAAAGGAAAGTAATGAGATTTCTCTTCCTCCCTTCTAGCAAAGAAGCAAGAGAACATTGCATTTCTGCTGTCGATCAAAGAGCAAATACAGCAATCAGCCTTTCTCCCAGTTTGCTGTTTTTTGTGTGCTGTTGATATTTGATGGCAAAAGACTCTGGGGACATCCAGAATCAGATTTTCTGGGGAGTTTGGTTACTGTCAGACCACTTTCCTGATCCTCTAGTTTTCATAGGAGAAATTATGTTCCTGAATATGGGTTGTTACCTTCTATTCTGATGGGAATTCTAGAAGTTGCAAAACAGGCTGAAGAAAATGATTATATACAAATGTAAATGTATTTCTGCTTATTTCTAGAGAATATGAGATCAGTTGCCCTTCTGCTCCAGAAGTGAGGGAAATAGTAAACAAGCATTTGGCAGAAAAAGAGTTGTTGGATAATAGTTTGCCAAGCTTCATGGTCATTGGCCCTTTTCATCTCAGCGTTGAAGGTGTAAGGCAGAGCCTTTCCAAGAAATGCAAAGCTTTGGCCACTTCAATGCTGGACATATTGGCCAGAAATTTACATCGTCAAGTAGAAGATGTGAGTTTTATAGTTGGTACATTGCATCTAGAGAAGTAGCCAAATAAGTATTTTTTAATTATTTCTGGAAATGTACCATTATTTTACCAGAGATGGTTTATCAGCTTATGTGAAATCCAGTACTGTTAAAGTTCAGAAATTGTGAAGAATGATTATCATTTTCAAACTTTCTCTACAATATCTCAGCAAAGACACATGATGTAATCAGACATCTTCTGTTTACAGCCCATGTCATTTCTTATTGCTTGTGGAAAGGACAATGGTGAGGAAAAACAGAGCATAGTGATGTTAACTAAATCTTATCTTGGAGACATAGAAAAGGCTTGTGAAATTACTGGTCTGGACATGAGCAGGTGGTCTATATAAAGTGTAGCTTAGTCTCGATTTCAGACATCTCATCTCACCTTTTTGATGCAGTTGATTTAACTCTTTGTTTCGGACTTAGCACTGACATAGTTATTATATCATTTTGCAGATCTGTGATGCTTTCAAGGCCATCAGCCGAAAAATTTATGAAAAACCAAACAGCATTGAGGAACTAGCTGAGCTGCGGGAATGGATGAAAGGAATCCCAGAGAAATTGAAAGTGCAGGAGGTAAAATGTAGTCAGGGAGATGGGATCAAATAACAGGAATGTCATGTGTAATAGGTGGAACTTAGACTTATATCTAAGCTGTTTTTAATTCAGGAATGTGCACTATTGGAACAATATGTCTAAGTGTTCTTTTTTTTTTAAAAAAAGAAATCTTTTAAAATATAAGGGCTTCTTGGTGGCACAATGGTTAGAATGCAGTACGGCAGGCTAATTCTGCTGACTGCTGGCTGCCAGCAGTTCAGCAGATCGATTCTCACTGGCTCAAAGTTGACTTGTCCTTCCATCCTTCCATCCTTGAGGAGCCAGATTGTTGTGGGCATCATACTGACTTTGTAAACTGCTTAGACAGGGCTGTAAAGCACTGTGAAATGGTATATAGGTCTAAGTGCTATTGCTATTGTTCTTTTATTCTGCCTTTTCTCCATTAAAACTCAAGGTGGCAAATTTACCAATACTCCTTCCTCTGTCCATTTTCCTCACAACATAACAATGTCCCAGTGAGGTATTGGACTGGTGGACTGAGAGAGGGTGACTGGCTCAAAGTCACCCAGACAATATAAAAAAGGTGGGACTAGAACTCACTTAATAAGAATGGCAAAAGAAAATACAAACTAAATTCAGAAACAGGGCAAAGTAAAGAAAAAACTGAATAAACAGTGTACAGAAAAAAGGAAAGAAAAAAGAAACATTTTTAAAAGTAACTTCCAATCTTCATCATAAGTACAAACAAACTTAATTTCATCACCCCTTATAACCTTACATGCAAATATCACTTCTTCCCATAATCCACTCCTTACCCTTGTGCAAATGCATAAGTCATTAAAATTTAAGTCTTAAAGTCAGCAAAAAAATCCATAAACTACACACTAATCAGGCTAACATAAATACCTGGGAAGATACTGGAAAAACATGACCAAAAAAAACAGATCTTTGAACACTTAGAAACTGTTATAACTAGTAGCCAGCATGAGTTCGTTAAAAACAGTTCATGCCAAACCAATCTTATTTCATTCTTTGACAGAGTGACTAAATTAGTAGACCAGCGAAATGCTGTGGACATAGTATACTTAGACTTCACCAAGGCATTCGACAAAGTAGACCACAACCTACTTCTTGGTAGACTAGAAAAATGTAGGATAGACAGCAACACCACCAGATGGATTTGTTACTGGCTGACAAACCATACTCAATGAGTAATCCTTAATGGTACTATATCTATGTGGAAGAAAGGAAGCAGTGGAGTACCACAAAGTTCTTTCTTAGGTCCAGTACACTTCAATACCTTCATAAATGACTTAGATCAGTGATGCCGAACCTTTTAGAGACCGAGTGCCCAAACTACAACCCAAAACCCTCTTATGTATCGTCGGGTGCCAGGTGGGGTGCCCCATTGGGCAGGTGTGGCCCATTGAGTGGGTGTGGCCCATTGGGTGAGCGTGGCTGTGGTGGTAACAGCAGACTGGGTGGGACTCAAAAGTTCAATCAGTCAATTCCAACTTTGCGAGCTCTTTTTTTTCCCCGCAAGAAGTTAAAATTGATTAATTGATTGAACCTTTTTTTTTGCACACGGCAACAGAAGCCTAAAGCGAAAAGGTTTTATAAAACCCAGCCGAAGGCCTAGGACTGGGGCGACAGCACACGTGTCCACAGAGAGGGCTCTGTGTGCCACCTGTGGCACACGTGCCAAAGGTTCGCCACCACGGACTTAGATGAAGGAATAGAAGGGCGCTCATCAGATTTGCAGATGACACTAAGATGGCAGGAATAGCCAACATCCCAGAAGAGAAGCTTGAACAATGGGCCCTATTGAAACTATCATAAAATTTAATGTGGGGAAAAGCAAGGTTTTACACTTTGGCAGAAAAAAACAAAAGGTACAAGTACAGATTAGTTGAAATCTGGCTCAAAAACAGTAACTGTGAGAGGGACATTGGAGTCCTAGTGGATGATCACTTAAATATGAGCCAGCAGTCTGCAGCAGCAGCCAAAAAGGCTACTACAATCCTTGGCTGTATAAACAGAGGCATAGAATCAAAATCACATGAAATATTAGTATCGCTTTATCAACCCTTAATAAGACCACACCTCGAATACTGCATCATTATAAAAAAGGTGTTGAGACTGGGAAAAAATGCGAAGAAGAGCAACTAAGATGATTAAGGGCCTGGAGACAAAAACATATGAAGAACGGAAATAGGTATGGGCAGTCTAGAGAAAAGAAAGCCTGGGAATGACATGATTAACAGTATTCCAGTATTTGAGGATGTGCCACAAAGAAGAGGGGATCAACTTATTTGCCAAAGCACCAGAAGGCAAGACAAGAAACAATGAATGGAAACTATTCCTCAAAACATTCCTGAATGATTTCAAATGTAAAAAAGCATTTTCTATAATTTTGCAAGCTCTGCTTCTGACTAAAGAGCCAGACTTTTCACTTTTTTTCTTTTTCCTTTCTACCTGGAATCTTTAGTCCTCTCTGATGTTCCGTTTCTTAAATCAAAAATCTCAATTTTCTTTTTCACTCAGGATGGACTAAACAAATTGGTTCCCATGAAGGTGCTATTTATTTATGTAATTATTTCCAAAATCTTATAGCAGAAGTCCTAATTCATTATTCCAAGTGTCTGGACCCTTAATTCATTTATAATGTTCTTGAACCAGGTTCTTATTTAGCTTTTTACTAATTTATTTATAATTTTTCAAGTTTTTCTGCTTGCAGATTATTTTTAATTTATTCAAAATTGAAAGTAAACTTACCAAGTGGCATTTCACTTGTAGTATTTAAGATCTCTAATATGTTTAAGGTAGTTGAATAGGTCCTTTTCCAAAGATTAAAAAGTGAATATCCTTTAAAAGGTTGCCCTGCAGCTGAGAATATGATAGTTCTCTTTGTCTCCCAGCACTCAAACCTCTGAGAAACCACTATCCTGCAGTCTCCTCATGAGCAGCAGCCTTCCGAAACACAAGCGGGCAATTTCATATCGTTGTCTTATGCAGAAAGATTCTACTTCCTTATCCTTCCTTATCCTTTTCCTTATCCTGCAGTCATTGTCTCTGCTCATTGAGAGATGTCTTAGCTCTTCATTCCTCACCTGGAAGTTCCAATATGTGTATAAACTATCTTGAAGGTGTAGTGGTGGAGTATGCAAGCATTTATTTTTGTCAGACCAAATGGGAGCGCCTTACTTAATTAATAAATCCTTAACTAATAAATAAAGATATTTCCAAATCCCTGATTGTGTATTTAAGGGACTCAATGCAGATTTTGAAGAAACTGCAGCTATAATATATGATGGATTGTTTGTGAAATTCTGGAAAACGTATTTTGTACCATTACCTGTGTTTCCCCAAAAATAAGATCGGGTATTGTTGTTGTTGTTGTTATGGTCTTATTTTCGGGGGGTGTGTCTTTTTTACTCACCTCCTGAACCAACAGACCTGCCCAGCCAGTCCACTTCTTCCGCAGCCGAAGGAGCAGCTTCATTCTGAAGCTGCATTCTGACCTACATTTCACAGTCAGGCCTTTCCGGAAGGCCTCTGCAGCTGAGTACCAAGCTATAGATTCAATCCATAGCTCAGTTCTCGGCTACAGTGGCTTTTCCAGAAATGCAGACCTGACTGAGAAATGTAGGTCTGGCTGCAGAAGATGCTTCAGAAGAAGTGGGCTGGCGAGGAAAGACCTGGCTGCAAGGTAAGTGGGTACGGGGCACATGGGGCAGATCCACCTCCCCACCCTTGCCCTAGCTTGATTTTTAAGTTTGTACCTCATCCCAAAACTAGGGCTTATTTTGGGGGTAGGTCTTATATTAGGCTCACCCCAAAAAATCAAGCTAGGGCTTATTTTCGGGGTAGGCCTTACTTTCAGGGAAACAGGGTATATAAAAAAGACATATTTCAAGCCTCTATACAGCACTATGTACAAATCAAAAGCATCCTACAGAGTAGTGGCACTCTTGGAGCCAAACAAAAGATGTAGTTGTGTGGGGACAAAAGTGCTACAGCAGTAGAAATATCTTTCGGTATACTGTATCAACTGCATTTAACTTTTACTGCAAAATAATTTGTTCACTTCTTTATTGAGGCTGTGAGCATCAGTATATCAACTGACTGAGCACTATCAATATCAGTGTTTATAGTTTCTTTCTTTATTAAAACCGTGCTTTTCTATTCTGGCAAACATTTAAGATGGATAACAAAATATAAAAAACCCCAAGAGTTTAAAAACTTAAACACATAAATTAACACTACAATTGATACTAACATAATGGAACAGAAGATAAGCATTTTTATAGATTTTCTAAACACCTAGAGATTAGGAGCCAAACGCAGATCCTGAAGGAATATGTTCCATAACATGTGAAGCAACAGAAGAGAAGGCTGTCCCCATGTGCCAGAAACTCATGATTGCAGAGATATCTTCCAGCTTTTCATTGAGACCTTAAGAATGTGCAAGGTTGTAATAGGTAAGATACTGTGTTAGAAAGTCAGTTAAGCCCTTTAGACGTTTAATAATCAGAACCAGCTCTGCTAAGTGATTAGCAGCCAGAGCAGAGCTTTTAGTATAGACATCATATGTTCTCTCTATCTGCATCAGTTATCAGCCTAGCTACTTCAGTTTGTGCCAGTTGCAATTTCTAACACTTCTCAAGGGAAGAGTAGCCCAATGTAGAACATGTTACAGTAATCAAAACAGCATGTGACAAGGCACAAATCCAATTGGTTCAGGGAAAATTACAGTTGGTGCCCTAGATGTAATTATACAAATGTGCTCCTGGCCATAGTCACCACCTGTAAATCTAGTAGCAGCTGATAATCAAAGGACATCCAGACTATGAACTCTAATTATGTTGCTTCCCAGGTTATTAAAAAATACTAAAAAGCATGGTAGGGTTGGCAGTAACATGGTTTCCCAGTTGCCAATAGGATCTAGCAGGTTTTAAAAGTCATTTATAGTCTTACACTTGCTAAAGTATCCTAAAGTAATACTGTTATGTTCCCTGTGTTATTATAACCTAACAGCCAAGCAATAGAATTATTTCCTCTTTCTTCATCTATCTGAATCTCACCATATTAAATATTCATTCCATAATGGAATGAAATGTTGATTGTGGAAATAATTAATACCTGCCTCTGCTTTTTTTTCCTCTCTCCCTCTCTATGTATCATTCTGTAGGAGTTGATAAGTAGTGTTATGGAAGAATATGAAGTCATGGAGGAATTTCTTTACAATTTGACTCAAGATGACTTCAATGACAAGTAAGCATAAGTCATTTCCCCTGCAGTCAGAGCAAGACCTTTGGCCTGGGTTATTATATTTTCTGCCTCAGGGCTTTATTTACACATCAGAAGGCTTCATCAAATCTCTTTAGGCAACCAGAAAAGATATCCACTAAACTACCTGATTCAAATGCAGAAGCTGTGATGGTATGAGCCTGCAGCCTGGAATTGAGGCAATGTTGTAGTTTTTGACCTTTTTTTAAAAAAAAAAAGGTCTTTATTTTATATTGCATTTCATGAAAGACCAATGAACTTAGTGAATGTAAAGTGTGAGATTGTTAGGCTGCATATTTCTGTGTAAATAGATGTGGAACATTCATAAGAACTTGTGAATTGCTCAAGAATGTCTGTCCTTGCCAACATTTCAATGCAAATATATACTACAAACTAGATGCAGAAAAAAATTGATGCCAGCCTGTACAATGTATTCTCTTTTCCATAGTATTTAAAGTTGATAAGAAAGCATAGAAATAATTGCATTAATGTAAGTTGAAATACCCTGAGCATAATTTGATGTTATTTTTAATTTATTAAGAATTTGAATAGCATGTTTGATTTGCAGCATAATTTATCCACTATTATTTCAGTAATCACACACAAAAATATCTTACGATGAAATGGACCATTATATTTTTCCTATTTTATAAGCTGAGAACTAACATACTAGTTCTGTTTCACTGAAGCTTCTTTTCCTGAATTATAGCATGGTTTGCCATGTGACATACCCAAAGCTATTTAATACAGTATATATATCCTGCACTTAGGTGTGATTGTAGGCATGATGTAACAGCAGTGAAATATTGAGGAATTTGTGGGATCGTTTTTTTTTCTTTTCATTCCCAGATACTGTCTGTATTTATTTGTAAGAATTGCATTAGCACTATCTTATAATACCCCAAGATACATTCATTTGTGCTTTCAGGTGGGCTGCAAGTAACTGGCCTCTGAAGATCAGTACACAAATTGAATTAATAAGGCAACAGCACGTTGAAGATGAAGAAAGATTCCGTAAAATTCAGCTGATGGATCAAAACAATTTCTTAGAACGTTTAGATGGCCTTCAGGTACTAATCCCTGATTGCAGATTTCTCTGCATTCTCATTAAACAAACATCCGTGGGTTCCCAAGCAAGATTATTACATGAAATTGTGTATTAACCACATTCACAAAATAACTGTTCCTATTCATGCACTATTATCATGGTTTACACAGCCCTATGTTGTTTCCAGTCCTGCAATAAATGTTCTTTGGCATGTAGACTTTTAATATAAAATATAAATCTTTTCATATAAAAAGGATATGCTTCCATGGTTTTGCTTAGGCTATACATTTGCTCTTGTCCTGAATGTATTTACATGTCAAGTCCTGTTTGGAGATTATTTTCCATATAAGTTTGAAATGCTGTGACTTTGAATATTTTGCAAATATTGCATATATTTGTGCTGTTATCAACTTGTTAAAACCCAGGTATACAGCCTGTGGCCTAAATACCATATGCACCAAACACTTCCTTTTTAAATTTTGTTGCCTACCCGTAACAAACCTAAAATGCTATTCCTCTGAATATGAATATATGTGTTTGTATTTTTGTGTATGGAAGAATATGCAACTAAGTAAACAGGTGGGGAAGTTGTACATATACCTTTTGTTTTATTTTCCACCCAAAAATCAAGTGAAATGTGATAAGATGTGGATTATTTTAAGAATATGTGTGTCTGTGATGATTAAAAGTTTAAAAGTAAAAAAAAATATTCCAATCCATTTTTAAAAAATCTGTGGTTCCATCCCCTTTTGGAATGCAACCCTGATATGTAGCCTTGGTGGAGCAGTGGGCTAATGCCTCCTTAAGTAACACCAGCTGCCTGCAATTAGTGCAGGTTCGCATCCCACCAGGCTCAAGGTTGACTCAGCTTTCCATCCTTCCGAGGTAGGTAAAATGAGGACCCAGATTGTTGGGGGCAATAAGCTGACTTTGTAATAATGCCGCTTGGGGTGTGTGTGAAAGCCCTAATAAGCAGGCATATACATAGAATGAAGGCTACTGCTAAGCTTGTAAGCCGCCCTGAGTCTTCGGAGAAGGGCGGGATATAAATGGAATTAAAATAAAATAAATAAAAATAAATATGCTATTCCAAGACAGGTTGCTAATCTCTCCTCAGAAATGCATTGAAATTGTATCCAAAAAGGAATTACCCAACTGAAATGTTGGAAGAAATTCATAAACCTATTTTCAAATCAACATAACCTGTCTGAATGATCCTCTCTTCCTATCTATTACGCATTCTTTGTTTTCCAGATTGCAGTGGCTGGATTTTCTGCACACATGGATATTGGTCGGGCCCACGAGATAGCCAATGAAGCCAGAAGAATCAGGAAGCAATTGAAAGAGTCCCAGCAGTTGGCATTGCTTTACAATAATCGGGAGCGTATTTTTGGCATGCATGTAACCAATGTGAGTGTCCAGCATTTTTATCCATCATGCTTTATATCCCTCTCTGAGCTGATGACAACAGCAAAAACCTCCCAATATCTCATCACCAGTATCTCATTACAACTTCACCATGTTGCTGTGTATTTTCTGAGCAGGTTGTCTCAAAATTCTTCCCTGCGATCTTACTGGAGTGTTTTTCTCCTGTCTGCGAGTAGCAGAAAACTAAACTGGTTTATAGTTTACTGTTTCCACTGCCCCTTTCCAGTTGCTTCTGTTCCGTCTCTGAGCTGGAAAATGTGTCCTCAATTCATGTGTTGGGCACACTGCTCTTCCCCCATTTTCTCAGCATCACCAGCCAGTGGAAAAATCATGTGCCAATCACGTCAACTGAAGGGTTAGTCATCTGTCAGAATTTATCCTATTCTTCACTTGCCATTTCTCTCAGCCTAGGGACCAGCTGCAGAGGGAAAGGGAAGGTAGCAGGTGAAGGAGAGAGAAGGCCGTTTAGCCACCAGATCTCTGACCCAGTCCCTGGCTCAGGGACTGATCTGTATGAATAGCTGACAGCTAGAGTCAGAAGTGACAGTTACAGGAGGGTTATAATAGTTGTTTCTGCTGCTTCACCAGGGAACCCTCCATCACCATCTCTTCTCCCCCCCATCCCTGAGGAGAAGCTGTTGGACAGCTTTTGAACACGTGCACCCTAGATAACAGCTGAGACTCTGTGTGTGTGTGTGTGTGTGTGTGTGTGTGTGTGTGTGTGTGTGAGTGCATATGTGGTTGTGTTGGAGAGTGGAGTGGCAGAGAAAGCCAGCTCTTTCTCTTCAGCTTAACTTAACTCTCACTGCTTCCAGTCAGCTGCTATTCAGACTCAACCAGCTGTCCAAGCTGACATTAAACTGGAGAGAGCCCTGTTTTTGTTTTGTGTTGGGTTTTTTTGTGTTTTTTTTTTTGGGGAGGGGGGAACTGCCCCAAACTGAATAATGCTGGAGGACTACTTCCAGGGACCACTTTTGATGCACATAGTGTATAAACATTACTTATTAACTAAAGTCCAGAGAAATTCAGCTACAGGTTTTATGATTAAAGTCTAATAAGCAAAGGGAGCTGGTAAAAAGTAGTTAAACTAGCATTCTTTTTTTTAAACTGGATGAATGTTTTAGTTGTTGAGTCATAAATTGCCAGGAAACATTATCAAATGCCTTTTGAGCATCTAGAAATACTAGTGCCAACTGTTTCCCTGGATGCATTTCATAATATTCCAATATGTCCATTATAACTCCTAAGTTATAATGCAAAAGTAAATGCAAAATGCAAAATACATGGACCGAAGCAAATATTAGTTTAATACCGAAAGAGGACTCAGATCTGACACAGATAAAAAATTACAGACCGATATCATTACTAAATGTGGACTATAAAATCTAATATAATAGTGGAGAGACTGAAAAGATTTCTAACTGAATTTATACATCCAGATCAAAATGGATTTCTACCAAAGAGACAAATGAATGTTTTATCTACTATTCAGGCAACATGTAGGAAGGAATTAGCAATATCATATTTATACATTTTATGCCCAAAGTGTCTAAACTCATTTTATATCATTAATTCCCATGGAACTTTGATCCTAACTTTTTTCTACAGTTCCTCTCTCTCATATAGTCTGTAACATAGTTATTGTTATTGCAATATGTTATACCTAAAATATATTTGTTTACAGTTATATTTGTTTTATTTCAACTCTTACATAGGTAGTTTTATATTATAGTGACCATACACTTTTATTGTAAAATATTTCAAAAAGCTGTCCTTTAGAGTTTTGTTTTTCAAAAAATTACTTTTGTCTTTTATTTTAGTCACTTAACTTTTATTGAACAAATGGTACCACTTAATACACCCTCTTCCATATTCATGGGAAAATATAGAAATTGAATTCTTTTTAAAAATAAATATGCATATACTGTTTGCTTTTATTTTTATTAGAATATGCATTTTTGTAGTTTTTCTTGTTTTATCTTAAATTTTCCTTTGTAAAGCAAATTTATAAACATAAATAATTATTCATTCTTATAAACCTCTCTCAGATTCACCCCTTTTTCAGGATTGCCCCTTATTATTTCTAACAAAATATATATCATATTTTATAACCACTTCCCAACTTCCCGTTTTTAACCAATTTAAGAAATTGTAAAAGTCAAGTGAAATAAGTGCCTAGCGGGGAGAAAAGACAGATATTTGTATACATATTGGTATCCATGAATGAATGAATCAATCAATCAATCAATGAGTCAATGAATTAATTAACTAATCAATGAAAATTGAGAATTAAAAATGCAGTAGAAATTATTAGAAATAGTGCCAGATGGAATTCACATTCAAAATAGGCCCATGTAATTTCCTGGTCCAGTCTCTGGGGGAACAAAATCTTCAAAGCTTTTCTTTAGGGCAGCAGAGCCAGGTCAATCTGAATTTCCGGGAACATTATTCTGTAAGTAGATACTGCAAGAGGAAAGGCATGCCCCCTGAAAGCCAACGCTTAGCTGATGGGACCCAAAGCATGCCAGTCCTATCAGGTCTGGTTGGACAAGCAGAGATAATTAAAGATATCTAGGCCCTGTATTGTGAAGGGTTTTAAGGGTGACCATTAGTAGCTTGCATTGCACTCAGAAATAGATTGGTAACCACTATATATCATGTAGTGATTTTAATGGATGGTGTGCAAATAACCACTTCCACAGCATTGCTCCATTCTGGACTAGCTATAGCTTTTCAATTGTCTGCAAAGATAGCCTCATGTTGGGTGCATTGCTATAGTCCAAGTGTAAGCTAACTAAAACATGAGTGATTGTGGTATGGTCTCCCAATCCAGAAATTGGTGCAGTTGGTGTACAAGATGGATTTGTGTAAAACCCACCTGGCCATATTTGCCACCAATTCTTTGTGCAGGACTCAAGAGTCTAGGAAGACTTCCACACTGCACAACAATTCAGTCTATGGAGTTGAAATCCCATCCAAAACTACTGATGAAATATGTCCTGATAAGCCCAAAGTTCACAGTCACTAGGCCTAACTAGAGTTCAGTTTGAGGTTGTTTTCATCCAGACTTCCACAGCTTCTGCGTATTAAGGCAACATCACTTGGTTGATCTAGATGCCAACAGACATCCACTTAGATGTTATGTAGGAGTTGGGAGAACTTTGAGATACTCCACAAAACAAGGCCCTAAGGCTAGATCTCTCATCTATCAGCTTCAGCTGGAACCAGCCATGGAAAGAAGAATATCATGCCTTCCGTTCATAACCCTTTGAGCCAGTCCAAAATAAACCATAATCAAAGCCTTGGTGGAGCAGAGGGCTAATGCCTCCTTAAGTAACACCAGCTGCCTGCAATTAGTGCAGGTTCGCCTCCCACCAGGCTCAGGGTTGACTCAGCCTTCCATCCTTCCGAGGTAGGTAAAATGAGGACCCAGATTGTTGGGGGCAATTAAGCTGACTTTGTAATAATGCCGCTTGGGGGTGTGTGTGTGAAAGCCCTAATAAGCAGGCATATACATAGAATGAAGGCTACTGCTAAGCTTGTAAGCCGCCCTGAGTCTTCGGAGAAGGGCGGGATATAAATGGAATTAAAATAAATTAAAAAAATTAAAAATGGTGTTGATGGCTCTTAAGACATCATGGCAATCATGCAATAGCCAATCTGGTCCCACCACAGGACTTCTACAAGTGCAATCAATGCTCTCAGTATTATATCCAGGTCTGAAACTCAACTAGAAAAAGTTGAAATTAAGCATTAATATAATTTAGCTGAAAAACATGCTTAATATAATATAAAATGTGAGCAAGTAAATTCCTGATTGATATCTCCCACAGAACTATTCAGACAGCTACTTTAATATGCTTCCTTCAGTTTATGAGCTGACACAAAATTAGCACAATTTGCTCTAAACCATCAGACAAAGCTCTATTCTGTCCCAATAAGGAGGCCAACCAGTGGCACCATTCTTACCACATTAGCTATAATGGGGAACAAATTAAAGAGAGCAATTGGTAAATTTCCTGTAGTAAAAAAAAAAGCACTAATTGCTGTCCTTGGCAAGGGATGTGGCTGGAACAAGAGACATGTTTCTACTGATGGCTATATCCGCTAATTTAATCATCTGCCAGAATCTGATGCTGAGGATCCGCAGAGTTTCATTGTTTGTCAGGACCTGATCTGCCTCTTATTTAAATGGAAATCACCAATGCTGCAGATGATCCTCAGATTCCCACACTCTCTTGCTCTCTTTTTATGTTTTTTCTCTGCCTCCCTTAGTCTTTCTGTCTCACTTGTATCTAGCTCTGCTTAAAAACAATAGGGCAGGAGGTTGTTGACCAGCACTGGCTGGTGGACTCCCCTCTTCTCTTGTCCCTTGCTCCCCAGCCCTTGCACTGTATCTCATCCTCTCTCTCACTCCTTCTACCAGATTGACTACCGGAAGTGGGATCACTGTTCACTCTTCACAGGCAACAAATCTGGGAGGATCTGCATTACTCCATTATGTAATTTATATGTGCAGGCTATAAATAGCAAAGTCTTCACAGAATCATTCAATAAATGAGAAAATATGAAATCTTCAGCAGGGAGCACCCTTTCTCTTTGGAAAACTAAGCTCCACAAGCAGTTGCCAGGGCTGAAAAGTAGCCTGTCTGTGCTGTTTCTGAAAGTGGCCAAGAGATTCAGTTCCTGAATCTTTGTCAATATATATATATATAAAAAAAGAACGAGGCTTGTGCCAAGAGAGGATGCAAATGGCCACTAACACCGATCAATTGATGAAAAATTGGGTGGCTTCAGCTATAACCTGTAGATGAGTCAAGGCAACATCCTGAGCACATAGGTTTAAAGAATGCAGGTAGTTCTCAACTTATGACCACAACTGGGAGCAAAATTTCTGTTGCTAAGCAAGGCGGTTGTTAAATGAGTCACACCTGATTTTACCACCATTTTTGCCATGGCTATTGAGCAAATCACTACAGTTGTTAAGTGAATCATGTCTTCTTTAAGCAAATCTCGCTTCTATTGACTTTGCTTGTTTGAAGTCCCCCGGGAAGGTCATAAATAGCAATCATATGACCCTGGGATGCTGCAACTATTATGAATGCATGCCAGTTCCCAAGTGCCTGAATTTTGATCACATAACCGTGGTTGTAAATGTGAGGAGTGATCATAATTGGCAGCATTTTTTTCAGTGCCATTGGAAAATTGAACAGAGCTAAATGAATGGTTGTAAGTTGAGGATTACCTGTGGTTAGTATGGTGGCTTTAAGTGGCAGGTTGGAGGCTGTACAAATGAGACCTAACGTTGTTT
Source organism: Vipera ursinii (assembly GCF_947247035.1). Taxonomy (NCBI): domain Eukaryota; kingdom Metazoa; phylum Chordata; class Lepidosauria; order Squamata; family Viperidae; genus Vipera; species Vipera ursinii. The sequence continues at coordinate 67,544,243 of NC_139513.1, forward strand.
CCTTATTATATTTCTTAATGTTTTCTCTATTAGGATATGGTCAAAAGTAATGGGTTGGTTTTGGTGTTCCTTCATATACTGATTCTGAAGAGGGTCAAATATTAATGCCAGCCCATAAGAGACTATAGAGACTTGTGATCATCCGCTTTGTTGATAATAGAGTTCCTCTGAAGATATTAAAAAAGAACTGTCAAAGTGGCTTTAGGACTCCTTCCATGTTTATTTATACCAGCATAGGGAGAGCAAATAAGTACACAGCATGACTGCCTATTGACTTTGTTTAGAAGATGCTTCCCACAAACACAGGCTATGGACAATTCATTTTTTTTGTTTCTTGCTTTTTTTCTTTTTTTGCTTTCCTCAGTATGATAAGTTGTCCAGGATGGTCAAAGACTTTCAGCCCTTCTATGATCTCTGGACCACAGCATCAGACTGGCTTCGCTGGGCAGACAGCTGGATGAATGATCCTTTGTCTGCAATTGACGCAGAGCAGTTGGAGAAGAATGTCAATGAGTCCTTTAAAACAATGCACAAATGTGTAAAACATTTCAAGGATATTCCAGGTAAATGCTAGGCCTTGAACCGATCATGTATTGTTTTGATGAGGGATGAGATTAAAAATATGGACTTCTTTAGGAAGTTTTTATTTGTTTATTCTTACCTGTTACAATACAACTACATTATGGGCCAGCTAAATGGAAAGCAAGTTTCAGAAAATTCAGAAAAAATAGAGTTAGACTTAGAAAATGCTTCCCTCTGCATCCTTTCAGAAATTATACATATATATCAGAATTATAAACTTTCTCTGAAGTGATCTTGACAGTAGCTTTATATTTAAATTGTAATATATTCTGCAGTGGAGCATTGTGGGTTTTGCCTTTTAACGTGTTCTGTTTTAAGCAGTGGATTCTGTTTGAAATGCAGGGAATCAGTTTAACAGAAAAAACATGAAGGCATATATACAGTATGTGCACAGGTGAATCATTAAACATCAGGAAGAGTAAAAATACAACTGTATAACTAAGTAAAATTTTCACTTTTCCTGTACTGAAATAATCTCGTCTCATGAAAGCACTGCTAGCTTATTACTTTTCTACTGCAAGAGCAGCCAGAGGCTATGCAGTAGACTATTTAAAACAATTTAAAAATATTGCCCCTTTGAGCAGCACCGCCCCTCTCACAATTATAACTTAAAAGAAAGCATCTATAGGAAGAATTGGTCTTTATTCAGATATACAAAGAAATAGCAACTGCTAGGACAAAGTGAAGATTTCCCTTTGATTAATAATGCAATGCTGCATTTGTCAGTGACCTTTCCCTGATTGCTTTTCTGTAAACAATGCTGATTTACTCTATCCTGGTTTCTTTTGATGGTTATTTTTTCTGTGTTATGAAAAGCATGCCAGGACGTGGCGGTGGAAATCCGTGGCAAAATTGAGGAATTCAGACCTTACATACCTCTGATTCAAGGGCTGCGCAACCCTGGCATGCGCAACCGCCATTGGGACATGCTTTCAGAGGAGATAAAAATCAATGTGAAGCCTAAAGCCAACTTGACATTTGCCCGCTGTCTGGAGATGAAGCTACAGGATCACATTGAGATTATAGCCAAAATAGCTGAAATTGCAGGAAAGGAATACTCAATTGAGAATGTAAGAATACCATTCAGTTTCTTTTTCTTTATAGCCTTCCGTTAGGTTCTAATTACACATTATCTAACAAAAATGAATTGTTTTCTTCTTCTTGCTCAGAGAATTTTAAAATTTTTACAAAATACGCCGGTGAAAAATGTGCAACCCAAACCCTGGCCATCTCTCTGAGAAGAATACATTAAAACAGATAGATCTTCTTCAATTAATTAGCAGTCATTTCTTAAATTGACTAACTAGGATGAAATTCACTGGAAATCTTATATATTTCCATGTCATTAAGTTTTCTAAGAATAGAAATTTCAGGTAGAAAACAATAATTTCTATTTTCTTTCTTTCCTTCTTTTCTGTTTAGTAAGGCTCAGCCAATGCCATTGCACTCTATTCACTTTTGTCTGATTGCCATTTTTAAAACAACCTATGTTCAGTAATGTTAAACAATATTATTTCACATTTCCTAGGCTTTGGATAAAATGGAGCGTGAATGGGAATCTATCCTCTTCAATGTAGCTCCCTATAAAGAAACTGAAACATTTATTCTGAAGAGTCCTGATGAAGCTTCCCAGCTTCTTGATGATCATATTGTTATGACACAAAGCATGTCCTTCTCACCTTTCAAAAAGCCATTTGAGGAAAGGATCAACACATGGGAAACTAAGCTAAAGTTGACCCAGGTATACACTTTCAAGTTGCTTTTTGTGTTCAGAAGAGGGATTATATTTAACACAGATTCTAACCCAGAATAATTCTGAAGATGGTAACTTCTTAGGGACATTCTTTGATACATAGGCCCCAGTGCATGCTCAGATCAATCCAGGTTGACATTTTGTCTATAGATTTTAACTTGAGGTCCACCTGGAGACTTCAACTGGTGCAGAATGTAGCCGCGTGAGTTGTCTTGGGGGTTTCCCGATACTCCCATGTTACACCTTTGCTCCGTGAGCTGCATTGGCTACCTGTTGCTCTCCGGGTGAGGTTCAAGGTGTTAGTGATGACTTACAAAGCCCTTCATGGCATGGGTCCGGATTACCTACGGCAACACCTGCGGCCGGCGTCAACTTCCCTCCGTCCAGTGCGCTCCCACAGAGAGGGCCTCCTCAGGGTGCCTCCGATCAAATAATGCCAATTGGTGGCCCCCAGGGGGAGAGCGTTCTCTGTGGGCGTGCCAGACCTGTGGAACCGCTTACCGGTCGAGCTCCAGATGGCCCCCGACCTTCGCTCCTTCCGGCGCGATCTCAAAACCTTTTTTGAACAAGCTGGCCTGGTCTGACGGGATGGGGTTGGGTTTTTTTATAATTAGTTTTAACTTTTAATATGTATCAATTACTATGGGCATAGTTGTTTAATCACTTTTTAATTTTTGTATCCTGTTTTTTATTATGTATTGCCCTGTTCACTGCCCTGAGTCCTTTGGGAGAAGGGCGGTATACAAATTAAATTATTAAATTAAATTAAATTAAACTTACTCTGTAGATTAAGTGAACTGTTATTATTCCCCATATACAAAGTTATTATTCCTTTATGCATTATTCCCTTATAGCAACTACAAGGGGATTAGTTTAAGAAGGTTTTTTTCAGAATTTTGATCAAAAGAGTACCGAAATGTAATGAGCTAAATTTGGGGAGTGCAGTGAGGCCGTGAAATCCAGTAACATGCCAGAGAACGGATGTGCAGATCACAATTTTGTTCTTCATAATGCAGTTGAAAAATAAATGTATGTAGAAAAAAAGAAGCTCATTGCGTACTTATTGATTTTGTTGTTGTTCAGTCACTAAGTCACATCAAACTCTTTGCGACTTCATGGACTATAGCATGCCAGGCTCCTTGTCCTTCTGGAGTTTACCCAAATTCATATTCATTGCATCGATGACACATCTCATCCTCTGCCATTTCCTTCTCCTTTTGCCTTTAGTACTTATTGATTTAGAAAAAGCATATGATAAATCAGTTTAAAAACATGGAACATTTTGCAAAATATGAAGTAGATTGGATGCTTAAAGTGATAATACTGATGTATGATGCAAGCAAAGAATGCATGAGAATAAATAATATACTTAGCAAACATTTTAACACTGAATGAAAATAAAGCAAAGTTATATGGTGAGTTATTGATAATTTAATGTATTTATGGATAAATGTGTCAGTTGGGGACATAGGTGTACATGAACTTGGGGACAACTTCATACTGTTAGCTGAAAACATAATGAATTGCCAGGAATATTATATAAATTGTATAATGCAGTGATGAATATATTATGAAAATGAATTTAAATTAATTTAAGCTAATTTATATTTAATTTAATTTTAAATTTAAATTAATAGTAAAGCTTATTGTGTTTGACAGGGAAAATGGAATAAATAATTGCAAGTAATGCATGAAGAGCAAAAAAAAGTGAAAACAAATAACTTGCATTTGTGTAGTTTTGCATAATATTTACTGAACTGAGTAAATCTTTTTTCCTCCTGGCTACTGTTAATCTTAGAACCTCAGAGGAGTCAGTAAAATATTTTTTTTTAAAAAAAGATCCATGGCAAGTTTCTGAGTTATAATACATTTGTTTAATGACTGTTTAAAATCATTGGCAGTGCTGAAAAAAAGTGACCTATGATTGGTCCTAACACTTAGGACTGTCACAGTGTTTCTGGAGTCATGTAATCAAAAGTCAGGCACTTGGCAGCTGGCCTGTATTTATGATGGTTGCAAGATCCCAGGGTCACCTGATTGCCCTTTACCGCCTTCTCAGGGGGCTTTCGTCAAGTTAAGTCAAGGGAGGAAGACAGATTTGCTTAACATTTGTAGGATTTGCTTAATGACTGCAATGATTTGCTTAACAGTAATGGCAAAAAAGGTTGTATAATGATATGTGACTGACTTTAAAAACTGCATTGCTTGGTGGTAAAAGTTCTGGCCTCAGGTGTGGTTGTTCGTTGATGACTACCTAAAATCTAAATACTTTCAAAAGTATTTTAAGTTTTCCATTGTCAGTTACGAAAATAACGCTGCTCGGAAGGTCTGCTGCCTTATCTACTGTCTAACAGGCAAAAAAAGGTTAACTTGCAAGTCATGTTATACTGGGATTGCAGAAAAATGAATGTTTGGGATTATGATGCCTTTCTTCAGTTTCAGGAAGTTTTAGCACACTGTTATTTTTTTTTTCCTGTGTGACTTCTTGACCATCCACAGTAGTCTCAGCGCTGTCTGCTTTGAAGAAGACACTTAATTACACACCTGTCTGCCCACAAAATCTGAAGAGCAGAGAGAACTGTAATTTTGTAAACCCCCAGCCTGACTCAGAGGGATATTGTATGCTTGCCAGTACCAGTGAGACTGAAAGACCTCAGAGCCTATTTAATCAGGCATCAAGGAAATGGGGCTTTGAAGCTGACTAAGCCAACATACTTCAAAAAGGGCTGTCCTTTTGGTTAAAGTTAGTGAATAATCCCAGGGTCATTCTGCTAGTGATTACTTCAGCTGGTCATAGAGCATTCGGTCCCCTTGTATCAGATGAACATTAACGTAATGTGAACTAGATGAGATTTTTTTTAGCCTAGCTCTTCCTTCTTTAGCCCAAATATTATTTCTGTGGAATAACCAACTGAGTGGGTTTATAATAACTAAAATAAATTGGCTCGCTTTTCCATAAAAACCTTCTTTGTGTTTGTGTTCAAGGAACAGGATGAGGATGATTATTACTGGATGCGGAAAATGTTGTAAGATGCTGCAGCATTTTCCCATTATCAGAAGGATTCCAAGAATCCAGCTATTCTGGACTTTACAAGTATAATAAATATTAAGAAACAGTTCAGTGCTGTGCTGCAGCTCATACATTTAAAAATTATAATACAATTGACCTTGTTACTTCAGGCACAAGTGCAAAGTAACACAGGACCTTTGTATTGATGCCCATTTTAATGATTTAATGATTTCTCAAAGAAAGTCTTAGGATCCTTCTCTGCTGATAAAAGTACCGTACTATCCTCTGATTCTTGAGTTAACAGCATATTTTTTTTCTGTCCCCATTAACAAACCCTGTGCTGCATCTATTAATGTACTTTCTAAGTTATTGTTATATGGTACTACCTTGATTGTGTAGGTGTAGGGCATAATATGAAAAGCAATTTTTGGATTAATTGACCAGGGAGAAAAGGGGAAACCGGCATCAATTTGAAAAAGCCTTTCTGGTCTCACAAATGTCACCTGACATTTCCTCTGACATAATGGCTAGCAATTTTACAAACCTTGTCATTGTCTTTGGATGCTTTTTCAGCTTAATAGGAAAAAAAAAGTTTTAACACCAGAGTGCTAAGGACCACTTAACCCTGTCTTACTCATGGGCTGAGATGAGGATAAGATGAAACCAATATCATGAGTACATTCCAGAAAACAAGTTTTGCCAGGGTTAGGGTTACACACTGGTTAATGGAGGTATAAAGAGGCCTTTTAATTAACTTCAGAAAAGGCATTTTATTTTCCATGATTTTAATTTGCCACTTTAGAGCAATTTTGGCAGTAGCTCCAAAATTAAAAGGGCTTCATAACATAATTATTATTTTTGAAACACATTTTAGTACTAAGTGACTCACTTAAATTTGTTCCTTCATGTATTGCATAATATAAAAGAATAATGACTCTTCCTGCAAGACTAATAGAGTTCAGGAAAATCAATATGCTTCAGGATGCTAGTAATACTTTAGTTATTACATCAACCCATATAATATCCACTAGATTCTGATGCTTTATTATGCCGTGAGTTGGTTAATACAATTTTTTTTTCTTCTGAAGAACACTGCAGTATACAGTACTGAATAAAATGTCTAAAACTGAAATTGGCCAACCAAAATGTTCCTTCCCCTCCCCCATAGGTCTTTTTTCTTATCTCCAGGGCTGTTCTTGTTTAAAATGGTTGTTTTAAAAAGTTTCAGATTTTTATTTTTGAAGAATGTAATAAATCCTACTTTTCACATTGTGATTTAAACAGAGAAAGTCCCTTCATTAAAACTGTATTGATATATATTTAATTTAATTTAATTTAATTTAATTTAATTTAATTTAATTTAATTTAATTTAATTTAATTTAATTTAATTTAATAATTTAATTTGTATACCGCCCTTCTCCCGAAGGACTCAGGGCGGTGAACAGGGCAATACACAATAAAAATAGAATACAAAAATTAAAAAGCCATTAAACATTATGCCCATAAAATTAATACATATTAAAATTAAAACTATCAGACCAGGCCAGCTTGTTCGAAAAAGAAAGTTTTGAGATCGCGCCGGAAAGAGCGAAGGTATATATTGTCAGGTGTTGAAGATACTGATGCAACTGAAATCTAATGAGCTACAATAATAAGTTAAGGAAGTTGGAATTTGGCACACATATAAAATGGACTGATTTCACCTTTTAATTCTGTTTTTGTATTAATTTGATGCGTCTTTCTATCATGAATGTTTGGATTTCTTTCCAATTACTTTATTTAAAGGCGGTAAGTCAATGTTTTTCCTTGCATGATATGTATGAGTTAGACATACTTCACACAACAATAAATAGTTCCTTCCCTTTATAGTCTTTTAGACTGTTTTAGAAAGGAGGTTCACTAATATATGAGATGATTGGTGAAGTCTATGTAACTCTGGTTCATATAGAACAGACATGTCAAACACAAGGCCGGGGCCAGATCCAGCCCACGAAGTGGTTTCATGTGGGCCGCGAAGCCATCCTGGAAACAGTGAGGGAACGCCCCCCCCACTGCCTTGGCCCTGGCCCAGAGACCCTCCTTCTGCCAGAGACCTTCAGATCTGTCCCACTCCTGCCCAGGCCCCCATAGGCCCCCTTGATGCGAACGATGTAGAGCTGGCCACGCCCACCCAGTAGGCCACGCCCACCCTGGCCATACCCACCCGGCCCCCTGAGGGCAACTGCAATGCTGATGCAGCCCTCAATGAAATTGAGTTTGACACCCCTGATATAGAATATAGATATAGAATTTATAAACAGTTAAACTGCTGGTTATATTGTATAGCCATCATTGTGATCAATTTTTTCTAGTGGTTTTTTTTACTCATGAATAAGCAAGATCTAGAGCAAATACCATACTCTTCTTGTAAGCCTAAGAATATATCTTACATTGAGAGCTGCAAATTTCTTTCCAAAATGTATATTTTGCATACAGTAAGGGACAAGATCTCTTTGGACATCCTAATATATATTTAAATCCAACTTGACATGAGTAGACTTCTATTCATGAGACAGAAATCTTTGTCTTCTTCTTTCCTGTGTGTCCTGAATATGCTCTGTAAGAAGGGTGAGAATAGAATACCTTAAAATTAGAAACCATTCCTTCAACAGAAGACTGTCGCTGTTTGCAGTCTTTAATATTACAAATATTTATATGAGCCATTTTTTTCCTAAGTCTCCTAAAGATTAAAGATTTATTATTTATTATTTTTATTTATTTAATTTATATACCGCCCTTCTCTCAAGAGACTCAGGGCGGTTAACAGGGCAATACGTAAAAGACAGATACAAAAGTTAAAATTATTAAAACATGATTAAACAATGCCCATAGTACAAATTTAAAATTAAAGTCATAATAACAAACCCACCCCATCCCATCAGGCCAGGCCCGCTTCCTTAAAGAGATGGGTTTTAAGGTCGCGCCGGAAGGAGCGGAGGTCGGGCGCCATCCGGAGCTCTACCGGAAGATGGTTCCATAAGTCCGGTGCACCCACAGAGAACGCTCTCCCCCTGGGGGCCACCAGTCGGCATTCTTTGACCGGCGGCACCCTGAGGAGGCCCTCTCTGTGGGAGCGTACTGGGCAGAGGGAAGTTGACGCCGGCTGCAGGTGCTCCCCAAGGTATTCTGGACCCATGCCATGGAGGGCTTTGTAGGTCATTACCAACACCTTAAAGTTAAAGATGCTTTAACTTTCTCAAAACCTAGTCACTTGATATAAATATCTACCTCTGCTTCCATGTATAATCAAAGTTCTAATTTTATGCATTCTGGTGGCCTTTAACTATGGTCAAAGTGGTTTAATATATGTATTTATCTATTGTTTCAATGTCAAGGCTGTGGATTCAACAACAATTCCAAGCATCTTATAGATAAAAATTAAAATACAAAAATACCAAGAAAAAGAAAGGAAGACAGTTGAACTAGAAACCAAAACTCCAAAAGCCAATAACCATCCAAATGGTTTGACCCTACCCTAGCTGAGGACCAGGGAGAAAAACCAGGTCTTAAGCAGTTTGTGAAAAACAGAAGGATGGGAACAGTATGAATCTTTAGGGGGATATTTTCCTGCCTGCCTCCCTCCCTCCCTTCTTCTATTATCTATCTATCTATCTATCTATCTATCTATCTATCTATCTATCTATCTATCTATCTATCTATCTATCTATCATCTATCTATCTATCTATCTATCTATCTTCTACACACTTATACAGTATATTCTCTCTAGGATGTGTTGGAAGAATGGCTTACTTGCCAGCGTTCCTGGCTATATCTGGAGCCCATTTTTAGTTCGGAAGACATCAATAGACAATTACCTGTGGAAAGTAAACGTTACCAGACAATGGAAAGGATGTGGAAAAAGATTATGAAGAATGCCAATGAGAACAGAGAGGTGAGGTTATAACTATTAGCATGGGGCACTTCTATAAAAAGGCTCTAAGCCATTTTAAAGCTGTCTCTGAACTTCAATGATTCCACAATATCAGTAATGCTTAATAAACAACCAATTTTAAGCTGTGCTTTGGTGTAATTGAAAATGCACATAAAGCAACTTTCCTTTTGCTATTCTCTGGAGAGTCTGTAGATGTGTTGGCCTTTCATTGGCTCGAATTCTCCTGTCTCTTCATCTCTTCACGTTAACCATTCAGCTCAGTCTTTCCCCCATTCATGTAGAAGATTTGCTACGATAGCATTTTGTTAAGACACTATTACTTCAAAGATCTTTAAAATATTACAGAGAAATAGAGCCTTATTCATAGCTTCCCTCTATAACAAACATATTAATATTCTTTTTGAGAAATTGCCACACAACATGAGATGACAACATAAACAATGGCGCATGCCTGCACTCTGGTCTGATGGAAAGAGCACTGATGAGCTCCTGGAATTCTTGGTGTTTTGAAGGTTCGCAACAGGATGGCTTCAAACTGGTCATAGGAAATTGAGGGATGAAAACCGTGATAATGTGGACATGTTCAAAGCTTCATGCTACTAATAAGTTGATTTTGCATAAATATTAAAGAAGATTTAAGGATGCCCATGTTAAAATGTATTAAATGTAGTGTGTAAAACACTCAGTGTTATCAACATACAGTATACACTTCTGTGATATGTTTCTTAGGTTTAAGACACTGTGTCAAATTAATCCTTGCCAAAAATTCCAAGAATTGTTGTTCCTTCTTGAATTTGCACCTTATTGTGTGCCATCATTATGAATTTTTGGGGGGAGTCCTGTTGATTTTGTGTTAAGCAAAATTAAATAAAGTCAGTAAGAACTCTTATATTATTTTCTTTGTTTTTCCTTGAAGACATTTCACTTTTCATCCAAGAAGCTTCTTCATTCAGTTCAGTCCATGACCTGAATGACTGAGAATCTCCATAAACTCTTATATTTAGTTATGCAGCTTAAACATTCCCTTTGTTTACACATCTGAGAAGATACATGGTTAAGACATGTTTTGGAAGTTCTACTTCAGTTTCTTTTTTTCTCCTATTCACAAATACATTCCTTTCTTCTATTCAGTGTTAGCTCTCATCATCCTGCTGTAGATTCAAATAAGGTATTCTGTGATTAACATCAACCTTCAAACAATTATTTATAATCATAGTCCTAGGTGGGGACTCTCATGGATTGCAATTTCTTGAGGCTAGATATAGTCAGCTCCTTTTCTCTTTTTCCTACTACTCATTCTTTCTCTCTTTTCTTTTCCAAATAATTTACTTACTTTTTAGTATCAATTTATTTCTTTAAATACAGAGAGCAAAGGTACAGAGATTGTGATAGGTTTGCAAGCTAAGATTTGAAGACAATTATTCTCTTAATTTTGTTCTTTACAATGTTGTAAATTTGCTTCATCCCAATATTAAGTCTTTTTTGTTGTAACATAACACCAGCATTCTTCTTAGTGAATGACTGAAATTTAATCCACAGTGTAAGGTTATATTGCAATTTTCATGGCTTGCTCAATTGTGTTAATCTGTCAATTTCCAGGTAATTAATGTATGCCCTGACCCAAGGCTATTGGAAAAGCTGAGGGAATGTAATAAATTACTGGATCTGGTGCAGAAAGGTCTAAGTGAATACTTGGAGACTAAGAGGGGAGCTTTCCCAAGGTAATTTTATGATCTGAAATACTTAAACACACACCCAGGAGCAATAGAAAAGAAATCGAAGAATCTCTCTTGCTTACTACTGTCCTGTCATTTTCACTTGAGGAAATGTATGTTTGGATGCTGTTCAGTTTTTGTATCAGGGAGACAAGTGATGTTGAACAAGGAAACTTATAACCACAGGAGTAAAATTATTGTAATTGAGATTTAAATATAGAGCAATAGAAAAAAAGAAGGTTGCGAAAGCTTGCAGCATGTATTTTGAGCTTCTTGTATGGAGGGTTTGTATCTACTTTCATTCTTATGTCTCAATTCACTAGACAAAGATTTACTCGTATTCTGGGACAGGTCTTAATCAAATTCTCTTTTCTATAAGGCATAAGAATATTAGTCATTTAAGAAGTGAGGGTGGGAGAAAGAAAAAGATTTATTACCTTGAGAAAAACGTCCTCTCCTCTAAGTTTGATGCTACATCTCCCAGAGTTTTTAGAATAGCATCAGGCAATAATCCTTCTAACAAAATTTGTTCAGTAGAATTCATAAAAGAATAATGGGCTCTAATCTTCTCCTCTTACTATCCTAGATTAATCACTTTGGTATTCCTACACTTTCAGTGTTTTGCTTTTAGAAAATGAACTTTTCTTTCTTAGTAAAATTTTACTCTTTTAAAATCCCAGTAGTAGGATTGTATTAAGAACAAAGCTATTCTGGAATTAGATCCAAGACTTTAAAATTGCATTCTAATGTAGTATATCATATTGTGCTCTAGAATCCAAGGACAAACAAGAATCTTTTTTTCCTTTCCAGATTTTACTTCCTTTCTGATGATGAACTTTTAGAAATACTGTCTCAAACCAAAGATCCTACAGCTGTGCAGCCTCACCTTCGCAAATGCTTTGAGAATATTGCACGGGTAAATATTGCGTAGGAAAATAATGCTCTCAAGTTCTAGCCCCAGTTCTTGGAATTTCTAGGGGTCTGATGAGGAGGAACTGGTTTAAGCTTAGCTCTTGCAGAATTACAGAACTTCTAGTTCTGGTGATTTTCCATTCTTATTTCTGAATGGCACAACTAGTTTGCAGTTTGGGTATCTAAAAGAGCAGATAGCACCTTTGGCTTTTGTGCAGATTTGTCCTGGGCATTGATTGCACATTTTCCTAATTTGGGAGCCCTTTTTACTCATATTCTACTCATCTCATATATGTATTTCTACAATGCATTCATCTTCGAAGACCACTCAGAAGGCTAACACTAGTCCAGACTGCAACAGCATGGGTAGCTATAGGCTTACTTCCCTATTTCCATGTAGCAATTCTCCTGCACAAGCTACTGTTGTTACCAGTAAGTACAATTCAAGGTGATGGCTTATAGTACAAATCCCTAAGTGGCATGGGGTTTGGTTATTCGTCTTTCCTTTCTTGTTTCTAATTCTCCTAAGATTTGACAATGTTGGCATGGTCTGGGGCCCATCTATCAAACAATGCTATACCTAAGAGTCATGCCTTCTATAACATAATGCCTATCCTTTGGAACACCATGAGCCTGGTGGTTCAAACAGCCCCAGTTCTCTTTTGCTTCACATTTAGAAGACCTGTCTTTCCCCCCAACTTTGAGCTAAAATGAAATGTGTATCCATTATGGGATAAGTTATACATATTTATAAGAGAGAGAGAGAGAGAGAGAGAGAGAAAGAGAGAAAGAGAGAGAGAGAGAGAGAGCCCCCAAGGATAAACAATAGTCTAAATTACCTTCAATAATAACAGACCTGATCTGCCCACTTGACCCAAATGCCTGGGGAAACCGCCAGATTTTCAATGCCTTCCCCCTGTTACAACCATCCTTCCTTTTTAATATATTGTGTCTTTTAAAAATTTTCCCAAATCAGTGATAGTTGAGCAGCCTAGAGATTTAAACTGTAAATAAATAAGTAAACAAACAAAGACAAATCCTACATATTGAGTGAGTTAGAGATGTGAGCTATGTGAGCATGCTTGTGATATCAGAAGATATTTCTCTACATTTAGAAAGTAAAATTAAATGGGGAAAAAATCTACCTGCTACAGGATCTTTATCTATTCTTTGTACAAGGTGAAAATGGAAGAATGGTTGTCAGTCTCATGCTGTGTTTTTTCTCATTAGCTTCTCTTTCAGGAAGATCTGCAGATTACACACATGTATTCTGCAGAAGATGAGGAAGTTGAGCTTTTCTCTCCTATTTATCCCACGGGCAATGTGGAAGACTGGCTGCTGCAAGTTGAGAAAATTATGAAGGCTAGTGTGCGGGACAATATTGAAAGAGCAATTAAGGTTTATCCAAAAGTAGGTGTCTTGTTTATAACTGTATAGAATTCGTGTAAAAATGAATCTATTTGTGCTATTGTAAGGCCCCATCTCTGCTGATAAACTCCAGGTGTGAATTTTAATAACCTTCTGGTTTTCTCACTTTATGCTTGGTTCTTAATATGCACATAAATGGGTCTTGGTATCTGCCTTGTAATTCTATTTATGTTTCAAAAAGCATATTTTTTAAAAAAAAGTCTCCCCTTTTTTGTTTGTTATTTAAACGGGTTGTGTGGGGATTGCAAAAGTAAGCCAAATGATTGTCAGAAAAGACGGTATAAGATATCTTGGACTAAGTGGATTTAGATTGGCCAGGCTAGGTATTAGATTTTTAGATTTTTAGTCTTGTTACTGGATGTTAAAAATGTTGAAATATAGCAACATCCACAAATATCAATCCCTGTTTATAGTAGAAAATAACAAGGGCTTGCATACTTCTAAAATATATTTTCAAGATTTGCAAGATAAGTCAAAGAGAACTGAAATCAGTTTTCAGAATAAACCCTCTGTGTATCCTCAGTCTTAACTTAGCTTACCAGTGGTAAAACCAAAGGAAGCTATTTGACAGTGTGACAAAACAGAGGAGGAAAGAAATGAGAGGTGTTGGTCTGAAACTTATTAGTCATAGTCAATATCTTTCAGATAACAGAGAGGCAGTGCAAAATGCTGCACTGCAATCTTATTTATTTATTTATATTTCATATTTCTTAACTGCTCATCTCCCTTCAAGAGAGGCTCTTAATCTTAACTGTTCTGTGTTCTCAACTGTGAATATTCTGAAGTTGCAATCAAGTACAACTTGATTGGATATGATTGAAGTTACAAACTTAGGAATGAGTTTGCCAGCTGAATTTCATGGACTGAAGTAATCTTGATTGTATGGAGCTGTTAAATGGCTCTCCAGCACAAAGATGCAGGCTAAGTTTCTAAAAGCAGTATTGATCCAAGGAATGCATTAAGACTGCATGTCTTTTTGAACATATTAGGCTGAGACCTACCGAAGGTGAGGCTTCCTTATCATTCTTTTCATCTCAAAGTTACAAAATCTGCTAGCCACATTTCTAATGTTGTATAGATTTGATTGTAGTCTCATCAGTTGGCTCCAGTCTACAAGAAATTAGTGTGAGAAAAGATTTACATCTTTGTCCTTGTGATATCACTGAACTAATCTTAATTCTTAAAAAAGCTTTCATATTTATATATATTCTCTAAATGTTAAGAAAAATGTACTTGTCTCTCTCCAAAAGGAACCCTGTATGCATTATCAAGTACTGTTATACATGTTTTACAGTAAATTACAATTGGTTATATCATGGTTATAGGATAGTAATAAAGATGAAAGAAAATTACCCACTTTTTTACCAATAAAGTGATCTATTTTTAATGAAAGACACCTCGGACTACATGGGTCTTAGATTGGCCAGGCCAGGTGACCATAGCTGGATGTCAAACATACTGGACCAAAGAAGTATCAGAAGCTTTAGAAGCTAGAGATTTGTCTACCAGGCTATTTCCACAGCTAAGTGCTCAGGTAAAAATGTCAGTTAATTGCATATTTCAATTCGAATTATTTCTGCAATGAAAAGTTGATTTTCATGTTATTTGCTACAGTAGTCTTCTCCTAGTCCTATTCAGATATTTTGTAAAAACTAGTCATCCCTGACTGTTGACTGATCTAGATTGTCTAATGATCAGATTGATGCCTTGATTGGGGAAACTGCATTATAGAGCCTTACCTAAAGTCATATAAAAATTAGAATACATCCTATTCTCATATCAAAACTAAAGCAGGAATGACTGGGTATAATTGGATTTTCAGTTGTCTGTCTTTCTACATCATCTATGTTTTGTCTACTTCATTTTTTCCAAATTATAATACAATGTTCCAAATAGTTATTCATTGGTTTCTGGGCTCAAATTTAAAGTGCTGGTCTTGTTCTAAAAATCTGAATAGTTTGGACTTCTGTGACCAATAAAGAATTGTTAGTATTCAACATATTTCCGTGCTTTTGTCCTGTGTATAAAATCCAGACAGGGTTTGGTATATGCTTGTCCAGATTCAAATTCTGTCTATTCCCATTTAGATGTTCTGTACCAGCCTGCTACCGGCCCTGCAGAAAAGGCAGGGACAACCCCTTTTACAAGAAGGCAAGAGGCTGGAATTACGCCTGCCAAATTTATTGCTACAAAAACAAATAGAACAAGACACGAACCAAGAAACAGGAGCTTTTCAAGCGGTTGCCTTCAGCAAACCAGCCCTCCCACTCATTCCCCCTTAAATACAGTTCAGGGCGTGGCTTCTCTCTGCCTCCTTCCGAGGAGCCCCATTGCCTTCCTCTGTTTACTCCTGATTGACTGCCTCCTGCGTCGGGCGTCCTTGAACAGGGCCAGCTGTGGGTCATCTTCATCCACGCTGTCAGGCTCACACAGCTGGGTCTGCATCGTGACCAGATGAGAGGGGCCTGGCTGAGGGCTCTCATCAAGCTGTCCAACCCCCTCAGCAAGCTCTTCAACACCCCCCTCCTCCTCCTCCTCTGAGTCGTCCGACCCAACTGCCGAACCCACAGGCTGACCCTGAATCACAACATTAGATCATCTGGAAAACCTCTGTCAAAATAATCCAGAAATTGATGGTTTAAAAAGAGTGGTATAAAAGAATAGCATGATGATATTGGATATCCATTCCCACAAACCATTCAGTTCTGAATCCATTGGCGTACATAGAATAGGAAAACCCAGCCCCTTTTTTATCTTGAATATGAGCAGTGAGTTGAGGAGAAGATCATTTTTTTCCTGTTTCCTAAGTAACAACAATTTTTCATAAAGTCATATAGAGATGGCCACAGCATATCAAACAGATTTGCGATATATTGGGTAAGGCATTGCCTGATTTGTTTTGCTTTATTTGTACAGCTGCGTGACCTAGTAGCACTTGTGCGAGGTAAACTGTCTCGGATGCAGCGGGGAGTATTATCAGCTCTCATAGTGATTGAAGTTCATGCCAAGGATGTGGCAGCTAAACTTATTGAGGAGAATGTCATGAGTGAAAATGATTTTGAATGGATTTCCCAGCTCAGGTGAGAGATTTCCTCCTACCTGTAATGTTATTAGAAATTGCTAGTAGTATGGAAGGATTGTTCTTTTTAAGTAGGTGGTTCACTGAACAAGAGAGAAAGAGAGAGGTCAAGCATAATTTTAATGGTCTGAAAATATTCCTTCAATTCTGTGTTTTTACCTTCTTATAATTTTATTCAGGACGGTATTCTAGTACAGCAAGCATCCCCGTAATTACGGTATCCCATCATCAGCATCAGTACCATCCTTATTTCTGAGAAGTCTGTTTAATATAAATGAAATATAAAATAGAATAGAATAACAGAGTTGGAAGGGACATTGGAGGTCTTCTAGTCCAACCCTCTGCTTAGGCAGAAAACCCTATACAATTTCAGACAATGGTTGTCTGATATATCCGGGTGAACAGAACTGTAATGCTATAAAATGTACCGTCCATATATTTCCATTCAACTTTTAATACATTATTAGGTACTACTGGACAAGAGATGATTTATACATTCGGGCAGTGAATGCTGAATTTATTTATGGCTATGAATACTTGGGCAACAGTGGGCGCCTTGTGATCACTCCTCTTACTGACAGGTATAGTAACTCCTTTAGTTCAAACAATTAAACATATTCATAGTTCTAAATGAATAAATCTGAATCAAGGATATTTTTTGTGACTTTTGATGAAGTCTGTCATCAAATGACCCACAGGATAACTTGTCAGGAACCAGTTATATGTGGGAGCCCTCTACAGAAAAGTATTTTGGAACACTGTACATCAATAAATAATGCAATGCCTAGGGTTATTCTCACAGCAGTAGTCATGGACCTGCAGAGAGCAGTCAAGGCAGTCTCAATCAAGCCTGGAGTCATTGGAGGAAATGTGATGCAGTCAACGATGGCAGCCTTGTGGTCTTGTAGATTCCCCGACTTGATTTTCTCTGGAACTGCCATGCTGCTGTCATTCTCTGCATGCTTGCTGATCTTCAAATCAACACAAGTGTCTTATACAGGGCAAGGCATATGAATAGAATGACCTATGCACCCATGGTAGTGGGGAAGTCAAATCATTGCACACAGGCAAAATATAGCTCTTGTGGTTGCTGCTGGCATAGGTGCTCAAGTGACTGACATATTTTTTGAAAAATATGCTAGTGCTGATCAGGTTATTTGCTTTGGAGAAATCCATCATCATTTTGCATACCATGACAATTGTGACATGTAATTTTGGTTGTTGCAGAGAAGCAGCAAATTTTCTTGCAGCCATGTAGATACACAATCCAAAACTGTTATTTCTCTTGTGTACCATATCCATTTTGTGGGGGTTAGACCAAGAAAATATGTGGCAGCAGTATTGATGACAGTGTTCTGTTCCAGCCTAGGACCAGCCCTGTTTGAATGTCAGGGACAACCCCTTTTTATAGTCAACAGGCTGGGGAAAAACCAACCAAATTTATTTACAAAGAGTTTAAACAAGAGTTAAACGAAAAGTTCAAAGAAGCATTAAACCAAAAGTTCAAACAAGAGTTAAACAGGAATAACAGACCAGGACTCTAGCAGAAGATCTTCAAATGGTTGCCTTCAGCAACCAGCACCTCCCACACCTTCCCCTTTTATCAGCAGTCCCAAGGCGTGGCTTCTCATTGCCTTCTCCCAAGTTGCCTCATTGCCTTCCTCTGTTTTGCTCTGTTGGATTGCCTCCGGCTCCTAGCTGTGAATCATCTACATCCAATATCTCATGCTCACATGGCTGAGTCTGAAGAGGAACATGACGGGAGGGGCCTGGCTGAGAGTCCTGCAGTGCATCAGAGCCTCCCTCTGATACCAAAGGCTCTCCAAACCCCTCCTCCTCCTCCTCTTCAGAATCATCACTCAGCTGCCAATACCACAGTCTGATGCTGAATCACAACAGTCAGTTAATATGAGGTGGTCAGAGTGTCAATGGACCTCGACAATATGGCTGTGCAGTTCAGTGCCTACTATGATAGCCATACCTTTGTTGTTTGACACAGTAGGTTATTTTGTATCCTTCACCAATGTCACATGGTTATGTCCAGTTAGGGTGCTGATCTTCACTGGGGCAGTGTTTAATCATGATGTTTGAGCTGGCTTCTTTAGCCAGTTCTGGCCTTGAACCAGTAACCTTTGCCCTTTTGTCAGGGCAGTCAAGCAAGACCAACACATCACCTCTGGGGGTCATCCTAGCTTTGTTCAACATTGTATGTGGCTGTTGACCCATTAGTTGCAGCACAAATGTACTAAATGGCTTGATACCCAAGCATGACCCCTGTTCATCTATGCTCAGTGCAGCACCACCCTTTTGGGAGGACAATTTCCGGTAGCATCAACAACAAAGAACAGATCTCGCTGCCAAGCTTTGTTTTGACTGCAATATCCTAATCTAGATGAGCTGTCTCTTATGAGTCGTCTGCCAAATCAAACTGAAAAGTTGAACTAAGGATTATGTGTCCAGAAACTGGTGATTTACTGATGAGCCTAGATGTAAAGCTTAACGGCATGCTGTTTAAAAAGTAATAAAAAATTGATTGCAGTCAAATGTTCTGTGGAAGATGATAGCAGGATATGTTCAGAATTTCAAAGAAGTAGGAAGCCTGAAGAAGCAGGTGAGGCTAATGTAAAGGAGGAACAGAGGAAGATAAAATACAGCACAGAAAACAATAAATAGGGTTTCAGGATGTTTAGATGTTTAGAAACAGCAGAAAACCCAGAACAAGACCAACAAATACATCTGCAATATTAGGGGGGGCTGTGAAATGGGCACAAAACCCTTCATGGCATGAATCCAGATTATTTGAGGGACCCTCTCACCCCACTGGGATTGGCCCATACCACTCGTCCGAGCAGAGGGGCCATGCAATGGGTCCTGTCAGCCCAAGTATTCTGGCTGGGAGGATCCAGGGGGAAGGCTTTCTCTGCTGTTGCTCCTACCCTCTGGAACATCTTACCCACCCTCCCCACATGAGGTTGGCCTCAACCTCCTATATTTTCATAAGGGCATAAAGATGTGGCTGTGCCAGTCGACTTGGGGCCCTGGAGGTGGTTGATTAATAACTGAACCCACCTCCACCCCACCTCCACCCTCCCCTTGTATCCTTAGTTTTTGTCTGATTTTAACTTTTTATGTTTTAACTGTATATGTAACTGTAAGCTGCCCAGAGTTACCCTATGGTAAGATGAGTGGCTAAGAAATTTTATAAAATAATAAAATAAAATAAATAAAATAAAATAAAATAATAAATAAAATAAAATAAAATAAAATAAATAAAAATAAAATAAAATAAAAACCCAGCTTCTGTACTGTTCTGTAATACTCATCTGGATTTTGCAGCCCACGTTTGTTAATCCTTACTTAAGGCGTGAAAGCCTTCAAAATTTCTGTGAATCAGATATGTCAGTATAATGCTGGAAATAAAGTTAATTATTTGCAGTATTTTAATCTCACACTACAGAGAATTCTTTCTCTCAAAGCCCCTCATATCAATTAATAAAAGGGAGACAAGCTCCACTATCAGGTTTTCAAACTAAAAAAAATGACACATAAGGAAAGAAGAATATTGGCAATTAGGGAGTTTAAGGTCAAAACAATGTAAATATACTATAAACTGGTATTTCTATCCAATTTTGATCAGACCAATCTTTCGCTGATAATATTCTTGCACACATCTAGCCAAATTGCTTACACTTGTTTCTTTCCTCAATGGACAGGGCCAGAATGCCCTGTCTCTTTGCTTAAGTAATCCCACAGCAAAAGAATATTGGAGCTGCTTTTTCTTCCTTTTTCCAGACAATCTAGGAAAAAATTTGCGATGCAAGAATCACTTAGGATTAATCAACTCGTCCCACAGTCGTATGGTATCTAGAGTATCTCGACATGCCTGTTATAGTTAAAAGTTGTGTACAATTAAGATTTATACAAGTACATAAAAAGAAAATTAGCCTTTCCTGCTAAAAGCTATTGCACAAATGCAAACCCGTATTAAGATATATTTCTTTAATTATGATAATATAGCATCTGTATTTGTGCAAAAAAAAGGGATTGTATCTTTTGTAAGTTGAACAGGATATGGTCATTGAGTTGTCAGTAATGGTAGTAGAGGCAATTTAAGCAAGTGGTCTATTGTGGATAATATGGAATGATGGAAATGCCTAATTAATTCAGAATGGTTAAAACGCTCTTTGTGGGGGAGAATAGCATAGACGCTGGATATTGTTTCAAAACAGACTTATGCCTGAAGATTGGCATCCGCATTGATTATTAGTACTTTGGAGGAGGGTCAAATGGATTTCTGAAATGCTAATTGTCCTCAAGGGATCAGTTGAATCGTGTCTACTCTCATTCAGCTCTAACTGATCATCAAATTAAGAGTCAGAAAGAATCAGAGAAGCTATTCAGCCCTTTTAGTATTTTTTTTCATGAAATAATTTCAAGCATTTTAGTAAAATAAAAGAGAACTCTTTCCTATATGTATCATTTTAGACCATGTTGCTATTTACATATGAATGATTTCAAATTGCAGTTGTACAGTATATACGTATAAGGTGGTTCTTCAGGATGCTTCTTTATGAATAATAAATGCTTCAAGCTAGAAAATACTTTCAGAATTCTGAAAATGATTTAATTCCTATTACAGATGCTACCTGACCCTGACAGGAGCCTTGCATTTGAAATTTGGAGGTGCTCCTGCAGGACCAGCTGGAACAGGCAAAACAGAGACAACTAAGGATCTGGGAAAAGCTTTAGCTATACAGACAGTTGTGTTTAATTGCTCCGATCAGCTTGACTTTATGGCAATGGGAAAATTCCTGAAAGGACTAGCCAGGTACTAAAGCACAGATCTGTACCCATGTAAAATACGCCTGGATTAGAATTGAGCCACAGCAAATGAGGAGTGGAAGGGAGTATGCATGTGTTCAAAATAAATGATAATTTATCTAATATCACTCTCCTTTTCGTCTATTTTTGTTGCCAAGGAGAAGTGTTACCATATTTGGCCCTAAAGTATTGAGGACTGGCTAAATTTCAATGTACAAGACTTTTTTATTAAATGTATACGCTGCTCCAATATGTACAATTCTGAGCAGTTATGACCATAAAACCATAAAACAATGGAAATCCAGTGTAATCCAAAAGAAAAATCAGAGAAAACTCACAATAGATGAACAAACTTCCTACAAAAGATCTGTTCATTCTAATCCAAGGTTTGAGATAAATGTTTTAAGGGCTGAGGGCAATACAAATCTCAGATGAAACTGTGTATTATCTTTTTAATAAGAATAAATTAGGGTGTTCATGAAAACAAAATCCTACATCCCAGAAGTTCCATTAAATTGTTTTGTATTTGTTGCAGTTCAATATTAAAACAGTGTCCCAGCACTGCAACTTCATATTTTTGGAATTACTTCTTAGTTTTATCTATTGAAAAGTTTTAACATACAGTTTTTCTTTAAGAATCCCCCCTCCCCCTCCCTCCTCCCTCCCCCCCTAACTCTCCCCCCTCCCCTATGAGTAGAGCATTTGACCCCCTTCATGGATTACTGCCTTGTCGTGGCGAAGGGGCTTGCGTAATTCAATGAAGCTATGAGCTATGTGGTGCAGGACCACCCAAGATGGACAGGTCATAGCAGAGAGTTCTGACAAAATGTGATCTACTGGAGAAGGAAATGGCAACCCACTCCAGTATCTTTGCCATGAAAACCCCATGGACGTACCAAAAGGCAAAACGATATGATGCTAGAAGATGAGCCCTTCAGGTCAGAAGACGTCCATATGCTACAGGGGAAGAGCAGAGGTCTAGTACTAGTAGCACCAGAAAGAATGAAGTGACTGGGCCACAGCCAAAAAGACGCTCAGCTGTGCATATATCTTGTGTTCAAAGTAAAATCTGATGCTGTAAAGAATTTTTCTCCATAGGAACCTGGAATGTAAGATCCATGAATCAAGGCAAGCTAGATGTGGTCAAAAAAGAGATGACGAGACTGAACATCGACATCTTTGGAATCAGTGAACTAAAATGGACAGGAATGGGTGAATTTAATTCAGATGACCATCAGGTATACTACTGCGGGCAAGAATCCCTCAGAAGAAATGGAGTAGCCTTCATAGTCAATAAAAGAGTAGGAAAAGCAATACTGGGATACAATCCCCAAAATGACAGAATGATCTCAGTTCGAATCCAAGGCAAACCATTCAATATCACAGTAGTCCAAGTCTATGCCCCAACCACCGGTGCTGAAGAGGATGAAATTGACCGGTTCTATGAAGCCCTACAGCACCTTATAGAACTAACACCCAAAAATGATGTCCTTATTATCATGGGGGATTGGAATGCTAAAGTAGGAAGCCAAAAAATAATCGGAATAACAGGCAAGTTTGGCCTTGGAGTACAAAATGAAGCAGGGCACAGGCTGACAGAATTTTGTCAAGCGAATATGATGGTCATAGCAAACACTCTTTTCCAACAACCTAAGAGATGACTCTACACATGGACATCAACACAGAAATCAGATTGACTATATGCTCTGCAGCCAAAGATGGAGAAGCTCTACACAGTCAGTAAAAACAAGACCATGAACTTCTCGTTGCAAAATTTAGGCTTAAACTGAAGAAAGTAGGGAAAAGCACTAGGCCACTCGGGTATGAACTAAATCATATCCCTGATGAATATACAGTAGAGGTGACAAATAGATTTAAGGAATTAGATCTGATAGACAGAGTGCCTGAAGAACTATGGACGGAGGTTCACAACATTGTACAAGAGGTAGCTACTAAAACCATCCCAAAGAAAAAGAAATGCAAGAAAGCAAAATGGCTGTCTGAGGAAGCTTTACAAATAGCTGAGGAAAGGAGGGAAGCGAAAGGCAAGGGAGAAAAAGAAAGATACACCCAATTGAATGCAGAATTCCAGAGAATAGCTAGAAGAGATAAGAATGCCTTCCTAAATGAACAGTGCAAAGAAATAGAAGAAAACAATAGAATAGGGAGGACCAGAGATCTCTTCAAGAAAATTGGAGAGATGAAGGGAACGTTTCATGCAAAAATGGGCATGATAAAGGACCAAAATGGCAGGAACCTAACAGAGGCAGGAGATTAAGAAGAGGTGGCAAAATTACACAGAAGAACTATACAAGAATGAGGTTAACATCCCTGATAACCACAATGAGGTGGTCACTGACCTTGAGCCAGACATCCTAGAACGTGAAGTGAAGTGGGCCCTAGGAAAGCTGAGCAACAACAAAGCTAGTGAAGGTGACAGTATTCCAGCTGAGCTATTCAACATCGATGCAGTAAAAGTGCTACACTCAATTTGCCAGCAAATTTGGAAAACTCAACAGTGACCACAGGATTGGAAAAGATCACTTTACATTCCAATTCCAAAGAAAGGCAGTGCCAAAAAATGTTCAAACTATCACACTCATTTCACATGCTAGTAAAGTTATGCTTAAAATCCTACAAGCTAGATTCCAGCAGTATGTGGATCAAGAACTATCAGAAGTACAGGCAGGAGGAACTAGAGATCAAATTGCCAACATACGCTGGATCATGGAGAAGGCTAAGGAGTTCCAGAAAAATATCTACTTCTGCTTCACTGATATGCTAAAGCCTTTGATTGTGTGGATCACAACAAACTGTGGTAAGTTCATAAAGAACTGGGAGCACCAGACCATCTTATTTGTCTCTTGAGAAACCTATATGCGGGTCAAGAAGCAACAGTGAGAACAGGACACAGAACCACTGATTGGGTCAAAATTGGGAAAGGAGTCCAGCAAGGCTGTATACTGTTTCCCTGCCTATTTAACTTATATGCAGAGCACATCATGAGAAAGGCAGGGCTAGATGAATCGAAAGTTGGAATTAATGTTGCCAGGAGAAATATCAACAACCTAAGATATGCAGATGATACCACTCTAATGGCAGAAAGTGAAGAAGAACTAAAGAGCCTCTTGTTGTGGGTGAAGAAGTAGAGTGCAAAAGTTGGGTTGAAACTTAACATTAAGAAAACCAAGATCATGGCATCTGGCCCTCTCAATTCCTAACAAATAGATGGGGAAGAAATGGAGGTAGTGACAGATTTTGTTTTCCTGGGCTCCAAGATCACCACAGATGGGTACTGCAGCCAAGAAATTAAAAGATGCTTGCTCCTCGGGAGGAAAGCCATGGCAAATCTAGACAGCACACTAAAAAGCAGAGACATCACCCTGCCAACAAAAGTGCGTATATTCAAGGCTATGGTCTTCCCAGTTGCAATGTATGGCAGTGAAAGTTGGACCATAAAAAAGGCTGAGCACCAAAGAATCGAGGCCTTTGAACTATGGTGCTGGAGAAGACTCCTACAAGTCCCTTGGACTGCAAGGCGATCAGATTGGTCAGTCCTAGAGGAGATCAACCCTGACTGCTCTTTAGAAGGTCAGATCCTGCAGTTGAAACTCAAATATTTTGGCCACCTAGTGAGAAGGAAGGACTCACTGGAGAAGACCCTAATGCTGGGAAAGATTGAGGGCAATAGAAGAAGGGGACGACAGAGAATGAGGTGGCTGGATGGAGTCACTGAAGCAGTGGGTGTGAGCTTAAATGGACTCCAGAAGATGGTAGAGGACAGGAAGGCCTGGAGGAACATTGTCCATGGGGTCGCGATGGGTTGGACACGACTTCGCAGCTAACAACAACAACAAGAGCACTGACACAAAATAAATAAGGAATCTAGTGTGGATTTCACATATGAACCTTCTTTGCAAAATGTTCTAATAAGAAAATTAGAGAATTGGTTTAGTCATTTTTCTCTGCTGATATCTTCTGATTTTTAAGACTGATTGCATTAGTAATAATTACTACTGGATATCTGATATTATTTTCTGTTTATATATTTAGCTCTGGAGCCTGGGCTTGCTTTGATGAATTCAACCGCATTGACATTGAAGTCTTGTCTGTAGTTGCTCAGCAGATCACAACTATTCAGAAGGCCCAGCAACAGCGAGTAAGTCAGGACATGTTCATAATATCCTTTTTCTAATTCTTTTCCATGGTTTTCATCTTGAGTCAATCTGAATGCATGCTAATGTATTTGGGGACTTTTTTAGAAGTTACAGATTAGCTGTTTGAATGCAAAAAAATACTACATAGGCATTCATCTTGATTTGTACCCAGCAACATTGCTACACATTATGAGAACAAAGCAATTGCAAATATCTGTTCATCCATCCATCCATCCCAAGAATTACTTAGTGTTACCTATTTCATATACTGACCCAATATTCTTTGGTTAAGTCTTATATTGTTTATTCTCAGAGATTTGTCACAACTGAAATTCTTAACTTGTTTTTATCATTAGAATTACAATGATTTTTTAAATATAAAATTCTAAACTAGACAACTTTTTGTGCTTGACTTATCACAGAATTGTTCAGTCATTAGTGAATGAAATCTGTAAAATTGTGAGGAAGATGCTAGAATCATAAAACATTCTCTTTATAATGGAATTTGAAGATACTTTTTTGAATATCAAATTGTTCACTATTTTTATTGCCTCCAGGTGGATCGTTTCATATTTGAAGGAGCTGAGATCCCACTAGTTCCATCTTGTGCAGTCTTCATCACAATGAACCCTGGCTATGCTGGACGCACTGAATTACCTGATAATTTAAAAGTAATGGTGCTTAATGTTACAAAATACTACATGTACTACATTCATTTGAATTTAAACCTCTTCAGTTTCCTTGTGTGATCATTAGAAATTATGTGGAGGGGGTAGGGGCAACTTAAACAGGCAAGGGAGAGTAAAGTTGAGATGTCTCAGTTCAAGAGATAATTAGCAAAGTGTGGCAAGAAATTAGTGGAAAATGCATTCAGTGTATGAGGACAGGTAAACTGAGGTTAACTCCTGACAAAACTAAAAAAAAATATGTGGATTGGTGGTTTCTGGCTATGGGAATTGGGGACTGTAGGAGCCTAAATGTGCTATATTCTTTTTCCTGGACAAGGACAGCCTAGCAACAGTTCAAAAAGTGTCTGCTTCACATTTAGATTACTGTAATGCACTCTATGTGAAACTACCCTTAAACCTGATCCAGGAGGTGCAGCTGGTACAGAATGTAGTGCTCAGGTTGTGAATGGGACAACCATATTATCCTTTTTGCTAAAACAAAAATGATTTTGGCAGCTAAATAGTACCAAGCAAAAGTTTTCCTTCTGACATATGGTGTGAGGTCCTAAAATACTTGGAACAAGGATAGTTTGTAGATCACCCTCACTTTTAGAAACATGGTAGATTACCAATTTTATTTCACTTTATGCCACTTTTGTTTTCATATATAACTCAAGGGGATGATCAGACCTAATACACCTTCCTCCTTTATTTTCCCCACAACATTTCTGAATCAATGCATATTTCTGTAAACTTTATAGAATTGATATAGAAAAGATATGCTGGGAAAATGGTGCTTTTTATAGCAAGAAACATAAATGCTAACGTGCAGTATACAAAATATTGACACTGGATTCTTTCACAGAATCACTATAGTTTATAATATCTGGCCACATATATAAATTAGATCTAGGGATATGTTGTCACTCACCTGAATAAAAAACTGAGAAAGATAAAGGTAAAATTGGTAACTTCTTAACAAAAATATGTACCATTTTCTTCAAAAAAAAATTTATTCCATTTATATCCCGCCCTTCTCCGAAGACTCAGGGCGGCTTACAAGCTTAGCAGTAGCCTTCATTCTATGTATATGCCTGCTTATTAGGGCTTTCACACACACCCCCAAGCGGCATTATTACAAAGTCAGCTTAATTGCTCCCAACAATCTGGGTCCTCATTTTACCTACCTCGGAAGGATGGAAGGCTGAGTCAACCTTGAGCCTGGTGGGATGCGAACCTGCACTAATTGCAGGCAGCTGGTGTTACTTAAGGAGGCATTAGCCCACTGCTCCACCAAGGCTCTGGAAGGGTATTGGAAGGTAGTCGAATGTGACACTAATTTTTTGAAAAAGACTAAGGGGTAAAAAGAGAACATATTGTTCAGTTAGTTTAATGTCCCTAGGAAAGGGATTAGAAACAAATTAGACAATCACAAACTATTCCAGTTACCTTGTTTTTTTAAAAAAATATGATGGAGATTAAAAAAACAAAGAAGACGGCAACCAAAATTATCAGGGGTTTGACTATCTTCCCTACAAAGAAAAATTAGAATCTTTGGGATTTCTTCAGCCAAAAATGTGGGAAGACAAGAATAAGCATAGTAAATAACGGAGAAAGTAGACAGGGAAATTTTTTCCTCCTCTCTCAAAACACTAAGATTAGGGCCATTAAATGAAAATGCGGGAAAGAGATTTAGAACAGACAAAAGAAAATACTTCTTCATACAGTAAATAATTTGTGATATTCATTATTATAAAATAGGGTTGATTTAAAAGAGGAAAACAAGGCTATCAAGGATTATTAATTTTGAGACTCCATGGAACCTTTGGATTGGGGACAGCATGCCTTTAGATACCAGTTGCAGGGAAATAAGATCTCCACCTCTTCTAAGCACCCTAGAGACTTCATTGGCCACTATGAGAAACAAAATGCTGACTATTCTGACCCAGCAGTGCTTTTTTAAAAAAATATTCTTAAGGGCAATGGTATCATTCCCACCATAATGAATTGATATATTGCAGGCTCTTTTTCGTCCGGTGGCCATGATGGTTCCAGATTATTCCATGATCGCTGAGATTTCTCTGTATTCTTTTGGGTTCAATGAGGCCAAAGTTTTGGCAAAGAAGATCACTACCACTTTCAAACTGTCTTCCGAGCAACTCAGTTCTCAGGTAAATATGCATTTCCATCAGTCTGGTAATTCACGTCTGAATAATTATACACAAATATTAAAACATGAGATTTGCTTTCAACAAGTATGTACTAATTTTCTTCTTTAGAAAGACGATTCAACTGCAATTGAAGTAGGAAGTTCTTATACAGATCACTTTTCTAGACTTAACTAAACAGATAACCTTTCCCAGGGCTTTTTTTCTCATAGAACGCTCAGAACGGAGTTCCGGCACCTTTTTTGGATGGAACCTTGTAGGGTAGGCAAGGCAGGTTGTATGACATGTGTGAGTTCCGGCACCTTTTTCTTTTACAAAAAAAGCCCTGACCTTTCCAATACAGTTCCTCTTTTTCAAGCTTGTCATTTTTCATATATATCTATATACCATAGGATCATTATGATTTTGGAATGAGAGCTGTGAAGACTGTGATTTCAGCAGCTGGCAATCTCAAAAGAGAAAATCCAACCATGAATGAGGCAAGTTCTTCTTGAGAATATTGCAGTGTTAGTAGGATGTCTCTTTGTACTGTGGAGAATGACCTTAGAAATAATTAAAACATAGCTAAATACCACTTCCCCTCTTATGTTTGAAAGTTAAGTATTTAGATTTCCTTTTCATTTTAACATTATATCTTAATTTCTCTTCCTGAGGAAAAACTCAGAGTAGCTAACATCAAAACAAGTAGAGCAATTATATCATAATACTATTAAATTCACATTAAGATTTAAATAAGTAAATAATAGTTTGGAAGCATAATAGCAATTTAGCATTTTAAAACATTTATTCGTTTCATTAAGTTTTATCCTATCTTATATTCAGTTGAATGTTCAAAGAGGCTAACAGCAGCAAAAATACAAACTTACAGATAGCCGTCGACTTAGGACCATCACTGAACCTAGAATTTAGGTTGTAAGTCGTTGCAATTACTAAGTAGTACGTCCATGTGACCACCTGACTCAGGACTGCAATGCCGCCTCTCCCAGTTGCAACTATTAAGTGACCGTGTGGGTTGTTAAGCAGATGGAGTGAAAGAACTGCCTATCAAAGGGAGGCAGGCAGTTCCGCTCCATAACCAGAAGGAAACTGCAGTGGTGGGCTGAAGACAAAGAGCTCAGTTCTTTGTGATCTGAACTTCTTTTCTCCAGCCCAGTGCAGCAGTTCCTATAGGAGATGTCTTGTGCCTGATAGTTCTCCTTCCCTCTGTGGGCAGAAGAGAATTCGGTCGTGAAATCCAAACAGGATTTTGGCATGAAACATTTACAGCATGGAGCATTTGGTGCCAACCCCCAGAAATGAGAAGGAGTCCTCTCATTTCTGGAGATCAGTTGCAAATACCCCATGATGCAAATGCCCTGTGCCAAAACCATGCTTAGATTTTCGGAGGGACCTTTTTCATCAAACCTCCTTGACTGTAAAAGGGCTGCCTCAATTGATTTCACCCTCTCTCCACCAAATAGCACATTGTTCTCTAGGAAGCTGGGTGAAAAAGTTCATCCCCAAAGCCAAATGGGATGTCCTGCTTGGATTTTGTTGCAGACCATTTCCAGCTGCCAGACTTTCCCTGCTGTTTTTTCCACATAGTCTTTTTGGAGAATCTGCCAGGGAACATTGCACATGGCGACTGAATAATTGTGGGGTATTTGGCAGCCCACTGTAAATGCGAGGAGGTTGCCAAATGCTCAGATTGCAATCCTTTGATCGCAGGGGCACTGCGTTGGCCATAAGTTCAGGGAAGCATTGTAAGCCCCTTTGTAATTTTGAATGGTGGCTGAACAATTGATCATTAAGTGAGTACTACATGTAATGATTAATAATTAAAATATTAAGAGGTGACAACACCTGGCTAATTAATGAATCTTTTAAAGTTAAGCAGGGCTATACCTGTGCCAATCACCATTTGTAATAATCCCTGCTGGTTTCCCAAAAATTCAATGGGGAAGCCGGCAGAAGAAGTTTCAAGATGCTGGACAAATTTTCCCCACCTGACACTCTCCTCCAGCACCTCTGCATTACGCCGGCCCCTCACACACACACTTCCACCCTCCACAACCTGCAGTTCTCATGCATTCTTTTGCACCTTCATGCGACCTCCCTGACCTATGCACACTTGCACACCCTCCTCAATCCATGTTGTGCCTCTTGTGCATGCTGTCATACCTTCATGCATCTCCTCCAAATGTGCTCCTCATGTACGCCCCCTGCCTTCTTACATCCCCCCGTCACACACTATGCTTCTCACACACGCTTATTTAGTCTCCCCAACATGCACAGCACCTCTCCCACATCCTTCATACCCTTCCACACCCAACAGAAGCCAATTGCCTATCTGCAAGCCTGGAATTTGCAACTCCCTGCCAGTTTCTCCAAACCGGCAGGAAGTTGCCTCACCTAACAACTGTGGGATTCAGTGAACAGTGGCAAGCAGGATGCAGGTATTCAGAGCCCTAGTGGCTCAGTGGTTAGAATGCCGTACTGCAGGCTACTTCTGCTGACTGCCGACTGCCAGCAGTTTGGCAGTTCGAGTCTCACCAGCTCAAGGTTGACTCAGCCTTCTGAGGTCGGTAAAATGAGGACCCAGATTGTTGGGGGCAATATCCTGACTCTAAACTGTTTAGAGAGGGCTGTAAAGCACTGTGAAGCGCTATGTAAGTCTGAGTGCTATTGCTATTGCTGTCATTAAGCAATGAGGTTGCCCTTTATGATGATATCACTCAGCAAAGTAAATTCAATTTCTGTCATAAGCCAAGGACTACCTATATTTCTTAATAATTTAAATACATTAAATTTAATTAATTAGTTTAAATAAAAATGCTTTAAAATTATCAGCAAAAATGGAAGAATTCTATTAAGGGTGGACTTGAAAAATATGGGTTATGTTGACATTTGCATTCACAAAGATGAGCGGTAATCGACTCAGTAGGTCTTATTTCTGAAATAATTATTGTATACATATGTATAAGTAAGTAATCTTCCTTTTTTACGTTACTTAATACCTGTTGACTTGAAGGCTTCATATTGTAGCAGTATGTATACAGCACAAATTATTTCATTGCATCTGATTCTTGTAAAATGTTTTTCTTATAAATTTCATTGATGAGATAATGATAAACTAAAATTATCTCTACTCATCCCCCCTATACATATAGTAATTTTAATCAGTATATGATATTGGAACTAGGTATAAAATAGAACAAAACCATTCTTACTGCACCTGCTTACCATCAAAACTTTAAAAAACAACAGTTTTATAAAATACTTTTCACATCATTAATATTTAGCAATTTAGGGCAAAGCTGATCATGCTGATAGGAACATAATTTCCTAATATTTTGTTTTAATGATTTCTAGGAAATGATTTGCTTAAGGGCTATCAAGGATGTCAATGTTCCTAAATTCCTGCAAGATGATCTCAAGCTGTTCAATGGTATAATTTCTGACCTATTTCCCATGATCAAAGAAGAAACAATTGACTATGGCATTTTGGAGGAAGCAATTCACAAATGCTGTCTAAAAGACAATTTGAAGGATGTTGATGGTATGCAAAACATAAGCTATCTATTTTTTTCACAATACATTGTATTACTCTCACATTTAAAAATATTGTCATTCTTGCTACATAACAGAAAAGCATTGCTGTCACAGGAGGTTTGGGGAATTTGTCATTCCACACAGTCAATAATTCAAGTTTCCTGCCTCAGCTCATATATCAATTTGTGAGAATAATATTGTTAATGCTCACATGAGCAATCTATGTAAAATACTTTGCCTTGATTTCATCGGAAAAGTTGATCTTACTACTCCAAAAAGATTGTAAATTAATATTGTCATTCTATTTATGAGCAGTTATTAGTACTCCATTCTGCATCTCAGAGACTCATAATAATTTTGGTAGAAAATTGGGCAAGGTACAGTAAGTTCAACTGAGAGCCAGTTTAGTGTAATGATTAAGACATCAGGGTAGAAACTGGGAAACTGTGAGTGCTAGTCCTGCCTTTGGCACAAAGCCAGCTAAGTGATCCTGGGCCAGTCATTCTGTCTCAGCCCTAGGAAGGAGGCAATGGTAAACCACTTCTGAAAAACTTTGCCAAAGATACTTGCAGGGACTTGTCTAGGCAGTCTCTGAGAATCAGACACAATTGAATGATGAAAAACAAAGATCTTGTGCAGAATATATAATGCAAAGTGAGGAAAACATCATTTATCTAAAAAGTAAAAGTAAAAAGAAAACATAAATAAATTCAATTCCCCTCTCCCCAGATCTTATTTGAGATCCAGATTCTTTATATTTTCAAAAGAGTTGGATAAAATATTGAAGAGAGCAATAGGGTACACTTGGAAACTTAATGCTGTTTGTTTATGTGAATAAATAAACTTGATTGTTTGCTATAACAATATTCAGCCAAGAGCCAGGTACTTTTAAATAATAATATAAATAATAAACTATTAAATGTCTGGGCTTTCAAAGAAGAGCAAATTATACTTTCAATAATAAAAATTTTGACAGTGGTGGGCAAGTTGCTAAGCATATTTTCTTAGAGAATTCCTCATGCAAGACTGCCATTATTTATTTATTTTTTAAAAAGCTCATGAATAGAAGCCTTTACATACCATATCATACCTTGGGATCTAAGCCAAAACTACAAAAGAATTAAGTAAGCATGCTGCTGACATCTCATGTGCTGTCTTATGAGCCTGTAGGTTTCCTATGTAGATCACCCAAATTCACGGCAGGCTTTCCAATGCATTGCTGCCTGAATTCACAGCTCTGCAGCTAGTAAAAGCCACCAGGAGGCATTTCTGGTCTGAATCTTATTTTGCTCCAGGTTTCATCACCAAGTGTATTCAGCTGTATGAAACAACCGTGGTACGGCATGGCCTCATGCTGGTGGGGCCTACAGGCTCTGGAAAAACAAAGGTAAGCATTGCTGAAGAGGCATTAGAATAGAACAAGAAAGGGAACTAACTCCCAAAATTTCCTCCAGCACTATCAATTTCTTTTGCTTAATCCTTTCTTGCCAAGTACAGTAGTAGCCTCTATAGGAGAGCTTTGAAATAAACATGCTAGGATTAAGGGGTTAAACTGAATCTACATGTTGTTTGGAAGATCCTCATTAAGGTGAGCATGGATGACTTTGAGCCTCCAGAGCATTAGCAAGATTTTGACAGCACATTCTTGGCCAGTATGTCATTGACATTCAGAAATGTGAGATCACTCTCTTTTTCTATTTCTTTTCTGATTGTGTCTGCTTTTTATAAATCTTCATTGTGATAAAATCCTGCATTACTACTTTATATTGTTGAAGATTCATGGTGAATTTGGGCTATTTTCTTGAAAGTCTTGAAAGTGATGCTGTGATGCTTCCTTCTATTATACATCTTTCTTCAGTGTTATAAAGTTCTGGCAGCTGCGATGACATCTTTGAAAGGTCGGCCTTCAGTCAGTGGTGGAAATTACGAAGCTGTCAATTATTTTATACTGAATCCTAAATCTATAACTATGGGCCAGCTGTATGGAGAGTTTGACTTGTTAACTCATGAATGGTAAAAGACAAAACTTCTCTTTCTCTTTTCTGGGTTAACTGGGCTTTGTATTGCTTCTTTCTGGGAATTAAAACTGCATTAAAGGAAACTTAAGAAAACTTTTTGAAAATTTCTTAAAAATGTAACTGCAAAAGATTCAGGTTTGATCCAA
Organism: Vipera ursinii; assembly: GCF_947247035.1. NCBI lineage: Eukaryota > Metazoa > Chordata > Lepidosauria > Squamata > Viperidae > Vipera > Vipera ursinii. The sequence continues at coordinate 67,578,164 of NC_139513.1, forward strand.
TGAAAGTTAAGTATCTGATTTATTTTTCTGCCAATATTCATAGGACTTTGAATATTTAACTTTGGTTGGATCACACATTTCCTTTTGAGCTTTCAACATTTCATTTTTGTATATATTTAATGAATAGTTCTTTCATAATAGTGCTGCAGTGGTTGAGTCATTCTGAGCCTGAATAAAGCCATCTTCCTTTTTAAAAAAAATATTTAAGTCACTTTGTGAGATAATAATTATTTGAGAAGTGGGAAAAAATGTGATTAATCAGTTACTAATGTAATGTATCCATTTTGGTATAAAATCCATCTCTTCATTTTTCATTAGCTATAATTTTTAATCTAAATAGACAAAAGCAGAAGCATTTGGGAAATCCCACTTACTCCCAAATACACGGTTCACAGCTATCTTTTCACTCTCTAGATCAGGGGTGTCAAACTCAATTTCATTGAGGGCCGCATCAGCATTGCGGTTGCCCTCAGGGGGCCAGGTGGGTATGGCCAGGGTGGGTGTGGCCTACTGGGTGGGCATGGCTAGAGTGCATATGACCTACTGGGTGGGCACGGCCAGCTCTACATCATTCACATCAAGGGTGCCTATGGGGGCCTGGGCAGGAGTGGGACAGATCTGAGGGTCTCTGGCAGAAGGAGGGTCTCTGGGCCAGGGCCAAGGCAGTGGGGGCCGTTCCCTCACTGTTTCCTGGATGGCTTTGCGGGCCACATGAAACCATTTCATGGGCTGGATCTGGCCCCTGGGCCTTGTGTTTGACATGTCTGCTCTAGATTAAAGTTCCCTGGTAGATTAAGTTGAACAGATCCTGTGGATTACTGTATTTATTGTACAAGTATATGCAGTATACTTTACAGTATTCTAGAGAGCTTCCTGTTGAGGAATGAGGCAATAAGGGTATCTATACATTGTAACATCAATTTTACTGCCCCTCTTTTATTTACTATATCAAATTTATATTTCTGTTACCAAACATGTAACCATGTGCAGATATGAAAAGCAATAGAAGTAACTCAGCATGAACCTGTGCTGAGTAAACATTTTATAGCTTTACTCAGAAGCTTCTTAGATATGGGCACATATTTATTCAAGTTTTTGTCTAGCAAATTCTGGTTGAATGTATGGACTAATTTACAGTATAGTTTTTGCTTAAAGGTTGATATATAGATCCCTTTGAATGATAAAAAATGCAACTGCCATAAAAGCTTCTTCATGGGCATACAACCCATCTGCTCTCTCCAGCTGATTTCGGAAGGTTTTATTTTTGTTTTAAATCTTGTAAAATGAGACTTGAATATCCTCAATATCTAAATAAATAGAGATGAATAATAATTATAACAGTTTTACACTGATGGCAGTATAGCCCTCTCACAGAGATAAAATGTTGGCCTAAATCCAGTAGCCTTTGGGGCTTGATACATGTTTTTATACTGCACCTGATACCACAAAGTTAGCAAAATGGGAAACTTTATTCTTAAAGAAAGTTTCCTTCTCCAGCACAACTTCCCACCCTCCTATTTGACTTCTGGCATCTTCAAATCTCTTGATAAGATATATCATGCTTTTATAAAATGTATGAGGTTCAAAGAGAAAATACAACTATTAAAGCCTTGGGTATTTCTTCCTCTATTTTCATAGGACAGATGGGATCCTCCCTGCTCTCATTCGTGTAGGAGCTGTAGCCACTGATAAAAAAAAGAAATGGTATATGTTCGATGGTCCTGTGGATGCTGTTTGGATTGAAAACATGAACACTGTCCTGGATGACAACAAGAAACTCTGCCTTAGTTCTGGTGAAATAATTAAACTGACAGAGGTATTTTTTTTCCTCTCTCTTCTTGTTCCATTACCCAACCTCAATATACATTCGTGTTCATTCATAAACAGATTCCAATTCATTCATATGTTTGTTTTTAAAAAGGGTGTCTCACAGTGAAGAGAGATAAATATAGAGATAGATAAGCACAGATATATGATTTGACAAACAAGGTCATAACTGGAGGTTTTTTACCTTTTCTGAGAAAACATTCCTCCTTTTTAATATATAAAAGATAACATTTTATTTTAAAATACATTTTTATTCATTTATTTGATATGAATTTCTTACTCAACTTACTGCCCAAGGTATTAAAGATGAAAAACAAAAACAATGTAACTAAAATACAGATAGCAATATTAAAATCCTAAATGTGTATGTCAAATACTTACATATAATATATAATGTAGCTAAAAGCAGTGTTTCTCATTAACTTCAGAATTATCCAAACAGGATTATTTCAAAATTTTGGTTAAAAGGACAAAATTAATTTGATTTTTGTAGCAGTCCAAGCTAGGATCACAACACTACTGTTTATGCCAAATGGTATTGACTAATGCTATTTTTATTAGCCGCTAATTCCAGGTGCTTGAGGAATGTAGATAATTGAATTTAGTAAGCCTTCCATTTTATAAACATAATCTCATCTGTGTAATTTAGATGTGCTTCTTTGATAAAAGGCTTGGGAAAATCTCTGCTACCTTGTTTCTCTTTTCCAGGCAATGACCATGATGTTTGAAGTCCAGGATTTAGCAGTAGCCTCTCCAGCTACTGTGTCTCGATGTGGCATGGTATACCTGGAGCCCAGCATCTTGGGACTAAGACCATTTGTGGAATGCTGGCTAAAAAACATCCCAGAGATTATGAAGCCATTTTCAGAGCAGCTGGAGTCACTTTTCAACAGATTCCTAGAGGTAAGCTATTGCTTGATCCTAATATTTTGATTCAATACAAACCATGTAAATGGCTTCAATGTTTAGCGGGGTGGGGGGAGGGGGGCATTAGTCATGAACTTCTCAACCCTGATTACAGAAGCTCGAGAGCAGCTAGTAAGCAAAAACTTATCAGCTGGCAGGAACTTTTGCAGGAGGTAACTTTCCTCATAATTCCAATTAATTTTAATTGGTACCATAATGGTAAAGTGTTCTATAGACTGAGCCTCCATGCACAATGGCATTTTCCCCACACTGAAAGGCCTGAGATAATGATTGCTATATGTATGCGTCAGGGTTAATATCAAACTTTGGCATTTTTGAGTCTGAGCTCTTTTTTTACTTGTTTTGTAATGCAAGTTGTAGGTTGGTAAGAATGCTAATTTCCACGCTTCCCTGCAATGTTTCTTGGGATATTAATATTAAAATAGTAACAGTGTTGTTTGGAAAGGCTCCACATCCTAAGATGCACAAGAAAATGTTTCTAGTCTTTATCCCTTTCTCTTGCTAAATTCAGATTTAAAAAAAATTCTTCCATTATCCTAGAAAAACAAACCTATATTTGCCTTGACAGATTTATTCTTAGCAATTATTTCAATTCCTGAACATAGCCAAATTACATGTTACATAGGAGGTCAATGTTTGGAGCCTCTAATATAATTTCATTTTTTGTAAATAGCTGCAATAAGAGCTTTGATTTGGATTTTGACCATAATGTAGGCTTGGCAGTTTTAACATTTTTTTCAATGTGTTCCGTATTCTTAGTCCATCACAATCCACAGATGACTGGCTATGAATGCCCCGAGTTGAAAAGAATGGATATTAATGTAGAAGATTTAAAATTCAAAATGTTTTCATTCTTGTTAATGTCAGTGTTAGTTAACACCCAGCAAGGTTGCTCAGTCTCTGCTGGTGCCTGTTCTCTAGCTGAGTTGAAGAGTATTAAAAGTACTACTAAAAAAAAAGCAGTGATTATAGAAGAGTTAGCTGCTAGAATAAAAGGGGAGGGAAACATAAAGGTTCAAATTAAATCTAAAAACAATTAACTCTGGCTCTTCCTTCATTTCAGGAATCTATCAGTTTTGTCCGAAATTCAGTGAAAGAAATAATTGTCTCCACAGATTCTAACTTGACAAAAAGCCTTCAGAAGTTATTGGACTGTTTTTTTCAACCCTTCATTCCCATTGAGGTAGGATTATACAATGCTCAGTATTCCCAATGGAAACACTAGAATGGAAAAATCAGATATAAAGGATAGTTACATTATAATGCATTATAATAGCAAATGTATGTATGTATGTATGTATGAATGTATGTATGTATGAAGGGATGCGGTGGCTCAGTGGGTTAGGACGCTGAGCTTGTCGATCAGAAGGTCTGCAGTTTGGCGGGTCGAATCCTGAGTGCCGCATAACAGAGTGAGCGCCTGTTACTCGTCCCAGCTTCTGCCAACCTAGCAGTTCGAAAGCACATAAAAATGCAAGTAGAAAAATAGGGACCACTACAGTGGGAAAGTAACAGCATTCTGTGTGCCTTTGGCATCTAGTCATGCTGGCCACATGACCACGGAGACATCCTCGGACAAGCGCTGGCTCTTCGGCTTTGAAATGGAGATGAGCACTGGCCCCTAGAGTCGGAAACCTTTACTATGTACATATGTATGTATGTATATGTAGCTGGATTTCCAACCCCAGCTAATAGCAATCTTATCATTAGGGGTCCTTAGGTAACAAACCCCTAAGACTTCACCTACCTACCTCTGATATGAGCACAGTATGAACTAGGAGAGTCACACCAGTTCAGTCATGTCTAGACTAACAAGGACCACAGCAGATGTTGGAGAATCAGGACAATCTGATGATAACTGGGCTATTGGAACAAATCATACGTGGGCACACAAGAAAAGCTGGAATTGATGGAATGCTACCATAAAGCAGACTTAGTGAGAGGGAATATATGAAACATATGAAGGAATTATGTATGGAAAAAGTCCTTTACCCACACTAACTGAAAAACAACTAGTTACCTAATGCTTCAACATAGTGAAGAGGAACATGCTGTCACAAAGCAAGACAGGCCAACTACATATTACATCCTGGACTCAAGAAAACCTGGAAGAACAATGTGCAGCCAACACCTGAAGTTATAACATCACTGCTACCCTCTTCATTACGGAACACAGCAGCTGATATGATGTATAAGATCATGGATAACTTAGCCATAGTCAAGCCTAATTGAGACTAATTGCCAAGGCTTAGTGAAGAAGCACCATCAGACAGTATGGTAGATGCCAATAGAGTCAATCTTTACTATCACCATAACTCAAACCAATGAACTGGTCTATTTTACAGCTGCTTTAATCCTGGAGATGCCTAGCTACATGATTAAGAAAAACAGCAGTACATACTGTCTTGGAGAAAGATCAAAGCAACCTGGAGAGAAGTTAGGCAGCTGGTGGATCTACAGAAGATGTGGAAATTAAGGATAAGACTTGGCTACTCAAAAAATGCAAGCCTAAAGAAAGGCTCACAGTACTGGCTAGCAAGCTAAGCAGATACACTAGAGAAGCAAAAGTCAAGAAGATGAATGCCCTATTCTCCAAAGAAACCTTTAAGTGTACTCAGGACATGTAGTTCTTGTCTTATGCCCACAATGGAGCCTGCCCATTATAGTTTTTGGCTGTTATGATTGTTAAATGAGGTAACTATATGATTACCTTACTTAAAGACTCTCGCCCTTGCTCTCCCTGATAAGGATGTTAAGCAGAACACCAGGTGCCTCAGGGGTGGGGGAGGCCCTGGGAATTGTTAAAGCCCTAGCTCCTTAACAATTTCTATTAATGAACAAGACAAAAATAAAACCTGGCTGACTCTATAGCACAGCTCAAGCATTTGGCATTTCTTTTTGCAATAAAAGATTTTCTCAATGGTTATTATTTTGTTGACACTTTACACAAGTTACTTGTTTAGATTGTACTGAATCTTTCACAGTTCCTCTCAAGCATTAATCTGTGTTGTTGCTTTTGTAAGTTTCTTAATTCATCTGGAGATTCTAGTTCTTGTTCTGTTAAAGAATCTCAAGAGACTGACAAAATTTAAATGTGGTCAGTGTTGAAGAAGCTTCTTTTCAGTTAATAAAGCCTCAGTCTCCCCTCGGGCATTTCCTATTTGCAGTTGTATAGAAACTTTGCTTAAGCATTTTCACAAACACAATTTTCTCTCACATACTTATCCCAAAGTCTCATCACAGCAACAGATCATGTAATGAAAGAGGAATTAGGAGGGGAAGATGCTGCACAGTTTGGATGGTAGCATGTATACATGTTGTTAGCTTCTTTGTTAAATTTTGCCTTCCTTAACCTTTGTTATTGCTTCAGTTCACACACACGCACACATATACACACATTGTTCTTTCCTACAGTAATTGGAGCTCCAAAAGAGCTGTTTCATCATGCTTTGTCCTTGATTTGTTTCATTTCATCCACTTCTATCATGCACTGAGAATCTAATCAAGGCTTTCCTCAACTGTGATCAATTTACAGCAGTTTCCATAGAGGGATAAGGCTAGCTGTCTTAGCACAGAAAGACAAGGATCTATAGGTTGGATATACCTGCTTCAAGTGTTCTGGATCTTTCATAATATTTCTGCCAAGGTCTTGGCCTTCTTTACCTGCCTACGTATCTTCAGTTGGCCTCAATATGTGAGAATCTCAAGAGTGGCAGAATGAGTCAGGAATTATTGCTGAAATCAGCTTCCTCTGATTCAGATTATCACTTCTCTCTTCATCCTTTGAGCATCACATTCCATCCATGTTGTCCAGATTGTTGAGGAAACTGTATAAACATGTTTTTCCATTAAAAAAATTAATGATGGCTACCAGAAACTTATCCAGAAAAAAAAGATAGTTATTGAAGTCACGTGATCACATGAAATGTTAATGCCACTTTATAATGCCTTGGTAAGACCACACTTGGAATACTGCATCCAGTTTTGGTCACCATAGTGTAAAAAAGATGTTGAGACTCTAGAAAGAGTGCAGAGAAGAGCAGCAGAGATGATTAGGGGACTGGAAGCTAAAACATATAAAGAATGGTTGCTGGAATTTGGTATGTCTAGTTTAATGAAAAAAAGGACTAGGGGTTATATGATAGCAGTGTTCCAATATCTCAGTGGTTGCCACAAAGAAGAGGGAGTCAAGCTATTCTCCTAAGCGCCTGAAGGCAGGACAAGAAGCAACAGATGGAAACTAATCAAGGAGAGAAGCAACCAAGAACTAAGAAGAAATTTCCTGACATTAGAACAATTAACCTCCAGAAGTTGTGAATTTATTTTATTTTTATTTTAATCCCATTTATATCCCGCCCTTCTCTGAAGACTCAGGGTGGCTTACAATCTAAGCACAAATCAATGTGCTTAGCAATAGCCTTCATTCTATGTATATGCCTGCTTATCAGGGCTTTCGGGGGGCCCCAAGCAGCATTATTACAAAGTCAGCTTATTGCCCCCAACAAACTGGGTCCTCATTTTACCTACCTTGGAAGGATGGAAGGCTGAGTCAACCTTGAGCCTGGTAGGTCTCGAACCTGCACTAATTGCAGGCAGCTGGTGTTACTTAAGAAGGCATTAGCCCACTGCTCCACCAAGGCTCTTTTCTTTTCATATGCTTCAACACTGGAAGTTTTTAAGAAGAGATTGGACAACCATTTGTCTGAAATGGTATAGGGTTTCCTGCCTGAGCAGGGGGTTGGACTAGATTATCTCCAAGGTCCCATCCAATCTGATGTTATGTTAGGTTGTGTTGTGTTGTGTTGTGTTGTGCTGTGCTGTGCTATGCTATGCTATGTTATGAAAAGTCTAACCAGGAGATGACCAAGATCTGAGTGATTGAGAATGAGTGCCTCCCAATTCTAGAAAATTACATTTGTGCAGTCCAAAGGAATCCCCCAAATTGTGTACCAGTTCTGCTTGGAAGAATGAGACCATATCCAGAACTACACAAGGAAAGTCCTGGGATCCAAGAGATCCTAATATCAACAAAGTCCAGAACTACACAAGGAAAGTCCTGGGTTCCAAGAGATTCTAATATCAACAAAGTCTTACAGGATTGAGCTGACGACTGTACTTCCCATGCAAAACCCCACAACTTCTAGACAAAAGAATCTGGATGGCTTTGGCTGGTTAGTAAGGAGTAGGATTGTATAGCTGATTATCATCTATATCAGGGGTTTCAAACTGCTGGCCCATGGGCCAGATGCGTCATGCTGAAACCATGCCCACCCCATTGTTGGCAATGGAAAAAAGTCGCAATACACCCCTAATCGATGATCACTCCATGATCTCATCCAACAGTTTCATGTAGATAAATATTAATGGAGAGAGGCTAGAGTCCTGTGAAATACCACAAATAGGGGTCTAGGGCTAGATCTCTCCTATCACACCATATCTCTTAGTGATAAATCACACAAGTCTACGCCATATAAATCTTGAATCTCAAAATCGACTTGGTGATAATTGGGATCAGTTTTGTCTTTCAGGCTGCCCAAAACGTCATCAGTACAGAAATCTTACAAAGTCACATTTATTTATTTCTCTGTCCAATTTATATAGCTACCTATCTACCCAAGACACTTTTGGCAGCAAACAAAATAAAACAAAGAATTCTATTAAGCCTGAAAAACAAATATAATTATTTGGAAGCTCATTTAAATCACAAAACCAAACCACATCCCGTACATCCATTCTAGGGGCCCCATGCTAACATCTGAACACCAGTGGCTGAAACTGGGATTTTAGCATAGCACCTTTCCCACTTTTACTCATAATGTAGAGGAATCTTTATCAGCAGCACCTGTGATTGTAGTGTTTAAGTGTTCCTTTTCATTGTAAAGCTTTAACCAATTTCCTATTTACCTTCTGTCCATGTCAGCAATTCATGTTTCAATTATACAATATTCCTGTCATCGAGCAATTTTTAAAAGGTCTGACATTTCTGTATCACTCTCGCCAGTATTTCCTTTTTGAAGGTTTTTATTTTTTTTGTATTTTTTATCTGCAAGGGGGAACTCACCACTTATGATCCTTCCTTGAAGTAGGGTGGCATTTTATCTAACTTTTTACTTTCTACCAATTGTATTTCTGGATTTAATTTGAGTGAGGAAATTATACTGCCAACTTTTTCCTACTCTGACAACTCTTTAGACTCGCTATTCAATTCCTTAGACATGCTGAAGACCTTGCCATTTTCTGTTGAGGAATTTTACAAAACACATGGTATGCTGGGAGTAACTACACCTCTTCCCAAAGAATTACCCATTGCTAAGTAGCCCCTTCTTGACAATATATTGTCAAAGGAACACATTACTGTTGTTTATATAGTACAGGGGTCTTCAAACTTGGCCCTTTTATGACTTGTAGACTTCAACTCCCAGAATTCCTCAGCCAGCGTATGCTGGCTGAGGAATTCTGGGAGTTGAAGTCCACAAGTCATAAAAGGGCCAAGTTTGAAGACCCCTGATACAGTAGGTATGCAATCTCAACTGTTAATTCAGCACTATTGCTTGGCTGTTTAAATCATTTGGGCAGAGGGCAATTATCTACTATAGATAATAGTATCAAAAGTCACCAAGAGGTTCAGGAGAACAAACAGGACCATACTTTCTTCTCATCTATTTTCTAGCGTGGGTTCATCAACCCAGATGATGAAACAGTTTTAGGAACCTTTCAGCCATAAGCCCAATTGAAATGGCTCCAGATTATTTCATAATTGTTCATTAATTTAATGTTCATTTTAATTGTATGTCTATTTTAGATTGCTTTTTAAGAAAATAGGCACTGAAGTATTTACTAAATAGCAAGGTAAGTGGATAGAAATGGAATACATTAATAAATCAAACATAACTAACAGATATTGGAGAGGTTTTAGTAATAAGTGTATTTTGTTAATTGATTCATCAGGGAATGAAAAAAATGCCTCCAGAGAAGACAGCCCGTATTGGTGAACTAATAGAACCCTGGTTCATATTTGCTTTGGTCTGGAGTGTTGGTGCAACTGGAGATGTCCAAAGTCGAAGCGCCTTCAGTAATTGGTTAAGGAAGAAGATGTCAGATGAGAAGGCAAGTTAACAAGAAAAGGATATCATCAGTTCATAATGGCACCTTGTCATAAATTCTTTTTTTGAACCACTAATAACCAAATTAATCCACTCAAATATTATAATGGTTTGTTTAAATTTATCGGCTGCCCAACTGCAGTGGGTAGTGTACAAAACTAGAGAAGATATAAAAACAGCTTAAAAATTGCACTGGGGTGCTGGTTTGCTTCGGAGTGCAATTCAAAGTGTTAGTTATCACCTTTAAAGCCCTGCATGGCATGGGTCCAGGCTTCTTGCCTTGATGGGACTGGCCCACCCTACTTATGGTGGCAGAGGGATCCCATCAGCCAAGGAATTTCAGCTAACTAGATCCAGGAGAAGCTCCTTCTCTGCTGTGGTTCCTTCTTCTGGAACATCCTGCCCCCTGAGATGACTTCCACCCGCCTGACTTTTCATAGCAGCCTTAAGACCTGGCTCTGTCAGATGGCTTGGAGACCCGATAGGGGAGATTAGAGACAAGACAAGATAAGATAACCTTTATTGTCATTTTTTACTGTGGGCACAATGATACACATCAAAAATGAAATTTAGTTGCCCGCTCTCAAAGTGAACACATGCATGACACACACCTAAACATACTATCTATCTATCTGTCTGTCTGTCTGTCTGTCTGTCTGTCTGTCTGTCTCCCTTTATTCTTTGTTAGCAAGCCAAAAAATTTACACACACACACACACACACACACACACATATATATATATATATATACACATACACACACATACTATATATAACATATGTATAGAGCTACACCCCTACATATACATAACATATGAATATTAAACACTGAAAGTGTTTGACTAATTAAAATCTATTTCTGGTTCCGGATCGTGGTGCTGGCAGACGTCAGGGCGATCGCTCCTCCCACCATCTGATTTTCTCTCGTCGGGGGACCCTGAAAGGGGTTGGAAGTCACCTTGGAGGGGCGACAAGTGGGGAAGAGGACCTTCCGATTGATTGCAGAAGGGCAGTAGCCCTTCTGTTTGAGCCAGAGCAGCTCTTCGGACCGACAGAGAAAAGATCGGCCACTCCCATGGCCCATCACTAATGCCATTTCCAGCCAAGGCCAAACTTACAACTAAGCACTTGAAAGCACAGTGGAGGAACTGGGTGAGATCTGCCTTCTCCCTATTCCAACTTCATCCCTCTGCAAGGAGAGAGGGAAGGAAACCTTTTCTTTCCCACCCTCTAAAATGGCGGCGTTTGATTACATAGGGGCAAAGAAAACCTTGAAAAATACAATTAACTAATTGGACTTACATCCCTCTTATATTTGGCTACCCAAAAGGTCCTATCTTCACAGGAACCTGCTATTTTATGTATTTGACAAAAAAGAAGAAAAAAGACGAAGAAGAAACTAAAACTAAATTGGATAAAAACCTAGTCTTTCTGAAAAGGATTTTAAATACTACTGGGGACATCTTTTGGTCAAGCTTGGCATAGAAAGTGAATATCTCTGGCAAATAGATCTGTCTACAACTCAGATTTGTCCTTCGTATTATCTAAAGATAAAAAGCTGAAACAGCTGGGAGGTGAATTTGGCTTCTAAGAACTATGGAGGTGAACATTTACTGTCTTTTGTTTAAAAATTAGTCTCCACTAAAGGACTATCTATAACTATTCCACAAATGGAGGGGGACCAGCTACAAACTTTGATTAATTATAAGCTTATACTTGAAAATCCTTGAAGTTATTGAGATAATTAATTCCAGTCTGAAAGATAAAGGCACTAGCTTGAAATTACAAACCCAGACTTACTGAGTTGTAAAGAACTTACAACTCAGAAAATAACAAAAGCAGAAGAAATCAACACTAAGACAGAGGACCTTAAGGAACAACAAGAAGATATTGAAAACTAATACCCAAATCCTGATTGCAACTAAAGAATCTACAACTCAAAAAGTAACAGAAGCGGAAGAAAATAATATCAAAATAGAGGATGCTAAAGATCAACAAGGACAGTTTATTGAAAACCTAGACAACCAAGTAACTATAAAATTGGATACAACCTTCTACTCAAACCAGAAGAAACCAGAGGAAGAAAAAGACCAGATTTGAAGATAAAGATATTAGAGCAAATACAGAGATTTGAACTACTAGGGCAACAATTTAATGATTATAAATGGTCTAGCTTTTCTGGAAAATTGATGACCAAATGGTCTCCTTTGATTCAAGCAATATGTGCTGGAATGAAGGGAAACCTATCTGACAACTTAAAGGCATTGGTTTGGAAACCTGGTTGACAGAAAAAGAAAGCTAGAGTTAGGTTTAAAAAATGATCTACTAGAGAGATCCTAAAGGTTACCCTACTAGTAAGGTGTGATGTATTAGGATGAGAAATAGAAAATGTCTATGAAACAAAATCAGAATATATTTATGTATGTACTGTGTGTATTTTAGATATTATAACTAGTGAAATAATGGAAATTTGGATTATGGATGTTATTATGGAATATTAAAGGTTAAACTTGAATAGTGTAACTAAAATTAAGAATTAGATAAAATTCAAAACAGGACATGGATATGTATAAGTAAAAATAGATTGATAAATGTAGGTTATTTTACTAGTAAGATGTGATGTACTAAGATGAGAAATAGAAAATGTTCATAAAACAAAATTAGAATATATTTATGTAAGTACTATGTGTATTCTAGATGTTATAACTTTTGTGTAGTGAAATAACGGAAATTTGGGTTATGGATGTTATAATGGCTGTTAAAGGTTAAACTTGAATACTGTAACTAAAAATTAAAAATTAGGTAAAATTCAAAAACAGGACATGGATATGTATAAGTAAAAATAGGTTGATAAATGTTTTAACTGAGCTTGTTAAGGTTAGGAATTTATTAGTTTAAGCATGTCATGTTAAATGTTAAGGGAAATAGAGAAGGTTTTTTTTTGATAATGTAACCTGAGATATGTACTAAAAAAATCTGTTATTGAATTATTGATTACCCAGTCACCATGATGCTTTCTAAATACTTGGATGTTAAATTGGAAAACTAATAAAACTTGTTATAAAAAAAACTATTTCCTCCCCCACCCCCACCCCTATGTGTCCGTCTGCCTCCTTTGCCATCTGTGTTAACGATTTTATCTGCTGTATTATTTTTAATTGATGATTTAAATACTTTTATGTTGTATGCTGCCCAGAGTCACTGGACACAAAATGGATGGCAAATAAATTTCATAGTAAAGGAATTAAATAAATACATACATACATACATTAAATCAATCAAAGAGGCCAGATTAAAAAAAGAAACCTAATACATCACAAAATCAATTAAACATAACGGAACATTGAACAAATAATAAACATTAAGATCCAGCCTAGGACCAAACCAGGTTTTCAAAGCTTTCGGGAACCCCAGGAGAGAGGGCGCTGTCCTTACCTTTGATTCCAGAGAGTGGGGGCTGCAACAGGAATACTCAGCACTGGAAACTTGGACAATTAATTGGGTTTTTGTAGCTTCCTTCCGTAGGTGGGGGGATTTTATTTTACAAAATGAAAACTTACAAATAAAGGAAATTGGAAAGTAGAAATGAATTTTAATAAGATTATTTTCTATTTTAACCATCTATTTTCTTTATGTACACTTATATTCCTTAAAGTTTACTTTCAGTATATTCTCATATCTTTCTATTCTATTCCTCCAATATATTTATTTATTGCTGATTTCTGTATTTATGTTCTCTTAATCTCTGTCTATTGTCACTCTCTGTAGGGTTATGCTTTATTTTTTTTCCCTCAGAGTTCAGTCTGATTTATTTATTTAGCTTCTGGTTTCTATTTCTGTCCTGCCAGGTCTTTAGGTTTTCTTGTTCTTTTTCTTCTTTTTTTGTTCCTGGTGAGGCATCTCACGTTGTCTGCTCTTCTTCTGAATCTTTGCTTCATGTAAAGGAAATGGCTTGAAGAAAGATACTGCACATTTCTTGAACCTGTGTATTTCATTATTGCCTGGCCAACTATCTGACAAATATCACTGATATGGTAATTTCTTCATGAATCATTTTGGGAGATAAATTGGGTGGAATCACTGTAATGTTATCTCCACACTTATTTCTATTCAACATGTTTCCACTCCATAGATTCAACTCTTATTCCCAGGAAAAGGGATGGTTTACGACTATAAACTGGATGATGCTGGAATTAGTAATATTGAAGAAGATGAGGATGAAGATATTGTAGAGGTATATTATATTTTATAATTTTATTTAATACTTTTATTATATTTACAACCCTGCAAATTATACTGGGTTACTACATCTAATGAATTATTTCTCTCAAATTAATTTGTAAAAGGGCTACAGCTGTAGTTCTCATCTATCAACTACCTTGTTCACTTACCATTTGAATTTATAACAACACTGAAAAAGTAGAATTACAAGGTCCTTGAACTTCTGGACATTGAAGCATCCCCATAGTCACATGGCTGCATTTTGGACACTTTGCAACCATGAACATTTGTGATGCTTATAGCATCCTGCATGCATTTAATCACCATTTCTAACCTTCACAGCCAGCTTTTTACAAACTAAATCAGTGGAGAAGTGGCTGAAAGTTGCAAGTCATGGTCACATGCTATTGTGCTTAGCAATCCACAGTGATACATTTATTGACCACAGTGCAACTGAAAACCTAAATCCAGTGCAATCATGTGATGTTTCACTTAATTATTGTGTCACATAGCAACAGAGTTGCCAGTCCTGATTATGATCAGTAAGCGAAGGCTACTTGTATATCAGATTATGCATGTACTTTATTTAAGTCTGTAGCAAGTAGATCAGTACTCTAATGCCTTTCTGGACAATGATAGAACTTGAGATCACCCATAAGTATCCCATGCAGCTGCTTCTCACGGGGAGACTGCAGAACATTGGGTGGTGGGTTTAGATCTGTGTGTGTGTGTGTGTGTCAGATCTCTGGGAGACAAAGCTATCTTGCTTAACCAGGGTGGACACCTTCCAAGGGATACTGGATATGCATACTTCCTTTTCCAGTTAGTTTCAGAAATTGCTTGTGAACTGCTTTTTGGCTATTAGGAACCCTTGGAATGAGAGGTTTTACAGCATAAACATAGATCATAATAGTAAAGTTGGAAGGGACCTTGGAGGTATATCTAGTCCAACCCCCTGCTAAGGCAGGAAAACCTATACCATTTCAGACAAATGGCTGTCCAGCCTCTTCTTAAAAACTTCCAGTGTTGGAGCATTCACAGCTTCTGGAGGCAGGTTGTTCCATTGGTTAATTGTTCTAACTGTTCTAATTGTTTCCTTAGTTCTAGGTTGCTTCTCTCCTTGATTAGTTTCCATTCATTGCTTCTTGTCCTGCCTTCGGGTGCTTTGGTGAATAGCTTGACTCCCTCTTCTTTGTGGCAGCCCCTGAGATATCGGAACACTGCTATCATGTCACCCCTAGTCCTTCTCTTCATTAAACTAGACATACTCAATTTCAGCAGCCGTTCCTTATATGTTTTAGCCTCCAGACCTCTAATCATCTTTGTTGCTCTTCTGTGTACTCTTTCCAGAGTCTCAACATCTTTTTTACATCATGGTGACCAAAACTGGATGCAGTATTCCAAGTGTGGCCTTACCAAGGCATTGTAAAGTGGTATTAATATTTCATGTCGTCTTGATTCTATCCCTCTGTTAATGCAGCCTAGCACTGTGTTGGCTTTTTTGGCAGCTGCAGCACACTGCTGGCTCATATTTAACAGATTGTCCACTAGGACTCCGAGATCCCTCTAACACAGGGGTGTCAAACTCAATTTCATTGAGGGCCACATCAGCATTGCGGTTGCCCTCAAGGGGCCGGGTGGGTAGGGCCAGGGTGGGCGTGGCCTGCTGGGTGGGCGTGGCCAGCTCTACATCGTTGGCATCAAGGGTGCCTATGGGGGCCCGGGCAGGAGTGGGACAGATCTGAGGGTCTCTGGCAGGAGGAGGGTCTCTGGGCCAGGGCCAAGGCAGTGGGAGCCGTTCCCTCCCTGTTTCCAGGATGGCTTCGCGGGCCGCATGAAACCACTTCGCGGGCCGGATCTGGCCCCCGGGCCTTGTGTTTCACATGTCTGCTCTAACAGTTACTACTATTGAGCAAGGTACCCCCTATACTATACCTGTAGATTTGGTTTTTCTTGCCTAAATGTAGAACCTTACTTTTTTCACCATTGAATTTCATTTTGTTAGATAGCGCCCCGTGTTCAAGTCTGTCCAGATCCTCCTGTATCTTAAGCCTGTCTTCTGGCTATTCCTGCCAGCTTGGTGTCATCTGCAAATTTGATGAGTTCCCCATCTATTCCCTCGTCCAAATCATTGATGAAGATGTTGAAGAGCACTGGGCCCAGAACAGAGCCCTGGGGCACCTCACTACACACTTCCCTCCATGTAGATGCGGTTCCATTGAGTACAGCCAGTCAGCCAGCTACAAATCCATCTGGTGGTGATGCTGTCTAACCCACATTTTTCTATCTTATCAAGTAGTAGTTTGTGATCTACTTTATCAAATGCCTTACTGAAGTCCAAGTAAATTATATCCACAGCATTCCTCTGATCCACTAATTTTGTCACTTGGTCAAAGAATGCAATAAGATTTGTCTGGCATGATCTGTTTTTGACAAACCCATGTTGGCTTTTAGTAATGATTTTGTTTGTCTCTAGGTGCTTGCTGATTTGTTGTTTGATTATCTTTTCCAGAATCTTTCCAGGTATTGAGATCAGGCTGATAGGTCTGTAAATTCCTGGATCCATTTTTTTTCCTTTTTTGAAGATGGGAACTACATCAGCTCTTTTCCAGTCCTCTGGTAGTTCCCCAGTGCTCCAGGATCTTTGAAAAATATAGTTCAGTGGTTCTGAGATCACATCTGCCAGTTCCTTGAGAACCTTGGGGTGTAATCCATCTGGTCCTGGTGATTTGAACTTGTCTAGGCTGGACAGGTGCTCACTTACCATTTTCTTGCCTATCTTAACTTGTGTTTCTATTCTGTTTTTATGGCACTATTTTTGATAGGTTGGTCTGTTTTTTCCCTTTGAGTAAAGACAGATGCAAAAAACGAGTTAAATAGTTCTGCTTTCTCCCTGTTGCTTGTCACCTTCTTGCCACTTTCATCCACTAATGGACCAATCATTTCCTTCACTTTTTTCTTGTTTTTTATATATTGAAAGAAGCTTTTTTGTTATTTTTGACTTTGGTCGCAAGCCTTAGTTCATTTTAAGCCTTAGCTTTCCTCACTTCGTCTTTGCAGGCTCGGGCTATTTGCTGATATTCTGACTTAGTTATATGCCCCTCTTTCCACTTTCTATAAATCCTTTTTATCTTTCAATTTATCAGAGAGTTTTTTATGCAGTCATGCTGGGTTTTTTTGAGAGCTGTTATTTTTCCTCTTTGTTGGTATTGTGCTAGACTGGGCTTTTATTATCTCACTTTTTAGAATTTCCCAAGCTTCTTGAGTTGTTTTCCGCTTGAGGATCTCATCCATGGAATCCTTCCCAAGCTCTCTCTACATTTATTGAAATTAGCTCTCTTAAAGTCCAAGATTCTAGTTTGACTGTATTCTATTGCTTGTGCTTCCATAATGTTGAATTCCAATATTGCATGATCTGTTCTGAACCAGCCCTCTTCTCGCACCCCTAATCAAAAGAAGAGTCTGGAAAGCATCCAAGACCAAAAGGCTTCTGCCAAGTTTTAATTACACTGTTACAAAAATACAAGAGCTTGACTTCTCAAACGGAAAAGTTGCTTTCAGCAACCAGCCCCTCCCCAAACACTTCTTTTATAGAGAGCTCAGGGCGTGGTCTCCCTGTGCCTCCTCCCGAGGAGTCCCATAGCCTTTCTTTGTTTGTCCCTGCTCGTCTGCCTCCTGCGTCGGGCGTCCTTGAACAGGGCCAGCTGTGGGTCATCATCCTCCGCACTCTCGGGCTCACACAGCTGAGAAGAGGTTCCCGGCAGAGGACTCTGCAAAGCCTCCAAATCATCATCAGCCGGTTCGTTTCCCTCCTCCCCCACATCTGAGTCCTCCGATACATCGGACCCGGCTGTCGGACCCACAGGCTGGCCCTGAGTCACAACACTATCCCGCACCGCAGGGCCCTTCCCCCGGGTCTGCCGATCCGGATGCGGTCGGGATGGGAACTGTTCGTGAAAAGCAGTCACCAACGCAGGGGCATGAACGGCGGTCGCGTCTTCCCATGTGAAGTCCTCCGGCCCGTACCCTTTCCACTCGATCAGGTACTGGAAGCGACCTTTCAGCCAGCGGGAATCCCTGATGCTGGCGACCTCGTACTCGGGGGTGCTGTCGCCATCACGAGGTCCTGATGGGGGAGGTTCCGCTTGGCGAAGTGGACAAGCCGGTTGTTCGGGGACCAACAAGGACCGATGGAAGACGGGGTGCACGCGCAGGGAACGTGGCAGAGTTAAACGATAGGCGACCGGGTTGATGACGGCCTCGACTGGGAACGGTCCAAGGTAACGGTGGTCCAGCTTCCTCGCCGGCCGAGTGGATGGTAGGTTCCTGGTGGACAGCCAGACCCGATCCCCCACCGATAATGGAGGCGTATCCCTTCTCGACCGATCGGCGAACCTCTTATAGTCGGCCTTGGCCTTCTCCAGCTGCCGTCGCACCAACCGATGGATCGCCTGTAACTCCGCCATGAATTCGTTCGCTGCCGGCTCCGGTGAGTCCACGGGAGAAAGGGGGAAAAACCGAGGGTGATAACCCACATTGGCCAAGAACGGTGTCATCTGCGTGGAGGTGTGCTGCGAGTTGTTAAAGGCAAACTCGGCTATGGCCAAATAGTCCACCCAATTGTCCTGCTGCAGGTTAACGTAGCAGCGCAGATACTGCTCCAAAATGCCGATGACCTTCTCGGTACCCCCGTCGGTCTGAGGATGATGCGCGGACGAGAGGCAAACCTTAATGTCCAACGCCCGCATCAACTCCTGCCAGAAGCGGGCTGTAAACTGGGCCCCCCTATCGGAGACGACTCTATCGGGAAGGCCGTGCAGCCGGAACACCTGTTGGATGAACATGCGACTAGTGGCGCGAGCTGACGGTAAGCCGCGACAGGGGATGAAGTGCGCCATCTTGGTCAACATGTCCACCACCACAAACACTGTCGTGAAGCCGGAGGATGGGGGTAGATCCGTCAGAAAGTCCATGGACACAGCCCCCCAGGGTCTCTTGGGCGTTGGCAAAGGCTGCAGTAAACCAGGCGGGGCCCCTGTCGCTGACTTGGCCTGCCTGCATGGGACGCAGGAGGTGACATAAGACTGGACATCGTGTCGGACTCGGGGCCACCAGAATGTACGGGAGACCAGGTTCAGAGTCTTGAACAGGCCAAAATGCCCCGCAGCCGGGTTATCATGACATTGGCTGAGGACGAGTCCCCTGAGTGGCCCTCCTGGAACATAGAGCCGGTCACGATAATACAGGAGTCCATCCGTGACCGACCAAGGTGAATCTGGCCCCACCTCTTCCTTCCGCTGAGCCACCCACGCCTCCTGCTGCTGCGCCTCCCGGATCCGAGCCCGTATATCCACCGGCTCCCGCACCGCAGCAAAAGACTCGACGGGGATCACGGTCCTGGGCGGAAGCTTGTCTTCCACTCGGGTGTACTCGGGCTTCCTGGACAGAGCATCCGCTCTCTGGTTGTGCCCGCTTGGTATGTACCGCACCCGGAAGTCAAACCTCGCAAAGAAGAGGGACCACCAGATCTGGCGTTGGTTCAAATTCCGAGCGGTCTGCAGGCTTTCCAGATTCTTGTGGTCCGTCCGGACCTCGATTTGATGCCGCGCCCCCTCCAGATGATGCCTCCAAGCCTCGAACGCCGCCTTGATGGCCAGCAGCTCCTTCTCCCAGATGGTATAGTTGCGCTCCGAGGGATTCAATTTCCGTGAGTGATACGCGCAAGGGAAAAGGGTACCGTTGGGCGTCGCTGCCTGGAGTAACACGGCCCCAATGGCAATGTCGGAGGCGTCCGCCTCCACGACAAACGGCCGTTGCGGGTCAGGATGCTTCAAGATGGGCTCCTTCATGAAGGCGTCCTTCAAAGCTTGGAACGCCTGTTGTTCGGGGGCGTTCCACTGGAACCGAGTCTTCTTCTGCAGGAGCCGGGTGAGGGGGGCTGTCAAGGCAGCAAAGCCAGGGATGAATGTCCGATAGTAGTTGGCAAATCCAAGAAGTCGCTGAATATCCTTCACGCGACGCGGGGGTTGCCAACTCTGCAACGACTCAACTTTACTCGGTTCCATGGCGATGCCCTCAGGAGAAATGCGGTGACCCAAGAAATCAATGGTCACCTGGTAGAACTGGCACTTCTCCAACTTGGCAAACAGCCGATGTTTCCGGAGGCGCTGCAGGACCTGACGGAGATGCTGATGATGCGCTTCACGCGACGGGGAGTAAATCAGGATGTCGTCCAGGTAAATCACAACAAACTGGTCCAACAGATCCCGAAAGACGTCATTCATAAAATGCTGAAACACAGCGGGGGCGTTGGTCAGGCCAAACGGCATCACCGTGTACTCGAAATGTCCATAGCGAGTACCAAACGCCGTCTTCCACTCATCACCCGGCCGAACCCTGACGAGGTTGTAAGCTCCACGCAGGTCCAGTTTCGTGAAGATCTTAGCCTCCCGGAGTCGGTCCAAGAGCTCGGGGATGAGGGGCAGCGGGTAGCGGTTACGCACCGTGATAGCGTTGAGTTTCCGGTAGTCACAGCAAAGCCGTAACTCGCCCGACTTCTTTTTGACGAAGAGCACGGGCGCAGACATTGGCGAGGACGAGGGCCGGATGAAACCACGAGCCAAGTTCTTTGTCAGGAAGTCCCGCAATGCAGCCAACTCGGGCTCCGACATGGAGTACAAACGCCCCACTGGGAGAGGCGCATCAGGGACTAGGTCAATGGAGCAGTCGTAGGGCCTGTGCGGGGGTAATTGGTCCGCCTCTGACTCGCTGAACACGTCAGCAAAGTCGGACAGTTCGGGAGGCAAGGAAACCCCTGGGGAACCCTCCACCTGGCCGGCACAGATATGGCGGGTGTGGTCCACGCACTGCAAACTTGGGAAGGTGACCAAGTTCTGAGACCAATAGATCTGTGGATCATGCGCCTGGAGCCACGCCAGTCCCAAGACCACGGGGAAGTGCAGATCCGAAGTGACGTAGAACTGAATGGCCTCCACATGGGTACTGATGGCCATACACACGGGTTGCGTGGCGGCCGTGATAGGCCCGGACAGGAGCACTCGACCATCGATGGTCTCCACAAGCATGGGCGGATCCACTGGACACTGGGGAACAGCCCATTTGGCCACAAAGGCCGAATCCATAAAGTTAGTGGTAGCCCCAGAGTCAATTAAGGCATGGACCGGAATCCCCTCTGGCTTGCCAGGGAGGATCAGTCGTGCCTCCAAAATCAAATGCCGTGGAGGTTCACAGGCACCGTCGGAACGGCGTCGCTCGGCGTGATCGTTGTGGGTCGCCCGATCTTTCACACCGTCTAGATCGGGCTCGGGCCGTTTCCCGATAGCAAAGCAGGGGACTTTCTCGGGGCAGGCTTGGTCACTGACGCCCGCTGACGCTTCTTCGGGCAAGAAGCAGCCAAATGTCCAGGGTCCCCACAGTAAAAACACAACCCCTCCGATCGTCGTCTGTCCATTTCCGTCACCGATAGACGGGACCTGGCGGCACCCAGCTCCATTGGCTCCTCCCTCTGGACTGGGGGCTCACGCACAACAGGGGCGGCAGGGGTCTGTGGGGTGGCACGGCGACTCTTACGCTGCTGCAGCCGGGCATCGATCCGCAGACAAAGATGGATCAGCCCATTCAGGTCTGAGGGAATGTCCACGCGGGCCAGCTCATCCAACATCTCCTCTGACAAGCCATCCTGAAAGGCATCCACGAGCGCAGCCTCATTCCAGGCGGAATCCTGGCTAAGCAGCCGGAAATCGCTGATATAAGCCTGTAGAGGGCGCTGACCCTGCCTCAAAGCTTTCAGGCGTCGGGTGGCAGTCTGCGCCTTAATCGGGTCCTCGTACATGAGGCGCATATGGTCACAAAACCCCCCAAAGTTATCCAACAAAGGGCTAGGCTGTGCCAACAGAGGCGTGCCCCAACGAGCTGCATCTCCCGACAGAAGGCTCAACACGAATCCCACCTTATCTCGGTCAGTGGGGAAATCAGCTGCTCTCACGCTGATATAAAGCTGGCATTGTCCCAGGAAGGCAGGAAACAGTTCTGGTTTACCAGCAAATTTATCCGGCATAGCTATCTGACATTTCCTCCTGGGTGGGGGGGCAGCATGTACCTGAGCCTGCAGTTGTGCCACCTGAGTGGCCAGCAAGGTGAGTTGCTGGTTGAGCTGGGCATTCTCGGCAAGAAGCTGCTCCATCGTAGTATTAAGGGGTGGGTGGCTGAAAGCAAACTGTTCTGAACCAGCCCTCTTCTCGCACCCCTAATCAAAAGAAGAGTCTGGAAAGCGTCCAAGACCAAAAGGCTTCTGCCAAGTTTTAATTACACTGTTACAAAAATACAAGAGCTTGACTTCTCAAACGGAAAAGTTGCTTTCAGCAACCAGCCCCTCCCCAAACACTTCTTTTATAGAGAGCTCAGGGCGTGGTCTCCCTGTGCCTCCTCCTGAGGAGTCCCATAGCCTTTCTTTGTTTGTCCCTGCTCGTCTGCCTCCTGCGTCGGGCGTCCTTGAACAGGGCCAGCTGTGGGTCATCATCCTCCGCACTCTCGGGCTCACACAGCTGAGAAGAGGTTCCCGGCTGAGGACTCTGCAAAGCCTCCAAATCATCATCAGCCGGTTCGTTTCCCTCCTCCCCCACATCTGAGTCCTCTGATACATCGGACCCGGCTGTCGGACCCACAGGCTGGCCCTGAGTCACAACATGATCACTTCCTCCCAAGGTTCCTGTGGCTTCAACACCTTCTATCATTTCATCTCTGTTAGTGAGAATTAGATCCAAAATCTGTTAATAATCAGTTAATAAGTTAAGTTAAGTTAAGTTTCCTCCAAACCTTAGCAAATGAAGTTTTAAATATAGGTTTTTTGAAAGTTACAAATGGACTAAGAATCCAGATGGATTTGAAGTAAGATTTTGGAATTAATCATTAAATTCTTTGTTGCAGTCATGTAGCAAGAGAGCCGTGTTATCTATGGTAGCCAAAACTCAGAAAAAGTCTGGTAGCACTTTTGCCCACTAACAAATTTTATTGAAAGGAATAAACTGCAGCTCTCTTCATCAAAGTATATTATATTACGTTTACAGAAATCTGAACATCTATTAAGAAAGTTAACTTATCCAAACAATGACATAAGATTAGTTTAGCAACATCTGTTCTTGACAAATCCATGCTGGCTTCTGTTAATTACTTCAAGTTTCTCTAGATTGATCATTTGTTTTCTGCTCTAGAATCAATGTCAGTTTGATTGGTCTGTGGTTTCCTGCATCCTCCTTTTCCCCTTTTTGAAACTAGTTCATTTAATATAATACATTTTTAAAATATATATTTTATTTATATCCATGATCTACTTGGGAGATCATTTGTTCACGTTAATATTGTGAGTAAAATATGAATATTTTTTATTCCTTTACAACAAGAGCTTACAAAGTAATGTTTCTTCTTTACTCAAGCTATCATACCTGATGATATGATCATTTACATATATATTTTTCCAAGTCATTTACAGATTCTAGTGCCTAAAGAGCAAATAATCTGCCCTATCCAGGCATGCGTAAATTATTGCTCTAACTTCATTCATAATCATATTATACTTTTTGAGATGAATTCTTCAAAGGTACAATCATCACTTTCAAATCAAGAATATGGCATTTTTAACATTGTGAACATATTTCAAATCATTCAAAAGAATCAATTGAGTGTCTTCACAGCTTCACAGAACACTTTATTTCCTTGAGTCCAAAAATTATTTTCTCGCCCTACCATATACAAATATAATAAACTTAAACTTAAGACCATAAAATCAGAACATTTAACTTTGTAATACCAGTAGATAAAATTGCATAATGCATATATTTCCATAAACTTAACCAGCGAAAAATATTTTGTATGTGTATTGTTGTTTTAAATGGTTATGGAAACTGGTACAGTAATAAACTATAAGTCCCTAGCTTGAACACTTGTAGAGAAAGAACAATTCAGCGAAATGTGCCATTTTTCCCAATGTTAAGGATCAGGTTTGATATGAATTCTCTAAGTAACTATTAGTAACCTGTTTTTTGACTACTATGTTTCTCCACAAATTTTAAATCTAAGAATATTAACTGGAGCTTGTCTTAAAAATTGCTTTTCAGGCAAATGCTGTATAATCAGTAAATCTTGTAAAAATTGTAAATTTTGAAGTGCACAACCATTGTTTTCACTCTTGAGGAAATGTGACTTTTCAGCATTTGGCTCCCCCAACCCAAATTCAGCAATAAATCATGGGATGTCTAACTTTACATAGATAAACATATTTCCCAGATTACTATTAGCAATAGGCCCACAGCCTCCATTTTGTTAGTTAAGAATCTTGATCGCAAAAGAATCAAGCCAAACAAAATAGTTAATTTTCCACTGTTACTATCTGTATGTCTTAGTGCCTCTCTAATGCACTAAGGTGCAAACCCCTGCCTCTCTCAGGAATTAATGGATTCTTGCTGTGATGCTTCATGACCTTGAAGCTGAATGGTTGCTGATTGCTTATATAACTCCCTACTCTGAGCTGAGAATCATTGGTCCTCATCTTCCCACAGAGCTGGAATGTTACCTTGAGAAAAGGTGTTTGGGTGTTGTGCAACTCTGTGTGTTGTGTGTGTGTGTGTGTGTGTGTGTGTTGATGCAGATGTCTAAGGCAGAGAGGGGGAGCTGGAAGAAAAACCTCTGGGTTTCCAAGTGAAAGTAGCAAAACAAAGGCAAATGGCTTTAAAATAAGCCATTTGTGCCAAGTCACAACTAAGAAATTTGACTTCAGTACCAGTAATAAATGACTGAACAAGCAAATTGTTATTCAACTTTTGTAAAAACCTACCCTGAGCCTAACTAAAGTCTATCAAACCTCACAGTCAATATTAGTGAGACTCCAGACAGTTCCATATCACTACCATTTTCACTCCCCAGCCCCTCAAATGGAGTTTAAAGGCAAACAGTAAACTTGTACGCTACCATCAGCTTCCAAACTGAAACATGACCATGAACCAATCAGGGTCCCCTTCAACTTTCAAACAATGTTATTTTCCATCCACATTTTTGGTATATTTTATATGCATTTGATTAACAATACACCATTTTGACTGGTTACTAAGCACTGAAATGGTAGTATCTCACATGATGCTCTGGTGGCTAGACTCTGTTGGAAGGGAGTGACTACGTTAACACCAAAAATCAAAACTGAGGTGACACAAATGCCACTGATGGTGAAGAAATGGTCCATGGATAAGTCTCAGTGTTTCAAATGTGAGTTCACATACATTGTTTCTGAGCTGGGAATAAATGGGCACATCTGCCAAGCACATATGATGGTATAAGGTCACAAACATTTTGATATGATGCTGGAGTAATGCAAGGACCCCATGTGGAAATACTTTACATTGGGGAGGACTGTGTAGAAAGAGTTTCCTCCTTTAAATTTCTGGGAGTCTACCTCTGTGAAGATCTGACCTGGAAAGTTAACACAACCCAGGTGGCTAGAAAGGCCCAACAGAGGCTTCACTTTCTTAGGGTCTTGCAGAAGAACAGGGTAGAACAACGGCTAATGACCCTCTTTTACCGGTCTACTATAGAGAGCGTCCTCTCGTATGGTATTGTGGTTTGGTATGCTGGTCTGACAGCCGCAGACAGGAAAGTATTACAGAGGGTAGTGAGCACAGCACAAGACATTGTGGGCTGTTCCCTGACACCACTGGATGACATCGCCAGGGCTCGTTGCCTTGGAAGAGTGAGGAAAATTCTCAGGGATGACTCACACCCTGGACGGTATCTCTTTACTCTCCTACCATCCAGTAGGAGATATAGGAATATAGCCAGCCGTACTTACAGGCTGAAAAATCGCTTTTATCCGTGGGCTGTTAGGCTTTTAAATGGGACATAATCTCTGTGAACTTATGCAGAATTGACTTGAGAGGCCGGTGTGTGGTGTAGTTGGTTCACATGGTGTGGTAGGATGGAGGGTTTGTTGTCACTGTGTGTTGGGGGGAGAGAGCACGGGGGGAGGCTCAGCTAATCTCAATGTACACATGTACTTTGACAATAAAGGTTTATTATTATTATTTGTCATATGTAACTTTTTAAGGGAGCTCCAATCTTTAAAAAATGGCGATGCTCTTTATTCATTTATTTATTATTTTGCTGCCTATCTCACCATAAAGCAGCTCTTAAAATGAGTCTTACAGCATCATCCAATCATCAATAAAATAATAGAAATCTATCCTTTTTACTGTTATTTTAGTACAATATTGGTTGAATTACTTTAAAAGATGCTATGCTAATGGGAAAATGATCTGTGTTTGTTACATAATGCCATATTCCTAGGGGCAAAAATTCAGGATTTTTTTGAAATAAATTCAATTTTGCATTATTCTCAAGTCAAAGACTCTTCTTATAATCATATTGACCTATTGCCTTGTTAAATTAATTTTTAAAATACATTTACTACAATACTGGTGAAAGGTTTAATGTGTTCATAAACAAAACACATTGCTCCAAAGTAGTCTAGTTCTATTCTAAAAAATAGAATGGACTTTATTAAATTTAAAACTACATAGCATTATATTAAAATGTCACTGTCTTTCCCCACCAGATTTTTAAAGCACTTGACAGTACAAGTTCAATTCACTTTCAAATTGTTATTGGAAATGCTTTTGAAAATAAGTTCATTGTTATAATGAATTAGTTATACCTACCAGTAGAAGCAACAATTAGTAGGCCAGAGCTATGCAGCATTTCAAATAACCAATCCTAAACTTTAGTAAAGTAAAATAAAAGTCTCCCTGCCAATGTTTTAATGAAAGTCAGCAACAGAGGCTAAACAAGGTGAAGTTAAAGCTCTAGCAGCAACATTCGGTTCACATTCACCACCAAACTTTCTATTATCTCAGCTTCTAAAATAGGGAAGAAAAAGCCTTATTTTCAAGCTAACAAGGAACTTCTGGAAAATAAAACATTTCCAAAGTTTCTGATGATTTGCTTGGATAAACCAAGAAAGATGTTCAAGTTGGTAATCTTGCTCCAGGTCTGCTCCCTTAATATGAGGCTTCTTTATTCTTTCCTGCTTAGTAAATATGGTACAGAAGCACCGTGGCTTGAGTGCTTGGAATGCTAGACAGGAGATTAGCGAGCTCGCGTTTGAGACCTGAGAGCTGCCAGGGGGCAGGGTTGAGCTCTTGTCCTTCACTCCAGCTCCTGCCAGGTACATGAAAGGAGCCCCCGACTGGGTGTCCCCAGGGCAACGGTGATGTCACTTGCTAATTCTTTCAACCCAAAAACACCTCGAAAGCCTCCCTTCCTTTTCCAGACTTCTAGGCTGCTCTAATCTGAGCAGTGTACAATTTCCCAATATGTACTTGTGATTAAAAACAATTCAAATCAGAAGTTAAAACAAAATTATACATTATAAAAATATGCCAAAAAATGAGACATACTTGGACAAATAAAATCAGTTCATCTTTAGAAAGAATAGCTCCAGCCAACCAGCTCCCATGGTTTGGTAAAACAGCCAGGTTTTTATTAATTTCCTGAAGGACAGGACGAAGGGGCTTTTTGTCAGAGATTTTATATGTTTGTTTGATCTAGACATCTTCCAATTCCAATTGACTCGTGGTAGTTTACAGAATAAAAACAGAACAGCAAATATTCAACCCAGATAAAAGCATCCCAATAAACACATGATAGATCCGGTCACCATAATCAGTCATGTACCTAACAAGGTTCTCCAATCACCCTATCCCAAATCTGGGAGAAGAGGCAAGTTTTAAGGTCTTCTAGAATTGTATCAAGATGGGAAGCATCTGGATCTCAGACACCACATTCCAGAGAGCTGGTGCTACATGAAGATACAGGATTTTATAGAACTAGAAATTTATTTGCATATGGGAATCCTATGACCTCCGGATATATTTCGCAAAGGCAAATGGATATAAATATAAACCAGAGTTCAAATGAGCCGTGTTCTTTTACAAATTATATAGAGAGAATCAATAAAAAAAATTATATATAGCACCAATGGAAAAAAAAAACATTTTAAAAATGGTGAAGGGAGAATTTAAAGAGCATTAAAACACTTATACAACATTAAGTGCTGTTATTCTTTCTAATTTCTGTCTTTGTTTTGCAAAAATAAAGGGGAAAGTGATAAAAAAGAAAATAGCCTGAAATCACACTACCACTATTAAGCAGTTGCCTACGTATTTTTAATACTACAATCTTTTCCAGGGGCTGAAAAAAGAAAGAAAAAGAGAGGCTGTTAGCTGGAGGCAGCCTGCAAGCCCTGGCTTGCTAATTATAAAATAGCTATTAAGAACTAGCCTCTGTTCATTATTTTTAAGAATATATTTCAGTCCATGTGCATATCTCCCTAACTCCTTCCCTTCTCTTTCATTTGGTTTAATCACACACCTTGGAGGAGGAAGTGTTGATAGATAGCATGTGGCATCTGCGTACCTGCATCCGTATGTTTGGGTATAAAATTGAAGGAGTAATTCTGATAGTTCATGAGAAGGCTATAATGATTTTGTTGTTGATTGTTTGTTTGTTTCAGGGGAAGTGGAGGCGGAGCATCAGAAAGTTACTATGTTAGGAGCATCTCTTTCTGCCTCTTTGATTGAGCTGTGGAGATTGTGCTAATGGGTGCTAATGGCGCCAAAAACAGTGCTCCAGATGGCATTTCTCTCCAAAATTTATTTATTTATTTATTTATTTGTTTTTATAAACCGCCCTTCTCCCGAGGGACTCGGGGCGGTGTACAGAGTAAGATAGGCAACAAAATGAAACAGTATTGAAAAACAATAATCAAAACAAAACAAACTGGGACCCCAATTAGAGCTATCAGAGCTATCAGGCCAGGCCGGACTGCTGGAATAGGTAAGTCTTTAAGTCGCGCCGGAAGGTGCGGAGGTCGGGGGCCATCCGGATTTCAGTTGGTAAGCAGTTCCAGAGGGCTGGCGCACCCACTGAGAATGCCCTCCCCCTGGGCGCCACAAGCCGACATTCCTTGAGCGGTGGCACCCTGAGGAGGCCCTCTCTGTGGGAGCGCACAGGGTGGTGGGGTGTTGACATTGGCAGAAGGTGCTCCCGTAGGTAGTCCGGACCCATGCCATGTAGGGCTTTGTATGTCATTGTTAGCACCTTGAACTTCACACGGAAGGCAACCGGAAGCCAGTGCAGCGCACGGAGGAGAGGTGTGATATGGGAGTATCGGGAGGCTCCCAAAAGTGTCCGTGCCGCTGCACTTTGCACCAGTTGAAGCTTCCGAGTGGATCTCAAGGGCAGCCCCATGTAGAGAGTGTTACAGTAGTCTAGGCGAGAGGTCACAAGGGCATGGGTGACTGTACGTAAGGCATCCAGGTCCAGATAAGGCCGTAGTTGGCGCACCAGTCGAACCCGGGAGAAGGCCCCCTTGGTCACAGCTCCTATGTGATCTTCCAGGGAGAGCTGTGAGTCTAGGAGGACACCCAGGTTGCGGGCCTTATCAACAGGGGGTAGTAACTTGTCCCCGATGTTAAGGGATGGGATGCTCTGAGTATCCTGGCTTGCCGGTACGTACAGCCATTCAGTCTTGTCCGGGTTCAGTTGAAGCCTGTTCCTCCCCATCCATTCCCAGACCGCTTTCAGGCAGCGGGACATCACGTCGAGGGCATCACTGATGTTGTTTGGAGTTGAGATGAAAAGCTGGGTGTCATCAGCATACTGATGGTACCCTACTCCAAAGCTGCGAATGATCTCACCCAGCGGTTTCATGTAGATGTTGAACAGGAGAGGCGAGAGGACCGACCCCTGAGGGACTCCGCAAACGAGAGGCCTCGGGGTCGACCTCTGTCCCCCTGCCAGCACCGACTGCGAGCGACCCTGGAGAAAGGAGGAGAACCAACGCAGAACTGTGCCTCCCACTCCCAGTCCCCTGAGGCGTCGCAGCAAGATACCATGGTCGATGGTATTGAAAGCCGCCGAAAGGTCTAATAAGACTAGGACAGAGGAATGGCCCCTGTCCCGGGCTCTCCAGAGATCATTCATCAGAGCGACCAATGCCGTCTCCGTGCTGTAGCCCGGCCTGAAACCCGATTGGTACGGGTCTAGATAAACCGCTTCATCCAGGACCTGAGGAAGTTGGTGCGCCACCACGCTCTCAACAACCTTCGCAAGGAAGCGAAGATTGGAGACTGGACGAAAGTTATTCAATGAGGATGGGTCCAAGGTGGGCTTCTTGAGGAGAGGTCTCACCACCGCCTCCTTCAAGGCGGTGGGGAAGTGACCCTCACTCAGAGAAGCAGAGATGACCGCCAGGAACCAGCATCTTGTCATGATTTCATTTTCAAAGTATACTGGAAGGAGGATCATTTTTAAAGTAAAATGACTAATACGTCCATCCCTGTTTCCATGTCCATATAAATTTTACTTCCTCTCCAAATCCAAATCTTCTTTGACAAGAAGTCCTCAGTTTGGATGAAGCAGTATTTAGGGAAGAGTCAGCACAGCCCACTTCCAATTGGGCTTATTGTGATTAATATTAATTTGATGAAGGCCAATCATTTTTCCAATGGCACAACAGCATTTTAAGTATGCATACCACTGTAGCTAGAAGGGTAAGAACTTGCAAATCCATTTCCATATCAGATACAGGATAATTTAAACCATATAATCTCTCTTTTTCATCAATACCTGCATCTCTCTTAGGTATCCTGGCAGAATTGGATGGGTTCTTCTACAAAGTTTACAATGGTGCCTGATTCCAGCTATTGTGATATTATTGTGCCTACAATGAACACTGTCCAAATGGCATACCTCTTAGAAATGTTACTGACCAATCACAAACCGGTATGTATGTGTCGTGATTTTCAAATAGGTACAATTAATATTATACTAATGCAAGTATTCTGTTGCGCAATTAGACAATTGGGAGCACTTTTCTCAAGTAGCCAAAAACTTGACTACTGTTAGTGCATTATTCTTGCATTTCTGATTGGCATTGTAATCTAAAAGTTATTTAATCTTTCCATGTTTTATCTGACTTTTGCTGGGCAGAAAAGTTATAATTAAGCATCATTGGGGGGATGTATATTTGGCAAGTGTATCCACAAATATATAATTACATTTTTTTTCTATATATAGGTTCTTTGTATTGGTCCCACAGGAACTGGAAAAACACTCACTATAGCAGACAAGCTTCTGAAAAACCTGCCATTAGAATATATCAGCCATTTTCTGATGTTCTCTGCTCGAACTTCAGCCAACCAAACCCAGGATCTCATTGACAGCAAGCTGGATAAGAGGTACACTGTCTTAAAACAATTCTCTAATTTTCTTCCTGTTTTATTTATATATATATATATATATATATATATATATATATATATATATATATATATATATATATATATATATATATATATATATATATTAGTTGATTTTGCTTTCTAAATCTGCTAAAATGCATATACTGTAGGTAGTCCACAACTCATGACTAAAATTAAGTCCAAAACTTCCATTGCTAAACAAGACAATTGTTAAGTGACTTTTGCTTTATTTTATTGCCTCTTTCCATAGCTGTTAAGTGAATCACTGCGATTGTTAAGTTAGTAATATGGTTAAGGGAATCTGGCCTCCATATTGACTTTGCTTGTCAGGGGGTTGCAAAAGGTGATCAGGACACTGCAACCATCATAAATACATACCAGTTGCCAAGTGTCCAAAGATTGATCACTTGACCATGGGAGTGCTGCAATGGTCATAAGTGTGAAAAATGAACATAAGTTACTTCTTTTAATGCTGCTGTAACTTTGAACAGTCACTAAACGAATGGTTGCAAGTGAAGCTCTGCCTATAATTTAAAAGCTTGAAACAAGAACCAAATGTTAAGGAATGACTTCTCATGTGATGTGTGGCAAAAAGAAACATTGGAGTTAGTAATATGGGCAAAAGAATATTGGAAAAGTATGGTCCCTGGAATGCATAGCTATTACAGCAATAACTGTCACTGAGTTTATAATATTATTTCTTGCTATTCAGAATGGTTTTTTTAATCAGATAGCATAAAATCAAATGACAAAAACACATGATTATGGATGTGCACTCAAACAAAATTATATATGACATAAATTGTTTATGGGTACATTTGTAAGACATGCATTTCTGTGAAATTGAAAATATAATTTACACCTACCCTACTGAGGGGCTTTGTGTTACCAAGAAATGTGGAAGAACTGCAAAAATTCTGTACTAAGAACTCTTCTAAAATGTGTGAAGTATCTGAGCAATAACTCATTTTTCACTTACAATAAATTCTTACTGTGGGCACTGGGAGTGTATACTAGTAATTCTGCAGACCCATAACAGCACAGAGCATAGCTTCCCAGCAGAATTTGGGCTAGTTCCCACTTGGTTGGTCTTCAGGAAATTGAATTCTGTGGCAAGACCCTTCTCCTAAGGCAGGGCTTCCCAACCAGGGGTGCTCGCACCCCCTGGGAGTGCGAGACGATATTCCAAGGGGGTGCAAAAACTTGGTTTTTCAAAATTATAGTGTATATGCATAATTCATTGCAATTATTTTGAACTTTGGGGACCTAGATTGTTGGGGGCAATTAAGCTGACTTTGTAATAATGCCGCTTGGGGTGTGTGTGAAAGCCCTAACAAGCAGGCATATACATAGAATGAAGGCTACTGCTAAGCTTGTAAGCCGCCCTGAGTCTTCGGAGAAGGGCGGGATATAAATGTAATAAAAATAAAATAAAATATAAATAAATAAATAAACTTTTGTAAGGGGTGTGAGAATATATCAGAAGCGTTCTAGGGGTGAGGGATATAGAAAAGGTTGGGAACCACTGTCCTAAGGTCATGCACTGCACCATCGTTTATCCTTTTAATTATGTTTTTGTTGTTTTGTTCATTTAGTTGGAGGGTTTTATGATTGTTTGTTGTTTAATTTTAACCATACAATGAACGTTTTATTTTTATATTTATTTTTGCATTATTATGCCTTATGTACACTGGCAAGAATATATTAAATATATATTCCTGGCAGTATATTAAATATTTAATGCTATATATATTAAATATATAATTAATAAATACATCTCCAACAAGCATTATCATATATCCTTCTATTCCACCCAGTAATTTTTATTTTTGTCTTGTTAAATGCAGGCGTAAGGGAGTTTTTGGGCCCCCGCTTGGCCGGTATTTCATTTTTTTCATTGATGATCTGAACATGCCAGCATTAGAGACCTATGGTGCCCAGCCACCCATTGAGCTTCTTCGGCAGTGGATGGATCATAAAGGCTGGTACGATAGGAAACAAATTGGTAAGGCACAAGTTCTGTATCTAATTTCTGTATAAAACACTGTTTGTTTTTCAGAACCGGTGAGTCGGTTTTAAATCTGTACTGGTATACTTACATATCTGTTTGCTGGGTGTGCATGTGATATTTTAATGTTTCATTCATCTTGAGCATGCTTTTGCTTGTTTTCAGGTACCTTTAAGAAATTAGTGGATATTAACTTTATTGGTGCCATGGGACCACCAGGAGGAGGAAGAAATGCAGTTACACCACGCCTCACCCGCCACTTCAACTATCTCTCGTTCACTGAGATGGAGGACAGCAGCAAGAAGAAAATCTTCTCTAGTATTCTTGGCAGTTGGATGGGTGGGTTATGTGAAACAAGGTTCTATCTCTTTCTTAGCTCTCCTATTAGGTGATCTATAACTTTAGGGAGGTATAACCTGTTGTTCCAAGAGGTTGTTATTTGGACCGCTAGTCCTGTCTGGGCAGACAGTGGAATCATAATAGAAGCTATAAAGCAGTCATATGCTATGCATTATCTTTTTTCCAGAATACTGTCAGGCACTGCCAGATAAATGCTAGATTGCACGTTCAGTATTCTTACTGCATGGAATATTACCATACAATGAGGAGTGAGAGGCAAAATCAGGCCATTGAAAAATAAGACATTTTACATAATCTCGAGTTTTTATGTACTTGAGGAATCCCCTCTTCAAGAGGGATGTGTAAAGATATGTACAACTTATAGGTACTGTAAGAAAAATATGTTTAAGTTCCCTGGCTTCTCAAGCTTCTGTTAGCTCCAAAATGTATGGAACATTTAGCTGGTCATTAAAA
This sequence comes from Vipera ursinii, assembly GCF_947247035.1. Classification (NCBI taxonomy): domain Eukaryota; kingdom Metazoa; phylum Chordata; class Lepidosauria; order Squamata; family Viperidae; genus Vipera; species Vipera ursinii. The sequence continues at coordinate 67,612,387 of NC_139513.1, forward strand.
ACTCCCCCACATTCTGTCATTTGTAAGGCCTGAAGAGCATGACAAGAGTCCTTATGCAAGCTGGTGTAAAAGCCCCCTCTTCAGGCCACTGGTGGGGAAAGTCAGGCTTTTGTGATGCTTTCTCTAGCCCCCTAAGATTACAGCCATAGCTGTCTGAGAAATGGAAAGGGGCCAGGAAAGCTGAGTCAGCATTAGGACCACTTTCAAACAGTTTATGAAAATACCCCTTTTCCTTTTTGGTGGGAAACTTCATCTGCATTCCTGCCATTCTCTGAGAAAAGTCCCCTGGAGTTGGGCAGCCCCAAAATTTAAATAAATAAACAAACAAGCAAATAAATAAGTACATGTTTTCCTTTGAAAAAGTATGAAGAGGAAAGACATCCAGTTATATTTACATAAAGGTAGCCCTAGCTTAGCAATTGCCTCAGAGAGTAACCATTCATGGTTAGGGCAATGCTGTAAAAGTAACTTTTGGACCAATGCCTGTGTTTATGACTTTTACAGCATCTCTCTCTGTGTGTGTCTCAATCCTGTGTTTGCCATTACAGTGAGTTACTATGTGTTGTCCTGTATACAGTTTTAAGCATGATGGCGGTCGTGTGATTTTTCACTTAGCGAGTCTGTCACTTCATGACCTAAGAACCGGTCCCAACTGCAGTCTATAAATTAAGACTAGCAGTGCTAGGAAAAATTCCCAGCACACAGTCAGGAAGCTGGGAATCCAGAAGAAAAATACTTTCTTCCTGAATCACCAGTTGACCCTGTTGCTGGCTGCTAGGTAATGAGGAAGGGACTGCAACTTTAATCTTCCGTTCTCTACAATTTCTCTTGCTCATCCCAGATACTGGCATGTATATGTGAGTACAAGGTAAACAATGTGTTCTTGTTTGTATGAGGGAGAGGACACTTCAACCTGGCACAGTTTGTACTCTATTTCCACTTCCCAATCTCACACAAATGTGTTTGAAGCCAATCTTTAATCATCTTTGCTTCCATTGGCCTCAGAACACTGAAAGGTTGTTTTGTGGGGAAACAGGAGGAAGAAAGTGCATATGTTCGCTGCCTTGAGTTATTTGTAAAAATAATAAAGGCATGGCACAAATAATACAGTAAAAACCCTACCATAAACTTTTCAACACTCTCTCCAGATAGCTAGTAAAATATTTTTTTTTATTTTTTTAAAAAATTAGCACTTAAAAAGTATAGCACCCACTGAGCATCATAGCTCCTGGAGTAATAAAAATTACTTTGTTCCCATTCAGCAAATGTTTTCCTTTACATTTTCGTTATGTATAGTGTGCACATTGTTACCTAGGAAGCTTTTTGTAACTGTATGCCATTGCTTCTGTTTCTATTAAATCAGAAATGAGAGATATAAAAAGAAAGACTTATCAGTCTGAACAACTTCTTTCAACAGAGTTTGCAAAGTTTGCTCGAAATAATAATAATTAGATTCAAAGTCTGTATTACTTCTCTAACAGACTTAGATTGTAGCTGAAAGTGAAGCAAAAGCTTGTTTGTACCAAAAAGCTGAAAAATATTGGGATGCACAGCAAAACAAGAGCAGAACCAAGAGAAAAATCAACTTTCCAGATAGGGCCAACAAGTTTCCTTCCAAGGCAGAGTGTCTTTGGGACAAAATAACTCCTCCCGTCCTTTCTGTTTTGAAGATGGAACTTTTTGTAAAAAATAAACATTTTTTTCCCCTTGATTTTTAGCTGGAAAACTAGGAGAAATATGTTACAGAGAGCCAGTCCGTAAGTAATTTAAAATATGAATTATATTAGTGGTGCATTTTAGAAATATACTTTTTCAGTTACTTATTTATAAAAATTTGTGCTGAATCCTTCAGATTTGGGCTTTATTAAATGAAAGGAAGGAGTTTGTGTACAATTGATAATAGTAATATAATCATTATAAGTATAATAATGCAGACTCACGACAAATAACAGCATAACAAAGCAGCAGCAATGTTGCATTAGAACAGACATGTCAAACTTGCGACGCCACGTGACGTTGCGCAACGTATCGGGACGGTTTTGCCATTGCCGGCAATGGGGTGGGCCCGGCTTCCATGTGATGCATCCGGCCCGTGAGCTGGCAGTTTGACACCCCTGCATTGGAACATCTGCAAGAAATATCACTGGCCTGCAAACAAGAAGTGGTGGGACCACAATATAGACAAAATAATAAAATATGAAGACACTAAAGTGCTCTGAGAATTAAGTATTCAAACAGACAAGCACTTGTCATCTAACACCCCAGACTTAATAAAGAGCCTTGGTGGAGCAGTGGGCTAATGGACTTTTATTCTTTAGATTTCTCAGGATTTCCTTTTTAAGTTTTATATTAACTCAGTCCAACTGTGACTTTTTGGAACTTCCACTTGGTCTTGATCTCTCTTTCTATCTCCCTTCATGTATTTGGTTTGCACTCTCCTTCATTCTCTATATGACTAAACCATCTTAAGGTAATTCTTTCGTATCTCCCTCATGTTTCATATGTTCCTCAATGAACTCTCCTTCAGCATTCATCCTTTCTTGATTCTCTTTTTTTTAGCATAAACACTCAAACTATTCCCACTTCATTTCAATTTACTTTTATCCTTTTCCTAATAACCAGCTCTCTCTTCCATATACGGAGGATAGAAGAATGCTCTTAAATACAAATTTTCTCTTCTTTCAACAAACATTCATTCCTCAATGGACCTTATTATATGCACTCTCTTTTTGTTAGCATTTTCTTGTCTTAAAATTTCTTCATTCATTTCCCATTTAAGGAAACATTGTACCAAGACGGACGAATTCCCCTGTTGACTCTGGTTTTTTTACCATTTATGCATAAGGCATTTATTCACTTCATTTTCCCTGTCAAAAATAAATACCTTGGTTTTTATAAATTAAGTTACATGCATAAGTTATGTCATCAAATCTTTGCCATCACCACAAGCATTCCTTATATCCTTAACATTGAACAATGAACAACAAATAAAGCTTTGGTACAAAGAAGATTCAGGAATAAAGATAATAGGATATTTTATTAATCTGATTGTGAAATATTTATCTTGCTTTGTCCTATGCCAGATTTCTATATTGTCGTGCAACCAATATTCAGTTTGTCTCTTTTGAGAAGTCCTCCCTGCAAGACTGATCAGAAATTTTGTTTTCTTTTAGCTGGATGCCCTCAAATAGCAGATCTGAATGAACCTCTCGTTGATGCTACAATATACGTGTATTCAACCATCACATCCCAACTGTTGCCCACTCCAGCAAAATCTCATTACACATTTAATTTAAGGGATCTCTCCAAGGTTTTCCAAGGAATGCTGATGGCAGATCCAGCTAAAATTGTGGTGAGTGCTGTTCTCATAACATTGGCTGGAATCCCTACCAAAAAGGACTTATAATTAATTTTCTAATTAATGTCCTGAGTCATTATCCTTTTCTGATCACGTTAGATCACATAGATCACATTAAAGATGATTTTTAAAAATTTTTTAGAAATTCACACTGACTTTACTTAAAATGTATTTGAGATTTTTAAAAATGAAATAGTCTTTTCTGTTTTCGGTGGTAACAGCAAATGAATCACATCTGTATGATTCAGCCAATAACATTTTTATCTAGACTATCCAAGATTAATATGAAATAGGCAAACTCCATCTGAGTGTGAAGGAATAATTTGGATATATAGCACCAAGTTCTATACCAGGTTTTTGTTTATTAGTTCATTCACATTGTTAGCAATTTAATAAGTATAACAAATTGAGAAAGGGAGTATGTAAAAAATAGTTAGACTCTCTATATTGAGAGAATATTTATTTTAACCTTCTTTAAGGAAAATTCTACTAATTACTATCTTTAGTCTGAGTTGCTGGTTGTTTAGACCAGTACGTGCCTATGGATATTTTCAATCATCTAGATCAGGGGTCGGCAACCTCGGCTCTTTTATGACTCGTGGACTTCAACTCCCAGAATTCCTGAGCCAGCTATGCTGGCTCAGGAATTCTGGGAGTTGAAGTCCACGAGTCATAAAAGAGCCGAGGTTGCCGACCCCTGATCTAGATCATGGTTGTTTCAAAGGTGGGTTTTTTTCCAAAAGGCAACTGGACTTTCTTGGTTGTTTTTTTTTTCTTTGAAAACATTTTGCTTGTCATCCAAGAAGCTGCTTTAGAACTTCAGAATTGAAGAAGCTTCTTGGATGAGAAGTGAAATGTTTACAAAGGGGAAAAAACCCAAGTAAGTCCAGTTGCCTTTTGGGAAAAGCACCTTTGGGCTTAGACCAGTATGTAAAGAAAAGACTATTCGTTTGTTTGTTTGTTTATTAAATTTATACAGCTGCCTATCCCATATGTGTGTTTTAGAAATGGTTTGGAGTCCTGTGGAGAATAAACATGGAATGTTACTAAAGACTTTCACTGTAATTCTTTGTCAGGATAAATTGCCCCTATTGAGGTTGTGGTATCATGAAAGCTGTCGTGTGTTCCGTGATCGCCTAGTTAATGATGAAGATCGAAATTGGTTTGATGACTTGATGAAGGACATGATGTTGAAATGGAAAACCAGCTTTTATGAAGTTGTTCCTTTTGAGCCCCTTCTCTATGGAGATTTCATGATACCTGGGTCTGATGTGAAGCTTTATGAACTGATCGATAACAAAGAGAAAGTAGGTTGCACATGATACTTCTCTGCTTCTTCTGTTTGCTATGTCTTTAATTTCCACTGCACAATGTATAATTTAGGTGTGGTTAAGGAGAACATAAGGTCTGGAAAGATATTCCAGATACGTTGCACATGTGGGCTAACACGAGAATCATACATTAGAAGTATTTATTATTTTCTGTGTAAGAAGAATAAGGTTGTGCAAGGATAGACTGAACTCTAGAAGCATGCTGAGAATGATAGATGAAACTGGATAGAAGAGACCTAGATTATGCAGTTTCCTCCCAAGCCCCCTGCTTCTTTTGGTGTTTAGGCAAGTAATAAAGAACAGTTGGGAATCTGCTATGCAGATGACTTGAGCATAGTACTTACGCTTGAAAAATGCAATAAACTAGGAAAGGGAACAAGTTTTATGTTCATAGTACTGCAGTGAATGCCATTAAAATCTTTACAGCTGACCTTTGCAAGTAATTACCCTTCCCACAGAACTCCCAAGTGGAAGGAGAGTGTGCTTACTGAGAAAATGTTAATTAAGCAGAGGGTAAAAATGTAAAGATTTTAATAAGGAATGATGTCCTTTGCATTCACTGCCATGTAGTCAGAAATAATAATGATAACAGTATGCTTTCTTTCTTGATCACCAAATGAATTATAGTCATTAATTATTCTGGCTTCTTTGGTAAAGCAAATGTTGGCCACATCTGTTGCTCAGATAGTTCAGGCTAGGAGGGGTTAGATGACTTAATCAAGCCCATCATGGCTAAAATATTGAATTGTCTTCTGAAATCTTATACAATTTGTTGGTATGACCTCTGCTCATTGAAGGAAAACTAAATATACTAGTTCTAATTCTATGTATAGTAATTAGTCTTAGGTATCAAATCAATGTTTCCCTTTGTTGTCTGGAAGATATCCGTTTTGGAGCTCAGATTCTAATTTTATTCTTTCATATAACTATATTTCATTTATTATCATCAGTAGAATCTGATGATAATAGACAGAAGGGATGTACTTCTCCTAAGATGGCCTCCAAAAATGTGCCTTTCCTAACTAACTGGTCTTATTGCTCTTCCTTTTTGCTTTGTTCCTAGCTTATACAAGTGATAGAAGAGTATATGGAAGAATACAACCAGATCAATACTACTAAGATGAAGCTAGTGCTATTCATGGATGCTTTGGAACACATATGCCGAATCACCCGTATTCTACGGCAGGCATTGGGCAATGCTCTTTTGTTGGGTGTTGGTGGTAGTGGAAGACAATCATTGACTAAGCTGGCATCTCATATGTAAGATACAAGTGCATGTTATTCATTTCTGCAACTAGTGAGCTGTGACAGATTACTTAGAATGCAAATTATTTGAAGCCAGGCTTTGCAAATTAGCATGCCACAGATAGGAAACCAGGAATTAGGAACTGAATAAAATGTATATTCCATCAGTGAAGACATAGATCAGACATGTCAAACACAAGGCCTGGGGGCCAGATCCGGCCTGTGAAGTGGTTTCATGTGGCCCGTGAAGCCATCCTGGAAACAGTGAGGGAACGGCCCCCACTGCCTTGGGCCTGGCCCAGAGACCCTCCTTCTGCCAGAGACCCTCAGATCTGTCCCACTCCTGCCCAGGCCCCCATAGGCACCCTTGATGCGAACGATGTAGAGCTGGTCATGCCCACCTAGTAGGCCATACGCACTCTAGCCACGCCTACCCAGTAGGCCACACCCACCCTGGCCATACCCACCCGGCCCCCTGAGGGCAACCGCAATGCTGATGCGGCCCTCAATGAAATTGAGTTTGACACCCCTGACATAGATCATTGTTTCCAGTGGTAGGAAGTTCAACAAAACCATCTGGGTATGTTACTAAAATATTGGAGGGAGGATCACTTTTGCAAAGCAGCAGTAACAACTTCATCTGATCATTAAGGGTCATTGCAAAACAATTCCGTAAGTCAAACTGTAAGTCATAATCAAATACTTATGCTCTTATCAAGCAGATTTTGACCTGTTCACTTCAATATATTTGTTGCTAAAGAAATAAGCTATTATTTTAAAAGTGACTTGTTTCATCATTTGTAAACCCAAATGTTGTAATGAAAATGTCAAAAAAATTGTGGCAGCATTTGAAATCTTCCTAATGATTTTCTTCAGTAACATCTTTACAGAAGTAGCTCATGTCCTAATTCAGGTTCCTTCCTTTTTAGAACTGATTATGAATGCTTCCAGATAGAGCTTTCCAAGAACTATGGGCCAACTGAGTGGAGAGAAGACATCAAAAAGATCATGCTGAAGGCTGGCTTGCAAAGCCTGTCTATTACATTTCTGTTTACAGATACCCAGGTAACTGAATCTATTGGCAGAATTCAAGAATTGGAATTATTATTATTATTATTATTATTATTATTATTATTATTATTATTATTATTATTATTATTATTATTTATTAAATTTTTATACCGCCCTTCTCCCAAAGGACTCAGGGCGGTGAACAGGGCATATCTTAAAACTACAAAAATACAAAAATTAAAAAAAGAATTAAATTATTGCCCACAATAAAAACAATAAAAATATATATATAAATATTAAAACCCTAAGTGATTCCCCATCAGGCCAGGCCAGCTTGTTCAAATAAATGGGTCTTTAACCCGCGACGGAAGGAGCGGAGATCCGGTGCCATCCGGAGCTGGTTCCACAAAGCCGGAGCGCCCACAGAGAAGGCCCTCCCCCTGGGGGCCACCAGCCGACATTCTCTGACTGGAGGCACCCTGAGGAGGCCCTCTCTGTGGGAACGCACGGGGCGGAGGGGAGTCGACGCCGGCAGCAGGTGGTCCCCGAGGTATTCCGGACCCATGCCATGTAAGGACTTAAAAACCATCACTAAGACCTTGAACCTCACCCGGAAGACAACTGGTAACCAATGCAGCTCGCGGAGCAAAGGTGTAACATGGGAGTACCGGGAAACTCCCAAGACAACTCTCGCGGCCGCATTCTGTACCAGTTGGAGCCTCCGAGTGGTCTTCAAGGGAAGCCCCATGTAGAGAGCATTGCAATAGTCAAGACGAGAGGTCACGAGCGCATGAGTGACCATACACAGGGCATCCCGGTCTAGATAGGGCTGCAACTGCCGCACCAGGCGAACCTGTGCGAAAGCCCCCCTGGTCACGGCTACTACATGATCTTCTAAGGTAAGCCGTGCATCAAGGAGGACTCCCAAGTTGCGAGCCCTATCTACGGGGGGTAAAGACTCACCCCCCATAGAAGGTGATGGAACGTTTTGAATGTCCTGGAGTGCCGGAATGTACAGCCACTCAGTCTTGTCAGGGTTGAGTTGAAGTCTGTTCCTCCCCATCCAGACCCGAACCGCCTCCAGGCAACGGGACATCACAGCGAGGGCATCACTGGGGTGGTTTGGGGTCGAAATGAAAATGTCTTCATGTACTGTATTAGTTAACATGCTTCTTACATAAATAATAGTCATTAGTGTGCTCAGAAGAGTCCCAACAATGGGCTTATTCAGCTCATCTGCCTCTCATATAACGCAATCCTGTACTATTTATATCTATTTATATCTATTTATATGTTATTCTCCTTAAATTTAATGATAATTAATCACAGAAAAGCATGCATACAATTGAACTCATAAGCCTCATTTTAGAATCTATGTAATACTTCTATATGACCCTCACTCTTAGCCTATCTATTCCTTACATAGGAAGGAAGGTTTATTACAAAATATATGTGCATTTACATTTAGCATTTTAATATTATATTTGCATCTGACTAGTCCTACTAGAATACTGCTTTAGTTTCCAAAAAGTTCTTGAATTAGGAGGAGGAGGAAGATGGAGGAGGAGGAGGAGGAGGAAGGAGAAGGAGGAGAAGAAGAAGAAGAAGAAGAAGAAGAAGAAGAAGAAGAAGAAGAAGAAGAAGAAGAAGAAGAAGAAGAAGAAGAAGAAGAAGAAAGAAGAAGCAGCTATTTCACCATGGGGCTACTTCTAGGCAACTCACAACAATAAAAACATTTAAAGGAAGTTTAAGTAAAGTAAAAGTAAAATAATAGAGAAACCAAAATAAACAAGGAAAAAGAAAACAAAATACATCAATATGGCTACTAAAAATGATGGGCAAGTAGAGAGCAGAGAGTGGGGGCGAAGAAGTGGAGTCTACTGTCAATCTGCAGCCACCTCCAGAGTAGAACTCCCCCATCAGGTCCCCAGGCCAACCTGCAGAGCCAGAGAAGGATAGGAAATTGAGGCAAATCTTACACTAAAGAGCAGGATGTTCCAAAGGGCCAGTGCTGCAGCAGAGAAGACTATTCTGGATCTCGACAGTTGGAGTTCTTTGACCAACGAGTTCCCAGCAGGCCCTCTCTGCCAACCCAAATGGTCTTAGTGGGATGAGACAATTCATCAGGCAGCCTGGAGCTATGCCATTAAGAGCTTTAAATATAATTACCAACACCTTGAACTGCACTTGGAAGCAGACCTGTAGCCAGTATAGTTCATGGAGAAAAGGTGAAATAGGAGCCTCAAATCCGTATTTGATTATCAAATAAGATTCTTGAGGTATTCTACTTTTAATTACAACTTTACAGTGAACTCTGTTACGATGGCTCTTGGAAATCAAAAAAGAAAGGGAAAAATAAAGTTTATCAAATAATGTTACAAGAGTATTCGGGAAGGGCATATCCTTACCATGTACTGGAGAAGGAGAAGGAGAAGAGGAGAGGGGGAAAGAGGAATATTGAATATTTCAATATACAGAAAGCATATTGGTTGGCTGGTTGGTTGTTAATTGGATGGGTAAATATCTGCTAATATAAAAATAAAATAGATGTATTTTGCAGGGTGATGGAGAAAGTTGAAACAATGAACATAACATCATTATACGTGGTTTCTTTAGATCAAAAGTGAATCCTTCCTAGAGGATATCAACAACTTGTTGAATTCAGGAGACATACCCAACTTGTATGGCCTAGATGAGCAAGACCAGATTATGACTGCTATGAAACCAATTGTTCAGGACCAGGGACTTCAACCCACCAAGGCCAACCTTATGGCTGCATACACAGGAAGAGTGCGTAGTAATATCCATACAGTCCTATGTATGAGGTATGAGCTAACCTGGTTCATATGGCTTACAGGAAAAATAAACTCTTCACTCTCAGCAACTTTCCTCTTTTAATGGTGATTCATACCATAGAAACCTATATAATTACAGCAACCTTCCCAAGCCTGAATACCAAAAGCAATTTGTGACTAATAACACTTGATCCCAGCAGGGATGAAGGGAGATGTCATCCAAAAGGTCTGCATAGCCCCAGAATGGGGGACTTTGCTCTAAAAATATCTGAAGAGAAAGACAGGGAGTTCTCTTTATTCATTCACATTTGGCCCAACATGCTACAACAAAAAAAATACTTAAGACATTGGTATTTCCATCCTAGTCCCCATTTAATTACACATGTGGTCCTAAGTCTATATAAGTTTCTCCAAACATTGTGGCAAAGTGAAAACCTGAGTTGAAACTTGTATCTTGAAAAGTTCTCTATATGCCATGGTTGCCATTTTTCCTGTTCTGGAAGAATTTGTGAGATGTGTTACTCTTCCTTTCTATTACACAGAAAATATCATGGCACTTAGAGCTTGTTAGAGTTTGGAAGGAGGAGGGTTTATCTATTTAAGCCCTTCCTGTTTTGTACCAAGGTGAAGTTTTAAAACAGAAACTCCATTATTATTTTTACTGCTACCACAGGACTCTGCTTGGCTTTGCCTTAAGCATTTCCTTCAGCAAGTACCTCTTCTGAGCCACTTCTCTCCCTCACACCCGCACACCCACTCCAGCCCTTACACATTATTTTGCACCTCTCCTAGCTAAAACTTAAAGTTCAAGGTTTTACTTTGGATTACTATACGTTTAAACTTCCCTTTCTAATCTTGGTGAAATGAAGTGCTGAGAACGTGGGATTTCTCTTTGTCCTTGGCCCAAGTTCTCCAAGTCTACAGATACTAGATGAATTAAAGCTTATGAAGCATCGTACTTCTACTTTCAGTTATAGTGGAACCTCCCACTAAGAGCGTAACAGGTACTCTTTTAGGGGGTAATGTTCTTGCAGATAATTTGGGGATGACACAAATCTTGTGGTAGCCCATGACCATCCGCTGTGGATTAACAAATGTATGTGAATTTATTGTACCCTTTGTTGTGTCTCCAGGACAGCCTTTCCTGCCTATAATGTATTCCAATAAAACCAAACTAACACAATCTGTTCTAACAAGAAGTTGTCTTACTCCTTTCTGTTTCCTGACAATTTAGTCCTATCGGGGAGGTATTCCGAGCCCGGCTCAGACAGTTCCCATCGCTGGTAAACTGCTGTACCATTGACTGGTTCAATGAATGGCCTGCAGAAGCCTTGGAATCTGTTGCTGCTTCCTTTTTCAAAGATATCTCAGATGCTGAGCTTACTACTGAAGTTTTAGAAGGAATGGCAAGTATCTCTCTCTCAGAACAAATTTGGCGTTCTGTGAAAAATGTTGTAAAATTTAGCAGCTAATTGGTAATCAAAGATCTTGGTTAGACTTTAGTTTCCTTTTAGTAGTTGGAATGGGCACCACTTTTCACGTTCTATTTGATATTTACCTAAAATACGTATTTCATAAATCATCTCATTTGGTTAGAATACCTACTTTGTTAAAAAGGGCTTGAAGTTTCTTAAAAGTGCTTTTCTATATTGTAGATTCAAATGTGTGTGGAGATTCATCAGAGCGTTGCAATTAAATGCAAGGCATATCTGGCAGAATTGGCAAGACATAACTATGTCACTCCCAAAAGCTATTTGGAGCTGCTCAGTATCTTCCTCGGTTTGATAGGGACAAAGAAACAGGAGCTCAAAGTTGCCAAGAACAGGATGAAGAGTGGATTGGATAAGGTGGGTGTCAAGTTTCTGACGTATGGGCTTTTCAAGTAACTCTGAGGCATTGTTTACCTTTATTAGCCTAATACATCGGCAAATGCTTGCTCGAAAGAAGCTGGAATCTGAAATCTCCGCCCCTTGCACAATATATTAAAACACAATTCTCCACCTTTCTAATTTTGTCATTAATCATATTCTCCAATTAATTTAAAGAATCAGTTTCCCTTCCATTAGAAGAACCGCCAAAGCCTTATCTTCTTTAGAGAGACAAATGGCCTTGAAAGTGCAGTTCCTACTCTTCCCTCCTCCCAACTTTAAATTAAAGCAATACACAAGTCTTAAAGCAATACACAAGTTTAACATATGAAATAGTTACTTCTTCATCTCTTGTCAAGCAATAACATTCGATGTTAGCAGCCTTGACAGTGGGATTTTTAAGAAACATTTGCATTGACTTTCTCCCTCTTTTTAGAGGAACTTCACATAATGGATTATGACAATGATTCCCGGATTGGAAGGTCTTAAAAAGCAACTTTTGATATTACTTTAAAATTGCACCCAATGTTACAGAAATGTTTTACCACACCAAAATTACCCCCTCCTCACCAAATTCACCATAATTGCTAACACATTTATGTTGGATATAAGCAGACATTCATTTTCTTTTCATGTGTTTGAAAGCTACAGATGAAAGCTACATATTTGGTTGCTATCTTCTCCTAAATAAAGCTGGCCTAAAATTTTTCTGGGGGGGGGTTTGGGGGGAGAGGGTATTTTCCAAAGACTGGATCTAGCTTAAGTTACTGAGCCTAGTTCCCATTAAAATCAGTGACAGTTCATTGAATCTGACTAAATTATTCAAGTGACGTCACTGAGCCTTTTAAATTTAACTAATGTCAAAATGCTATTATTGCTACTGCTGTATTCTGTTCATTTTTAAAGTAAACTTAGACATTTCATAAATAAACTACTTTCAGAGAAAGTTAAAGGTGATAAGAAACATGGCACAGTATAATGAAACCATGGAAAAGCCAAACATTGACAACTTTAAACTAAAAAATAACTACAACTGACAAGAGTCAAACCAAAGTTAAACATCCATATTTACCATTTAATTCATGGCATAGTTAACCATATGCTCAAAATTGCACTAATACTTATTCTGACTTAATTGCGATCAAGAATTTTATATCTGAAAGACCTTGATGACAAGCCTACACACATTATTCTGAGCAAACTATCATGAGACTGCCTTAATTAGAGAATCTACAAGTTACCCATGTCAGATCTAGGCTGTTTGGTTCATGTAGTGTACTGACACACTCAGGATACAAGAGAAAGTAATTTCTATCCCACTTAAATTCTTTCAAGTATGATCACAACATTCTTCTCTTCATTTGAGATTCACCTTGATGGATTTTATATATAGTTTTCTTTCCCTCCAGCTTTTACGAACAGCAGATGATGTAGCAAAAATGCAAGAAGAGCTAGAATTATCTCGCCCCCTGCTGGCAGAGGCTGCCAAAGACACCCTTGTGACCATGGAACAAATACAGGTACTATATGCTCTGCAATGTACCTTCGGAAGCAATGGATAAACATTATATTATGTGCAAATGCTAAATCTTATTTTTCCTATGTTGAAAAAAGCATTTACACTGCGTACCTGTGTTGATTTTGTCTACGGCCTGGCCTGCACTTATAGTAGGGAAGTACAGGTTGAATTTGATTAAATAACCACAAAATCTTGTTTACTGTTGCTATTATTATACAAGGGAGGAGTGCCATTTATATTTTCTTATAGAGATGACAAAATATCTTACATGCTTTTTGCTTTTGTACCCAAACAGTTCAAAATGTAAGTTGCTTCTCAAGTAAAAATGTATTCTTTAAGCCATGTTCCTAAAAAGTGATTTTTCATGCAGTCAGGAATTTGGAATTTACACATATTCCTTTAGAAATGTTGGAATTCATTTTTCACAAATAGGTTATTCAGTAGCCTTTTGTGTCCTTCAAGAAAGGACATTTTACTCTCTGTCCCCTTCCATTTGTCTTTTCAACTGTCCTTCCAAAAGCATCTTTTGTTCATTTTTTAAATAATATTTTATTAATTTTCCAATTTTACATTTGAGTATTTAAAAAGCAATGCAGTGACAGGGTTAATCAATTATTCACTAACAAAATGCTTAGTGCAAATCTCAGGTCACCACATCAGATATTTCTTCTCTTTTTCCCTTAATATTTACTATTCAAACTAGTATATTTCTAATTATATCAACTCAATAAAGACATCATTATTACATCTATCAATAATTTTTTGGCTTATACATATCTTAATTACATTCAATCTTCATAAACAATCCATATCCTGTTATTAATTTTTACATAATTTTTAACTTCTCATCAATATTCCAATTTAACCTTTGATATCCATAATTTTCAGACCTTGGGTAACCAAGTTTTCCCTTATCTCACTTCATAACAAACTATAATGTCTAAAATACATTATAATCTTGTTCTATTTCCTAAAAGTTATCTATTTCCCATCATATTAAGTCATCTGCTTAATAATACAATATCCCCTTTAATAAATCAAAACCATTATATAGATTGCCTGGGTTAATCAATAAGTCAAACATATTCATGATAATTCATTTTCTTTTCCTTTTTTGATCTAATTTTTTCAATATTAGACAAATCAAATCCTTATTTTCAACTAGTTTCCAGCTATTTTAAATCTAATAACCAAAATTCCCCTTATCTCAACATCTCCCTTTAACCCTCTAATTGACAATATAAAATCCCCTCAAATGAATCAAAACCCCAATTTTTTCAACCTTATTCTAGCTTTCTTCCTTTGCCAACTAGGCTTCCATATCAGCGCTTTTAAATCATCAAATAAATCTCCCTTCATACTTATATATGCTAGTTGAATTAAAGGAGACCATTTGATTGCCAGTTTTCTGGAAGTACTAGCCTATTTGTATTCATTTAGTTGTCGCCCTGTTATTCCAGTCCCCCCTGTTTGCTCTGATATATTTGTCTTCAATTCAATCTGTTCTTCTTACTCAAAGTTCTTCTGATTTGTATAGAAAGTCATTTCCATTTTCAGTGTTGTTACTTCCTTGTCTGGGTTTTCCATCAGCTGTACTTGTTGGTCAATTGAGTCTTCTGTCTTAATATTTAATTGTTCCACATCTTCTGTTATCTTCTGTATTGTTGGTTCTTTGGTTGTAGTCAAAGTTTGACTTTGTGCATCTAAGTTGGCATCTTGATCTTTTATTTTAGGTCTCATTTTATCACAAGCTGAAAGAATAGTTTCATGTATTGCTTTCAACATGGCAAGAATTTTTTCCTAGTCTTCATCCATCTTTCATGTGTCTGTAAACCAGGAGGTGAGGGAGGAGCCCCTTCAGGGTCGTGCCGAGGAATTTAGTCAATATCTGGCGGATAAAATTTCTCAGATTCGGGCCGGATTGGACTCTGACTGGACAGAGTCTGACGACGGGGAATCGAGCAGTCTTGGGAATATTATTTGGGAAGAATTCGATCCTGTGACTCTGGAAGAAGTGGACAGGATCATGGGGACGCTGAGTTCCACCACTTGTTTACTGGACCCATGCCCCTCCTGGCTGGTTTATGCAGCGCGGGAGGGGACACGAGGCTGGCTCCAGGCAGTAATAACTGCTTCTTTGAGAGAGGGCAGCTTCCCCGCCGCCTTGAAGGAGGCGGTGGTGAGGCCCCTCCTCAAGAAGCCTGCCCTGGACCCGGCTATTTTAAATAACCATCATCCGGTCTCCAACCTTCGCTTTTTAGCAAAGGTTGTTGAGAGTGTGGTGGCTCATCAGCTTCCTCTGTTCCTGGAGGAAACGGATTATCTGGACCCCTACCAATCGGGCTTTAGACCCGGGTACAGCACGGAGACGGCATTGGTCGCACTGATGAATGATCTCTGGTGGGCTCGGGACAGGGGTTGCTCCTCTGTCCTAGTCCTATTAGACCTCTCAGCGGCTTTTGATACCATCGACCATGGTATCTTACTGCGGCGCCTCAGGGGGTTGGGAGTGGGTGGCACTGTTTTACAGTGGTTCTCCTCCAACCTTCTGGGTCGTTCGCAGTCAGTGTTGACGGGGACAGAGGTCGGCCTTGAGGCCTCTCGTTTGTGGAGTCCCTCAGGGGTCAGTCCTCTCGCCTCTCCTGTTCAACATCTATATGAAGCCGCTGGGCGAGATCATTCGTGGTTTTGGGGTGGGGTATCATCAGTACGCTGATGATACCCAGATTTTTATTTCCACCCCAGATCAACTCAGTGATGCCCTCTCCGTGATGTCCCATTGCCTGGAGGTGGTGAGGGTCTGGATGGGGAGGAACAGGCTTCGTCTAAATCCCAACAAGACCGAGTGGCTGTGCGTATCGGCATCTTGGGTTGTCCATTCTATTCTATCGTTATCTATAGGGGGTGAGGTGTTACTCCCCATAGATAGGACTCGCAACTTGGGTGTCCTCCTTGATTCACAGCTCAATTTTGAAGATCATATAGGAGCTGTGACTAGGGGGGCTTTTGCCCAGGTTCGCCTGGTGCGCCGGTTGCGGCCCTATTTGGACTGGGACGCCCTACGCACAGCCACTCATGCACTCTTGACCTCTCGGATAGACTACTGCAATGCTCTCTACATGGGGCTGCCCTTGAATGCCACTCGGAGGCTCCAGCTGGTGCAGAATGCAGCCACGCGAGTTGTGATGGGGGTCTCCCGATACTCCCATGTAACACCTCTGCTCCACGAGCTGCATTGGCATCCAGTTGTCTTCCGAGTGAGATTCACGGTGCTGGTGATGACCTATAAAGCCCTAAATGGCATGGGTCTGGACTATTTACAGGAGCACCTCTTGCCGGCGTTAACTTCCCATCGCCCTGTGCGCTCCCACAGGGAGGGCCTCCTCAGGGTGCCGTCGGTCAGGGAATGTCGACTGGCGGCTCCCAGGGGGAGAGCATTCTCTGTGGGCGCGCCTGCCCTGTGGAATCAGCTTCCAGTTGAGCTTCGGATGGCTCCCGACCTTCACTCGTTTCGCCGCGACCTGAAGACTTGGTTGTTTGAACAGGCCGGCCTGGACTGAGGGATTGGATTTTAGAGTTATATTTTAAAAGTTTTACATTTTACAATGTATTTATTACTTAGGGCTATTGATTTAATCTTATTTTAATTTTTATATCTTGTGTGTTGTTAGTGTTTTTTGCCCTGTACACCGCCCTGAGTCCTTGGAGAGGGGCGGTATATAAATCTAATAAATAAATAAATAATCTTTCTTCCAAAAGTTGTTTGTTAAGCAATAAACAGTAAAAGTTTACATTCACAGTTCAAGAAGGCCAGTTTTACTGCCCAGCTGTTCTCTTACAGTTGAATCTCTCACAGATGGTGCCAAGGTCAGGAAATTCTTACCATTCTGGGCACTGAGTCAAGTCTCTTTTTAGGAAATGAATTGCCATACCAAGCTCCACCACAAGATGTCACTCATACCATTTAAGATTTTCTTTTTCCTTTTTCTTTTTTTTAAAAAAAGTCCCAAATTTTTCTAATCCTTTTTCCAGTTTTATTTCTTTTTTTTTGTAGATAAAAACAGAAGTCTCCAGTAAAGATAGGAAAAATTTTGGTCCCCAAATCTCAGAAACATATGAATCCAATTAGATTGAAATTATTCTTTTAAAGCTTTGATTCCCCTGGGTAGTCAGACGCTGCTATTCTTAGAGGCTAGGATAGAAATTCCCTTCCCTCTCTCCTCTCAGGGGGAAGATACTTCAAAAAGCTTTTACAGGAAGAAGATACGTAGGGTAAAGAAAAGATAAGATCTCACCCACTTTCATCTGTGTTCCTTTCAAAGTGCTTGGTAGTAAATTTGACTTAGGCTGTATGCAGCTTAGTGACGAGCCATATTACTATGGCTGGTCTTTTCCCCGTCGGTTTGAAGAGCTGCCCCAAATAAAGCAGAAGTGGTACTGCCCTTCTGCGATCAAGTGGGGGTCCTCTCCTTGCTCATTGCCCCTACAGGGTGACTTTCGACCCTTTCCAGGGTCCCCCTGTGGGCTAAAACTGGACGCTGGAGACGAGGCTCGCCTCCATGCGTCCACCAGGGCTGCGATCGCAAACCGGAAGTCTATCTTTTGTTCATTTTGATGCCTTCCAAGTAACTTGGAATTTGGTTCTCCTAATACTTTCTGGTTGACAACTGCAAGGGTTGAGGTTGTGTTTTTTTCTTTTTCTTTTTCTGATCTCTGAGGGGCACAAGGTTAGGGAAGATTGTGCTACACTCTGTGGCCACTGATCATGTTCCATCCTCAGTGGGCTATTTCAGCAGCTCTGTTTTGTTCCTTTAGTTTGATTCCCAGAGGCGCAGTGAATCAGATGCTTAAAGAGGCTAGAGAAGGTCTGTGCTCCAACGGTTTGAGTCCTAGCACCATGTAATGGGGTCCCATCACTTACATCAGTTTCTGCCAACTTGCTATAGTCAAGCAGATAAATAGATACCACTTTGATGGGAAAAATAATATTGCTTCATGTGGAAGTATGAACCCAATTGGTGCTAGACCTTCCTGAATGTGATGCCCAAATGCAAAGCAATATTGATGGCGGGGAAAAGTCCAGGATGATGAATGGCAGAATTAGCCATTAGCCTTTCTGAGTCTAGGAGTAGTTCACCCTCTATTATGCACTTCTGGATAGCGCATGAATGTGACCCAAAGCCAAATATCTACTCTGTATTAATTTGATTTGATTTTATTAAATTTATATGCCGCCCTTCTCCCTGAGGACTCAGGGCGGCTCACAACAATAAAAAAATTAAAAAACATAAAATATTTTTTTTAAAAAAGAATTAAACAATAGATGCAATAATTACGAGACAATTTAACCCAGTAAAAAGCCTAATTAAAAAACGTAGTCAGTCCAGGCACGCTTGTTGGAACAACCGGTCTTCAGGTCACGGTGGAAGGACCAAAGGTCAGGGGCCACCCGCAGTTCCAGCAGTAATTCATTCCAGAGGATCAGCGCACCCACAGAGAAGGCTCTCCCCCTGGGGGTCGTCAGCCGGCATTGCCTGGCCGACGGCACCCTGAGGAGGCCGACTCTGTGGGAGCGAACCAGGCGATGGGAGGTTGACAATGGCAGCAGGTGGTCTCACAAGTACCCCAGGCCTAAGCCATGTAGGGCTTTAAAGGTTATTACCAGCACCTTGAATCGCACTCGGAGGGTAACCGGAAGCCAATGCAGCTCACGCAGGAGTGGTGTAACATGGGAGTACTGAGATATTCCCATAAGCACCCGCATGGCCACATATTGCACTAGTTGAAGCCTCCGGGTGCTCTTCAAGGGCAGCCCCATGTAAAGAGCATTGCAGTAATCCAGGCGAGAAATGACGAGGGCGTGGGTAACCGTGCATAGGGCATCTCGGTCCAAAAAGGGGCACAACTGGCGCACTAGGCGAACCTGTGCAAAGGCCCCCCCTGGTCACGGCAGTTAGATGATCTTCCCAATTAAGCCGTGAATCCAGGAAGACACCCAAGTTGTGAGCCCTCTCTGAGGGGGGCAATACCTCCCCACCATCAAAAGAGATGGAACTTGTTGGACAATACAAGATGCCGGTATCCACAGCCACTCGGTCTTGGAGGGGTTAAGCCTGAGCCTGTTCCTTCCCATCCAGACCTGCACCGCCTCCAGGCACCAGAACATTATGCCAAGGGCATCACTGGATTGGCTCAGGGTGGAGATAAAATACTGGGTATCATCCGCATATTGGTGATACTTCACCCCAAAGCCACGGATGATCTCACCCAGCAGCTTCATATAGATGTTAAACAGGAGGGGGGAGAGAACTGACCCCTGAGGCACCCCACAAGTGAGGGGCCTTGGGGTATATCTCTGTTCCCCTGTCAATACAAACTGTGAGTTGCCCGAGAGGTAGGAGGAGAACCACCGTAAAACAGTGCCTCCCACTCCCAACCCCTTGAGCCGTCGCAGCAGGATACCATGGTCGATGGTATCAAAAGCCGCTGAGAGGTCAAGTAGGACCAGGACAGAGGAACAGCCCCTGTCCCGGGCCTGCCAGAGATCATCCACCAGTGCGTCCAATGCCATTTCCATGCTGTAGCCGGGTCTGAAACCGGACTGGTACGGGTCCAGATAGTCCGCTTCATCCAGGAATTGCAGGAGCTGACGCACCACTACACTCTCAACAACCTTCGCTACAAAGCGAAGGTTGGAGACAGGACGGTAGTTATTCAACAAGGCTGGGTCCAGAGCAGGCTTCTTGAGGAGGGGCCTCACCACCGCCTCTTTTAAGGTGAAGGGGAAGACACCCTCCATCAAAGAAGTGTTGACAACTGCCTGCAGCTAGCCCCCTGTCACCTCCCAGGCGGCCGAAACCAGCCAGGAGGGACATGGGTCCAGTAAACAAGTTGTAGTGCTCAGTTTATGCATGATCATGTCCACATCATCCACAGGGTCAAACTCACCCCAAATGGTATGATCAAGACCTGCCCTCTCCACTCCGCCAGAGTCCGCCCAGTCGGAGTCCAAACCAGTCCAGATCTGAGTGATTTTGTCCTGCAGATACTGTACAAATTCCTCAGCCCTACCCTGCAAAGGGTCGTCCCTCGGTCCCTGGTTAAACAGTGAGCGGGTCACTCTAAACAGGGTGGCTGGGCAGTTATCTGTGGACGCAATGAGAGTGGAAAAGTAAACACACTTTGCCGCTTCCATCGCCACTAGGTAAGACTTAAGATAAGTTGTTAGTTGTGTTCAATCAGATTCGGATCCGCTGGACCTCCAACAGCTCTCTAGGCGTCTTTTCCGGTGCTTCATCTCCCGGAGCTCCTCGGTAAACCAGGGGGCCACCCGGGGTCTGCACCGGGTCAGAGTCCACAAAGGCACAACTCGATCCAAGGCCCCAGCAGCCGCCCTCTCCCAAGCTTCTACTGTAGTCTCCTAACTAATGTACCATAGCCATAAACTAAATAAATAAGTTTTATTCCCTTAATAATAATTTTATGTTGCACATTTTGGAATCCCATTAAGCTTAAAATATTGATCACAACTGCATCTTCATCAGTTCTATTCACTATCAACAAAACAATTTTTATTAAATAGCTGCATCTTAATTATAGGTGAAAAAGCCCTAAAGCCCTAAATGGCATGGGTCCGGATTATCTTAGGGAGCACCTGCTGCCAGCATCCACTTCCCATCATCCTGTGCGCTCCCACAGGGAGGGCCTCCTCAGGGTCCCACCGGTCAGGGAGTGCTGGCGGGTGATCCCCAGGGGGAGAGCGTTCTCTGTGGGCGTGCCTTCCCTATGGAATCAGCTGCATGTGGAACTCTGGATCGCCCCCGACCTTTGTTCGTTTCGCCGGGACCTAAAAACTTGGCTATTTGATTTAGCCGGCCTGGACTGAGGGGTTTTAATGCAGCCTTGACTGATAGTAATTTCTCAAAAAAGTGCATATGCATGCTTTTAATATTGCCTGTATTTCTATTACATGTTCTCGGTGCATTTAAATAAAAACATTGCTCATAGGTCTTAAAGATCAATTGAACCCTAAAGGCAAATTTACAAGGAATTTACTTGTACATTTGTCTTCAGCATAGTTATTAATGCACATCAATAAAATATTGCTACTACATAACAGGATTTGAAAACATTTAGGTTCCCCAGTTCTTAAATCCTCATCATGTCTAGTCAACCAGAGATGATGCAGCTTGGAGTCCATCAACCATAATATACAGATTCCAAATATTTTACAAACTACACAATGAAAAAAGTATTTACAATGACTATAATGGTATAGGTAACCAGTTTAGCTACATTCACCAATGAAAATTTGAGTGAGGTGAAAGAGATTGTACGCAATCCTAAACATGTGTTATTGCAGGTAGACACAGCTGTAGCAGAAGACACAAGAAATGCTGTACAAGCAGAAGAAATGAAAGCTAAAGTGAAAGCTCAGACTGCTCAGGCTATTGCTGATGATGCACAGAAGGACCTAGCAGAAGCCCTCCCTGCTCTGGATGCTGCCCTGGCAAGCTTGAGGAATCTCAACAAAAATGATGTTACTGAGGTAATAAACAGAAAGGGAAGAGGATAGATTTCAGCACAAATTTGATGTAAGCATTTTTGGGGTATCTCAGTCTGTAGGATACAGTGGAGTATCTCAATGGTATATGTACCTCTAATATGATGGCATTATGGTACCCAGTCTGAAGTAGGTATAAAGAAGGTCCTTAAGACTGCTCTACTAGTTGCACTTCCTGAAGCATATAAGTTAGACCACATGCCATCCAGGCCCCTTATGACTTTTCAGTGTCACACCATAGGAGTTTCAAGCTTTGAAGGAACTAACCTGGTCAACACTTTATTTCCTTCTTCCCTGGACATGGTGCTGATCCATAGGCTGTTTCGTTCCCAGGCTTTTGAATGTAGTGACCCAGGAACTGGAAATAGCCGTCAAGATTAGTCAGTCATTCCCCACTGAATGAAGCTAGATTTTGTACCAATTTTGAGTCAGTGTGGGACAGTCATTCAGTTCTTGGATTAGGAGTGGGGAGACGCAGCTCCTGCCATGGATGTTCATAGGGTGATTTTAGGCCAGTCATCCTGTCTCTCAGCCCAAATTACTTCACAGGATTGTTGTTAGGAAAAACATAGTGTGCAATAAGCCCATACCAAATATACATGCTAAATACTGTTTTAATCCAAGATTAAATGCTTATTTAATCTATGGGACAATTGGATCTCTAGCCAAATTTTATTCATTATATTTTCTACTCACAATCTTTTTTGGGGCTTGTATGAGATTAGAGTTTTGTTTAGAATTGCACACGTGGACTCACAGTTGATAATTACATTCAGGACTGGCTTACCTATCAGTTTATTCATATTACTGTCAGTAGTATCATTAATAAGATTCAGCAATGCAGTTGTCAGCCTCTGATTCATTTTCATGAACCAGCACTCTATAAAGTCACATACGCAAGCATTAAGCAGGCTATCACCAGCTGATGATTGGTGCAAGGTGAGAGACAGAATTGAAGCAGCAAGTAGGCTAAATCTGAGGAGGCTATGGTGGACCACGTGTGAACTTTTGTATACCATATTTTGAAAATTATCACTATCAGGTTTTCTATTTTCCCAATATTAACCATGCTCACTGGGAATTGTAGATGCTGTAGTGTACTCCTTGTAGAAGGCACAAGAATGAGAAAGGTTTGTTTAAAATAATTATAACATCTTAATATTTAGAGAATATTTGCAGAATAAGCTTGTAATTATTTCACCATCAAGTCTCTTTTAAGATTACTGGATGGCTCACTTGTACTGAAAATAAAATGTCTGAAGAAATATTTATTTCACCAAATCACAACAGGATTATGCA
Source organism: Vipera ursinii (assembly GCF_947247035.1). Taxonomy (NCBI): domain Eukaryota; kingdom Metazoa; phylum Chordata; class Lepidosauria; order Squamata; family Viperidae; genus Vipera; species Vipera ursinii. The sequence goes on from NC_139513.1 coordinate 67,635,376, forward strand.
ATCTCAGCATGATTACATACTACTTTATTTAAACTATGAAAATTAACAAATAATTAAGGCACAATTTTTATTGATAGATTTCAGTAGGTCCTTTTCAACACAAGTAATATATGTAGAGATGTATTTAAGAGGACTGAATTTAAAAAGACAATAACACGAAGGGAGGGAAATAATTGAATTTGGCCTTCTTGAGAGCTAAGAAAACACACTAGTCTTTGAATTTATTTGCAGCTTTTTGAAGTAAAAAATTAAAATGGAAAAAGTATCAAAGGAGAGATAGAGTATAAGTTGATAATACCAGTTCTTACACGTATTTTTATGTCAGTTCTTAGAAATATTCATATTTATATACCTCATCTTAATTTCTCTGCAACATCCGCCACATGGCTCAAATTCAGAAGACCCCCCCCCACACACACACACACACAATGTGTATATTCTACTATACTATACTGTAGTATAGTAGGAATCCAAAAAAGAAGAACATTATACACAGAAGCCTTATACTGTACAATATTTCCCAGGTGATTTATGGTAATGGAGACATTTTGTCAAATCAACTCCCAGAAAAGAGCCTCCAACTTAATAGACATAAATGTGTCCTTCAGAGAGGAGATGGCAAGAAGATGAAACTCTACCCTGCTAACAATGCCAGAATGCTTCTCTTGGAAGCCTTTCATTAAGTGGAGGCAGAATTTACATAAGAGCGCCTTGGAGCAAGATCTTCTTTTGTTGTCCGCTGATGGCTCCCTTATGCACAGGAAGATACCAATGCCTGCTTTTCAACTTTTTCTACCATCTTCTTCAGATGGTCTGGGTTGCTGAAGAAGTATCTGTAGAGGTTGTGCTCTGTCTTCTTGAAGTGGCTCTGCAGAGATTTGTGTTTGGCCTTTAAGTCAGTCAGGGTATCCATTAGAATTTGATAGATTTTAGCTTGTGTGACGCTAAGTTGCTCCAGAGGTTCTGACAATCCCTGCAAAGAAGATGGTCAAAACAAGTGTATGAAAAGCAGCATGTGATTTGTTCAATTCACCTAGAAGGGGGCTTGCTATCCAAATTTCATTTAGAATCTCAAAGGGAGAAAACGTAATTATGGTAGAATAGACTGATTGTTTTCTTGGGTGTTTATTTATTTATTTAATTCAATTTATATACCGCCCTTTTCCCAAAGGACTCAGGGCGGTTTACAGGGCAGATTAAAACAATACAATATAAACAAGTTAAAATAAAAATTAAATTAGATAGCCCCAAAAACTAAAAAATAAAACTATAAAAACCTTAAAAACTCTCAGTCCAGGCCGGCAAGCTCGAATAGCCAAATCTTTAGGTCCCGGCGAAACGAGCAAAGGTCGGGGGCCATCCGGAGTTCCACAGGCAGCTGATTCCAAAGGGCAGGCGCGCCCACTGAGAATACTCTCCCCCTGGGTGCCGCCAGCCGGCACTCCCTGACCAGCGGCACCCTGAGGAGACCCTCCCTGTGAGAGCGCACAGGACGATGGGAAATTGATGCTGGCTGCAGGAGCTGCCGAAGATAGTCTAGACCCGTGCCATTTAGGGCTTTATAGGTCATCACCAGCACCTTGAATCTCACCCGGAAGGCAACCGGAAGCCAATGCAGCTCGCAGAGAAGAGGTGTTACATAGGAATATCGAGAAACCCCCATCACAACTCGCGCGGCCGCATTCTGCACCAGCTGAAGCCTCCGAGTGGTCCTCAAGGGCAGCCCCATGTAGAGAGCATTGCAGTAGTCTATCCGGGAGGTCACAAGTTCTAGGATGCTTGTACGTATATAGCAATAACGTAGTAGAAAAACAGAACTTAACATATAAAGGACAAAGACCATTGCATACCTGAGCATGAAGCATTAACTGGTTGGAATCACCATATATCAAACAGTATAATGCCTTGTTTTCAGACTCTAGTTTAAGAAACTGAGGAAATGGAGTGGCTAGCTGTATTTGAAGCATTCTGAGTTCTTGGCACAATCTTGAACCCCTGCTTGCCAAAGTCTCATATGAACGAAAAAGTTGTTTCTCTTTATTGTGTTTGTCCAGCATCTCCCACAACCTAAGAGAGAAAAGGGCCCTCAAAATTAGAGGATTTAGATTTTAATTCAAAGAATATTTAATATAAAGAGTAGGGAGATAATTATATATTATCATAACCATATGTGCTAAGTACGGTAGAGTTGCTACCAAACCTTAAGTCCATTTATTCTTGTCATAAGATTATGAAAGAATTCAGATTCTCTGAACAGTCTTCTGATTAAAATCTAAGACAGTTCCAGTATTTTTCTGAAATACAAAGAATCGGTGTTACTGATGTGACTATCCTAAATATTCTATTCTATAGAAACCCTTCCTTTTCCCCCATTCTGCCTCAACATTTTCTTTCTTCCCATTAAATTCTGTTCCGTAAAAGGGATAAAATTGTTCTCTGGCATGCTGTTTCAGATTTAGTCAAATATTATTTAATTTTGCAAAATAATCCAAGCCGAGCCAAACAAACCTTCATTTTTAGTAATCATTAAGCACTTGTGATTCAGTAAAGTTCCACTGCCATTCCGCCACCATTCTTTACCGTAAAGTAGTGAGGTCACTAGGATCTATCAAAATCCGTGGGCATTGCTTAATGGAGAGTCTTGAATCTTCAAAGCAGGATTGGCATTCTTGTAACTGAGACTCAGATTCTTTCAGGACAGTCATCAGTCCCTCCAGCTTATTTCCAACCCATTGCAGATTCTTTTTCTTCAACATCAGCAAGAGTCTCAGCACCTCAAAGTGGCTGAGCTGCCCCAATACTTGGTCAATAGCTTCCTCTTCTACACATTCAAGATACTCAAGTCTCATGTCTTCCAAGTCTAGTTCTCCATTGATTATAGGCAGGCGAAAAAGGCGGGCAATGCCTTGAAGCAAGGACACAAGCAATTGGGTCTTTCGCTTTACCTCAGTTTGGAGAATGCATAACTGTTCCTGGCATCTAGTCACATGAAAACTTAACTCACTCTTCTCTTCCTTCACCTGGAAAACAGCAAAGTATTAAATTCTTTACAGCCAAAGATACTGGCTTCACATTTTTCTATCGGTTTTACTGCCAAGTACAAAAATATATTCTGATACCCTCAAAAAAGATTACACAAAGTAAAATTTATGGTTTGGAAAAACAGCTTGAGAATCTAATAAAAAAACACTCGTGGGAATTACAGCAAGATGATCCCTGTACATCTCAAATTTCTGACCTTAAAACAATTTATTTGCAAATGGAAAATTGCCAAGAACATTCAACATAGTCTCAATTGACATAAGAAAAAGAAAGATTTAAAAATGCAGAAGGAAATTGAAATAAAACATCAGGAGGTTTAGATCTTTTTTTCTAACAGTTCGGGGTTGCTGCAAAGAATAATGAAAATTCAGTTAGCATGCACAGCATATGTCAGGAGAACTACAGCAAAATTTAAGAGATCACCTGAGAAGCTAACGAGAAATGTTAAGGAAGTTAATGGAGAAAAGAAGGATTAATGTCCTGAAGAACATGTAAAAAAAAAATCACTAAAATACAAGTAGAGAATAAAAGATTCAAAATTATTTTGAGTATATTGTGAATAACATTACAGCCAATAATAATATTTTTTTTAAAAAAACATTAAAGCGGAAAGTTTTCTAGGTAGGAATTGATTGAAGGAACATTACAAGGATAATAAAGTGATTGCGGAGAAGGTTTTGGCATAGAAAAAAAGGCATGTGAGAGAAGATATAAAATTAGCCATGATTTTTAAAAAGTAGGTTGAAGGTAGGTCTTGCTTTTTTCAACACAGGTAATATAACATTCAAGACATATAAAGTGTTTTTACTAATACACTGGCATTTGTGTCAAAATAGGCAGCAATAGCCACTAGTTTGTACAACTTTAAAATAATTACGTAAATTCATGCATAACAAGGTAGCCACTAACAATAATGGTAAAGCACATCAAATACAGTTTATTATTAATAGCAGCTGCTAGAGTGGCAGGGCAAAACAATGTTATTGCACTTCTGTCTTGCTGTGGGCTTTTCATAGTCATCTGAATGGCCATTAAAGAAATAAAAAGTTAGAACAGGCTGACTTTTGGTCTGCTCCTTATGTTAAGTAGAGTAACTGAGCAAATAGGATCAATACAAAAAAAGGAAAGGAAGAGAATGTTTACAGAAACCTGAAGGCTTAACCTTAACCTACCTTGTTCTCCTTAGTTACTTTTAAAACTTTTTCTGCCCATTGCAAGGTGGATGAAAGTCCTTTAATTCTTGCCGTGGTCGTGGCTGTAATTGTTTCGCTCCACATGTATGTTAACTCCATGTGTCCCAGTTCTTCCCTATAATTTCCCATGTTTTTAAGATGCTTTGTTTGGCCAATTTCTGTCTGTGTCTTCAGCTCTTTTTGAAAGAAATCCTGAATAGGTAAGCCTTCAGTATTGAAATAATCTACTTTTGGTTGATCTATTTTTTCTAGTAAGTCTTTCTGTTTAAATTCTGGCTTATTCTTGCTGGGCAGTTGCTCTTGATGGATAGTTATTTTGTGATTATCAGGATTATCCGTATAAACTGAGCCCTTGTCTTCTAATTGCAGTTGTTTAGCTAGTTTAGCTATAGATTCTGAAGTTAGCTGTTCTGTAATATCTCTTTGCCACTTTTTTTCAAAAGCTGTTTGATCAATCTCCATATCACTGATCCTTGTCACAACATTTGGAAACAATCTCAAAAAAGCTTTTGTGAAATTTTCTTCTATTTCCATATAATGCTCTAGATCTCTTGACAAAGTTAGTTGCTCATACCCAGGTTCCTTATGCCAGTGTGCTAACTTCTCTGTTATCTGACAAACCTCACTGAGGATATCGTTGCTTTGAAAATTCTCTAGCTGAACCTTTAGGTGCACCTTCTCTAGTTCTCTGTTTAATCTTTCTTTTTTGTCTGCTAAATGGCAGAGCTTTTGCTTTAAACTGGCTACATAAATCTGAAGCTTGTTGCATCGCATTATTCGACATGCATATTGATTCTTCAGCATCTGTATCTCTTGTTCAAGTAACTCAAGCGGTAGGGTTTCATTTTCTTGTAGTTCTCTGTTCAACTGAAAAGACTGGCTACAGGTTCTCAACACTTCCTCCAATGCTTCGTCTTCTAAGATGGGCTTCCCAGAAATTACCAGCTTCTCATAGGTCTCTAGTTCTGTAGGATTCAGCACATTCTCTTCTCCCATGGTGTTGCAGAACCATTCCAGAAATTGCTCTGTCTCGGGACAGTCAAAGAGCCAGTCAAAGTCCTTCTCATGAAGAGTAGTTGCCTTGGGATAGATAGTTTTCAAGACCTCTACAAACTCTGTTCCTCTGTCAATGGCCTCCATCAGGAAAGCTCTGGAGCGTCTCCGTGCGAACATGTTTGGATTGTTCCTCTAATCCTGAGAGAAATATACAAAGTTTGTTTCATATAATAAAGAGAATGTGTTACATCTACAATATAGCTGGGCAATTATAGCACTTATCACTTCTAATAGAAATCTGACCAGAAAATACCAAAATACTAGGGTTTTTTTGTTGCATTGTATAAACAGTAAATTAGTCTTTGAAAATATGGACAATTTTCTCATTCATCTTAGAAACCAGAGATGGGCTAAGTATGGTTTCCAGTGGGCAGGCTCATACTCCAGAATCTTATGCAAATGTTTGTACTATCCATTAATGCCGCGTTTCCCAACCTTAGGAACTTGAAGATGCGTGGACTTCAACTCCCAGAATTCCCCAGCCAGCATAGCTGGCTGGGGAATTCTGGGAGTTGAAGTCCACGCATCTTCAAGTTCCTAAGGTTGGGAAACGCTGCATTAATGTACATCCATTTACATTATACCTACTCCAGCTCTTTTTTTCTTTTTACCTTAAGCCTAAAAATTGGAGGAGGAATGTTTAGAAAATATAGCTCTTACAAGCAGAATAGAAAATGAGGCTTCTTTGCATGTTAATTCCAATAACAGCTCAGATATTGTGATATAAAACACTTGCCCATAATATTTTCCAATTACAGTCTTCTTCCTTATACCAAGTAGATGTGATAATAGAAAAAAATACAGATAGCACACTGATATCCCTTTTTAAATCCCTTTAAATCTTACCTCTCTAACCACAAAATATAGGTTATTACTTTCTTTTTAAAACACAAATTGCAGTTCTTAGGCACATTGTATAAAATTGCAGAGCACCATCACTACTAGTTAATCAATCCGAAAAATAAAACAGGATCATATACTGTATTTCTGGTCTGTAGGCTTGCTTCTGCTAATATAACTCAACTGATTAAGATATAGTGCCTGACATATAGTGCTGTCGGGCCTGGTTTATTCTTTTTTTGTTTTTTACTCTGCCAAATTGTCCTTGCTTAAGTTAGCTATAAATGTCATCTGAAAAAAAAAATGGCAACCAAGTTTCAGTCCAGTATCTTATTCCTCTATCAAGGCTGAAGTCTACTTAATCTTTTTCTTACATCCTGCTTCACTTAGGCTAAACAGATACCAAAAGTACAAGGCTTCCCTACTCTTGTGCATAGGAGAGACTTTCTACAGATGAAACCCATCTTGCTGAACATTTTGTCTTCCACATACCTCTAAAAGATGCAGGAATTCTATACATTTTTGAGCTCACTGATTCGTTACAACAACCCTAATATTCTATATCAATAAACTATCTCTCTCTCTCCCTCCTATTGGAACACAGTTTAATTTTTATGTGTTTTGGACTTAATGCTGCAATGCTTAAGTCACTAGGTAGAAAGCACCATTTGCATTTAAAATATTATCAGAATTATATTCCCTGTGTGTTTTATACAAATGCACATCACTTAGTAACTACTGACAAATGCTGGACTCATCTTTCTATTATCATTTAGATAGTCTTATCTAGGTGAGCCTGTGCTTACACTTGCACCTTTATTTGAACATTAATCTTACTAAACATAATAAGGCCTTAATAAAAAAGACACAAATTGACCTTGTGTGACTGATACATATGTGCACCCCTACTGGTAAACTAAATTAACAATTTCAATCACAAATGTTCTTTTCTCATGCAGCGAAAGTCTAACACTGATTACCTGCAAATATGAAACCAGCATATCAAAGAAAAACATTTTGTCCCTGTACTTGTTATACAATTGCAATTTACTGATTTGGCTTTTAAAACAATAGTCTTCTTGCAAGAAAAGTGTAGTTCTGAAATTTTAATTTCATTTTCTTTAGTTATAAGGGGGAAACTTGTCTTACTCTCTGTATCAAACTTAAGCAAGCAGCATCTCAGTCTGACTATAAAAGAACCACAGGTATATTATGGGACAAAAAGTTTACTTTTATTATACTAATTGAGTATAATAGAGCAGACATGTCAAACACAAGGCCCGGGGGCTGGATCCGGCCCGCGAAGTGGTTTCATGTGGCCCGCGAAGCCATCCTGGAAACAGTGAGGGAACGGCCCCCACTGCCTTGGCCCTGGCCCAGAGACCCTCCTTCTGCCAGAGACGCTCAGATCTGTCCCACTCCTGCCCAGGCCCCCATAGGCACCCTTGATGAGAACCATGTAGAACTGGCCACACCCACCCAGTAGGCCATATGCACTCTAGCCACGTCCACCCAGTAGGCTACGCCCACCCTGGCCATACCCACCCGGCCCCCTGAGGGCAACCGCAATGTTGATACGGCCCTCAATGAAATTGAGTTTGACACCCCTGTAATAGAGCAAAGACACTGAATTAGGCTTATCTAGCTAAAACCTGCTTCATTCATCTAATCTCACATTTGCAAATGCCTTCCTGATATTTGCATTCAGATACTTTATTTTGGTTCATACTTTGTATATCCAAGACAGAATTTATCATCATCTCTCTCCCAAGTTAACATCAATTTATATAATCTACAAGGCATCTCTTCTAAGAATCTGTTTGCACCATTGCAATGACCTCAGACATCCGAATGGTTTCTAACTTCTCAGCTTATCTTTTTCTTTCTGCCTTTATACTTTAAACTGTCTAGAATGTCCACATGATGACTGGGTTCTACTTAACATAATTTTTCTCAAAGGGGTGAACATTAGATTTCTTATGTTGGTACTATAGGAAATCTGAATATTCTTTAACACATATAACTCAGTCTGTTTTATTACAACTTATCTTTGGCTTAAAATTGCTACATATATCATAGATAAAGTTCTGAATGTGATAATAAAATAACCCTAAAACAGTTCCTTGAAGAACTTTGGTTTTACCAATCCTGGGATGTGGTAAAGTGGATAATTCTACATAATTGGAAAAATATTCTCTTGATTTTAATATGAATATGAGTTTGTCATCTGTTTTTGAAAGTCTACGTTCGAAAAATGAGAAAATTACACAATATAGTCTATAAGATCTTAGTTTCACCGGGTTAATTGATCTTTGTTAATTGTTCTCTTTTTAACTCTTTATTTCAAGCATTATATTCACTGTATAGACCAGGGGTCTTCAAACTTGGCCCTTTTATGACTTGTGGACTTCAACTCCCAGAATTCCTCAGCCGTTCTGGGAGTTGAAGTCCACAAGTCATAAAAGGGCCAAGTTTGAAGACCCCTGGTATAGACACTCCTTTTTGGCAATACATTTGTGTACATTATTTAAAACAGATGTTAAAAAACAGAAATTATATAGCTGAACAATTTTGCCTCCTTTTTCTCTGCGGTCTTCATTTATTTCTAAGTTACAAATCTCTTCAGGCAGGGATTAACCTTTTCCTCACTGTTTGCAGACCGTATAATTAGCACTATTCACATGTCAGGTATTCGTGTGTAGACTGATATGAAAGACCAATCACTAATTCCGGTGCAAATAATAACTATCATTCTTTTATTGAGTTGGGGATAATTACCAGTCCTCTAACAGATAGCAGGACATTATTCTGAACTGCTTTTTAAAATATTTCATTGTAAAATATTTCCAATTAGGTGCGAGCAATGCAGCGCCCTCCGCTTGGAGTGAAATTGGTGATTGAAGCGGTTTGTATTATGAAGGGAGTCAAGCCCAAAAAAATAGCAGGCGAGAAGCCAGGTACTAAGATAGATGACTACTGGGAACCTGGCAAAGGTCTCCTTCAGGACCCAGGGAAATTTCTTGAGAGCTTATTTAAGTACGATAAGGTAGGTATTTGAAAGGTGTTTATTCTTACTTACCCACAGACACACACACTTTGGTTTCTAGGGGTCTCCTCTTACTTTACAGGGACCAACAGTATTATTTTCTGTCCTGGGTAAAAGGTAAACTGCTCGTGTCCTTTTTAACAGCAGCTTGATCTGCAAGAAACAGCAGGTGGAGCCTTTCATGGCAATTGTTAATAATCCGTACTACCTCCTGATATCTGTAGATGGAGCTACTGTTAAGTCAGAAGAGCTGAGTTGTGTTTAAAAAAACAACACAGTTTGGTAACTTTAAGCATCTGGGTAACTGTGGAACTTAAAACGCGCTCTCTCTCTCTCTCTCTCTCTCTCTCTCTCTCTCTCTCTCTCTCTCTCTCTCTCTCTCTCTCTCTCTCTCTCTCTCTCTCTCTCTCTCTCGTGTGTGTGTGTGTGTGTGTGTGTGTGTGTGTGACTTTTTTTTTACCCTGGGCCTTTAACATATGGGTGGCTATTGTTATTTATCCCAAATAAAAATACCAGCAAAGTCTGTGGGAATCCAAAACTCACATTGCTAAACCAAAAAAAAAGAAAGAAGAAAAGAAAAGAAAAGAAGAAGGGGGGGGGGGAAGAGGTAAGAGTTACAAACCCTTGGATTTTTTTTCCAATTGAGATTGGAATTCAAGTTGAAATGCCTCTCTTCCAGGGTACATCCTTGATACTTTTGCAGAGATGCAGAAGCCTTACTGCATTATTTTCTCATGGTCATATGCTATATAGTCCACTCAACCCAAGAAATTAAATTATATCTTGCTTGTTTATGCTTAGCAAATGTAGTTTTGTAAGTATGGCTTGTGATACGATCTGGTTATAGCTACCCAGTTGGAACAGCCTGGAATCATGGGTGTTCCATTACTGGAGGTTTTCAGACTAAACTTGGACAATTTGTTTGGAATAGTCTTAGGATTCCTGTTCTGGTTTAGAGAGCAGGGCTAGAAGACCTCCAAGATCCCTTCCCTATTACTATGATTTGATTACATAATGCATGATTATAACTTTGTGACTATGTGTTAGGAACTATTACCTTAGCTTAGCTTCAAGTGGAAAGGAATAACACAACAAATTGTAAGGTTCCTCTGATACAGGTAACATATTTTTACCATGAAACCTTGCACTGTTTCTCTTGACCATTCATGTCTTCCTCCTCCCAGCATTCAAAAAATTTTTTTTTAAAAAAATCATTTCAGGATAATATTGCAGATACAGTCATCAAGTTCATCCAACCGTATATTGACAGTGAAGAATTTCAGCCAGCAGTTGTAGCTAAAGTCTCCAAAGCCTGCACATCCATCTGCCAATGGGTCAGGGCTATGCATAAGTACCACTTCGTGGCAAAAGCTGTGGAGCCAAAGCGGGTAAGAATTCTTGCCGTGCTTTTTCAAAATCACATACTAGATAACTCTGCTATCATCTGTGCTTTGGAATCTTCTTAAAAAGAAGCAGCAATTATGTGGTGTTCACAATTATTTCCATTTCCATAGCAAGCCCTGAGGGAAGCTGAAGAAGATCTGCAAGCCACACAGAAAATCCTCGATGAAGCCAAGGAACATCTCCGAGAAGTGGAGGACGGCATTGCCCATCTTCAGGCTAAGTACAAAGGCACTTTAGCCACAAAAGAGGAACTAGAGATGAAGTGTGATCAGTGTGAACAGAGACTGCAACGAGCTGACAAAGTAAGCATAAATCAAGTAGTAAGATAAATTTAACCAATTAAGTCAAATAAAATCTTAGCTTCCAGTTTACGTTCAAAGGTGACTAATAGATTGCTTCAGTTACACTGTGGAAACCCACGCCTGGTTTTTTATAGCTAAATTTAACTATGATTAATCTCACAAGCTGAGATGATTTTTAAACAGGCCATCAATGCAGGATTGAAATGGTGGAGCTTTTATTTATTTATTTATTATTTATTTATTCGTTTTATATACCGCCCTTCTCCCGGAGGACTCAGGGCGGTGTACAGAGCAAAGTAAGTATATTTTTTTAAAAAAAATATTGATCTGCAGACAAATGCAATGATAAATCCTTTGTAGTATTTATAAATTTGGATTATTTGAGAGCTTATCACAAGCAACTACAAAAACAATGGAGCAGATACCAATATGTGTCTGTCTGTCTGTCAATCAATCAATAAAGGGTGAAAGTTCTGAACCAGTGGGGGGGTTATGATAGTTGGCATACTGGAAAGCTGATTCCAAAGCATCACAATCCTGAATTGTGATTCAGTTGAAATGGCTTAGAATCTGGCCAGCATCTGCATAAGCCAGGGCACCTTAATGGTGTAATGCAGAAGGACCCAATAGTGAAGGACACTAGGAATGACACATTTTCTATCATTTCTGATTTTTTACTGTCTTTTTTTTATTGAAAAGTTTTAACATACAGTTTTTCTTTAAAAATCCCCCCTCCCCCTCCCTCCTCCCCCCCTCCCTCTCCCCCCCTCCCCCCCTCCCCCCCCGACTTCCCAGAGCTAAATACAAGGTATATATAAAAAAAGCAATCATAAACAATCATATACTAACAACTATAAACTCTAAAATCCATCACTCTCTAGCTTATATAGGATAAAACAAGCCTTAGTAATATTAAATATATATAAAGAAACTAAAAGAAAAAAAGAAAAAAAGAAAGAAGACTTATTCAAATGCTACATAAAACTTCTTAACCCTATACTTGTTCTGGATAAACTCAATCCATTTTCTCCATTCCATAATATAGCGTTCTTGCGAGTGATCCTTCAAATAGGCCGAAATCTTCGCCATCTCTGCCAGGTCGGAAACCTTTAAAGTCCACTCTTCTATGGTCGGCAGTTCCTCTTTCTTCCAGTACTGACCTATCAAAAGTCTTGCTGCCGTAATTAAATTCAACATCAGCTTGGTGTCCACAACTGTAGCATCTGTAATTATTCCCAACAAAAAAAAGTTGCGGACAAAACTTTATCCTCTGTTTAAAAATCTTCTGCATGTTCCACCAGACTTTTATCCAAAAAGCCTTAACCTTTTTACATGTCCACCATATGTGAAAATATGTTGCATCTTCATCACCGCACCTCCAACATTTAGGCTGATAATTCGGATACATACTTGCAAGCTTTTTAGGATCTAAATGCCATCTGTAAAACATTTTGTAAAAATTCTCTCTTAGATTTTGAGCTTGTGTAAATTTTACGTTCCTCACCCAAATCTTTTCCCACGTATCCATTGTAATAACTTCTTGGATATTTTGGGCCCATTTTATCATACAATCCTTAACAAGCTCTGTTTCTGAGTCAATCTCTATCAATGCAAGATATATCCGTTTGATATGTGCTGGACCCTGATTTCTAATTTGCTTTATCAAATTTTCATCAGTCATTGTAAAACCATTTTTCTGGTCTTCTTTCCACCTGGCCCGTAACTGAGTATATTGAAACCAGTTTTGAACAACCTTCTCTTCTCGCAAGAGGCTATATGATTTCAAACACCAAACATTTCTTTCCAAGCTTAGGATCTCCTTGTACGTAGTCACATCATGTTTGAAACCAGCATGTATATTTTCTATTGCGTGTTTTGGAATTGCCCACAGTGGTATCTTGCAATCTAGCTTATGTCTATACTTCTTCCAAACTCTCAACAATGCCTATCTTAAAATATGCACTCTAAACACATTGTCTACCTTCTTGTCATACAACAAATATGCATGCCAGCCAAACAACAAATCATGGCCCTCAAGATTTAATAATCTCTCTTGTGTCAAATTAATCCAATCACTTATTCCTACTAATGCAGCAGCTTCATAATATAGTTTAAAATTGGGCATTTTAAGACCACCTCTCTCACGAGTATCCTGCATAATCTTAAGTTTAACTCGTGGCTTTTTCCCTGCCCACACAAATTTATTGATACCTCGCTGCCATTCCTCCAAATTGGAATCTTTCTTAAGAATCGGTATCATTTGAAATAAAAATAAAAATTTAGGCAGGACATTCATTTTCACTGCTGCAATCCGTCCCAACAAAGACAATTGCAATTTTTCCCAACTCTCCAATTCTTTTTGAATTTTCCCCCATAATTTTTCATAATTATTTTTATATAACTTTGTATTAGAGGGCGACAAAAACACCCCCAAATATTTAACCCTTTTAACAATCTCAAATCCAGTTAGTCCTTCTAAGAGAGCCTTTTGCGAAACTGTCATATTTTTGGCCAAAATTTTGGTTTTCTGTGTATTAACTTTAAATCCAGAAACCTTCCCATATTGTGTTATTATCTCCATCAGGTCCACAACAGAGTTCTCTGGCTGGGTCACTGTAACAACCAGATCATCTGCGAATGCTCTCAATCTATAATCCTGATCTCTAATTTGTATCTCCTTAATTTTTTCCGAATTCCATATTTTAACCAATAATATCTCTAATGTTAACACAAATAACAAGGGCGATAACGGACACCCTTGCCTTGTGCCCTTCTCAATATTACATGCTTCTGTCAGACTATTATTAACTATAATTCGGGCAGTTTGTTTTTGATATAATGCCCTAATCGGTTGCAAAAAATTTTCCCCAAAATCCATTTTGTCTAAAACTTTCAACAAAAATTGCCAATTCAATTGATCAAAAGCTTTTTCAGCATCTAGAAAAATTAGCGCCGCAGAGATCTGGTTGTTCCTTTCCAAAAACTCTAACACATCAACTATATGCCTCACATTATTTTTCATTTGCCTACCACTAATAAACCCCGTTTGGTCCCCATGAATCACCTGTTGCAGAACCCTCATCAGTCTATTAGCCAAAACCTTAGCAAATATCTTGTAATCTGTATTTAAAAGCGATATCGGTCTATAATTTTTAACTTGAGTAGCATCTTGGTCTTCCTTCGGAATCAAGGAAATAAAAGCTGTTCTCCAAGACGGTGGCACCTTTCCCCCCCTCTGGATTGTCTGAAACAGTTCATTTAACGGTTTTATCATCTCTAATTGTAAATTTTTGTAATAGGCCACAGTCAAACCATCCGTACCTGGTGCTTTATCCACCTTCAATTCCTTAATTGCTGTAAAAATTTCTTCTTCTGTAATCAATTGATTAATCCCCTCTTTTTGTGCTTGCGTAAGAACCGGGATGCTAGCATTCTCCAAATATATATCAATGTCTTTTTCATTAATCTTCTCCTTAGCATATAATTTAGAATAAAAATCCACAAAAGCAGCCTTGATAAGGTCCTGTTGAAACACAACCCTTCCTTTATGCTCAATTTTATCTATATTAGAAGCCCTTTGTTTTTTCCTCAATCTATAAGCTAACCATCTACCTGGTTTATTAGCGTTGCAAAAAGTATTATGCCTGGCAAACCGCAGATTGGTTGCCACTTGGTCAGCCATTAATTTATCAAATTGTCCTCTTAACAGTTTAATAGCCTCCTTAGTCTTCACATCCTCTGAGTTCAAAATCAAAGCCTTTTCTTTTTCCTTTATTTCATTCTCCAGTTCTTTCCTCCTAGCTTCCACAGCACGTCTATGTTTATTATTCATATATATCAACACCCCTCTCATGTAGGCCTTGCTAGCATCCCAAACCATATCCATAGAGGTACCCTTGTTCATATTAATTTCAAAAAAATCCTTCATCCGCTGTTTGCATTCTTCCACATTTCTCTGATTTCTAAACAAATTCTCATTTACGCGCCACGAGCGCCTGTCTCTTTTCTCCTTATCAATCTCTAACCAAACTGGACTATGATCAGAGATAGTTCTTGCACAAATCTTCACCTTTTTAGTCCTCAAAAAAAATCATTAGTCAACAAAATAAAATCAATCCTAGAAAAAGATTGATGTCTGTCAGAATAAAAAGTATAATCCTTTTCCTGCAAATGCCTCTCACGCCAAATATCTCGCAGTTCCAAGTCATCCTTCATTTCAAAAAAAGATTTAGGCAGTCTAGCATGACTTGGAATGCGCTTAAAAGCTCCAGCCTTGTCCATCTGTACATCCAAAACACCATTCCAGTCCCCCATAAAAATAAAAGATTTATAATCCAACTGGGTAAGCTTTGTATGAAGTAAACTAAAAAAGTCAGCTTGTTGTTGATTAGGTGCATATAATCCAACTAAAAGCGTCTTTTTACCTTCTAGCAGCAGCTCTATCATAACGTATCTTCCATGCTTATCTGCTTTTTTTACTGTCTTAAATAATGCAATTGTCTTCCTACAAATTCTCTTCCCTTGGAATTGTTACACTGGGAAAAAAATAGTAAAATGAAGTTCTGAGGAAGAAGCAAAATAACACATTATATATCTCTTCTCATTAGCTAATTAATGGTCTGGCTGATGAAAGAATACGTTGGCAGGAAACAGTCCAAAAACTAGATTATATGATCAACAACATTGCAGGAGATGTTCTAGTTTCTGCTGGCTTCATTGCATATCTAGGAGCATTTACGGTGAGCAAGAAAAATGTCTTCTTTTCCACAATATCTGAGCTTGATATTGAGTAAAGGCTGCTCCTGCAGCTGTATACCAAGACAATATATTTGCTGTCCAAACATTTCTTTTTTTAAATTTCTTTGTATTTCTTATTATTATTTATTGTTTTATCACTGTACAAAACAGTAAAACAAACAAAATGAAACAAAACGAAAGCATATATTCAACCGTAACAACAGGAAAAAAAGAAAAAAATAGTGTACAAATACAAAAAAGTGGTCAATTAAATTTAACATGTAACATGTTGGATCCATTCTGGCTGGGTGCTGAAAGAAAAGAAAAATTTCAAGAGAATTATACTGTCTTACACTGTCTCCTGGGAAGCAAGCCACTCCAACCAAAATGGAGCCTTCCCTACTACTCTTCTACATAGCCTCACTGTTTTCAGCTCTCAGTTCATGTTCTGGGAGGTCAGCTGAGATGATGGGGGTCTCCTTCCTAATGAAAAACAAAGGGTGTAACCCAAACAATGAAAATTCGAGTTTGGGTTTCTCTTGGAGCAATGAAAATAGCTGGAATTTCAGGATAGCTGGAATTTAAGCTGCTTGCAGCAATCCATCCCTGGTCTATAGTCCCACAGTGAGACAGGCTGCAAATTGAATGAATGAATGAATGAATGAATGAATGAATGAATGAATGAATGAATGAATGAATGATCAGTTAGATGATCAGCTCCACCAAAACCAAAATATTTCCTCATTACTTTTCTCCTTCAATTGCACGATTTTCCGAATTACACAAATATACAAAGTTGTTCTTGCTACCCAAATTTCTTTCACAGATTGAGTAGGGGAATCCATGGTTTGCTATTATCCAATAATATCCATGTCAGACCTAAACTGTTATGAGATGCAGGCTTGCTGTTAAATTTATCTAAATTAGAATTAACTATGGTTAGCAGTACTAAGAGGGAGTGCACACACAGTTCAAATGGTGTCTTCTAATCATGCTTTGGAAACTGATGAGCTCTAAGTGCAGAGCTGAGCTTAAGTTTACAATAAAATCTGTACGTAAAAGGGAGCATGTGAAACCCTAATCTGTAACATTTGAACTGAAACTTTGTATGAAACCTCCTAAAATAGTTATTCCCTAATAGTTATTGGCTACAAGTAGCTGAAAAAAAGTAATTTAATTGATCGTACTAGTAATTTCATGTTAATGGTTCAATATTTTCCTTTCTAGGGTCAATATCGCATATCCCTTTGTGAGGAATGGATAAGCAGGCTAGAGTTATATAATGTTCCACACACTAAAGAACCAAATCTGATATCCACACTTGGAGACCCAGTGAAAATCCGATCATGGCAGGTAATCTTAATATGCATACCGACTAGCTTTGTCATATATCAAAGTTTTGAATTGCTATGCATTTTTAAGGCACGTGAGTCCTAGAGAGTGATAATACAAAAGGAACAGTTCATGGAGATTTTAAGAAGTTTTAGGAATTTTATACATTCTACTTGATAGAAAATATTCAAGAAATTACCCTGAGAAGCAGTATTTATAGTGGTGCCACCCAACTATTTGAGATTGTGATTTCCATACCTTCTAGAATTGATGCCTCCTTGAGAGGCTCTGTCTATAGTATTATTTCAATATGCCAGCTGGCATCAGTACATTGGGATAACATTAGATGAATCCTCATGTACAAAAAATCTCCAATAAAATTTGCTTGGACTTGCTGAAGAATAAATCAGAACAGAGAAATAATTCACATTTGGACTATCTTAAACCTAAATTATTAATTTTATTCAAAAGAATTTAAGATTAGCTAAGATAGCAATTATAGACCATTGCAGTATATCTAGAAAATATGGGCACCTTTTCTTTTGATATACTGTATGCTAGGCATCAATTCTAGAAGGCATTGGCTCCTGTCATTCATATGGACCAACCAGAAAGTATCTTAACTGAACCTTAACTGAACATACTCAGTTGTTCAGTTGTTCAGTTTGAAACAACCTGTCCAACTGTATAAATAAAAGCTGTTCAGGGATGTCTCTAGTTATTCTGTAGTAAATAAAAAATTTACAGTGAAACAAAGGATAACATTACAGTGTAATGTAAAATTGTACTCATATTTTTTTTATTTCTTTGCCATTAGCACTTGATTTACATAATTTGTGTAGTTTAGAAGATTTAGCTTATCTTGAGACAAAGCAAACGTGTTTTATGTTCTTCATATGCAGATTGCGGGTTTACCTAATGACACCTTATCTGTGGAAAATGGTATGATTACACAGTTTTCTCAACGCTGGACACTGTTTATAGATCCACAAGGACAAGCCAACAAATGGATAAAAAACCTGGTAAACCTTCCCTGTTGATGTTATTAAACACATTCATTTGTATCAAAGGAGTTTTTCTAGGTGGCATTAAAAGCTTCTTCCTATAAACACTTGTTATATCTTCCTCTTAAAATACTTAACTTACAAATGACAAATATAACACTACAAAATTATATTCTGCTATAACTGAACTCCCCTTCATGGATTACTGCCTTGTTGTGGCGAAGGGGCTTGCGTAATTCAATGAAGCTATGAGCTATGCTGTGCAGGGCCACCCAAGACGGACAGGTCATAGCAGAGAGTTCTGACAAAACGTGATCCACTGGTGAAGGAAATGGCAACCCACTCCAATATCTTTGCCATGAAAACCCCATGGACAGTACCAAAAGGCAAAACGATATGACGCTGGAAGATGAGCCCTTCAGGTCAGAAGGTGTCCACTATGCTACTGGGGAAGAGCAGAGGGCTAGTAATACTAGCACCAGAAAGAATGAAGCGACTGGGCCAAAGCCGAAAGGACGCTCAGCTGTGGATGTATTTGGTGGTGAAAGGAAAGTCTGATGCTGTAAAGATTTTTTCTCCATAGGAACCTGGAATGTAAGATCCATGAATCAAGGAAAGCTGGACGTGGTCAAACAAGCGATGACAAGACTGAACATCGACATCTTAAGAATCAGCGAACTAAAATGGACAGGAATGGGTGAATTTAATTCAGATGCCCATCAGGTATACTACTGCGGGCAGGAATCCCTCAGAAGAAATGGAGTAGCCTTCATAGTCAATAAAAGAGTAGGAAAAGCAATCCCCAAAATGACAGAATGATCTCAGTTCGAATCCAAGGCAAACCATTCAATATCACAGTAGTCCAAGTCTATGTGCCAACCACCGGTGCTGACGAGGATGAAATTGACAGGTTCTATGAAGCCCTACAGCACCTTATAGAACTAACACCAAAAAACAATGTCCTTATCATCATGGGGGACTGGAATGCTAAAGTAGGAAGCCAAAAGATAACCGGAATAACAGGCATGTTTGGCCTTGGAGTACAAAATTAAGCAGGGCACAGGCTGATAGAATTTTGTCAAGAGAATACGATGGTCATAGCAAACACTCTTTTCCAACAACCCAAGAGATGGCTCTACACATGGACATCACCAGACGATCAACACACAAATCAGATTGACTATGTGCTCTGTAGCCAAAGATGGAGAAGCTCTATACAGTCAGTGAAAACAAGACCAGGATCTGACTGTGGCTCAGACCATGAGCTTCTTGTTGCAAAGTTTAGGCTTAAACTGAAGAATGTAGGGAAAAGCACTAGGCCACTCAGGTATGAATTAAATCATATCCCTGTTGAATATACAGTAGAGGTGACAAATAGATTTAAGAAATTAGATCTGATAGACAGAGTGCCTGAAGAACTATGGATGGAGGTTCGCAACATTGTACAAGAGGTAGCAACTAAAACCATCCCAAAGAAAAAGAAATGCAAGAAAGCAAAATGGCTGTCTGAGGAAGCTCTGCAAATAGCTGAGGAAAGGAGGGAAGCAAAAGGCAAGGGAGAAAAAGAAAGATACGCCCAATTGAATGCAGAATTCCAGAGAATAGCTAGAAGAGATAAGAATGCCTTCTTAAATGAACAGTGCAAAGAAATAGAAGAAAACAATAGAATAGGGAGGACCAGAGATCTCTTCAAGAAAATTGGAGAGATGAAGGGAACGTTTCATGCAAAAATAGGCATGATAAAGGACCAAAATGGCAGAGACCTAACAAAGGCAGAAGAGATTAAGAAGAGGTGGCAAAATTACACAGAAAAACTATACAAGAACGAGCTTAACGTCCCAGATAACCACAATGAGGTGGTCACTGACCTTGAGCCAGACATCCTTGAATGTGAAGTGAAGTGGGCCTTAGAAAAGCTGAGCAACAACAAAGCTAGTGGAGGTGACAGTATTCCAACTGAGCTATTCAAAATCTTAAAAGACGATGCAGTAAAAGTGCTACACTGAATTTGCCAGCAAATTTGGAAAACTCAACAGTAGCCACAGGATTGGAAAAGATCAGTTTACATTCCAATTCCAAAGAATGTTCAAACTATCGCACCATTGCACTCATTTCACATGCTAGTAAAATTATGCTTAAAATCCTACAAGCTAGACTCCAGCAGTATATGGATTGAGAACTACCAGAAGTACAGGCAGGATTTCGAAGAGGCAGAGGAACTAGAGATCAAATTGCCAACATACGCTGGATCATGGAGAAAGCTAGGAAGTTCCAGAAAAACATCTACTTCTGCTTCATTGACTATGCTAAAGCCTTTGATTGTGTGGATCACAACAAACTGTGGCAAGTTCTTAAAGAGATGGGCGTACCAGACCATCTTATTTGTCTCTTGAGAAACCTATATGTGGGCCAAGAAGCAACAGTGAGAACTGGACACGGAACCACTGATTGGTTCAAAATTGGGAAAGGAGTCCGGCAAGGCTGTATACTGTTTCCCTGCCTATTTAACATATGCAGAGCACATCATGAGAAAGGCAGGGTTAGAGGAATCAAAAGTTGGAATTAAGATTGCCGGGAGAAATATCAACAACCTAAGATATGCAGATGATACCACTCTAATGGCAGAAAGTGAAGAAGAACTAAAGAGCCTCTTGTTGCGGGTGAAGAAGGAGAGTGCAAAATTTGGGTTGAAACTTATCATTAAGAAAACCAAGATCATGGCATCTGGCCCTCTCAATTCCTGGCAAATAGATGGGGAAGAAATGGAGGTAGTGACAGATTTTATTTTCCTGGGCTCCAAGATCACTGCAGATGGGGACTGTAGCCAAGAAATTAAAAGACACTTGCTCCTGGGGAGGAAAGCAATGGCAAATCTAGACAGCACACTAAAAAGCAGAGACATCAACCTGTCAACAAAAGTGCGTATAGTCAAGGCTATGGTCTTCCCAGTTGCAATGTATGGCAGTGAAAGCTGGACCATAAGAAAGGCTGAGCGCCAAAGAATTGAAGCCTTTGAACTATGGTGCTGGAGAAGACTCCTGGGAGTCCCTTGAACTGCAAGGCGATCAAACTGGTCAGTCCTAGAGGAGATCAACCCTGACTGCTCTTTAGAAGGCCAGATCCTGAAGCTGAAACTCAAATACTTTGGCCACATAATGAGAAGGAAGGACTCACTGGAGAAGAGCCTAATGCTAGGAAAAATTGAGGGCAATAGAAGAAGGGGACGACAGAGAATGAGGTGGCTGGATGGAGTCACTGAAGCAGTAGGCCTAAGCTTAAATGGACTCCAGAAGATGGTAGAGGACAGGAAGGCCTGGAGCAACGTTGTCCATGGGGTCGCGATGGGTCGGACACGACTTCGCAGCTAACAACATAACTGAACTACTGATTATTTATAGTATATTTTTATTTAATTTTTACCTTCATTTTTATAGTTTAATTTTTGACTTCCCTAGGTACAAAACATGTACTAGAATTGGTAATGTTGAAAATCAGTTTCACCCATGATCAAAGATAATTGGTGATAAGCAGTACTATACAGAGTGACTATAATTATTTTCTTTGCTATAATGTATCAATTAACTTACACTTCGCTGAAATCAGTCTCCAGAACTTTGCAGTGGCATGGTTCTTTATTTCATTCACTATACTTCTTGTTATGTTCATTGCAATATCAAAATTTACATCAATGCGTTGATCCTTTCTCTCCACATAGGCACCCATTTTGGTCCATTTCTTGTCTTTGTTCCTTTCCACTTGCATATAAATCAGTCGTCTGGTTCCATCTCTGCTGAGTTTCTTTGTACCCTGCTGTTTTTCAGGAAAAAGATAGTGGGTTAGATACATGCAAGCTCAGTGACCGGGATTTCCTGCGCAGCTTGGAGAATGCTATTCGTTTTGGGAAACCATTTCTCTTGGAGAACGTAGGGGAAGAATTAGATCCAGCTCTTGAACCTGTGCTGCTGAAACAGGTAACTTATTCTCTCACTCTGTCCGACTTTGTCTCTCTGTCTGTCTGTCTCTCTGTCACTCTTTGTGTGTATGTGTGTGTGTTGTTTTATAAGGTTATCAGGATAAAACTACATTCCACTCCACTCTCACATCTTTAAGGCCAGCCTGCTGGGAGTTTTCTGTATGCCAATCAAGACTAGAACATTGCATAGTGCAACTGAGTTTTGTACAGTAGGGAATTCCTTATTTTTTCATTATATTATATTTTTCTCCATAATAATCCCCTACCGTTTGCCATTCCCCGTCATTTATAACACAGAGGAAAGGAAGATGGAGTAAAATGCAAGTTTCATGCTGAGATCCATAAATCATCAGTAATCTGACTCATATCAGAATAGCTGAGAACCAGGCATTCACTTTTGACCATGAATTTCCACCACAACCACATACAGTAGGTTGATTCATCCCAAATGATGCTGCTCTCCATGCACTACTCCTCTAAATGAGTTTGGACAGAACTCACTGTGGAAATTATCATTTTTTAATATCCTAATTTCTATTATAAAAAAAACTAAAGATAAAAGTAAGCATGGAAGAATATAGAAAATAAATTTAAGAAAAATGTAAAAGAATAAGTGCAGATAAACTTGTTTACAGCAGTTACAAACAGATGTATTGTCGCTCCTCCCCATTAAGGGAGAAAATCATGATAGGTAGGTAAAATGAGGACCCAGATTGTTGGGGGCAATAAGCTGACTTTGTAATAATGCCGCTTGGGGGGGGGGGCGAAAGCCCTAATAAGCAGGCATATACATAGAATGAAGGCTATTGCTAAGCACATTGGTTTGTGCTTAGATTGTAAGCCGCCCTGAGTCTTCGGAGAAGGGCGGGATATAAATGGGATTAAAATAAAAATAAATAAATAAATATTAAATTTAAATATTATTGCTCCTGCATCACATTCTCTCTTGTTCATGTTTCCCTGAAATGTTTTCATGTTTCCCTGTTTATATAGACTTATAAACAGCAGGGTAGCACAGTATTGAAGCTGGGAGACACAGTGATTCCATATCATGACGATTTCAACTTGTACATCACTACTAACCTTCCTAATCCCCATTACACTCCAGAGTTATCAACAAAGCTTACTCTGATTAACTTCACTCTATCTCCCAGGTAATGTCAAATTACTCTCTCCTATATTAAATATTAAAATCAAATTAAAATGTTGTGGTCATTAATGGATGACTAAAATGTGCTTTTTATTTTCATTTTATTATTTGCCATGCTCTGCTTACTTGCTTGGTTACTTAATTACAGTGGCTTAGAGGACCAGTTGCTAGGTCAGGTGGTAGCTGAAGAACGTCCTGACTTAGAAGAAGCTAAGAATCAGCTGATTGTCAGCAATGCCAAGATGCAACAGGAGCTGAAGGAAATTGAAGACCAAATTCTTTACCGCCTGAGCTCTTCTGAGGGGAATCCTGTGGATGACCTGGAGCTCATCAAAGTATTGGAAGCGTCTAAATTAAAAGCAGGAGAAATTCAGGTGCTTACTCGGGCTCCCATCTCAATCACTTGTTTCTTTTGACTTAAGATAAATTTGCATTTTCTTTTCTTTTTCAACCTCCTACAGGCCAAAGTAAAGGCAGCTGAGCAGACTGAGAAAGATATTGATATCACTCGGTT
This sequence comes from Vipera ursinii, assembly GCF_947247035.1. Lineage (NCBI taxonomy): Eukaryota > Metazoa > Chordata > Lepidosauria > Squamata > Viperidae > Vipera > Vipera ursinii. Next base: position 67,658,969 of record NC_139513.1, read on the forward strand.
GGAGTATGTCCCTGTGGCTGTCCGCACCCAGATCCTTTTCTTCTGTGTCTCAGACCTGTCCAATGTTGATCCCATGTACCAATATTCCTTGGAGTGGTTCCTCAATATATTTCTAACAGGAATTTCAAACTCAGAGAGAGCAGGTATTTTTCATGACTTACATGTATATAATATCCATTCTTGCCCATTCAGAACTTCTTGCTGTCTCACTGAAGATCAGCAAAGGGAGATATATTTTTTTATACAGGACAGTGTAGGTCTTTGCATGGTCCAAATGACAATTTATGCAGTACATTAGGAACTGAATAAACACCAAACTTATAAACAACAAACATATATACAGTATGTTCCCTCTTCTGCCTCTATTGAAATATCATTTTTTATTTTTTTTATTTTAATTCCATTTATATCCCGCCCTTCTCCGAAGACTCAGGGCGGCTTACGAGCTTAGCAGTAATATCATAAATATCATAAATATTAAGGTGTCAAAAGCAATGATGGTGGCAGTATTGAGTCTACAAAATGCGTGCTATGTTGACATGGTCTATGGAAATTCTCAGTCATCCAGGTCATAGTTATCTTAAAGGTGCTTTTTCACAAGGCAACTGGACTTTCTTGTTTTTCTTTGAAGACGTTTCGCTTCTCATTCAAGAAGCTTCTTCAGCGAAACGTCTTCAAAGAAAAATAAGAAAGTCCATTTGCCTTGTGAAAAAGCACCTTTAGGATATGTCATCACGGTGTATATTTAGATGCTATATTTTTCCCTCACCATTCTAAAAGCTACCCCTATGATTGAAGCTCTAGATGCATGATTTTTTTTTAAATATTAGACTTGTTGTTGCTCACATGGACATTTTTTGGATAATAACCTCTCGTAAGACTTTGCTTCAAGTCTGCATCATTTTCTTCATTCTTTTGTGAATTACTGCTCTCAGATACACTGAAGAAGCGGATTGCAAATATCAATAAGTACCTCACCTTTAGCCTCTACAGCAATGTTTGTCGTAGCCTCTTTGAGAAACACAAGCTCATGTTTGCATTCCTGGTGTGCATCCGGATCATGATGAATGAAGGCAAAATAGACATGGTAAGAATAATAACATCTTCTGTTAAAGGTTTATATGTGGCTGTAAAATGCATCTGAACAAAAGTACAGCAGTTGAAGATATTTAATGTATGAAAAATATCAGTTGATACAAATAGTAAATCAGATTATAAGCTGGATCTTCTGGAAGAATATTAGTGAGAAAATAAGACAGATCTCCTCCACAAATGGCATTCTGAGCTTAAGCCTAGCTACTGTGAACTAGGTCTTTACTATAATTGCTGGCTAGAATAGAAGGAATGTGTGTATCCATTAATGTTCAAGAAATAATAGATTCTACTAATCATGCAGAGTATAATGTGCTCTATAAAAGTTTTATAAACACTTAGATTTATAGGCTTGAAAGGAGAACATTTCCATATATTTATACACAGAGGTGAATGCAAAGACCAAAATGTGTATAGTAAACAAATATCACTCATGATCCAAGATTCACATTCAGACAGCACTCTACATGTTTTTCTAATTTCAACATACAGGAGGAATGGCGTTACCTTATTTCTGGTGGCACCATAAAGATCATGCGAGATAATCCCGCTCCTGCCTGGCTATATGAGAGAGCATGGAATGATATCCTGGCCTTAAGCAACTTGCACAATTTCTCCACATTTGCAGATGACTTTGTGGCAAATTTGTCTGGGTTTCGCGCAATTTTTGACAGTGCCGACCCTCACAGGTAATGTTACTTTCAAATCTCCAGATTTGCTACATTTACCAGTCACACTATCATTTAACCCTGGTTACAGTAAAACTAAGGTACCATTTGAGTCAAGTGTGAATGCTCTTTAGTTCAGGGACATAGCTATGGGTTTGCATGTGTTTTGCTATCATGTTTCCCAGAGTAGAATTTCAATTTTCCAATCTAATCTACAAAGTGAGGTTCTCTGATAGTCCCCTAATCAGGTCTGATCCTGCTAAACTTTCTGAGATCAGCCATAGTAGGCTAGCACATAGCTGAGTATGCAGTGGTAACTCTTAATTAACACCCATTACTTGAGAAATGTCATCCACTTTTCAACCCTTGTCTTTAGTCTTAAGTCTAGACCTAATGTAACCCCTTCTATTTTTGACAGGGAGCCTTTGCCAGGCATATGGGACAGCAAGCTGGATTCTTTTCAGAAGCTGCTAGTCCTGCGCTGTCTGCGTGGGGACAAAGTCACCAATGCGATGCAGGACTTTGTGGCTGCTAACCTGGGCCAGAGCTTTATTGAACCACAGGTAGCTTAACAGTGCTTAATCATATACGCAGAGGAAAAGCAGTAGAGGTGACAGACATTTTGGTTGACAAAACTTTTGCCTCCTATTCCATTCATGTGTTTCTCTTTCCTTGCCCAGCCTTACTCCTCCCAATAGATGAAAGCATAGGAAGAGGTTCTGGGCAATAGCAGTAAACAAATCACTCTTTTTTATATTTCAGACTGCAAACCTTTCAGTGGTCTTTAAGGAGTCTACTTCTACCACCCCTTTGATATTCGTCCTGTCTCCAGGCACAGACCCAGCTGCTGATCTTTATAAATTTGCTGAAGAAATGAAGTTTTCCAAGAAACTCACGGCAATTTCTCTTGGACAGGGTCAAGTAAGAGCTTGCACAGAAGCACTTGCCCTTTTAAGCAAACTTAGAGCTCCAGACCATGTTACGTTCATTCTCTGAAAGGCTGTATAAAGTGTACTCCTGCAACAATCGTGTGACTAATTGGCATATACGTTACACGCATGCTCAGAGGCACCAGTGGTTTTTCATGTGCATAAGAGACAGAGCCAAGTGATATTTGAATCCATTTCTTTCCCCAGCATTCAAGAGTACTATGTACTGACCTTTTGCAGGTAGTCCTTAACTTAGGACCACAATTAAACCCAAAATTTCTGTGGAGAAAGGAGAGCATTGTTAAGTGAATTTTGTCCCATTTGACAACCTTTCTTGCAACAGTTGCTAAGTGAATCATTGCAGTTGTTGAGTTAGTAATATGGTTGTTAAATGAACGTGGCTTCCCCACTGATTTTGCTTGCCAGAAGGTCGCAAAAGATGATCACATGACCCCAGGACACTGCAACTGTCATAAATAAGAGCCTTGGTGGAGCAGTGGGCTAATGCCTCCTTAAGTAACACCAGCTGCCTGCAATTAGTGCAGGTTCGCATCCCACCAGGCTCAAGGTTGACTCAGCCTTCCATCCTTCCGAGGTAGGTAAAATGAGGACCCAGATTGTTGGGGGCAATTAAGCTGACTTTGTAATAATGCCGCTTGGGGGTGTGTGTGAAAGCCCTAATAAGCAGGCATATACATAGAATGAAGGCCATTGCTAAGCACATTGATTTGTGCTTAGATGTAAGCCGCCCTGAGTCTTCGGAGAAGGGCGGGATATAAATGGGATTTTAAAAAAAAATGCCAAGCGCCTGAAATTTTAATCATGTGACCATGGGGATGCTGCATAAGTGTGAAAAATGGTCATAAGGCACTTTTTTCAGTTCACTAAATGAACTGTTGTAAGTCGAGGACTACCTGTACTTTTGCTGTAGTTCAGACCAATTTCATACATTCCCCAAAAAATAACTTATGATATTGATGTATAGCTAACCATTCTCTGATACAACAGCTTAATTTAGAATCCAGAGGATATTTTGTTATTAATATTGTGAAGTGATTGGGCATCAAAAATCTTTCCTATCTATTATAAAATACCACACTGTCTACCGGTAGAGCTTTCAGTTCTATTTAATCCCTGGACGGAAACTATTTTAGTGTCCTATAGCCAACACTTTATGCTTTTTTTTCCCTTTCTAATTACTGGAGTCGTACTAAATCTTTGAAAGCTAAGAAGACTTTGTGGCTGAATTTTCTCCTCCTAGTCATAGATTTGGAGAATAAGCATGCCCCACTGAATTGTACCTGATAAGATAATAATGTTCTGTGTCTTTGATTTTGTTTTTGGGGTTTTTTTAATGTTTATATAAATTAAATCAGTAAAAAGCCAAAGGAAAAAAAATAAACTATGCTTAAAATTGTAAAGAAAGGTGGGGGAGAGAGGAAAAGAGAAAAAAAAGGAAAACCGAAAAAGAAGGTAACTTTGCAAACCATTGACGAGTTGGGACCATGAGCTTACCCTTCCAATGTTGAAGAGCAAGTCTGTTGTATAGGTAGATTAGTAGGGGAGTGGTTTCCCACCGGCGGGAAATCCACGACCCTGGGTTGGGTGTAGTTTCTTTGGCGGGAGATTCCCGGCCGGGGGTTGGCTAGCGTCCAGCGGCTGCTGGACATATATTGAGCCGCCCAGATGGGGATCCCCAGTCGGCTCCACGTGTATCAATAAACATCACTGTTGCAAGTACCTCGCTGTGCGTGTCGTCAATCCGAACACAACAAAGTCACTGTGCATAAGGCACAGAGAAGCCACGTGCTTTGTTCAGATGTCAATCTCTGTGTCATTATTTAGGGACCCCGAGCAGAAGCCATGATGCGCAGTGCTATGGAACGGGGGAAGTGGGTCTTCTTTCAAAATTGCCACCTGGCTCCAAGCTGGATGCCTTCTTTGGAGAGACTCATTGAAGGCATTAACCCTGATAAGGTGAGATGCATGTGGACGTAAACTGTCACGCTTTAATGATTTAGCACTGAAAGTAGGTTTCCTCTCATTTGGGAATATTGCCCCCCCCCCATTTCTAGGCTGGAGGGGGAGGGCTGCAGATACTTGTGGTCTCTGCTGCCCTCCCCAGATGTTAATTTGCTGGCAACATTTGCAACAGCTTTTTTGCAGGGATAAGAGAAACAGTTTCAAAACTTAAGACAATTGAAAGTGTTTTATTTTTTAAAGCTCTATTACCCAGAAAAGAACAGAAATTTCTACTCTGTTATCTTTGTGCATTTGCCTAATGTAAAAAGATTGCTTATTTCTGACCTAGGCATAGAAACTCTGGTCTGATTTTACATTTCTTGTACCTAGAATGAAAATTGTTTTCTTTCAAAAGTTGGATAGTGTTGGTAAATATTCAGTTCTTCTTCGGTCACTGATTGCTAACAAGTGTGTATTTTCAGTAAGAAAATAAAATATATCCAGATGTATCCATAAAAAGGATAGGAAAACTATCCTTAATTATCTTTTTTTTTTAGATCTTTTCACGTTTTCTAAAACAGGAGAAATTCTTTAGGATAATTACCTTATTTTATTCCTCACCAAAGAGAAGCATTTCTGTACTTCTGTTCAACAAGAACTTTTCTGACGAGAAAGAAACTGGACTCCAGTAGAAAAATTACTTTCTAAAAATCTGGCTTCCGGTTAGTGATGTACTGTGTCCATTTCTCTGGTTCAGGTTCACCGAGATTTCCGACTTTGGCTGACCAGTTTGCCAAGTAACAAGTTTCCAGTGTCCATCCTCCAGAATGGATCCAAGATGACCATTGAGCCCCCTCGAGGAGTTAAAGCTAACCTGCTGAAGTCTTACAGTAGCCTGAGCAATGACTTCCTGAACTCCTGCATCAAGGTAAGGAATCCTACCCTTTTCTACCCCTAGACTCCCCCTCCCCCCGCCTCAAAACCCCCCCACAAAACTTAGTGCTCTCTTCATTTGACAATTTTGGTTTGCCCAGAACAGGTTCAACGTTCCTTACATCTGCTCTTCTGGAAATAATACAGAGGAACCCTTGGTTCTGTTCTCATTCGAACCATTCGTTATTATTTCTCTGTTTCTCCTTTGCCAACAGTTTGTCCTCATGGAAGTATATTCCTTTGGCTGGAATGGAGTTAAGAAAAAGGCTTTTACCCTTTCGTTCTGCAAAGTCTGAAATGAGAACTTAACAAACAACGTACACATGCATATGCACGCACCGTAGCATTTTAGTTGTGGCCTTTTATAATCACAGGAGATGTTGTGTTTTGCAGGTTACCGAATTCAAATCCTTGCTCCTTTCTCTTTGCCTGTTCCATGGCAATGCACTAGAAAGGAGAAAATTTGGGCCACTGGGTTTCAATATTCCGTATGAGTTCACTGATGGAGATCTACGCATTTGCATCAGCCAGCTGAAAATGTTTCTGGATGAATATGAAGAAATCCCTTACAAGGTAGGCCCCCTGGGTTTGCAAAGGGTGAAATGAAGTATAAGCATGAGAATATAAGAAGTGAGAGGATTGTCCTACTTCTGAATCCAGCTGGATCTTTGGCAGAAACATAACCTGTTTAGCTACACATTGTTTTTTATTTATCTTACTTAAAATGTTTGGTTTGTAGCACTTCAAGCTGATAAAATCAAGATTGATTTATTGCAACGATGCAATAAAATTGTATACAGAATGCAGGTGCTATTCCCTACCTAATGGAATAATGGTTCTCTTTCTACTTCAAGAGACAGCAAAAATGATGAAATGGTGCCTCGGTGAATTTGTAAAAAAATAAATAAATAAACGAACAAATAAAATACTGCAATAAAATGGGTAGCTTGGGGAAAATTTTAAAAAGTAGTGTTTAAAAAAAAATCTGCAAATGTTGCACCCATTATACTAGCAAACTACCATAGATGGCCTTGCCAGAGATTAGAGAACTAGACCTGGGAAAATACAAGAACTCTTTAATTTAGAGTTGGTTGCTTTGAAGTAACTACAGTTATAATTATGAAGGTGAAAACCTAATGTGCAATTTTCAGATATCCAATATGGTGGTAAACATTGACCTTAATAAGCAAAATTTAAAATTATATAAAGTCAGGCTAATAGCTGCTGAAACCATTTCTGACAAGAACAAACTAATCTTTGCTTAATAACTGTTGTGATTCAGGGTTAGCCTGTGGGTTCGGCATTTGGGTCAGATGATTCAGAGGAGGAGGAGGGGGGTGTTGGAGAGGTTGCTGAGGGGGTTGGAGAGCTTGCTGATGAGAGCCCTCAGCCAGGCCCCTCCCACCTGGTTACGATGCAGACCCAGCTGTGTGAGCCTGACAGCGTGGATGAAGATGACCCACAGCTGGCCCTGTTCAAGGACGCCCGACGCAGGAGGCAGTCAATCAGGAGTAAACAGAGGAAGGCAATGGGGCACCTCGGAAGGAGGCAGAGAGAAGCCACACCCTGAACTGTTTAAAAGGGGAATGCGTGGGAGGGCTGGTTTGCTGAAGGCAACCGTTTGAATAGTTCCTGTTTCATGGTTCGTGTCTTCTTTTGCTCTACTTGCTTTTGTGTTCATAAATTTGGCAGGCTTAGTTCGAGCCTCTTGCCTTCTTGTAAAAGGGGTTGTCCCTGCCTTATCTGCAGGGCCGGTAGTAGGCTGGTACAGAACAATAACATGATGGAGGTACAGTAGTGTTTGATTTGATTTGAATCACAATTTGGTTGTGATTTGAGCAAATTGACCAGACTGTGCAAAAGACTTCTGGGTTTTCAACTGGAATTCAATGTTGTGGGAATCTGGCAGGCATGTTTTCCTTTTTGGAAGAGGCTATAGGTATGTGAAATGTTCAGCAGAATAAGTTGACCTGCACCTCTGTGCATTCTGATGCTTTAACTTTGTATTATTATTTTTTCCAAAATATGGAGACCCATCCAGTAAGACATATCTAGAGGAAGGGTCTGCTGATTTGCTGTATGTTGAATTTTATTGTTAGCTGATGGGGGTTTTTTCGTTTCAAAATTTTGGTTATAAGTAGAGTTAATGCTTTCTGTGCTCTGGTGCTTTGCAGGTTTTGAAGTACACTGCTGGCGAAATTAATTATGGAGGCAGAGTGACCGATGATTGGGACAGACGCTGCGTTATGAACATTCTGGAAGATTTCTATAATCCAAGTGTTCTAAATCCAGAGTTTTCTTATTCTGAATCTGGTATCTACAAGCAAATTAATACCTCTTATGACCTCAATGTAAGTTAAACGAAAAAAGTAGTCAAACTGACCTTGTCTAACCCCAAATGACTAAACAGGGTCAGATCTTAATAATACTTGAACAGAAAACTACTGAGAAAACCCAGAACTAAAGGTGATTGGAAGTAAACAAAAACAAGCACAGTCAAACCACTTGGAAATCTAGGCAAGATGGGCAACATATTTGTTTAATAAATAAATAACATGGAATCCACTTCCATGTGGAATCTGCATGGATATTTGTAAAAATCCGAGGAGTCCAGCTGAATTGGAGCAAAGTTTTTAGGGCATGTCCACCAGATATGATAACAAGTACCTGGTTTTTGTTTAAATTTCCAACACTTATTTGATGTATTTTTGAACATTTTTGCTAATCTCACCAGTGTTAGATGCCATCAGTAAAACATTTTGTATAAATTTTCTTTGTAAGCTACCGCTTTCGTTAATTTAGCATTTCTTTCCCATAATCTTTGCCAGTTTTCTAATTCTATATTATGTCCAAAGTTCTTTGCCCATGTTATCATTGCTTCTTTTACTTGTTCCTCTTCCATCTTTAAGTTTTAACAAATTTTTATAGAGTTTCTTAATTTTTCATCTGTTTTTAACAGTATCTGGTCAAATACTGTCTGTTCTTTATAAAATCCCGTTGTTTTATCATCTTTTTCATATCTTGTTTGAATTTGCAAGTATGGCCACCATGATAGTTCAATACCTTGTTCCTAACCATGTGTCTTCATGTCACATTCAGGTGCATATCATGGTTCATTAGCTGTTACTGAAACACACGCTATCCCACTTACGGCTTATTTCATTTCTGCCTTGTCTCTTAAAAATTATTCATCGTCCTTCATTTTGATTTGTTCCTCCCTTCCCAAGGGATACATCCAGTACATCAAGAGCCTTCCCCTTAATGACATGCCTGAAATCTTTGGAATGCATGACAATGCCAACATCACCTTTGCTCAGAACGAGACCTACGCACTGCTTACTGCAATCATCCAGCTTCAGCCAAAGATTTCAGCTGCAAGAGGACAAAGCCGGGAGGAGGTTTGTAAATTTGTTTCTTGCCACTCTTATGGCTGGGAAGAGAGGGCTGACAAGGACGTGGGCAATACATGCATGGTAGTATCAAAAACCAGCATTTAAAATGTTTCCAGTGATGGATAGCTGAGGCATATGACAGACACAGCTGTTGGACATGTCTGAAGAAGAATTATACAGTGAAATTATTTAACATGACTTGCATAATTTTTCAGTGTTCAATATTTACTGTTTCTTTGAAACATGCAGTCCCTGGACTGTTTAGTTTTCATCACAAAGTGGTGGTCATAGGATCCCATGCTTTAGGAACCTATAAAAATTCTAGGTTCAAACTCTATAAATCAAGTCACTGCTATTGAAGGAGGAAGCAGAGAGGGATAGATTATATGACCCTGATGCCCAGTTGTAATTCTGAGTGTAATCTAAACTCACTTCCTTTTGAGGAAAACTCTTCCTGTCATCCAACACTGAGATTCCTCTGACATTTTCTGCCACAATTTTGTCTGTTGTCTAGATTGTAGAGGAGACCTCAAATGACATATTGCAGAAGGTACCTCAGCCCATTGACTTGCATGAAGTGTTGTTGAAATATCCTGTGTTGTATGAGGAATCTATGAACACTGTTCTGACACAGGAGGTGATCAGGTAGAGTCCATGCAATTCATTTCTGTATCTTGATAAAATTGTCAATTAAAACTACTAGAAGAATCAGAGAAGCATAGGGCTGGAAGGGACCTCAAAGTCTTCTAGTCCAACCCTCTGTCAAAGGCAACAGTCCTTATACCATCCCAGATAAATGATTGTCCAATCTTTTCTTGAAGACCTCCAGTGTTGGAGCACCCACAATTCCAGGCAGCAAGCTGTTCCATTGATTAACTGTTCTTATTGTCAGGAAATTCCTTCTTATTTCTAGCTTGAATCTCCCTCATCAGAACCTGGAAATAAGGTGTAAATGTCAGAGACAGGAAAATAGGCACAATAGATCTGTAGGCACTTAATGAGATAAGAATCACCTCTTCACACCATTTCTGACTGATGTCTGGAGACTTTCTCTGCTTCCATCAGAATGATAAAAGCAAGGTTGCACCTTTTGAATGTCCAGGTACATGGAAAAGTAGCCAAACTGCTATTGCCATGCCTGATGATCCCCTCTGGTTCCCCAGGCCATGGAACTTGAGCTTTCCCTTCACATTGCCTATACAAACCATTCACAGAGCAGTTATCTGAGACAGTAGAAGAATGGTGATAGTAAAAATTGCCATATAAATTGGAACCATTTCCAAAATCAAACTATTTTTATGAATTGACCCATTGTATGGAGGGAATATTTTCTCTAACCATAACCAACACGATATGATCTGAGACCCGACTGTATAATTTCCCATAATGTATAACTCTTATGAAACACCACAGTACAGTAGTTAACTGAGACTGAACTTGTAGATTGAAACTTGTTTTTTACCCTTTGGCGTCTCTGGACAGTTGCATATCTTTGCAACTGAATGCTATCAGAGCTTATTGTGTGTCCTGCTGATATATAAAGACCTACATGTAGCTCTGAGTCACACAAAAGTTCAGAGAATCTTAAAGAGTGTGAAAATGCATAAAATTTCAATGAACTACATTGGGAGGTAACAATAATAGATTAATTTTCTTTGAAATTATCTTGCTTTTGAACAGATACAATCGTTTGCTGCAAGTAATTGCACAAAGTCTAAAAGATCTGCTCAAAGCTCTTAAAGGCTTAGTAGTAATGTCTTCCCAGCTGGAGTTGATGTCCAACAGCCTGTACATCAACGCTGTCCCAGAGATGTGGAAGAGCAAGGTAAATACTAAGCAGTGTTTTCATAGGTAGAGCAATTTCTGTATTCATGAAGTCATCCTATAAAAATACTCTTTCTAGTTTCCAGCTGTGGTGGCTGATCGGATATTTCTAAACGAGCACAAAATCAAACTATATATCATGCCCAAACCAGAGCAGAACAATCTTGATAAAAGTCACTTCAACATTTATTTTTTTATTAGGATTGCTTGTCTCATAACCACAAATGTTCAACTATTTAGAGAGAAACATACTTGCATAAAGGTCAATTTATTGGAAAGAAAATTGCTTTGCATTTGTCTTGCCGTAGGCATATCCATCTCTGAAGCCCTTGGCCTCCTGGGTAAACGACCTCCTCCTTCGCATTGATTTCTTACATAAATGGATTGCTAAAGGGATACCACCAGTTTTCTGGATAAGTGGCTTCTTCTTCCCACAAGCTTTTTTAACAGGAACCTTACAGAACTTTGCTAGAAAGTGTGTGGTATCTATAGACACCATCTCTTTTGACTTCAAGGTCAGTGAAGCTGTCAAAAACTAGACAAAGAACCTATTCACTTATCACTCAAAATTCAGGTGTTAAAAGTATAAATTACAAGTGCTTTTTTACCTTCCCAATTAAGGTAATGAGGGAATCTGTGAGTGAACTAACTGAGCGTCCTGATGTGGGATGTTACATCCATGGCCTATTTCTAGAAGGGGCTCGATGGGAGCCTACATTCTTTGAGCTAATGGAATCCAAGCCTAAGGAACTATACACAGAGATGGCTGTCATTTGGTTAGTTCCTATCCCCAACCGCAAGCCTCCAACCACAGGGATGTATATCTGTCCCATTTACAAGACACTCACTCGGGCAGGTAAGAACTTTCTTTACTTAAGAGGGGCAAGACAAGCAGTCTGCTGGTGTGCCCAAGAAGGCGGTGGGGGGAAAGACTCTTTTTTTGGTCTGAGTGAAAGGCAATTCAGGGGCAAAATGAGAGTCTTAAGCCTCGCACATTCCACAGCTTCATCAGCCATATTTTTATACACTGTATTTCTAATTAGTGTATGAGAGACAGAAACTTACCCATATGAAAATCTGGGTTAGGATAGAGAATAGGCCAATGTGCAATAATTATCCTCTTCCTCTCTTTAACAGGAATAAAAGCCCAAACAAGCGAGGAGTAAGTCTGTCTCTCGAAAAGATAGCACAGGGTTATCAGTGACTGTCTGGCTCAGCATTTGAGTTGATCTATCAAGCAAGCATTTCTGTTGCAAATGAAGCACTTAGCGCGTTATGATATTAAAAATAGCTGCCTCTAACTTGGCAAATTAACATATCTCAACAGTTACCCTCTCGCTCTCTCTCCCTTTCTTACACACACAACTTTGCAGTTGCTTGGTGATCTATATTTATCCTGAGTTGATTTATTTTTGTAAAATACTCAATGTTTCTAAGAAAAACATGCTAGATATTAGTCACATACCAAGAAGATTCCTTACGGTTTGATGTGGAGACAATTAAATACAAATTAAGTTCTGCTGCCCAAGAATGTAGGGAAACGGGTGACTAAAAGGTCAGTACTATGTTAGCTCTCCTCATACTCCTTTCAGTTTTTCTTCATAGCCAAGTTTTGAAGAGACTTTTCAAGGAAGCCATGGAACAAAGAAGGATGAATACTTTACTCATTCCCAAATGGTGGGTTTGAATTGTTAGCCTGAGAGAGTACAGCCTTCAATGCTTTCTTTGCACCATTCTGGAAGGAACCTTCATGTTAAATTTTCTGTGTTCTGTTCATTACTTGGTGTTTGAAGGCATCCAAACATTGGATGTATATAACCTAGGGCTCCCATAGGACGGAAATGACTAATTGACCCTAATGAAGCAGCTTGCCTTGCATTGGCCTCTTTTATAGAAACATAATCGTAAATGTGAGAGCTTAGACTTTCTAGTTTATTAGTGATGAAATATTTATAAACCTTGCCATGGACCTGGTTATTATTTCAGAGAATGCAGTGATCCAAGAGGGCCTGGGGCAGCTTTTGGCTGTCTTATGGCGGGCAGGCTTTGAGTCCTTTGGCTAAGGTGGTACTTAATAAGGTTGTGCTAAAGGAGACCAGGAGTTCTAGGCTTGTTTCACAAAAGATGTTTGACTGGGCTTGGTTCAGCAGGTTCTATGAACCAGATCAACATATTGTCATAATATGGCTTCTTGAGGCACAGCAAGTTATGTAAACCTAGTATTTGTTTCTCTTAGTCCACGTTTAGGATTTAATGTGTTGTATGAACTCATCCTGATAGTCTGTAATATATATTGCGTAATATTTAGCGTTCAGACTATAACTCATTTATGCCACAATAATGTATGAAGGATTAGGGTAGATTAAATATAGAATGCATTCCTGAAATCTATAAAAAATTGTGCTACTTTTTGGAAGAGGATCTATATTGTTAAAATAACTGAGTTATTTTGAAAAATACAAAAGTATTTGCTGCCAGATAGTTCAGATACTTTGCTCATACTGGATTTTAGAAATAGAGCCTCCTGAGTATGGTTGCTAAAGTTCAAACTGGGTGGCCATTTAGAAACATTTATTTATTTATGAACTACACTTGCATGCACCTGCTTCTGGTGGCTCTAGGAAACTAACAATAAATAGTTTTAAAACCCTAAATGCCAAAAACATGCAGAAACAGAATCCATATAAATAAATCATTAATTTCAGATTTTGAATTTCTTTGCTACTTATTGCCCATTTAGAAAAACCTTCAAGGTAGAATATAATCTGATGGAATACTTGCCTGGTTTGGGAAGAATCAAAGATAGGACTAAAAGATATTTGGTGTTTTTAAAACTGCGCTTATAATCAACTGGCATATGAACCTGCTTCCTGTGGCACCGGTATCTGAAACTTTCCATGTAGCTTTATAAATTGTTGCTGGAAGAAATTCTTTTGCTATGTCCATTACAGATATGCCAATATATACTGGTAGTACTGCAGCCATTCCAAATTGGGCAGTGGATTGATCCTAATCTAATAATTGCAAAGGAAATAGAATCAAAGGGATGTTGGAGAAATGTGGATGGCATGGCCAGTATGAAATGAGAATTACAGTAATTAATTTTGCTCTGGCCTTCCTCAAACTTTAATATTAATAGGAAAAGGAAGAAATCTATAAAGGAGTCCTTTGGATCTAGAAAATTAGACCATATTTAGAGCCTCTACTCTCAGACTCTCTAAATAAGTAAATCAAAACAATGTATAGTTTTTTTGGCAGATACAAATACGTCACATTTTGGGGCCTCGAAGCAATTCAGTGAGAGCCAGTTTGCTATGGTGATTAAGGCAACAGACTAGAAATCAGGAGACCTTGAGTTCTAGTCCTATTTTAGGCATAAAACCAGCTGGAAGATCTTGAGCTAGTCAATCTCTTAGTGCTGGAATGAAAGCCATGGGAAGTCACTTCTGAAATCTTGTCAAAAAACTGCAGGGACTAGTCCAGGCAGTTGTCAGGAACCAACAGATTCAAAAGCACATAAAACATCCATAATTTAGCAATTGTGCATGGCACAGGCTATTTCCCAGAGCTCAATTGCATTTGTTGAGGAAGCTGCATATTGCATATTCAAAGTTCTCTTGATGTACTGAACTGTAAAAAGACAAGACTGTCTTTTCTATCAAGAGGAGATATTGTGATATTGTCCCCTAGTGGAGAGATTTGGAGCTTTTCCTTCAGGTGGTATATGGATTTCACTGTAATGCTTCTTTTATGCATTTATACACACTTGAAGATTAGGTAGAATGTCCCAAAGGTGCTTTTTCAGGAGGTAACTGTGACTTGTGAAAAAGCACCTTTGGGACAAGCATGATCTCCATAGACATTATCGTGGTGTGATTTCCAGCCAATGTATACTTCGAAGAGATTTCACAATTGGATTTTATTCTTTGAACCGAGTAACCAAGGCAATGAGCTATACACTTTCAAAGGCTAGCATCCATCAAGTTAGGCATTTTTTTTAGCATGTCTAGTCCAAAAGGTTTGCCCTTAATGTTGTACGGAAATGGGGAAAGCAAGAATTACTTATAAAAGTATTTATAGTATAGTATTTGTTAAGTCTTTTATTGAGCTCTGCAGAAATGTTGCTCCAGAAGTGAAGTAGTATGATGAAAATGTAGTGCATATTTAAACTTTGGCTTAAACCAAGTTTATTCTAGAGCTATGGTCACCTTGTGGAAACAACTCCTAGCAACTAAGTCATTTGTAATTTCTAAAGAACAGTATCTATTGTGATATCAATATACTGGATATTTTGTACACTATTAGTCTTTACTTTCATATAAACGTTGTACCAGTAAGAGGGGTATTTTCCTAGCTTTCTCTTTTTTCTTAAACAGCAAATCTTAAAACAGATTTGAAAATACTGAGAATATGGTACAGCTTTAGAATCTAAATCCAAAGCTACTTTAGAAAATAAAGTCATCTAAATTAAGGTTTATTAATGCATGTGTTCTCTGTATTGCTTTTGTATTCATAGAACCAACCTTTTCCATATTCTTATATGTTCAATCATCAGTGCAATTGACCATTAAGGGCAGAAAACAGTAAAGCCTTTTCCTAAAAAGTAAAGGTAAAGGTTCCCCCGCACATGCGTGCTAGTCGTTTCCGACTCTAGGGGCTGGTGCTCATCTCCGTTTCATAGCCGAAGAGCCAGCGCTTGTCCGAGGACATCTCCATGGTCATGTGGCCGGCATGACTAGACGCCAAAGGCGCACGGAACGCTGTTACCTTCCCACCGTAGTGGTCCCTATTTTTCTACTTGCATTTTTACATGCTTTCGAACTGCTAGGTTGGCAGAAGCTGGGACGAGTAACAGGCGCTCACTCTGTTACGCGGCACTCGGGATTCGACCCGCCAAACTGCCGACCTTCTGATCGACAAGCTCAGCGTCCTAACCCACTGAGCCACCACATCCCTTATAAAGCCTTTTCCTATTTTAGCCCAAATCCACAGATTGAATTATTAGGTGCATTTTATTCCTTTGTACTGTACAGGGGTTTCCAACCCCCGGTCCGTAGACTGGCACCAGTCCATAGCATGCCAGCAAGCTGGCAGTATTCAAAACCACACCCTCTGGTCCGTGAAAAAATATTTCTCCGTGGCACCAGTCCCTGGTGCCCAAAAGGTTGGTGACCTCTGCTGTACATGGTGTAAGGCCCCCTGGTGGCCAGTAGGCATATGAGAAAGTGGTACCTAAATATAGTTAGGTCTTCCTATTCAGAATTGTCTTCCCTACCTTGATGTGGGGTAAGATTGATGTGCTTTGAGGGACAGGATAGGAGATGACATCCATTTGATAAGTTCATTTGGACCAGAGATCCTATATGATGCATTTTACTATCTAAAAATCCCGGGAAGAAAAATCCTCTTCTGGATGCATTTAACCAGGTCCAATGGATACACTTGTTGGTTTTTGCTTACCAGGCCACACTACATTGGCACGGAGGCCAGTGTGCTACCAGCTGGCTTTTTTGTGCTGGCTGTGATAAGTCTTGATGTGGTTAAAAGCTTTTATTTTGGAATGGGTCCACAATTCATCTTTTTGCAGGAACCACCAGAAGAAAAATGGTATTTTTTCAAGGTAATTACAGGGTAATGAAAGGAGATGAGTCTCAACTAGGTTCAAAGCAGAAACAAGTGGGAAGAGTCTTTGAAACTGGCTATGAGTGAAAGATTCTGTCTTCGAATACAGACCTCCAAACAGCAACAAGAAAAAAAAACCTTTTGAAACATAGGATGTGGAATTGTTAAATCTCATTTTAACATCAAAGGCATCAGCCTATAGTAGCAAAAGAAGCCCTCCCTGTGTCACAATGTAGCATTAACTTTGATTTTCTCTTTACCAGGGACACTATCAACAACAGGTCATTCAACTAACTATGTGATTGCTGTAGAAATACCTACCAGTAAATCTCAGAGGCACTGGATTAAACGGGGAGTTGCCTTGATCTGTGCCTTGGACTTCTAGGCACTAACAATAAAAGAGGAGTCCAATAAAGTAGAATAATTTGGAAGTTGTTTACAAGAATTGTAAGACTGGATTAATATCTTGAAGCCTGATCTGAAGGAAGCACAAAACTGGCTAAAATGAGAGAAATAACTACAAGGACTTAAATAAATATACATAGCGTGTGTGTGTTCATTTAATTTAAATTTACATTAAAATCTTTTTTTTTAATTTCACAAATGACTGCATGGTGCTTTTTTAATATAACCCATTTTCTTTTTTTAATGTAGCCTATAAATTGCAATCAACTACAAGGAAAAGAATAAGTACATATTATACACAATTAAGGTGTATAATAATAAAATTTATGTTTGTGTTATATTTAAGCCACCATTGATCTCAGAGATGATTTTACAGCACTAATTTAGTATGTTCCTGGCAGTCTCCATAGCAGATCCCAAATATTACAAAATTAGGTACTGCAGTTAAGAACATAGGGTTGACATATTGCATTGGCATAGTGTAATATTTTCTCAGGTGTATAGAATAGCCATGCCGAGTTATTTATTATTCAGAAATGTTACCCCAATTCCAATTCACAACAGAGCTATTGGTACATCTTTTCTGGTGTACGGATTCCATTATCGCCATCTCCAGAAGGCTAGATACACATTTTATTTTTAACAGAACTGATATTTACAGTACTTGACAATTCAAAAGACAATTGATTCTGTCAACAAATAAAAAATAGTAATTCTACAGTCAGGCACTGTACATATTTGCAAAGAAAGCAAATATAATTCACCATCTTCTCAGGAACTATTCCCTTTTCCCTTTGATCTTTTGAATCTCATGATGGTTTTAATATCTATACTAAGAGACTCAACTGTACATATTCATGGAATAAAAGTTGCAGAGGAAGCATTAAACTCTTCTTCCAAAAACAATTTGCAAGATTCCTCTGGCCAATAGCTAGCATAATTTAATGCAAATTTGCTATCATTCTGCCAAAAGCTTAAAAACATTTATAAATCTGCTATATTGACAAAGGACTGTTCTTACAGGACAAAGATAAAGCCATGTAAATAAGGAGAAGCTGGCAACACTTGTCTTAGGACTGGGTAGATAGATAACTGATTACACTGCAATTAGAGATTGTAAATGGACTGGAATGAGAGGTGCAGATTGACAGGATTATCATGATGTAGATATAAAGATGCTGAGGCAACTCTGGAAGACAAAAGCAGATGACAACCAGATCCTGCTGGCCAAATATCATCTATACCCTTGCAGAGTAATAAGCCAGATGCTCTTAACCCAGGGGTGTCAAACAGCCAACGCGTGGGCCAGATGCATCATCTGGAAGCCGCGCCCACCCCATTGCCGGCAATGGCAAAATCATCCCGATACATTGCACGAGGTCACGTGACGTCGCAAGTTTGACATGTCTGCTCTAACCTGAGCCATAATCAATAGGAAAGGAATATCATTCATTCAGTAATGCAAAATTATTACTGTGTGCCCTATCTTGTCAGAGGACTTACAATCTGCAGAGGTTCACCATCCCTGCAAGCTTTGAAGTAAGCTGGAAGGGCTCCAAGCAAACATGACTACATTCCTACAATACAGAGAAACATCCTTTGTTGTCTTGCCATCCCAACATAGGGCCTCCAGCCATTTCTGCTCTACATTTCCCTTGTCCTTACACTATAGACAACTACAAATCTCACTATTCCACTGCTTGACTGTAAGATTACATTATGTACAGGAATTATTTTCCTATAGAATCTTTCCATTTTCCCCTGAAATGTAAGCATGAACAAAGCCAAACAATGATTCATATCCCATTGAAGCACTTTATCCCGATCTCTCTCAAAATGTTGGTCCTAACAGTTCACTACAAAAAAGGATTTGGGGTCTGTATCTTTCAGTATTTTCATTTAGCAATTTGTATCACCCAGCCACTTTGTCTCTCCACACGTAGTTTAATTTCCTAAAAATGGTTTTACTCAGCAGAATTTGAGTAAAAGGAAGCAACTGCCAAAGAAAATCTAAAAATAAGTTAATTTCACAGTTTGAATTATGGTGTGTGCATAGCTTCCATACATACAAAAGAAAAGAAAATAGCTTCCAGACTACATGCCGTTACAAAAATACCTTTACACGAAAAGATCTTACTCTGGACATACAAAACTCATAAAGAAAATTTTCCTCTCTACTTCAGCACCAGTTGGGGGGAAAAATATCAAAAGAAAAATTTGCAGGACTTGAAGACCACTTGCAAGGGAGCCTGAAGTATAACTACCTGAAAATTATAGTGATGAACTTGATAAACTTAAAGACGTAATGCAGATATTTGTTCCCCTGGGAAATAAAGCAAAAATCAGGATATATAATTCTGACTCTCTCTGAACTAAACAATGCATCAACTTAACTGAAATGCACTTCTGCAAAACTGCGAAGATTTTACTTATTTCTTTTTAAGCAATGTTCATGTAACACCTCTGAAGACCACCATTTACTACTACAAGATGCACTGCATATTGGTTTAGGTTGCTAAGTAACATATTCAAGTGCAGTGTCAGTCACTCAAATGGTCCTATTCTTTATGCTTCTCACATCCCCTCTGGAGGGAAAATTTATCTTTGAATGCCCAAATGGAAAACCACTGGAGCAATGTCTAAAATCCAGTTGAATACAGGTAGACTTAGTCACACTAATACTGATCATGTGCAGACAATTTCAGTGCAAAGCTCTGTCCTGAGCACTCTCTGGTTGGTGAAGAAGTACATGAAATATGCACCATGTTACTGAAGAGGCAGAGGATATTGAGTCCTGTCCAAAAGACTATTGACGTTTAGCTTTATAAGGCCTGGAACGTTTTCGTCGGTCAGGCTTTCGCTGCTTGTGGAGACGCCCAATGCTGACCCCTTGCCGTCTACGAACAGAGATGTTTTGTTCAACAAGGCTAGGCAACATTCCTGCAAGAAGACAGTGTGTAAGGTAAGTCAAACAGAATTAAATCTTTCTTCCCTTTCAATATTTTAAAATATAGAAGTTCTGCAGAGGATTGCATTCCTGTTATGGAAACAGAAAAAGGGATCATACAGCTCCTTAACCAGATTTATTGTGGCATTAAACTTTTGTGGAATAAACCTTTCCCAGCTCAAATTCTCTAATGGTTATGTTTTAATAAATATCAATTTTGAAGTGCCAAAAGATTCTTTCTTATGGACTTTTCCTATTAGTTAGCAACAAATATCTGAGAAATGTTATACCGGTGAAGAAGGCTTGCAAGTTTAAGATTCATCACATTTATAGATATAAAAGATTCCAGATCAATAAGAAATCACAATATAATATAGCCAGAATCCTAAACATACATATTTGGATTTACATTTTAATGGAAGCAGATGGAAAAAATTGTATTTACCAATCAAAATATACACTAATCAAAGTCTCACTTTTAAGCTATTTTTAAAAAGTGTTAACTTGTAAGATAGTTTTATTTGGATTATTCACAGAAAACGTGCTCTACTGATAATCCTCATTTAAGAATAGTTAATGGAATATTTTATGGGGGAAAATATTATTTTATCATTATTGTTAAAACTGAACTGACAGATCTCTGAATGCCTCTTAAAGTGTATTTAATACTATTATGCTCCAGTGGGACAAAAAAGTATTTAGTCAGCCACCAATTGTGCAAGTTCTCCCACTTAAAAAGATGAGAGAGACCTGTCTCTCATAGTTGAGGTAAACCTATGATGAAAATTACAGGCCTCTCTCATCTTTTTAAGTGGGAGAACTTGCACAATTGGTGGCTGACTAAATACTTTTTTGTCCCACGGTATATTGCCACTTCCAAAATTTTCTATTCACTCATTTTTATAAATGACTATAAAAACTAAAGCAGGAGATAACGATTTAGAATCCAAATCATAAACTCCTTTAACCTGGGCCTGTCTAATTAATGCTGTGCTTTAGTTTGATAGTTCAAACTTTCTACACTGTATGTTACTGCTATCACTATTTATTATTTGGAATTTAGCAAGATGTCAAGATTTATGAACACTGATACATGGGAAAGACAGATTATAAATACTCTTCATGTAGCTGTTTGTACTAGAAAAATAAATCTACCTCTATTTGGAGCAAAAGGTTGCTGGTTTGTGCTGTTTATCAACATCTGAATTTATCCTTTTCTAACACAGTGCAAAGAAAAAAGCTCTTTCAATCAAACTGCAGGCATTTTTCTTTTTTTCTATATCATATTACATATATTGTTCATTCTATATTATTCATCAATATTTGAACAATATATTTTTCTTTTCACTATCAAATTATTTTATGTCAGTTAACATTAAAATTAAATGTGTTTTTTTATCAAAAATAAAATTCCTCTCACCTTCTTGTGCCAACATGGAGATAAAAGTACATATAAATTCATCATAATTGTGAGTTCTTCTCTGATCATCGATCTAAAAAAGTTAGAAAAGGGAAAACAAAGTATCTGTTCAACAGCAGTATTGAAACAAATAAGAGGGGGGAAAAATCCACCACTTACCTTTTGGCTAGTGAACAAGATTCAAGACCATTAAAAAAGTCTACAGCATTCCAAAACTGAGTCTCGATAATAAACTAAACCAAAGAGACCATGTTTTCATGTTCTCAAAATGTTGACCCGTCTGTAATAATTGAAAGACAATGGGATTTCCAGCCTCAAGTAAGAAGCTTAAATGTTGTGATCCATATTTAGGAAGGCTAATAAGAAAACACAGTAATTCAGACTTTGCTGGACTAAGACTTCTAATTTGTTTTCATATTAGAACATTA
The DNA here is from genome assembly GCF_947247035.1 of Vipera ursinii. NCBI lineage: Eukaryota > Metazoa > Chordata > Lepidosauria > Squamata > Viperidae > Vipera > Vipera ursinii. The sequence goes on from NC_139513.1 coordinate 67,680,591, forward strand.
GATATGTCAATCGACCAAGACATATCTTCAATCAACAATTTGATTGATGCTGAAAAAGCCTCAGATCTCAGGCTCAGATCTGGCTGGAACCTGAATAGGAGACGACCAGAACTGGGCTGGGAGTCAAAACACATCCTGGAAAAGCTAACTGCTTCTATGAAAACTACATGAATTTGTCTATGTAGCCATCAAGAACTAAATAGGAGAGAATTATCTTATCAAATATTAACAGCTTTTATCATTAGGTATTTGTATTTGTATTAAGCTACCAAGAGTCTATAAAAGGGATGGCTATAAAAATAACACAATATTCTCTATTAGCTACCTTGAATTTCTTTCTTTTCTCTACTTCCTCCTTTAAACAGGCCTCATAATTTGCAATTTCAGCCTCCACACACTTAAGCAATGCCAGGAGCTCCTGTCAAAACAAAACAGCAGCAGTGTAAGCAGAATGCCTCACTAATGCTAATGGCACAGCAGTACCTCAGAATTGGCTTAAAGCACTAGCAATATCTCAGTATAACTTTAAAGAGTAGAACAATCTCTAATCTTTTTTTTAAAGCTTCTACAATCCCAAAGTACCAACAGGAACAACAACTGACTCAATAAATAAAGCAACACAAGTTGGGAAATTAAACAAAGGAGGAAAAATTAAACTACCTTGACGTAAGCATAAATTAAAATAGTGCCTAAACATTCTTGCAGCAAATGGCAATCTTGATGCCATTTCAAATTTTATTTTTGGCACTTTCCTCAGGATGCACATTACTAGAGTATCTTCTTTGAAAGAACATTATTTTTAACAAAAGGGTATCTGATGTAAGTTCTATGTATATAAATATTTATCTATTTATCAAATTTATATACCTGCCCATCTCAGAAGATGTTACTTTGGATGACATAGCAAAATAACAATAAATATGTCAGTCAAATCACACACACACGCACATGCACGCACACACACACAAATGGAGCCACCTCAAGATTTCATCGGTCCCCTGAGATTCACCACCAAACAGGCCTAATGACAAAGCCAGCTCTTGAGGGATGTCCAGAAAATAAGGAAGGCTGGAGATGACCTCACTTCAAGTGGGGAGGGGGGAGAGAGAAGACTGTTCCATATAGTGGGCATCAGGACAAAGAAGGGTCATCTCCTCTGGCCCAGTATAGTTTCTGGAGAGATGGGACTTGCAGCATACCTCTCTTGATGGATCTGATGGGACAAGCAGCTGTAATCCAGGAGGGGTGATCCCTCAGATAACCTGGTGCCATGCCATGAAGGGCTTCAAAGGTCAAAATCAGCACCTTGGATTGGACACAGAAGCAAACTGGCAACCAAGGTAGCTCACATTATTTCATTCACTGCTTTAAGGTAGAGGATATGTTGTGCTGCCCCCATCTTTCCATTTTATCCTTGCAATTTCCCTACAAAGTAAGCTAAGCTAAAGAACTGTGACTGTCCTAGTCACTCAGCAATCTTAGTCCATACCCTACCTCAACAGGAATATTAAACCAGGAGTAAGGAATCTGTAGTTTTCAACAAGTTACTGTATAGCATCACACATTATCCCTGTGCACTAGCAATCCAAAGTAGGGATGGTAGAAAGTGGTGTTCAGCAACACTAGGCAGCTTCCTATCCCATTACTAAAAATCCACAGTGAAGTAGAGTTATGTTATAAATATAATTCTACTGCTTTGTTTTAGTTTTGGTAGAATAAGATAAAGATAAAAAGAGCAACTTTGTTGTTGTTCATTCTTCTGCTTCAAGTATATTGGTATCAGAATAAAGTCCTCAGAGGGCAACTATAAATATCAGATGAAAGGCCAGATCAAGACAAAAAGTCTTGGGAGAAAAACAAAAAAGCTTTGTCAAGAACAGCATTCTCTCCATTCTTAATTTTGGTTTAAAGAGCTATCACTACAATTCAGGTCCCTTACTACTGAGCTTTGTCCTTCTTAAAAATAACCGTCATTTATTATTTTATTGTTTTGTAGAAGATGCCTAGTCAACTACCTTCAAAAAATTTTCTGCATGGGGTAGCATCAGAACATGGGATTAGCAGGGGCTACGCAAACCTCATCTCTATAGCCTTGCAAAAGCCTAAAGACATATGGACTTGCCTTCTTCTGCATGACTCAAGCACAGAGGCTGCTGTTAGCTATAATTATGTTTTACAATGGCGTGATCAGACTGATAAGAGATGACTTTGTCCCGCTGCCAAAAGTCCCCTTTCCATGTATTTTCTGTGAGTTTCAGACACACTCAAGAAAAAGAAGATTCCCGTCAAGTTTCATATCACATATTTATGAGCAACATCCAGCCAATGCAACCAGGTCTAGGCAAATAACTCCCCAAAGTACTTTCTGCCATCACAGAATTGTTTTAAGGCAAAAGTAACTTACTTTAGGAACATACTTTTCCCCAGCAGGGGGATCCGTAGACCGACCAATTCCAGCCTTCTCCTTGCTGTCATGTGGCTCATTAGAGTCCACGTCCTCTGCTTTTACAATAATTTGAACCTCTTCATTTGATTTGCTAGATGGAAGGGAGTTTTTCCCACCCTCTGGGAAAATAAAAAAGAGGAATGATTAAACACAATGTTATCTACTTTCATCATTTTGACTACTGTGGAGGAATAAATAATGGTATTTCTTAGCCAAACAATGCATGTTTCTAGCCCAGAAACGTGTAACAAACACATTTCATTTATAAATCAATGTTAGAAAAGTAGGGAACTCAGCAGAAAAGGAGCTCCCATTCAGAGCAGGCACTGAATTTTTCTGTCAGGATTATTCATAATTATGTGTCTTCTACATTATTTACAAAAACTCCGAGGCAAAAGGTATTTTCTCCAATGAGTTCATCCGCTGAATTCCCACACATAATTCTATAAATCAATTTTGAAAAGCAAAAGGAGCCATACTTGGAAACAGAATGAAAAATGGTCCTAATCAGTTATCTTATCAACAGACAATGCATGATTTAGATCAGAAATACGGCAATTATTTGAACTTTGGGCATGTTTGGAACACTGAGAACAGACAATAAATAGGTTCACAAACTATCTGTCCAAGACACTTGCCTATACCTAAGCAATGGTTGAAATATAGTTGGGCAATCAATCGCCAGAAACTGAGCAAGTCCCCAGAACACCATTATCCTAGTTGAGTCCTTTAGTGTGCCAAAGACAATGCAACAAATCAATATGATGCTCATCTTACCTACTGTCCTGTTTTCTGTCACAAGCCCTTTCGAGTAAAAACGGCACAGGCCTTCAGTTGCCTTAGGTGCTAACGTGTTTAAAGTTGTCAAATTAGGAGGTACAAAAAAATAATAACAACTGGAATCCAAATTTAAAAGCCCTTCAGCATTCGGTTTGTTACTATTCCTCTTGCTCATCGCCAGAAACCTCCAAACAGACCCCTCAACTGCCCACCCAACAAGCAAAGAAGAGGAACCACGTGAGAGTAAGAAAATAGTTAACTATTATTATTTTTTTCCTGTTGAACCATACCGGTGACAGTAAGAGGGCAGAAAACTCCCTCCTCTGTGAGGTGCAGCAAACCAGTGCTGATGGTGGGTCCCAAATCTCTCACAGCCCTGTTGTAGCGTATACAGTCTACACGGAGCAGGCTGTCTTCCTCCCCGAATAGCACCTTGGAGATATGAGAAGTGACAGGACTAGACGGGCGAGTGGGATTGGCTGATCGGATGGGGGAGCGAAGAGGGGAATTGAAGGCACTCCCGATCTCTGAGGCAGTGTCCGTGCTTTCGTTGCTGGGTGTGGGAGATGGCTGAGAGTGGGCCACAACAGCTACTGCAGTGCCTCCACTGCTAGTCTTAATAGACAAAGGAATGGAGAGGTCCTTCTGAGTTTCTTTCAGCTTTTCCGCCAGGACATTGATGGTGTTGGGCTGCAGCATAGACAGCTGGCTGTCTCCACTCCCCGTCAGGTGCTCCTGTTTCACCAGGCCCTTCCTCTTGTAACTGTCCACAACCACAGAAAGGGGAAAAATATTAAGCCGGGAAGGTTATACTCAGCAGTAGCCATCAGAATGTGTGGGAAAGCTGACATTATATCCATTATGTTTCTATACGTCAACCTCAGTTTTAAAAAGGTAAAGCAAACGTTATATAGCATTAAGAAAGAAAATGCTATCGTAACTTTGCAGTATTTATACATATGTTTAGGTTAAATAAAAGCAGTTATATCTCTGTGATTTCATTTATATGTTTCTGTAATTACCAGCGCGGTTAAAATAGTTTCTCTCTGCTTTTTTTGGTTTCTAATGTCTGAATATCAAACATTCCATTATGAAAACAGTCCACAAATGTCATTCGCTATCCCCAATCTGAATGCCTACTGCCATTTCTCTTTCTAGCCAGGTATCAAATTTCGTGGAACTATTTTTTTAAAAAATCATGTAATTATACTTCCAACATTTTTCAGATCAGACAATGGACAGTTCCTTGCTTTCGATACATATACAGTTCTCCAAACGGGTGATTTACAAATAGGCTTGATCCACCCACATAAACCCTGCTCCTTACTAACACAGGTAGAAGTTGGGGATCATCTCAAAGCTAAGAGTTTAAAATAGCTTTCTTTCTCAGGCAGCCCTATGAAGTACCAGTATAAATACTAGAATATTTTTCAAAGACTGGAAGTAAGGAACTCTCAAATTTGACAAAGGTGCAATGGCAGACTGAGTAACTACTGGAGACCATCAGGGCATTACCTGATGGCAGGATTAGTATTACACACTTCCTCCTCCTCATCATCATCATAGTCATCCTCATCATCAGAGTATTGCTGATGCTGTGGGACTGGGACTCGGCTTCGGCCCACTCCTGCTGCCAGGTCCTCTTCCTCCTGAAACACAATCATCCAGATGCCTTCAGATAAGATTAGTATCTGAGAAGATCTCTTGGCCTCCAAAGGCCATCTTTAAAAACAAATCAAAGTACATGAAGAAATGACTATTTCTCCTGCTCAAATAACACTTGGGACTCACCAAAACAGAAGTCTGGATTAGAGAAAAAACAACAACGGTGCAAACTATGAAAACGCCTTCCACATATATACACGGAGATATCCCAAATAGTTTAATCTCTCTTATTTCCTAAGTGGAAAGGGTGTAAAGCAATGCAGCTTTTTGTACATATCTATGGGGATTCTCAACCATCCAGCTTTTTGGATGAGAAGCAAAATATTTTCAAAGAAAAAAAAAAAGACAAGAAAGTCCAGCTGGTTTTTGAAAAGAACCTTTGGCTTTTTGTAAAATATCCAGGAAGGTTCTTGTTTAATGGACTTTCCATTAAACAAATAGGGGTCATTTTTGCCATTTTTATTCAACTACATTAAATAGCGGCCGTGGACCAGCACCGAGCCACAGCATGCCACCAACCAGTTGGTGCAAGCAAGCAAAGCCCCATCTGCGGGATGAAGGCAGCACGTGAAACCAGGCCCCTTCCGATCCGCGGGAAAAACCTCTCTCCAAGGAACTGGTCCCTGGTGGCCAAAAGGTTGGGGGCTGCTGGAATAGCATAAGCAAAATAGCAGTTATTCCTTCAAGTCCTTTCTTCACTGGAATAGTGTTCAAATACTAATCTTCATTCATGAAAGAAGCAGAAATGCAGGATGGCTACATTTAATTGCTTTTGTAGGGATACACTGGTTTGCATGGTATATCAAGAACAGTGCTAGTGGGAAGATGCATTTTCTATTTTATTTTTTTTAAAAAGTGTGAGATTTTGAAACAGCTAAATTCCAAAACATCATCACTATCTAGTTCTTTTCATCAGCAGGAGAACTGTGAACATGAGAGTCTTTCAAAGGTTATAGCTCTTTTAATTAAAAAAAATACACTGGAAGACCTAAGTAACTCATTTACACCTTAAATCCCCACTATTTGTCAAAAATGCAAAACAGAGGTGAAAATTTCACCCCATCAACGCCAGGGGATCTGAGAGCCACAGCATTGAAGCTTACTGGTTATACTTTTTACACCCTGCTTTAGAATGATTTAGTGGACTCTATAAAATCATTTAGTAAATTCTGATAAACACCTCCAGGAAGAAGACATTAAAAACTCAGAAATATGTTAAACATTCAAATGATGGTAATTTACAGGCGTTGTTAATTCGTCAAATATAACTATAAATTGTTAACTTTTAATGTTCAATGTTTTTAATGCTTCAGTGTTTTAACTTTTCTTATACTGCAGTTTTTACAATGTTGTAAGCCACCCAGAGTCATCTTGACAGTGAGGTGGGTGACATGTAAATTTAACAGACACGACACACTGGTAAGTAAGTAGACAGATATTCAACGTATTACATAGTGCATGTATCTGACATACACCATATTCCTGGGTTAAAGAAAAAAATGATTTCCAGCTATTTAATTACAAAACATCCAATTTAAAAAAACGGGACAAAATAATTCTCGACCGACAAATGCAACAATCTGCTCTGGAAAGAGCCAGATAAGCTGAATTATATAGTTTGTGGCATTATCAGGCAGAGAAGGTAACCCTTTGTCCAAAATCCCACCTGCATCGGTGACTTGGCATAGTTGTGGTTATCCAAGAAAGCTGGCAGCCTTTGGACGATGGGGTTGGGGGCTGGTAGGGCCCCATTTATGCTGCTCACAGGTGGTTTACTGCTCAGCTTTGCCTTGCTTGGAGGGCTCTGGGTTGAGACCGGCAGGTCCTGGGTTCTAGAATCCTCAGTACCTTCTGCAAAATGCACGTGCATTAATTTTCAAGCTGTACGTCTTCAGGCAGTATTATCTGGGGTACTTCCATCTGCACAGAGAACCCTAACCATTTTCTAAATCTCTATTACCTTCACCAAAAGAATGAATGTCTCAGCTGGCCAGAGCTGCCCAAAAATCGGAATCCCGATTGCATTAAGTTCAGGGACTTTCTTTGGGAAGTCCAAGCTTAGAGTAGATTACACCGACCAAGTTGTTCCTTGATAAGTCAACTTCGGGATGCAAAAAACCCTATTCAGAGATCGTGACTTGAATCTGGATTCCCCTTACTTCCAAACACACAAGCTTAGAGACTGTGAGTTGCCCAAGGGTACTTTTAAAATCAGACTCAGGATGAACACTGCTTAAATAAAAACCTTACATTTCTAGTAACTACCTTATTTTTAAAAAAAAAAATTCAGCGTTCCATACCTGCCTGGGAGCTCTCTGGAATTAACTGTGTTCTTCCTGCTTCCAGTGGGGTGGAGCTCTTGCTGCTAGCTGACCTGGGCTCCTCAGAAGTCTGGAGCTCTTGAGATTTCTGGGTGTGTACCAGTTCAGGTTGAGTCACTCGGATGAGCTTATGTAGGAAAAAAATGGTAATAAAATTCACAAAAGAACAGAAAAATGAAAACGGCCGTGCTTCCTGCACATCACCGACTGCTTCCAATGATACACTCATTATATGTGGGGAAAAGATCGCCCTTCCTGCTGAGATTATGATTAAATGTGCATGTTGCCAAGTCCTCGCAGGCTCAGAGCAACTTACAAAAACCAAAAGAAGTAATAAAACATTCACTGTGAAATGCCCTTTCTCCACTACCTCATAATACAAAATAGTATCTCCACCAATAAATAGCAATCATAACAATTAACTGATGGCCAAGAGCCATTTCCAAAGATCCTTTCATAAACCATCGGTGCGTCTGGACCAACAGCAGTTTTCTGGTGGTTATCAAAGGAAGCCCCACGCAGAGTGCAAGTTGCAGAGACACGAGTCACCGTAGCTGGTTCCTTCCACCCCAGAAAGTATTATCATGAGCCTCTTCCATTTTCATGCCCACTCCTAATATTTGGGCTTTCTTCTTGTTATCAACAGAGGAGGAGGAGCAGGAGGAGCAGCAGCTACACTCCATTACTATGGTGAAAAAATGTAGGGTGAAAAAAGATTTTTTAAAAAAGAATCAACTCGATTAACAGACATAAGTTTTTGAGCTTCTTCCAAGTTTCCTTCTGAAAAAGCTATTCTGCACTCAGAACTCTGCTCTGCCTGGTGATCCTCCATCTTGAACCAACTGTTGTGTCTCTTTTCAAAAGCTGGATGTAATCAGAAAAGACATGTGACTTCTAATCTTATCTTCTCTTTATCTCCTTCTTACCTGCTGCAAAGCTTCCAGTACAGTTTGACGGTTCACCTTCAAGATATGGAGCTTAGATTCATACTTCATTCTCCTGTCGGGTACCACAGCCATCAGGTTAAAGCGGATGTCATGATATGGTTCCCTGTGAGCAATACCCATAGGTATTAAGCATCCCGACCCCAAGTAATTGTAGCAAAATCTCTTCTTCTGTCACTCTCATGTCAACCTAAGTACATCACTGTCAGTGGCACATATAAATCCTATAATATACTTGATTTTCAATTCTTGTGCAAGCACAGCAAAACTTTACAGAAACCAAAAAGAGGAATTCTGTTCAGTAAACGTCAAAGCACTTAATCACTTCTCAAGTACGCCTCTCAAATTTTCACATAAACCAAAAATGCATTTGTTCATTCACCCTGCGGTAGCAAGTCCAATCCTCTCCATGATAACTCTCCTGGCTTTGTCTGTCCATTCCTCATCTTCTGCCCAGGGCCCTGGAAAAAGGAAGTAAGAGAAAAGGCAAACACAGAAACATACAGAGTGAAATGTTTCTACTAATAGACCAATCTGTTAAACTGACTTGCAGAGTATGTTCTCCCTTGTTACCTGGCTATTGATCTGAGATATGCAGTCCTTTAAAGACAATTAAGAAAAGAAAATCAAATCCTAAACGTAATTATTTCAACCTAACTGACGGAATGAGTTACCGAAGGGAAAATATATACTCTGTTCTTACATGTTTTTAGTAATCATTCTATTGATGTTAATCTGCATATAAACCTTTTAGATACTGTTTTTCTTTTAAACAATACAAGCCACCTTAGGCTTATCAGAGCAGAAAATTCAAATAAATACATTCAAATTACAAAGCAAAATATTAACCTGCATTCCAGCCCCATGCATTCTAAAACTGCACACAAGGCCAAAAGAATTGTAATCTTTCCACTTTAATGCAAATAAAGCCTAAAATATATTATAGAACTTTACCTGAGAATAATTGTAATTCACTCTCCTCCATCATTTAAACTATTCCATATCTACCGTATTTTCCCGGCATATAAGACGACTTTTTAACCCCTGAAAATCTTCTCAAAAGTTGGGGGGTCGTCTTATACGCCGGGTCGTCTTATATGCTGCAAAATACGGTATTTTCCCAAATCATTATGTTCATGAATTGGGACATTGCTATATTTCAGTTGTGGGCAAAATGTTTCAAAACAAACCACCCAAAATGGACAATTTTAGCAACTTCAAAAGTATCGCAAGCTCAAAGCACCTCCAATATTAAGCACAAAATATTTCTAAGGATCAAATTAGCCTATTTCATACTCAAACCAACTATCTCACACTCAAAACAGAGTATTTGAAATTCAAATTGTTAAAATCTTGTCACAACCCTATCATATTCTTTGTAACAAACTACTGATGACCCCAATTTTATTCCAGTACAAAATGAGAGACGCAACGCTTCTTGTAAGCTAAACTAAGGCAACAAGATTACTTACCATGATCAATGGGAAAAACTTTTAGACCATCCAGTTCAAAGAGCCGTCCTTTAATGGGGACATAGCTGACAAAATGAAAAGCTTCCATGGTCCGCACAGCACTAATTCCATTCTGTTTTTCTGGTAAATGTCGGGGTTCTGGTCTGATTCAAAAAGAAAAGAAATCTATGTAGATGTAGTTTATATTGCAGAAAACACATATTCTGCCCTCACCCAACTTACCTAGCATGGCTGTTATGGGCCTTGGCCAGTTCTGGGGCATTTCCAATGGCATAGCCTTTGCTCTGGAAGGTTGAAAAAAATAAAATGAGAGGAAAAATTCTGTAAGATCACCCATAGCCTTCTTTTTAGCAGACCTAAATAGATGTTCTATCCCAATTGTCTTAATCTATTTTACTGACAGGGAAAAAGAGCCTTCAAATTAATGTGAGTCATATAATTTGGGCATATTAGAGTTGGCCATGAGGACTGCTGTCTCAGGGTTAAGTAAGGATAATATTAAAACAATTTTGCACACACTTTTATTTAGGGAATTGAACCAATTCTCTGCAATGTCATTTACTCCAATATTATTTGTACTTCTCCAAACAACTGAGCAGCCTTATTTCAGAATTCTGAACGTTAATGCATCAAACTCTTCTTTTTCAAGAAAAATACTGAGAAAGTGAGGTCTACAAAAAGGATTACTTAAAGCCAGTTTTCCCTAATTTGGTACCCTTTCAATGTGCTAGAAGATAGAAAATTACCACCCAATAAGCAGCACACACACAGAGAGAGAGAGAGAGAGAGAGACAGACAGACAGACAGACAGACATATAACGTGTTCTCGCTTCATACCTCTGGACTAAAACCTTTGGTGAATTCTTTCATTCGGCTCAGCGTTGGTCCCAGATCCACACTGTTACAATTCAGGAGTACACTTAACAATGCATGTGTGGCACAAGAATTGGGAATCAGCTACAAAGCAAAATAATATTTAGATGAAATATGAAATTATGGCAATCCAGCAGAATAGCCTATTTATACAAAAACCATACAGTAAGTAGATTCTTGCTCTCTTGTATATCACAGCAAAGTTGCAGTGCTATGTAGACTAGCATCCTTGTGGTGCACTCCAGGCAATCTGACTTTGTCACAGTTAAATATTCCAAACACATTCTGACTTTTGGATCTCACAAGGATACCACAGCAAGAAGCAGCAGCATGAGTGCCAAAAATAAAACAATTAATGCTACACTCTGTTACGCCATGCAAAATAAATACTGCAAAGCCTCCAATATGAGCTATTTATTAATTTATATAGTATCTATCAACAATTGCACCTTTACATTCAATCCCCCAGTTATAAAGTCTTCCCATTTCAGACAGCAGGACACTTAAGAGCATAAAACAAGCAGCCTAGCAAAATTTCTTTCCCCCGATCAGTTTACCTGGTGAGCAAAAAACATGTTGTTGACAATGTCATCATCAATCACTGAGGTCTCATCTACCAAAGTAGAAACTTTCCGTCGGGACCGACGCTCTTCAATCCATTTGAAAAGGAAGATAAATCCGTAGACAGGTCTGAAAAAAATAAGTTTGCAATATGTAATCCATCACTTTTGAAGGCTCATTCTCTATTCACAAACATATTCAATATACCTCTAGTGAGACATTAGTCTGAGAAGTTTCTGGGGTAAGCAAACTAATGCATTTAGATAACTGAATTACAACCTCTCTGAGCACAAAGAGATAGGTGAGGATTTTTAGAATTATAATATAAAACATTTTAGTCTGTTTTCTTTTATTCAACTTAGGCACCACCTAACTCCAGATGACTCTAGGTGACTGACAATAAAATAAGACAAAATAAGAAATGAATCAGAAAAAAAATATCAGAGAAAATGACTGTTGGTAAATTTGGCCAAAACTCACACATATGGACATACCCAGTGCTTTTTTTGTAAAAGAAAAAGGTGCCGGAACTCACACATGTCATACAACTTGCCTTGCCTACCCTACAAAATTCCATCCAAAAAAGGTGCCGGAACTCCGTTCTGAGCGTTCTATGAGAAAAAAAAGCCTTGGACATACCCAATAGGGCCCCCAATTACTTGAGCCCAAGACCTAGGAGAACAACTGGGTCTTTTAAGGCTTTCCAGGAGCCACATGGATCTCAGGGGCAACTCCATTACAAAGGTCAGGTGCTCAGACAGAAAAGCCTTGCTTCCTGGCTCTGATAAATGACAGAGTTTAATCAAAGGGATTCCAAAACACACAAACCCTGATGTCAGCCGGACAGACATCACAGGAAATAGGCCCTACGCTATATAGAGCTTTGTAGGGCATAACTAGCACCTTGGAAGAATTCTGGTGAAAATGGAATCAATGGTGAAAGAATATAAGAAGAATCTTAAAAGATTTTTTTTTTGAGAATAACTTCAAAGAAGATGGGAAGTTGCTTTTTTGTTCCTTTTTATTATCTCTCACTTTTACTTTTATGCTTTCACAATTTCTTTATTTTTCTACTTCTTTTATGTTTTTGTGCTGTTTTTTTAAAAAACTGTAAAACCTTCTTTTAATAAAAACTACTTAAAATGAATCACTACCAAATTATTTATAATTAAAGTGCTACTATAAACTGAAGCACAAAGGATTGGAACATTACTAGACCTACGTGACACCTTCAGTAACAACAGGACTGATTTAAGCAATTTACGGTAACCTTAAAAAGGAAATCTGAATGTAAAATATGTGTGATTCCATTCCACCATTATAACAAGTGTTTCAAAACAGGGGAGCACCTGCTGCCGGCGTCAACTTCCCTCCGTCCAGTGCGCTCCCACAGAGAAGGCCTCCTCAGGGTGCCACCGGTCAAAGAATGCCGACTGGTGGCCCCCAGGGGGAGGGCGTTCTCTGTGGGCGCACCGGATTTATGGAACCATCTTCCGATCAAGCTCCGGATGGCACCTGATCTCCGCTCCTTCCGGCGCGATCTTAGAACCCACCTTTTTGAACAAGCTGGCCTGGCCTGATGGGATGGGGTTGGGTTTTATAAATTGGTCTTAACTTTTAATCTGTATTAATTTATTACGGGCATTGTTGTTTAATTACTTTTTAATAATTTTTAATTTTTGTATCTTGTTTTTATATGTATTGCCCTGTTCACCGCCCTGAGTCCTTCGGGAGAAGGGCGGTATACAAATTAAATTAATAATAATAATAATAATAATAATAATAATAATAATAATAATAATAATAATAATAATAATAATACAATCGTTTTTTGTTATGTTATGATTTATTATGTTCCTTTTTTGCAATCAGTTCTGCTATGTTATTATACATTGTATTTCAGCCTATTTCCAGAAGATTTCTGACATTTATTTGACAGAAATGGAACAATTTCTAATACATTCCAACATCATCTTTATCATTATTCATACATTTTGGATTATGTCATTACTTCAGAAAGATACTTTGCTTTTTTCTAGCTAGTGTAACAGCCAAAATCTTACCCTTGGCATTTGCTCTGTAGATCATAAATTTCTTCAACTTGCACCCCCTTAACACCTATATGAAGATAAAACTTGAGTCAGTATACAAACTGAAAAAGGTAGAACTAATTAATACAATGCCGTAAGATTATACTCACCAAAATCCTCCACTAAGAGTGTGAAGAGCCCTGAAAAAAAAGGGGGGGGGGAAGAATCAGAGGATAGGAAAGGATTAGGTTATTACTCGGAAAATACTAGTCATATTTTACAAAAATAGTTTTGGGCACATAATTCAGTCTAATCAATCTAATACAAACACCAAATCAAAAATCAAGATAAAATTCTACAAAACACCTCCATAAAAGCATTTAAATGTGCTCTGATTTACTTCCAACTACACAACCCTAGCCTGATAAATAACTATCCGGGATAAAACAACTCAAGAAATATTTTAATAGGGGGTACCTTGCTCAATAGTAGTACCGTATATACTTGAGTATAAGCCGAATTTTTCAGCCCACTTTTTGGGCTGAAAAAATCCACTTCGGCTTATACTCCAGTCAACAAAAAAAAAGAACTTACCGAGGACTTGCGCGCGGCCGAGCTACTTTGCCTGATGCTGCTGGGGTCGCCCGGGTGCCTCTGCTCGCCCTCAGCAGCACCTGGCCCGGAATCACATGCGAAACAAGCCCGGCAGAGGAGCCGGAGCGGCGAGCAGAGGCGCCCGGCCCAGATCCTGCAAGGCCCGGCCGAGACATGCCCCCAGCAGCGGAGCTGCTCCGGCTCCTCTGCCGGGCTTGTTTTGCATGTGAGCTACTTTGCCTGATGCTGAGAAGACCCGCTTGGGCACTCGGGTTGCTGTCAGTCTCCGCAGGCCCTTCTCGTTTCCAGGAACGTCAAGCGCGCTTGGCTCTCCACCCCCACGGCAGGGCAGGGCAGGGCAGAGACTTGCTCGCCCTTCTGACGGCCCTGAAGAGAAACAAAGGGCTTGCAAACTCCCCGCGAGAAGCTGGGCGAAGCGCGCGGCTGGGCGAGTGTGTGCCTGCGCGCGTATTTACGAAAGAAACGCTCCGAGAGTTCTTCTTTCTCCGCCCCCTTGGGGGGAACTCTAGCGACTGCTGTAGCCGCGCTTCTCTTCTCGGCTCCGAAAATAGGGATTTCTACTCTCTCTCTCTCTCTCTCTCCCCTCCCCACCCCGCATTCTCCTGCCTCTTCGATTGCGACAATAAAAGGGCGAAGGGTGCGCTGGTTTCTTCCTCCTTCCTCCCCTCCCCTCCCCGATTGTCAGGTGAGGCAGCTGGAGGTCTGGCCGGGAGATTGTAGCCGTTTTGAAACGCCGCGTCTTGAAACGCCCGATCAGCTGATTTTCGGGTGGAAGAGCCGCGGCTTGAATCTGTTTGCATCTGCCTGAATTAGACCAAAACGGCCTGAATTTGACCAGAGTTGCTTTGTAATGGCTGGAGGAACTGCAGAGGAGGTCTTGCCGGGAGATTGTGGCCGTTTTGAAACGCCCGATCAGCTGATTTTCGGGTGGAAGAGCCGTGGCTTGAATCTGTTTGCATCTGCCTGAATTAGACCGAAACGGCCTGAATTTGACCAGAGTTGCTTTGTAATGGCTGGAGGAACTGCAGAGGAGGTCTTGCCGGGAGATTGTGGCCGTTTTGAAACGCCGCGGCTTGAAACGCCCGATCAGCTGATTTTCGGGTCGGAAAGAGCCACGGCTTGAATCTGCTTGTATTTGTTTGAACTTAACCAGAAACGGCTCGTAATGGCTGGAGGAACTGCGGAGGGAGTGAATGCTCCAGCCTGGAATATTTGGAAAGGCTGGGGGAACCAGATGAACTGCAGCTTAAGCGACTGTTGCCGGAGGAGCCATGGCTTGAAACGCCCCAGTTTTGGGGCAGCATTTGCTTGTTCCCTCCCTCCCTCCCTCCCTCCCCTTTCCCTCCTCTCTAAATCCTTCCTTCCTTCCTTCCTTCCTTCCTTCCTCCCTCCCTCCCTCCCCTTTCCCTCCTCTCTAAATCCTTCCTTCCTTCCTTCCTTCCTTCCTTCCTTCCTTCCTTCCTTCCTTCCTTCCCCAGCCCTAATCCGGAAAGTGGAAGGAAAGAAGAGTAAAGGCTGGGCGGCGGCGGAGGGGAAGTTTAAAAAGGGGGCGGCGTTCCCTTTAAAAAGCCGCCCGCCACGCCGCGCTCCCTCGCAGCACTCGCGGCGGCTGGCTTCTTGGCTCCCGGTCTCCCCCAGGCTTCCCGGCTGTGATTGGCGAGCGAGCCTCCCGAGCTCCGGCGGCCGTGACATCAGCAGAAGCGGAGCAAGCAAAAGCGAAGGGGGAAGGAAGTTCACCAGCAGCACCTCGAGCCCGCTCCGAGCGCTGGCGGACGCGGAGCCGAAAGAGAAGCAGCATCTCTGCGCGCCCGGGCTGCTGGGGTGAAGTTGCAGCCGCCGCACCAACCAGCCGAGGAGAAGCAAGAGAAGGAAGCCACCGCCGCTGCCCAGGCTGGGTTTCCTTGAAGGCTGCTGTTTGCACCCGGGAAGGAAAGTGCAGGAAAAAGGGCAAAGTGGCGAGCTAGCCCGGCATTCAACGTTTCTTCGCCGCTGCCATCCCCGAGAAGGCGAAGGGCTCCTATTTACAGCCACCCATCCGAGAGAAAAGCGGCTGTCGGTGCTTCGTCGGCCTTGATCCGGGACGCAGCCTGACCTCCCCTCGTCCCGGGAGACTCTCGCTTCCCCCCACCCCCCACCCTCCCTACATCCCGAGCCTTCCAGATCTTCGCCTGCCTACTCGCGAGCAGGCATGTTTTCCAGCCAATCCGGGCCTGGGAGCAGGGCGCCGGCGGCACGTCCACTTTCCCCGCACTCTCCGTTCAGACGGCGCCCTTTGAGCCTGGAGTGATGCGGACGTCGGAAAAGGGCGCCGGGCGAAAGCAGCGAAGCGGGATCGCCGCGTGCCCCCCACTCCTCCTCCTCCTCCTCCTCTTCTTCTTCTTCCTCCTCCTGGTCGGCTTGACACCCCCATTTCGGCTGCTTCGCAAACTGCTTCCTCCACCCCACCCCACCCCACCTCACCCCTCCCCGCAAAAGATGCCGGGGTCGACAGCGTTTTTTCTACCCGGAACAAGCAAACACGCAGGCAACCCTGCACTATTCAGCTCAGTGAAGTCACGCTTGAAACGGCTTGAAACGCCCGATCAGCTGATTTTCGGGGCGGAAAGCGTGCGGTGTTGTTGTGTTTTTTTCCTCCCCCCGAAAGTGAACGGCAGCTTTCCGTACTAGTGTATTGGCATGTCAAGCTGATCGGGCGTTTCAAGACGCGGCGTTTCAAAACGGCTACAATCTCCCGGCCAGACCTCCAGCTGCCTCACCTGACAATCGGGGAGGGGAGGGGAGGGGGGGAGGAAGGAGGAAGAAACCAGCGCACCCTTCGCCCTTTTATTGTCGCAATCGAAGAGGCAGGAGAATGCGGGGTGGGGAGGGGAGAGAGAGAGAGAGAGAGAGTAGAAATCCCTATTTTCGGAGCCGAGAAGAGAAGCGCGGCTACAGCAGTCGCTAGAGTTCCCCCCAAGGGGGCGGAGAAAGAAGAACTCTCGGAGCGTTTCTTTCGTAAATACGCGCGCAGGCACACACTCGCCCAGCCGCGCGCTTCGCCCAGCTTCTCGCGGGGAGTTTGCAAGCCCTTCGTTTCTCTTCAGGTCCGTCAGAAGGGCGAGCAAGTCTCTGCCCTGCCCTGCCCTGCCGTGGGGGTGGAGAGCCAAGCGCGCTTGACGTTCCTGGAAACGAGAAGGGCCTGCGGAGACTGACAGCAACCCGAGTGCCCAAGCGGGTCTTCTCAGCATCAGGCAAAGTAGCTCACATGCAAAACAAGCCCGGCAGAGGAGCCGGAGCAGCTCCGCTGCTGGGGGCGTGTCTCGGCCGGGCCTTGCAGGATCTGGGCCGGGCGCCTCTGCTCGCCGCTCCGGCTCCTCTGCCGGGCTTGTTTCGCGTGCGAGCTACTTTGCCGGCCGCTGCTGAGGGAAGATCTCTGGAGAGGAGCATAAGGTGAGCTGCTGCATTTCCCAGCCTCGGCTTATACTCGAGTCACCAACTTTTTCCATTTTTGGGGGGTAAAATTAGGGGTCTCGGCTTATATTCGAGTCGGCTTATATTCAAGTATATACGGTAACTGTGAGAGGGACCTTGGAGTCCTAGTGGACAATCACTTAAATATGAGCCAGCAGTGTGCTGCAGCTGCCAAAAAAGCCAACACAGTGCTAGGCTGCATTAACAGAGGGATAGAATCAAGATCGCGTGAAGTATTAACACCACTTTACAATGCCTTGGTAAGGCCACACTGGAATACTGCATCCAGTTTTGGTCACCACATGTAAAAAAGATGTTGAGACTCTGGAAAGAGTACAGAGAAGAACAACAAAGATGACTGGGGGACTGGAGGCTAAAACATATAAGCAAGGGTTGCTGGAATTGGGTATGTCTAGTTTAATGAAGAGAAGGACGAGGGGTGACATGATAGCAGTGTTCCAATATCTCAGAGGCTGCCACAAAGAAGAGGGAGTCAAGCTATTCTCCAAAGCGCCCGAAGGCAGGACAAGAAGCAACGGATGGAAACTAATCAAGGAGAGAAGCAACTTAGAACTAAGGAGAAACTTCCTGACAGTTAGAACAATTAACCAGTGAAACAACCTGCCTCCAGAAACTGTGAATGCTCCAACACTGGAAGTTTTTAAGAAGAGACTGGCCAGTCATTTGTCTGAAATGGTATAGGGTTTCCTGCCTGAGCAGGGGTTTGGACTAGATGACCTCCAAGGTCCCTTCCAACTTTACTACTACTACTACTTATTGTTGTTGTTGTTGTTGTTGTTGTTATATTGATAAAATGCTAGCTTCCTCCCATTTTATCATCTGGTCCTAAAAAGGAAGTAAATTCAAGACCTCCTTTCTTGTACATGGGATGAGGATTAAAAAGCAGCCTATTAAATGACAGACCTCAACAAATAGCAAGCATATTCTCCACTTGGATATATAAACAGTATCTATCCTACTAGAATTTCCAAAACTAGCCAAAGAAGTGTTATTTCAGTGGGCTGACCTGTAGAATAGTTTAATATATGAGGTGTTCTGACTCAGGACTTCACTAACTACATTATTTGAATTTACTGTTACTGCTTGTTTCTTACTTTTTATCTTTTTGTTATTAAAGAGTCCATATGGAATGGGCTGGACTATACATATTGTTAAATAAATAAATACTGGATTTCTTTTGTGAACTGCTACATAGCAAAGCAGCACACATCTTATATCATGAGAGATGCAAATCTTGTATCACCTCAGTCAGGCTACATCAATAAAGGTAAGGCAATCATTTGGCTGTTCATATCAGGTGATGTGATGAGTTCTCAGCTCAAAAATAACCTAAATGTGCAGGGAAAAGGACAGAGAATGATGTATACTCTAGAGCAGACATGTCAAACTGGCAACGTGACATGATAACACACAACGTATCGGGACAGTTTTGCCATTGTTGGCAATGGGGTGGGAGCGGCTTCCGCATGATGCATCTGGCCCACGGGCTGGCAGTTTGACACCCCTGCTCTAGAGTCAAGAAAGCAGTAAGTTTCCCATGTAACAGATACTCTCCCTCATCGCCAGCATGTTTGATGGGATGAGAGCTTGATTAGAATAAGTATAAGGAATCTACCAGATCAAACATATGTATATATCTTCCAAACCTGAGGCTTTATTATTAGCACTTTGTAGAGAAGTGTGCAAGGACATTTTCAAAGTGGACAAAAATCAGTCATTTTTAAGAAAATTACATTGATCAATGCTTTTTAAATTTTGTAGTATGCCATTATGATTATCTGAATTACTGCTTTGGCAACTTCACTAGTTCCTGGCTTCTAATTTAATTCTCATGTATACAGATAGTCCTCGACTTATGATAACTGAGTCCAAAATTTCTGCTGCCAATTGAGATAGTTGTTGTGAGTTTTGTCCCATTTTACGACCTCTTGCCACAGTCATTAAGTGAATCACTGCTGATGTTAAATTAGTAATATGGTTGTCAAAGGAATCTGGCTTCCCCAATGACTTTATCAAAAGCTTGAAAAAGATGACCATATGACCCCAGGACATTGCAACTGTCATAAATACATGCCAGTTGCCAAGCAACCAAATTATGATGATGTGAATACTGCAACAGTCCTAAGTTTGAAAACTGGTCATAAGTCTTTTTCAGTGCCGCTGTAACTTCAAACAGTCACTAAACACACTGTTCTACCTGTAGTTTTTAACCTTCAAAGATCTTCACAATTTAGAATAAGTACTAATAAATCCCTTAATTCTATAAAGTGGCATATGGCTGAGGCCTAGGAGTTATTGCTTCAGGACGGCCTAGCTGGCATCTAAATCCTTACCAAAGAAATTTCATTTTAATTTAAAAAAGTATTTAATGTCATGTCTTTTGGGATGTAACAATTCACAGCTTGAATAACGATTTAGATGCACAACATCATGGCCAAATCTAATGTAGAAAAGGAGAATGACCAGAGGCATCAGAGCTGTCTATTTCTATATTATCAATATTGGATTGGCTCGGGGGAGGGGGGGAAGGGAATCTGCCACATAATCCTCACTTTCTGAGCCAATTCAACATAGGTCAGAAAGAAAGTCACTCAACTTTACCACGTGTAAATTAGTATCCAAATCTGCCTAGCTCAGATGATGGGCCTTATATGATTCTTACACTAAAAAATAAAAATAAAAGGCTTTGTGCAAGACAATGGAGAAATATAATAAATATTTAAGCTTTGCCAATGCAATATATGCTCACATTATGGTATTATTGTTAGTATTACTATGGTATTACTGTTTCTATGTACAGTAGTGGCCAAAATTGTGAAAACCTTTTGGGAAAAGAAATGCCACCTTTGGTTAAATTTTCACCAATTTTTCTTCTAATTTCTTTATAACTGTAGTCTTGTTCACTTAATAATACTATTTTACATTGCTTTCTGGGCAGTCAACTCTTTGCACCATTACTTTAATTTTTATTATGTTTTACAAGCTCACTAAATGAAAGAACACAAAAAAGCCCAACCAACTTGATAGCGATCACATAACAAATGTCCTTCTCTGATACTGTGATCTGATTGGCTCATTGCCAAAACAAGATGACACCTGATTGGCTCTCTAAACACTCATGCTCTGTCACAACAGCGGCAAGAATTATATTTGCGCAACACTGGAAAAATGAAGGAGTTCCATCAGATGAAGAAATAATTTAAAAAATACTAGAATGCTCAGAGATGGACAGACTGACAATGAGACTGAAAGAAAAAGAAGAAACGGACTGTTATCAAACCTGGGATTTATTTTACCACTGGCTAGAGGAAAGAAGAAAGAATTAGGAATTAAATATGTATTAGCATGTAAGCTCAGCACGTTGATTGAAAAATTAGTACCGTACGTATGGCAAAAATGAATTTGAAACTTCTATGAAAAAATAAACACTCATGCTCATTGGCTACAATCAGCTACTTGATATCAACCTAAGCAAGTTGTGCTTCCTTTTTCTGGTTATTTGGCCATAACGTTTCATCGAATACAGTACAGATAACTGAACAAACTTTGTGGCATTACATTCTTGATTAAATTATCTTTCCATTGCTATATAATTTTATGGTACTACTCCAAAAAAAAAAGGTGGGTGTTATTAGCCATCAAGGCTCAAAAATAAAACTTTTCCCAAAAGCTTTCCACAATTTGGGCCACTGCTGTCAAAGTGTTTATTTCCAACAGCGTGTTGGAAATAAACAACCACCAGTTGCGAATAAAAAATATTTTGAAAATATTGACCTCTGAATTGACTTTTGAAGAACTATTTTCACTTTTGACTCATTAAGCACGCATCAATGTGCATTCGAGAGACAAAAGAGGCACGCTGGAGATACACAACGGGGCTAAGATCAAAGAGGTACCTATTTCAAACACAACCACGCCATCAACTCAACAACAATTCCTTGGGAAGAGGAGGGGAGCGGGGCCAAATACCATCAACCAAACCAGGGGTCTTCAAACTTGGCCCTTTTATGACTTGTGGACTTCAACTCCCAGAATTCCTCAGCCAGCTTTGCTGGCTGAGGAATTCTGGGAGTTGAAGTCCACAAGTCATAAAAGGGCCAAGTTTGAAGACCCCTGAACCAAACGGTTGGATTCAATCGTTGAATTACGGCCTCTTCCAATCACCGTCTGGGGAAGAAGCCAAGCCTTCCTACCTTAGTCCAGGCGCCACGCCAAGCCGGAAACTACAGTTTTCCAACAATAACAACAAATGCTCACCCTCCCCAAAGCGTGCAAACCTCACCCTAACTTAACTTCGCAGGAAGGCTGCACGCACCCGGCTCAGGAGCAGCTCAGAAATCCCACCTGGGCACAGCGGCTTCTACTCCGGCTCGTTGGCCAGGTGGGATCCCTGGGCCCGGAAGACCGTTTACGGGGCTGCAGGCAGAGCCGCACCCGCTCGTCGGTGTCCCACCACCACCCGTCCCCCGGAAAGCGAGAGGGCAGGCCGGCCGCCTCCCGCCTTCCGGAGCGCAGGCCTCTTCCCCCAACTGGCAGGGGCGCCTTCACTCACCAGGGTCGCTCTCCAGCTCCAGCCAGCCCTTATTCATCTTCCCTTTAGTCTGGCCTCATCGCCATGACGGGTTCCGGGCGGAAGCCATACCTCCCGGGTTTCCCCGGGCACATCCGGTCCGCGCTACAGCCCCGCTCCGGCCAGCCGGAAAGAAGGAAGGACCCGAAACATGCAGGATGGAGGAGGAGGAGGAGGAGGAGGAGGAGGGAGGGGGGAGAGACCAGGTGGAGGAGGAGGAGGAGCAGGAAGACGGAGGCATCGGGCTGCGCGCGCAGCAAGGCGAGACAAAAGGGGCGGCGCTTCCCAGCAGCAGGCTTTCGGAGAAAACTTTCGCTAATGCTGCCTCCGGATTGGTGCGGAAAGGGAGAGGGGCGTGACCGGCAGGTTGTCAATGCTAAGTAAGAGATAGCGGGCGACTGCAGGGACAAACGCTTGTAACTTAATAATTATAGGCTTTTTATGGGAGGGACGTTGGTTAATTACAGCCTGAACTGTACTTTTTTTTTTTCCTACGGCAAATGCCGGTCTGTTCTGAAACGGTGTTTTAAAGACGTTAAGCATCACCGCAGAGTTTTTGCGGTGTGAGAGAGAGCCACAAAGCGGGTTTCTGTTGCTAAAATAAGACTTTACTCGTATCACGCTACCAGGTTTAGCTCACAGAGAGACCTATAATTTCATACTACAATTACTTATTTCCTCCAGTGATATTTAATTTCATAGCACAAACTTCAGTTAATTGACAGTTGGGACTCCATATTACCAACAGCATTTTAGATTGCAGTTTGAAATTTCGTTTCTTTAATGGCAATGAAACTCAAGAGACTTGATTTCATGTCACAAACCAAGTTAAGCCTTGCTCAAAACAAATGCTGTTTCAAGTGATACAGACTGGTTATAACAAAACCGTTAAAATTATATATATAATTATCTAATAAAAACATTTGTGCATCTCTGTCTTTTTCCATATCTCCATACACACACACACACACACAAACTACAATTGGCAAACCACTGATAGGTAGCAAATGTACTCAGGTCTTCAGTCTAAAATTTAATACTTGACAATAAGTATGCTTGATGATAATATTACCTGCATTTATCATTTTTACAGATAACATATAATATGCATAATATTCTTTGAGAAATGTTTTATATTTATGAATGAACTGCAATATCCAAGGGATGCAACAAAATACAGAAAAATATTTTTGCCAAATTAAAGAAACTAGTATGAATCAGATATTAATTGATAAAGGTTATTAAGCCCAAATAATGGATATTGATTTTCAGACTATTGTTTTTGGCAATAAAAACATTGGTAGTTGCCCTAAGTTGGAAGATGGGCTGCTATACAAATGTTTAAAATAAATATTTCCCAATTATGATGCTCAAATTGAGTGACTGAAAGTTTACTATGAATTAGTTGATACAGAATATTGCTTTCTCATATAGCTGCACAGAGTGAATGTTGCTATGTTCAGGCATTGGAAAGCTGGTCAAGAAATGTGATAAATTTTGTAGTAAAGGAAATTTTCTCCATAGAACATATGTAGAATATTTGGAGATGAAATCACTAGAAAACTTATTTTCTTCCATATTGCTTGTCTGGAGTGAGACTCCAAATTGAACAAGATACAATCTAATGTCAACAGTACATTGGAGAAGGGGCTGCAATTAATAGATGATGGTTTAATTGATTTAGCAATCTGAAGAAATCCATGGATAATTACTAAGTCATGGAAACATAAAGTGGTTTTGGGTCAATTACTCTCAGGTTAACCTATCCCATAGAAGGATAGTAACTATATTAGGATCCACTCCTCAAAGAAAGGCAGGAAACAAATAAATTTATAAATAACTTATTCCATTTTACATTGAAAATTTAGGGCAAGTTTTTTCACTGATGCAAAAATAGTGGACAGAGGAAAAGAATAATTTGATCATTGAGTTGCTAAAAGTTGCTAAAAGGTACACAGTTCAGTTTTTACAAAAACATTTTTCATTCTAGGAGACCAATCAACCCTATATAATGAATATATTCATTATATTTATATGGCCATCTATTTTGCAGTCAAGTGACTGGATGGCATATAACAGAATTAAAAACAGACAAATTAATATTAACTTCACAACTGCAAAAAACTCAAAACTAAGAATTAAAAAGATTATGTGAAGAGCAGGTATTAATTACCACCTGAATATTTCACCAGTTTTCTGAGATCCCCAGGGCCGATGACATAACCAAATCTTGAGTGACTTGACTGGCTGGAGAGTTGAGTATTGATGGGTCACTGCTGGAAAGGTTATACTCTACAGTGGGTGATATTAAGACAATGGGCTGGGAGGAATGGCTCCCCAACTAGTATATGAAACAGTGTTAGAATTATAGCCATTTCATAGAATTTGTGCATATACATAAACAAACGTTTCCTATTCTATATCAAGTACTGGACAAGAGTTTCAAGAAGCAGAGTTTGAGGCAACCCAATAACATGCTCTATTTCAGACATGTCAAACTTGTGATGTCACGTAATGTATCGGGACGGTTTTGCCATTGCCGGCAATAGGGTGGGTGCAGCTTCTGTGTGACGCATCCAGCCTGCGAGCTGGCACTTTGACACCCCTGCTCTAGTTTATGACCAACATTCCTGTCTTGTTGCTGAATTGTTTTTAAAGAGGAAGTAGAAGATAGCAATCACTATTTTTGCCTGCGGGAGCATATGCAGCTGGCAAATGTTCTTTGGAAGAATATTTTTTAACAGATGAAGAATGGAAAACAAAAACATAATGATCCCTCTCACACCAGCAGGGTCTGTTGATTTTGATGCACTATTTCTTGTGCTTTTGAGCAGGGCAGAAGAATGTTTTTCTGATGTAATTAGTGAAGAGGAAAGTGGTATCCATACATGGCTCTGATGCACTAAGAGAAACCTATCTTTGAACCCATTCACAATGACAAGAGGAAAAAGCCATGAAGGTTGAGGAAAAGCTGAATATAAACCCAAGCATAATTAAGACAGCGGGCATGGTAGTCTTAACATCAATATTCAGGACAAAAACAGAGAATATCTGTAACCATATCTCAGGCCTTCTCAGCTATGCAGTTACACAATGCCACGCTCTGTTCTTTACAGAGCCTATCAGGGTGTCAAACTGGTGAGCCGCGAGCTGGATGCGTTATGTGCAGGCCATGGCCACCGTGGCTCCGCAAAGGCAAAAAACATCACAAGACATCACGTGACGTGATTGAATTTGACATCTGTGGCCTACATCCTTATCCTTCCAGTTTTGAAGAGCACCTATGGAAAGTTCACTTGTTTCACAGCTTGAGTATTATGGATGACCCAGCAGTGTTCCTTTAAAATCTAGGTTAAGGAGCTGAGTCACACATGCTGGCTTCCTGGCCTCCGAATAAATAAGACATACATTTACTTTATGATTATCATCCAGGCATGGTTTTTTAAAAAAATAAATAAAAGTGGAGACATTTAGTTGTAAAATACACTAAGAATTATGTCTGCAAGCATTAACTGTATCTTAGGTGGCGGGAACCATAGCTATCCAGGATGCTGGCATTTTCTATCCTAACCATCAAGTCTGAAAGAAATAAATTTGACTTTAATGCATGCAGGATATCTATCCTATAGTAGACTGAATTATTTGGGGATGAGAAAGACCTCATTGTTATACCAAGATTGGGGAAGAATTGTGCTGGGGGATGTATGTAGAACTGGCATGAAAACAAAAGAAGGGGGAAAATAAAGGTCAGAAATAGTGTGGGAAGGATATTGGTCTTTTCACTCATGGCTGACTTTTTTGGTGTCTAAACATCCATAAATACATATATACATAAGCCAGCTGGACACAATATGTGTATGCAGGATCTACTAGTTTTCTGTTTAGGATCCTTAGAAACCATAGCATCACATCACATAGGATTTAAGAAAGGAACAGAATACCTTGGTTTTAAGGCAATATTACATAGTTTCAAATATAGGACTTGTGTAGCTGGTTCTTTGCAGGCAATAAGCCAGACGGAAGGTTACAAACAGGAACATGTTTTATTGAACTAAACAGGAACAGAACTGAAACAGTGTCTGCTGCATAGCTACTTATACGGTTGGCCACTAGGCGGCTGCCAATAGGTTTAAAGTAATGCGTTCCCGCCCCAAATGTACCAATGATCTTCTTGGAGACAGCAAGTCTGGCTTAGTCAGAGACCGTTACATAGACACACCATTGAGCAACCTTTAAGCAGCATTTAAACAGACACATGAATCAGTACAAGTAAAATCCCAATACATTACAGGACTCTCCTAATGTCATACGTTTTCTCAAGTGTTGAATTTTAAGTGTACAATCCACCAATCATTTTTAATTCTAAGTTACAATCCACAGCTCCCTAAGTACTGGGGAAAGGAGTGATAAAGCTGATCACTTCCACAAGTACTCCTCTATCTTGCCCTTTCTAAATGGAGATAGTCAATACATTATTTGCACCTATTCTGCCACCCTACTCATACAAAACCTTGTGCAGCATGCAGGTGCGTGCGCATAGCTTCGTTTGTGCAAGCTATGTGCGTGCTCATGCGGAACCATCTCCTCCCTCCCCCTTGCTGGTCTACAAAGCTGGAAAGGTTGGGGACCAATGTTCTAGTTAACTGTAGAGAGACCAAGGTGGATGAATTTAGCTCCTTGGGTCTTCTTTTCTCTCTCAGCTGTCTTTGAGACTATGAATCATACTAAATTTCTGGATTTTCTCTGAGGGATTGAGAATGAGGGACAGCAGTTTTCAATGATTCTCCTCCTCTTCCTTCCAGGGCTGGTTCTAGTTGCTAGTAGTGGGAGAAGAAAGGTTGAATTTTTTCTGCTGGTGTTTACTTTCTGCCTGAAGTCCCCAAACAAAATTATTCAGAGACACAGTGTCAAGTATCATCAGTAAGCTAATGAAACTCAGCTGTACAACCTTACCATGGGCGGAATAGGATATGTGGTCAAAGTGCTGTCTGAGTGCCAAGAGGCTTTTAGTGTTTGGATGGGGAAGAACAGACGCAGGCTTAATTCCAACATCACTGAGTAGCTTTAGGTTTGCCAGGTATATTTCACTGTTGGTTCTGAACAGGACCATATCCACTTGTTTGGAATAATTTACAATCTAATTGGTTCCTTTGAATTCACAACTCTGATCAAAGATCAGATAGCAATTACAGCTAATAGGAACTTTCCACAACTTCATATTGCATACCACTGATAACTATTCCTGGATCAGAAAGCACTATTCCAGGGGTGTCAAACTCAATTTCATTGAGAGCCGCATCAGCATTGCGGTTGCCCTCAGGGGGCCGGGTGGGTATGGCCAGGGTGGGCGTGGCCTACTGGGTGGGCGTGGCTAGAGTGCGTATGGCCTACTGGGTGGGCGTGGCCAGCT
Source organism: Vipera ursinii (assembly GCF_947247035.1). Classification (NCBI taxonomy): domain Eukaryota; kingdom Metazoa; phylum Chordata; class Lepidosauria; order Squamata; family Viperidae; genus Vipera; species Vipera ursinii. The sequence goes on from NC_139513.1 coordinate 67,707,749, forward strand.
CTAGATCGTTCGCATCAAGGGTGCCTATGGGGGCCTGGGCAGGAGTGGGACAGATCTGGGGGTCTCTGGCAGAAGGAGGGTCTCTGGGCCAGGGCCAAGGCAGTGGGGGCCGTTCCCTCACTGTTTCCAGGATGGCTTCGTGGGCCACATGAAACCACTTAGTGGGCCGGATCCGGCCCCCGGGCTTTGTGTTTGACATGTCTGCACTATTTAATAATAATAATAATAATAATAATAATAATAATAATAATAATAATAATAATAATAATAGTAACAACAACAACAACAACAACTCCAGCAATGCTACAAAAAACTGTGCTACTCGGAACATCTTATATTTTAAGGAGGTACCTGGTTGATACCTAGGATGCTGGCAGCAACCCATGTCAACCATCAGCGCCAGTCAATTTGAATGTTCAGTTGACTGAGGTTCATGTTTAATGAAGAAAAGATAATAATAATAATAATAATAATAATAATAATAATAATAATAATAACAACTCAATACTCAACGCAGTTCAACTGTTTAGCAGTGACATCAGAATGGACTTCGGACTTGGAAAATGTGCTATATCAGACATGTCAAACACAAGGCCCGGGGGCCGGATCCGGCCCGCAAAGTGGTTTCATGCGGCCTGCGAAGCCATCCTGGAAACAGTGAGGGAACGGCCCCCACTGCCTTGGCCCTGGCCCAGAGACCCTCCTTCTGCCAGACCCTCAGATCTGTCCCACTCCTGCCCAGGCCCCCATAGGCACCCTTGATGCGAACGATGTAGAGCTGGCCACGCCAACCCAGTAAGCCATATGCACTCTAGCCACACCCACCCAGTAGGCCATGCCCACCCTGGCCATACCCACCCGGCCCCCTGAGGGCAACCACAATGCTGATGCAGCCCTCAATGAAATTGAGTTTGACACCCCTGTGCTATATTATTATCCATGCAGCGAGGAAAATGGGAAAAATAGAAGGAATAGAACTGGGAAACGGAAGTATTATGAAAGCACTAGCAAAGGATGATGGTTACAAATACCTAGGCATATTCGAAGCGGATAACATCTTGAATGGAAAAGTCAAAGAGTCAACACAAAAGGAACACATTAGGAGAGTCTGCAAAATACTAAAATCAAAGCTAAATGCTGGAAATATAATTAAAGCCATTAATACATGGGCAGTCCCAGTGATACACTATCCAGCTGGAATTATCAACTGGACTTTGGCTGAATTGGAACACCTAGAATGGAAAACGCATAAACTTTTGAATATGCACCACGCTCTACATCCACGAAGTGACATCGACAGGTTGTACCTGCCAAGAAGAATAGCGGGCAGAGGGCTACTGCAAATCCACCAAACTGTAGAAGAAGAAAAACGAAGTTTGAATGACTATGTAAATCAAAGTACAGAAAAATTGCTGCAGGCTGTGAAAACAGACAGCATTACAAAAATAACAGAAACAAAGGCAGAATATAAGGAAAAATGGCTGGGTGACAGATTAAATAGATGGAAAACCAAAGCTTTGCATGGACAGCATTTGAAAAACATTGAAGGAAAATGTGATAACAACTTGACATGGGCATGGCTTAAGATGGGAACCATCAAGAAAGAAACAGAAGGCTTAATACTGGCTGCTCAAGAACAAGCACTACAAACTAATGCTATGAAAGCGAAGATACAAAAATCTACTGACAATCCAAATTGCCGACTTTACAACAACAAAGTTGAAACTGTTTCACATTTAATATGTGAGTGCAGCAAAATTACACAAACTGATTACAAAGCTAGACATAGTTGCTAGGCTACTGCTAAGCTTGTAAGCCGCCCTGAGTCTTCGGAGAAGGGCGGGATATAAATGGAATTAAAATAAATAAATAAATAAATAAATAATCCACTGGGCATTGTGTAAAAAATACGACTTGCCTGTGTCTGAAAAGTCTTGGGAACATAGGGTGGAAAAAGTTGTTGAGAATGAGAGGGTGAAGATCTTGTGGGACTTCAGAATACAGACAGATCGCCATCTGGAACACAACATGCCAGATATCGCAGTCATAGAGAACCAGAGCGCACAGTTGATTGATATCGCTGTACCAGGAGCATAGTTGAAGAAAAAGAACTGGAAAAAATTATGAAATATCGTGACCTGGCCATTGAAACTGCACGATTATGGATGAAACGTGTAATAGTGATACTCATTGTCATCGGGGCACTGGAAACTATGTCCAAAAACTTTGCAAAATACATCAAGAAATTGCAGCTTCCTGCAATAACTCCAGCAAAGCTACAAAAAAACTGTGCTACTCGGAACATCTCACATTTTAAGGAGATACCTGGTTGATACCTAGGATGCTGGCAGCAACCCATGTCAACCATTAGTGCCAGTCAATTTGAGTGTTCAGTTGACTGAGTTTCATGTTTTATGAATAAAAGATAATAATAATAATAATAATAATAATAATAATAATAATAATAATAATAATAATAATAATAATAATAATAGTTGGAAGGGACCTTGGAGGTCATCTAGTCCAACCCCTTGCACAGGCAGGAAACTCTATACCGTTTCAGATAAATGTCTGTCCAGTCTCTTCTTAAAAACTTCCAGTGTTGCAGCATTCACAGTTTCTGGAGGCAGGTTGTTCCACTGATTAATTGTTCTAACTGTCAGAAAACTTCTCCTTAGTTCTAGGTTGCTTCTCTCCTTGATTAGTTTCCATCCATTGTTTCTTGTCCTGCCTTCAGGTGCTTTGGAGAATAGCTTGACTCCCTCTTCTTTGTGGCAACCCCTGGGATATTGGACCACTGCTATTATGTCATCCCTAGTCCTTCTCTTCATTAAACTAGACATACACAATACCAGCATCTGTTCCTTACATGTTTTAGCCTCCAGTCTCCTGATCATCTTTTCTGTACTCTTTCTCAACATCTGACCAAAACTGGATGCAGTATTCCAAGTGTGGCCTTACCAAGGCATTATAAATTGGTATCTCTTGATCACCTCTCAATTAGATTATGCATTGCAATGCTTTTTGCATAGGGAAGCTTTTGAAGAAATCCCTGGTCTACTGCTGATTGAGAATGCAGTGGCTTAAAGAATTATAGATGTTTTCTGTTTCACCCCAAGTAACACCACTACTTTAAGAGTTGCATTGGTTGCCAATGAACTTCCATGTACAGATAGTCTTCGACTTACAACCACAATTGGGACCAGGACTTCCATTACTGAGATGTTTGTTAAGTGAATTGCACCCAATTTTTTATATATATATATTTTGCCATGGTGATTAAATGAATCATTGTGGTTCTTAATTGAATTATGTGGTTGTTAAGCAAATACAATTCCCCCCACTGACTTTGTTTGTTGGAAGCAGTTGGGAAGGTCAGAAACAATGAACACATGACCCTGGAATGCTGCAACCATTGTAAATATATGTCAATTGTGAATTTTGATCATGTGACCGCAGGGATTCTGTTATTGTCGGAAGTGCCAGGACAGGTTGTAGGTCACTTTTTCGAGCAGTTACTAAAGAAATGATTGTAAGTCAAGGGCTACCTGTTAGAGCTGCTAAATATTACTTTTAAGGTTCTAAATGATTTCGGCATTTGCTACAACTAGTTTGTTCTAGCTACAACTAGTTTGTTCTATTGCAGTAGGCTCAGCATCAGTTAATCACAATAGCAGTACCATCATAGACCGCATGATGGCACTCCCATCAACATTTATGTCAAATATCCAAGCAATTAAGTGTTCTTTGCTGTTTAACAAGTTGTGCTCCAAGATTACTTGTCCAAAAGATGCTTTGGTTCATAAGACAAATTCCAAATGCATGTAAGGAGCCATGCATTTAAAACAGAAAAGTGTTCACTTTGGTTTTTTTTAGCAGAACTAATTTCCCAAAGACTGTGTAGACACATTAATGTAGGTTACTTAGCAACCAAACTGAAGTGGTTTGCCATTCTTTTTTCAGGGATTTTTTTTTTAAAAAAAATACAAGTCTAGCCCACAGGCATGAAATTTCCTGATGTTTTCCTCTCCAAGTATTAGGCCAAATAGCTTTTTCATGATGAGCCAATGCCAGGTGCTGCTATCTGCCAATAATCTTTCTTGAAATTCAGCAGTGAAGAAGTAGTTAGTCTAGCAATTATCAAGGAATTTCAGATGATTCCCAAATGAAGCCAATCTCATTGTTCCAGAAAATAACTCCCCATCCACTGATATCTATCCAAACCTTTTCATTCTGCTTGTGAACAGGTGTAGGGCCCCGGATCATTTGAATGATTTTTTTGGCAACAAATACAATGTGCATTTCAACTGTACAGAAATTCAACTGAAATGCAATGTGCATTTCAACTCTTCTTCCAGAAAAGGGCACTTTTCCAGGCTGACAATTGTGTTCAATGGATCCAGATCAAGTCCAATTCACACAGATGCACTCTCTTAAACTGTTTTGTATGAGTTTATAGGCTTTTGTGTTTCTCTTTCCTGATACTGGGTGGATTTGAAATGGGCACGTTTTAAAAAAGGAGTCATTATCTATAAACATCTTGAAATCAAATCTTAATTCACAGGACTATCTCTTTCAACTTCTGTAGGAAAACCTGCTGTTGTTTTTTAGTTTGCAGCAAATTAGAAGAATCAAACTTTGGTATTGGAGAAAATTCCTGAGAATATGGAGGGTAGCTAACTAATGGAATATCAAACAATTCAATCCAGAGCTTGAGGCACAAATGACCAGGCTCAAATTATCTTAGTTCGGACACACTATAGACCTAGCTCTCTAGAGAAGGTTATAATGCTGGGAAAGGTGAAAGAAAAGAGGAGAAGAAGAAATGACCAGCAAACAAGGCAGATGCAGTCAGTCACAGCAGTGATGGATGCTCTGTTGAAAGACTTGGATGGCCTGGTTAGAAACAGATTGTCATGGAGAAATGTATGTAAAGTCAACCCCAACCTGCTGGCACTTCATCAATCAATCAGATTAGAAGTGTGCAAGTGAGGGCCAGCCTATTACAGCATACCAAGTTAAAAATGATATTCCTTAAATAAATGCAAATATTATGCCCCAAGTGCCGCTATGTTGTGGAAAATTAAAATAAGGAGCTGTTTTTTCTCTCCTGCCCATCATAATGCAGTACTGAAATCTGGAATCAGTGAAGCTCAATGGGATGATAATTCAATACAGTAAAAGGAATGTGCTTCAAATCACATGTAAGTAAACCTTGGAATTCAGTACCGTAGGATAGTGATGGCCACCAAGTTGGATGGCTTTAACATTAGATTAGAGGAATAAGAAAGATACAGGTTATGAAGTGCAGCCAGTTAATAGGCTTATGCAAAACATTGGGAGGGATGCTTCATGAACTCAGAGCTTCAGTATCCCAGCAGAAATGTCTTCCATGCATGCATGCATGCGTATGTTCAAAAAATCCAGAAAAGCCTCAAAGCAGCTGCACCAAAAACATTGCAAGACACAGCCACCTCAGTCATCTGGAAAGCACATCCAGAGTACTGCCCTGTGGAAGTTACCCTCCAAATAGTTTATACAGCACTATTGCTGTAGAAAAAGCCTGCTAGCTGGTACTGTAAACATACAGTAGTGGCCAAAATTGTGGAAATCTTTTGGGAAAAGTATACAGTAGTAATGCCACCTTTGTTTAAGTTTCCACCAATTTTTCTTCTAATTTATTTATAACTGTAGCCTTGTTCACTTAATAATACTATTTTACATCGCTTTCTGGGTGACCAGTCAACTATTTGCACCATTACTTTAATTTTATTACGTTTTAGAAGCTCACTAAATGAAAGGGGGGAAAAAACCCAACCAATTTGATAGCGATCACATAAGACACTGACAAATGTCCTCCTCTCAGCTTCATGACATCAATAACTGAATCCTACTGTGATCTGATTGGCTCATTGCCAAAACAAGATGACACTTGATTGGCTCTCTAAACACTCATGCCCATTGGCTACAATCAGATGAAGGAAAGCTACCTGATATCAACCTAAGCAAGTTGTGCTTCTTTTTTCTGGTTATTTGGCTATAATTTTTCATCGAATACAGTACAGATAACTGAACAAACTTTGTTGCATTACATTCTTGATTAAATTATCTTTCCATTGATATATAATTTTATGGTACTACTCCAAAAAAAGGTGGTGTTGTTAGCCATCAAACGTCAAAAATACACTTTTCCCAAAAGGTTTCCACAATTTTGGCCACTACTGTACATTACATTCATACCTGTTAGAAAAAATAATAGTAGCAACCAGATTTATATCCCCACATGCATAAAGAAGCTCAGGGAGGTACATAGCATTTCTTTTTCCAGGTTTTCACCACATGAAAAATAGCCCAGAGAGATAGGTGGGGCTAAAGGCTAGTAAGATTAGTCATCAAGGGCGAACTTGAATTCAAATCCCCTTACTCCTACTCCTACACTGTATAATAAATAGGAAAGAGTCTGCCTTTGAATACCAATTACTGTGAAACATGAGCAGAAAAAAGGAAGTGTGCTAATATTCTGAGTGGCTAGCAACTGTGGGAATACAGTGTTGCTGAACTCTGCTTCACTGTTTTTCCCAATATTCCTAACTTCACCAATTATAAATGTGTACTGTACACAATGTATGTGTTTGTGTGTGTGTTCATGCAATGATTTATCCAAGGAGCTGAGAGTAGGGTACCTATAAATGTTTCCTCTTCTCTATCCTATTATAATATATACGACTGTTACTTCTAAGCCACGGATGTCAAACTCGCCACGTCACATGACATGTCGCAACGTATCGCAACTCTTTTTGCATTGCTGGCAATGGGGTGGGCGCGGCTTCAGTATGATGCATCTGGCCTGCGTGCCCGCAGTTTGACACCCCTGTTCTAAGCTATAAGCAGTTTTCTTGTTCTGACACAAAGGGCTAAATAATGGTGTCTCATTAAGCTAAGAAGGAAATTGAACATTTGGTAATGTTTAAGCAGGGGCAATCTGTCTGCATATCTCCCATCGAATCAGCTAGTCTGACAGTAAATCTGAAGTGATTGTACAATTGATCTATTGTAATTGCGTCATAAGCAATTTCCTCCCAATCTTTATTACAGATATCCATTACATCTTCCTAATGCCATTAAGTGAATCTTTCCACACATAGAAAATAATTACTTGTGTAATTGTTACCATTTGGACAGTGTATCAAGAATTGCACACATTATTGTGAAATAAATAAGCAGTTGCTTAGCCTGTGGGAGGAAAACCATCCCTAACCATCACTTCTTGGCACTGGCAGCCTGCAGTGATCTCTCTTTCTGAGTGAGCAGAAGCCTCACTTGGGGCTAACAGCTGCCAGAGTTATGCAGAACCAATCTTTTCAATGAAGCAGCTGCTTAAGGAAGTCCCAGGGGAGGCATTTGAATTGCCTGAAAAGCCAGATGCAATCAACCTTTAACAAGAAACGTATACAGGGAAGTGTGGGACAAACCAGCATGGAGGCCGTCATAAAACAGCCTACAGCCTCAAGGAGTCTCCTTGGATGATTTAAAGAGGCCAACCACACTCACAACATTGTTATGGATAACTAATATTTGCTGCATTTTGGTGCTTGGACAGAGGAAACCTCATCTAGCCTCAGGCAATGTGCAGAATGCCCACTCCTAACAGAAGTCTTTATGGCCAGGGTGTCAAACTGCCGGCCCACAGGCCGGACGCATCACAAGGAAACCACTCCCACCCCATGGCTTCAATGGGGAAAAAGCTCCGATACGTTGCGTGACATCACTTGACATCGCGAGTTTGACACGTCTGCTTTATAGGGTCAATACAGTACTTGTTTACGAGGAACATTGTCTCATTGTTAGCTCATATAAATGAAGACAACACAATACTTTATGTATTAAAATGTATCCAAGTGTTACACATTGCACTGTGTTGTAATTCCATGAGAAGCAGTAGGTCCTTGAAAAGACACATGGATTAATTTAGCAGTTGTGTTCATAATGGGAGCATTAGCCACAAGTACAGTGTTGCAATGTTGGAGACAAAGAACTACCATTTGCATAAATATCAGGCATTACCAAAGTGAGAAAAGTCACTTTCTTAAATTATATTAGGAGACCAACTTGAGTCGGGGGGGGGGGGGGAAAGCACATTATTTCAACACAAACCTGAGCAGAATTGCTAAATTTAATGAAGGTAGGAATACCATAGATACCTAGTATAACACCTATAAATCATATACTGTAACTTTGTGCACCACATTAATTCACTTCAAATTAAATGTAACTTCTATGCTTTGGACAATTGTTATTGTGATCTTAAAACTTGTCTTCAGTTATATACATACAGCTAGAACAATCCTGCCTTTTAGAAATCTCAAATATTTGAATTAAGGAAGCATAAACCAACTTCGAACGTGATAAAGCTGAGTATACACACACTGAAAAATACATCCCAAACCCTGTGATGTTAACCATTCAGTCGTGTTTGACTCTTGGCGATTATATAGGCTGGGTCTTTCCATATCTTCCAATCTTGCACTACTTCTTTGATTTTTTTCCTATGCTCTGGCTGGTGTCAGCTTTGATGGTGTCCAGCCATTGTGTTCTTTGGAGGCCTGGTTTCCTTTTACCGCTAACTCTTCCAAACGTAATTGCTTTCTCCAGTGAATTCCAGGTATGACATGGCCAAAATAAATGAGATGCAGTTTTATGATTTTTCCTTCCGGTGACATGTCTGGTGTTACGCTCTCCAGTACTTGCTTGTTAGTCACCTTTGCAAGGAACATACAGGAGTCTTCTCCAGCATCCCAGTACAAATGAGACCATTTTCTTCCTGTCTTGCTTTTTAAGTTCCAACTTTTATAAGCGAATGTAGTTACGGGGAACACAATAGAGCGGACTAATTTACATTTGGTTCCCAAGCGGATGTCTTTGCTTTTCCATATTCAGCTCATGTTCATCATTGCTCTGTGACCCAGTGCAATCCGATGTGGAGATCATTATTGTTTCTCAGTGGGGGAAAAAACGTTTACACAACAGCATATCAGGCTTAACCCGTGTTGAGAAATCAAGAAAGTTCATCTGATTAGGAATTTATATGCAAAAAAACGAGACTTCAATCATCCGTTTAATCTCCTTTGAAGACTAGTCAGGGAGTTTACTATATACCGTACACATACATACCATAACTTCTGTAATTAGATGATACTCTTCAGATGTATGTTAATTTAGAAAAATATGGCAGGGAAAGAGAAGATAGAACTGACACAATGATTGATGATCTGGGTTTCAGCAGTATAATGCTGCTCTGTGCAAACACTTCCCATTTTTACCCTACTGTTCTGATAGGGCAGGCATGTCAAACTCGTGACGTCACATGACATCGCGTGACGTATCGCGACTTTTTCTCCATTGCTGGCAATGGGGCGGGCGCGGTTTTAATATGATGCATCCGGCCCACAGGCCAGCATTTTGACGTGCCTGTGATAGGGGTTAGCTATTGCCGATCCATAAAAACTTTCATAACCAAAGCTTTTGCTTTTTTTTCTTTCCTGATTTTACTATATTAAAACAAACTGACTTTTCTTGTTCTCTGTTAATATATAGGGTTGACACAGGAAAAATACAGGAGTTTCTGGCTGGCAGGGGTGTTAGTCCCAGCATGTTCTCATGATGGGCACTTATTAAAATAGCTGTTGTCATTCCTTGTATTTATTTTTGGGAAATCAAGCCTTCCTGTGTTTTTCTTATACTTATTTTTCAGTGAAATCAATGCTCAGGAATCTTTTAAAATCAGCTGCTTCAATATCACTGCTACTGGGTCTTAAAATGTTGTGGCAGCTGTAGAGAAAGGTAGATTTTTTTTTAATCTTTCAAGAAAGTCTCCATGTGTTGATCAAATGAAGACTAAAACAACCATAGTTTTAGAAATAGATATTTTGATCCATAATATACTACTAGTTCATTAGTGATCCATTAAGCTAGGAATTCTATTAAGGATCACTAATATTTAGCCTGGAGAAAATTATTATCATTTATCAATTCTATCATGAATTTGTTTAAATTAACATGAATTTAATTTTCTATAGCTTCCATATACGATAGAGGATCCTTCATTCCCATGCTAGAAGATGTATTTCTTTAATAAACTAGGAAATAACTAACCACACATTTTAAGCATATATTGGGCAAACCTCATAGAAGTTGGCTGAGATGGATTCAAATATTTCCAAGTTGGGGGTTTAGCTTTGCTATTAGTAATTTGGCATATTATAACAATAAAAGGAGCTTGTAAAGGATTTCATCTGGCTTTGAAACTGCATTATTGAAATTATTTTTGCCTCTAGTCTGATCTGAATAAAGTGTCATATTAAATCAATGTAAAGGGAAAACATGACAGTTATTTTTTAACCAAAGCAAAATAATAAAAGACAAAATTAAGCAGGCATCCCGTTGATAACTTCTGCTATAGTAGATTCTGTGTATCTATGAAGATGCCTTACACTTCTTTCAGCCCATTTCTTTAACCTAGTCATATATTGGCGGCAAGATTCCTAAGATAAATGCAATATTATCTTCTACCTTCAGCTATCAAGAATGGTGCATACTTTGCACCAAAGTACGTTTGTCGCTTACTTTTGTATCTCAATCTGCTATAAAGACTAATGCCAGACAGCACTGAGCAAAAACCATCAGTAGTCAAGCGATTAAGTAGCCTGGAGTAGGATCTCATATGGGTGGGGCCTACAGCAAATATATATGAATGTTAATTGTGCCTCTCATCTCAGTTAGGTCAATGACTAAGCCCACTTTGCCTAAGTTATTTCATCAAGGTTAGCATCATGAGAGCATGGCCTGATTCACATACCGTGTTAAGATTTAATGTGACTTGTTTTTTCTAGCTTGGAGTATTGTATAAACCTGACCAATGTAATTTGTCAATCATGGTTTATGACTTCATATATTGTATGAATCTAGACTATTGTGACTTCATAAAGTGTGATTAAACTGAGACAATGTAATGTTGGTCAGTAAAGGCAGAGCTTTCACAATTACTTGTCAATATCTAGTGGAAAAGGGGACGCGGTGGCTCAGTGGGTTAGGACGCTGAGCTTGTCGATCAGAAAGTCGGAAGTTTGGCGGGTCGAATCCCGAGTGCCGTGTAACAGAGTGAGCGCCTGTTACTTGTCCCAGCTTCTGCCAACCTAGCAGTTCGAAAGCACGTAAAAATGCAAGTAGAAAAATAGGGACCACTACGGTGGGAAGGTAACAGCATTCCGTGCACCTTTGGTGTCTAGTCATGCCGGCCACATGACCACGGAGACGTCCTCAGACAAGCGCTGGCTCTTCGGCTTTGAAACGGAGATGAGCACCGGCCCCTAGAGTTGGAAACGACTAGCACGCATGTGCGGGGGAACCTTTACCTTTACCTTTATCAAGTGGAAATTGTTCCCTTAGGAAATACCTCAGCTCATTATGAGCATCTTACTTTTTGCTTGGGAAAACTTTTAAAAGACATAAATTGAAAATGTTTATCACTAGAATTTGGTTAGCTTGTTTGCCATGTTGCTGACTTGTATCTTCTTCAAGACTGTTCTAACCCTGTATTTTTGTGACTGTAATCTCCATTTTGTAATACAGAAACTAGCAGTTTTTCTTAATAAAACCATAGACAAGTGTTTTCCACAATGCTTCTCCCAGCAAACATTAGTTTTAACCCATTTAATTAAATGTATATTAAACCTCTTGGTAGCAGTTTCGTCATACCTGCCCATTCTAGAAAGCTATGAAATTTTATTCAGTTGCTTGGCTACATTAACTTCCCCCAGGAATAATTCCTGATGAGGCCTTTTTTGTAGGCAGTTGAGATGGAGGAGGCCGATATTAACTGGTAATAAATTCAGAAAGAAGAGGGATTGTGGTCATTATAATTAAGTTGCTGCAAGCTGTTCTAAGTAATTACAGCCAGTAATCAACTGTGGATTTCCCATTTTATCTTCATCTTATAAAAGAGTTTAACTATATTCTCCTGCCAAGCCCTTAGTGTCTAAGCATTGCTTACATGTTCAATCTTGGCATTAAATGCCAATTTTAGATATTCTACTGAGAAGGTCTGAAGATGGAAAATTACACCTAGAAGTTTCCTTTGTTTCTCCAATTAGGTGTAAGTTGACAACTACTTGCTGGACTTTATAAATGCTATTTTTTACTAGACGTCTATGCCACCCATTTTGCGACTAGGCAGCTTACAGGCATGCAATTAAAATACCATAAAAGGTAAAGGTAAAGGTTCCCCCGCACATGCGTGCTAGTTGTTTCCAACTCTAGGGGCCGGTGCTCATCTCCGTTTCAAAGCTGAAGAGCCAGCGCTTGTCCGAGGACGTCTCCGTGGTCATGTGGCCGGCATGACTCAACACCAAAGGTGCACAGAACGCTGTTACCTTCCCACCGTAGTGGTCCCTATTTTTCTACTTGCATTTTTACGTGCTTTCGAACTGCTAGGTTGGCAGAAGCTGGGACAAATAACAGGTGCTCACTCTGTTACGCAGCACTTGGGATTTGACCCGCCAAACTGCCGACCTTCTGATCGACAAGCTCAGCGTCCTAACCCACTGAGCCACCGTGTCCCCTGTAAAATACCATATAAAACATTAAAAACAAAAAAGCAATAAATAAGAACTGTGCTGTTGAAAGTTCAGATAAAATTTGATTAACTGTGATGGAAAGGAAGGGAGCAAACTCTGCACAAGGAGAAGGTGAGTCTGACCAATCCATTAACTACCCCCAAGATGCCATGCTCCCATTGGGGCCACAGGCCAGCTGGCAGAGCCATCTACAAGCCCTTTTGGAAGGGCCAAAGGGAAAGTACATATCTCACCTTGGAAGGGAGGGAGGATGTTCCAGGGGGCAGATGCCACGATAGAAAAGGCTCTTCTCCCTATGTCAAAAAGTAATCTTTAAAGAACCACTTTCTGGAGATTTCTACCTCGCCATTATTCTCAATCTCCAAACTCACAAAATCAGTTTAAGTTTGGTTTATCACCATCCTCCTAGCAACTGATCTTAAAATAACAAATAAGTAGTGGAAATTATTGCCACAATTTCTCCAGCAGTAACATTTTGCCATTCTACTCTACAGAACCCACTCCCATTTCAGAGACAATTCCTTCCCCCCACAACAAAAAAGCCCAACCATTGCAGCCAGCTGGTTTCCATGAAGAGTAAGGGAACCAGAGCAATCTCTACTTACATTCACCCCACAACCTTCCCCTGGCTCCTATGGTTGGGATCTGAAAAACCCTCAAGCTGCCTTTTCCCTTGAAGACTCTGCTAGACTAGAGCAGCTGAACCCAGGGATGAGATGAAGCAGAAGTTCCCACCCAGAGCAGGACATCTGACATCTCATAAAATCCCCAGCCTGACTTCCCTGCAATTACAAAGGAGCATGCAGATGAGCCAGAAAGAAACCAGCTTAGATCTCCAGCATGGTTATTTTGGGGGGGGGGGGGAATTACAGAGATCCAAAGCTGCCTTTCAGTTGCTTTAGAGTCTTCAGGTAGAGGTGGTTTTATGTTACCTTTGGGGCAACAAGCTAACATGGTTCTAGGGTGCAAGGAGGGCAGGGTATACTCTGGGTCCCTTCCATCACTCAGTGCCATCATGTTGGACTTCACAGTCATGCCTTCTCTGTGGCTGCATCCAGCCTGTGGAACCCCATACCCCCAGATATAGTATCTAGACAGCCCTTAGCCTTTTGTAAACCTCTGAAGACCTGGCTGTCCTCAAGCCATTTGGGCTCAAAGTCACTGTTATGAGATGCCTGCCTTTGTAAATCATTTAGATAAATAATACAAACAAAGAAATTCAAATAACAGCTGCAAAACCATGGGAAATCTTTTGACCCAAGTGACAACAGGGTTTGAGTTATATGAATGTATATGTACCTGTTATCAAGAGGTTTCTATCCACTGCGTGATTTGTAAACATTTAGAAGCAGATACACACACCTCTTTGGGCAGACCAGACACAACTGGTTTAAATTTTTGATTGTTTTATTTTTGCTCTGTAACAGAAGCCTGAAATCTGAACCAGAGCCTGCAATGCTCTGGTTTTCTCTTCAAAATTGTGCCCTGAAGCTCTCTGACATCCCAATGGATCGTTACAAGAAATAACTTTGTGTGAGAGAGGATTCCTCAACTAAATCAGATGTGCCCAAATCAAACTAGGATGAGGAAAGCTACCTTCAGCTCACCTGGAATTCCGCTATCTCCACCACCCTGTTGGCCTTGGAGTGAAAGAATCAGGGCTTTTTTTCTCATAGAACGCTCAGAACGGAGTTCCGGCACCTTTTTTGGATGGAACCTTGTAGGGTAGGCAAGGCGGGGTGTATGACATGTGTGAGTTCCGGCACCTTTTTCTTTTACAAAAAAAGCACTGGAAAGAATGTAATCAATACAATGTAAGCACTTCCATTTGATGAGATTCTCAGATGAGTGGCATGTTCCCGACATATGTTTCTGATCTCCAGATATGGAAAGCTGGGAAAAGGTCTTGCCTTCTAAAGTTTGTTGAACTGGGGAGTTTTGGGACCTGACATCCACACATCTTCAAGTAGCTAAGGTTGAGAAACACTGCTCCTAATGGGCAGCGGTTTCTCAGAGCCAACACGTTTGCAGCTTTCCCTGACTCTAGCTTAGACATTTATTTTACCTTTGTTGTCTGGTTTAGCCCAAAGACAATCTGCAGATACTCACCCTTTAGCAATAATGGGTGAACTATTCCAAACAGTTTGTTTTATGAGTGTTTGCCTTCCCCCCCCCAAGTATAATAGGAATAAAGTGTTAAACAAGGAGATGCCGCAGTGGCAGAGTTACAGTATGTTGGCTTTTGGTACAAATCAAAGTTCTGATATTGACCTACAAACCACTACAAGGCTTAACTTTTAGGTATGTAAGGAGATTGAGATATTCCCTGAGGATGAGCGCCGGCCCAAGTCCAAAGTCACAGAAGACAAAACCTCTGGTCCCGGTGGTGGATTCAGATTGGATCCCGCAATATTATCCTGGGACAAGTATACTTGCCTTCATTCGCATGTAAAGGGCCATCTACTTCAAAACGATCCTATCCATTAGATATGCTTACCTTCAGGGGAGCATGCTGCAAGTGGCCTCTCCAAAAGAGATTTTGGGGGAAAGAGTGTTTGCTGTAAGAGCATCCTCCCTTTGCAGCTGCCTCCCGCCCAGCCCCGGGACACTGTGGCTGAGTTTTGGGAAGCTTTGAGCATTGTTCTATTCATAAGGGCCTTTGAGGCATGACATCTGTTTCTTGGATGGATATTTATACTATCTCAATATTTATTGCGGGTATATGATTTATATGGTTTCAGTGATAGAGATTACTATCTATGAGTCTATGTAATGACAACCATGGTAAGATTGGAATGTACGAGGAGTAAATGGTAAAAAAAACCACCATGTTAACAAATGAAAAGAAAACACCTAAAGTAGTATTGATGTCCCTGGAACTATGAAAAGAGGAAAGAAAAAGGATGTAACAGATCTCAGTCAAAGTGGAAAGCCATCTGATCTTACTGAGTAGAAGTGGTGAATATCAGCATGGAGATGAATGTATACGTTTGTTGTTGTTAGTTGTGAAGTCATGTCAGACCCATCACAACCCCATGGACAACGTTCCTCCAGGCCTTCCTGTCCTCTACCATCTTCTGGAGTCCATTTAAGCTCACGCCTACTGCTTCAGTGACTCCATCCAGCCACCTCATTCTCTGTCGTCCCGTTCTTCTATTGCCCTCAATCTTTCCCAGCATTAGGCTCTTCTCCAGTGAGTCCTTCCTTCTCATTAGGTGGCCAAAGTATTTGAGTTTTAGCTTCAGGATCTGGCCTTCTAAGGAGCAGTCAGGGTTGATCTCCTCTAGGATTGACCGGTTTGATCACCTTGCAAACCAGGGGACTCACAGGAGTCTTTCCAGCACCATAGTTCAAAGGCCTCAATTCTTTGGCGCTCAGCCTTTCTTATGGTCCAACTTTCACAGCCATACATTGCAACTGGGAAGACCATAGCCTTGACTCTACACACTTTTGTTGGCAGGGTGATGTCTCTGCTTTTTAGTGTGCTGTCTAGATTTGCCATTGCTTTCCTCACCAGGAGCAAGCGTCTTTTAATTTCTTGGCTGCAGTCCCCATCTGCGGTGATCTTGGAGCCCAGGAAAATAAAATCTGTCACTACCTCCATTTCTTCTCCATCTATTTGCCAGGAACTGAGAGGGCTGGATGCCATGATCTTGGTTATCTTAATGTTTAGTTTCAACCCAACTTTGGCACTCTCCTTCTTCACTCGCAACAAGAGGCTCTTTAGTTCCTCTTCACTTTCTGCCATTAGAGTGGTATCATCTGCATGTATAAGTTTACTTATGAATGAAAGCAGTAAAAGGGAAGTCAGAATTCTCCTTTTTTATTAATCTATGTTTAATTTAAATGTATATTTCCATTTTATTTTAATTGTGAATGAGCACTTAAAGGGAACTCAGAAAATAGGAATCCATCGGTTGTTCATAGTTACATGCTACCCTCCAGAGAACAGTGATAGTGGAAGAACCATATATAATATTTAGGAAAACACATGTGGCATTCTGAATAAACATAATCCAGAAAAAAAATATTCAGCTAGCTGACACAAATGGCTAGTTGGCAAAGAGACAAGAGAGTAAAGAAAATGCAACTGGTCCCTTCAAAATCCCAAGAATGAATTAAAATCAGAGGCATGTTCTAATTTGGCATTTTTGCATTGCCAAAAAATGACAATTCTTCATCATAATGTCATGATGAAGAATTCACCCTTTCATGTTTTTATGTTCTTATGATCATGTTTTCTGTTCTCAGATTGGCTGCAAATACGTAACTCCTGGGATTTGCATTGTGATGTCATGACAGATGTTTTGTCACTTGCTCTCTCCATGGCGCCAGTGATGAGACTGTTGACTGGTGAGTATGCTTCTTTTAAAATTAAAAGTTTCAGCATGAGTCTGTACACATGTTAAGCAAGTATAATTGAAAATATCATTGATTTTTAGTTATGATTTATTCCCAAGCTGGCAAGTTAAAGGGTCATGAAATAAAATAGGTATCAAAGTTTAAGGCTCTGAATTCTCCCTAAACCCAATCCAAACAAACTGAAATTTTTGCTTTATCATGTCCAATGATGCTAAGATCTGGATAGGGCCTAAATTGCAAATCATTTGGAGGGAATAGCGTAGTTAAAAGGAGAAAATGACTGCCTCGGGATATGCCTCCTGCAGACCTCAGAGGCCAAAATAATATTTCCCGAAATGTAGCTTCCCCCCTCCCCTTTGCTTATTGTTCCTCAATTCTTTGTAGTTGCATTAAGGTCACTACTGCAGAGTAAATGCTGGTTCTCAGGTGAACTGTCAGGGACAAGAACATAAATAGTGCTGGATTGGACTGTTGACCTATCTAATCCAGCAGTCTGTTCTCACAGTGGTCAACCAATTGCATGAGGAAATCTTTAGTCTCTCAGCAGATGGCCTGAGAGTCGGTCACACTGTCCTTCAGGCTAATAGAAATGGTCCAACCCTTTTTTAAAGCTAAGCAAGCAGGTAGCCGGCACCGTGTTTACTGGTAGTGAATTCCAAAATTAAAGTAGATGTTTTTAAAAAAACATTTCCAAAAGATAAGCCGGCAGTCCTCAAATCTCAAAAGGCTCCATTTGAATAGAAGCTCTGTGATCAGGATCTCAGGCTGATCTTTTTTTAAGGTGAATGCTGAGCTTAAATTCAAGGAAATGGAGAGTATTAGTTCTCTCTCTCTCTCTCTCTCTCTCTCTCTCTCTCTCTCTCTCTCTCTCTCTCTCTCTCTCTCTCTCTCTTTCTCTCTCTCTCTCTCTCTCACACACACACTCACACACACACACACACACACACACACACCATGGTAGTGGCCTTTTGTATTGAGAAAAACAATTAACCTTTTCCATCCTTCTCATTAAAGAAAAAATTGTAACCATTGTACATAGTCTGTCTTAGGCAACTGCATGCAGAACAAGTGGAGAAATCTCCCAAAGAATCAGATTGCCATAGATGGGAAATAAAACACTATGCCCTTTTTTGTGGATGAATTGAAACCATTAAGTGTGCCTTTCTTATCTCCCAATGGATACATAGAGCTATTTTATAAGTATTGATAACCTATTATTTTTAAATGTGCAGCTTTAAATGCTGAGTTTAGTCTGTACACAATTTCTTTTTCTCCCTTCCTTCCTTCCTTCCTTCCTTCCTTCCTTCCTTCCTTCCTTCCTTCCTTTCTTTTTCTTTCTTCCTTCCTTTCTTTCTTTCTTTCTTTCTTTCTTTCTTTCTTTCTTTCTTTCTTTCTTTCCCACCCATCCATCTCACAAAGGGACGCTGGGTAATGCACAAATTCAACAATCCCATTTGTGGTGTATTCCATAGTTAAGCATAAACAAGGCATGTCTTTTTAATAATAATAATAATAATTCCAATCAATGCACTTACAGGGATGGGGAATTTATACAGGCATGGAGAATTTACCTTCCAGATGTTGCTGAAGGACAACCAAGAACCCCAACCAGCATGGTGAATCAAGTGATATGCGGAAGTTGCTCACTTCTGTTGCAATGTAGGTGGATTGTCTATAGGCCATTCACACATTTATCTCTCTTTTTTAATATTCTCCTAGAAAACTGACTTTATTTTCTATGTACATCTGGGAAGGGGAAATACCCTCCATTTATTTCTATTATAAGATGATCTAAAATTTCCTTCCAAGCTACTTTCTCTAACTGATTCTCCGTCTTCTCCCCAGTCTCCAAGCCTGAAAGGACATTCAGGAACCAACTAGTATCCTCCCCAATTCTGGAAGCAGAACTTTAAGTTATCTTGCTGTGATTCCTGGCATCTTCATATCCAAAATGGAATAAGAAGAATTTTTCCTTGCGCCACCCAACATCCCTCTGTTTTGTTTTGTTTAATGTCTGTGCTGAATCCATAGACATCTTAAATCAACTAACTATGTGGTCCATAGAGATTCGTGCTTGGTAACAATCTTCTTCTTGGCTGGGCTGCTGGTTCTCCCTACTGTATGAGGTCTGACTGGCAGCAGGAAGAAAAAGATTTTTATCAGCTCGAGAGAGGTCACTGAATAAACAAGATCATGCTGTTCCTCCAAAAGCGCATCTCCCTTTTCCAATCAAAGCTGCTGGTGACTATGAGGAAAGTGGTCTCTTTCTCTGCTTTGGTTTTGTTTTCCTCCTGGCTTTTTTCTAATCTGCTGTAGTTTCAGGAATAGGATCCAACCCAGCCAGCACAAATCACACAGGAAGAGGGTGTGGGCTTCACTGGTTAGATGCAGCCACACAATGTATCCGCCTTGGCTTAGTCTTCATTCTGTCAACTGATCTTGCTAAAGCCTGAAGGCTTATGAAGGGCATTGAATAGCGCTAGTGGTGAAGAAAAGCACACCCCTCACAATTAACTCTTGTGTGTTTTGCAACAGTGGTTGAAATTTCACAAAGGATAAGTTGGGTGGGAAGTTAATCACTTACACATTACTGAAATTGAGCAAGGGTACTGATTCAACGTACAGATCCTGGTTATTGCCCACGGCAACTTTTCTCAATTTGATATCTCCAACTGTGCTAGAATTGTTTTCTTTCCAAGACCAATAACTAGTGGAAATTTAGAGACAGTTATGGAAAGCACTAAACTACAGAAAATTGATGAATGATACTTGGAAAAAGTTTAATCTGGAGAGTGACAGAAACACGTATGTATTTAAGTATGAAACAGGACTAAGACCAAATGATGAACTAATTATATTTGCTTTGAATCCAAATTGGAAAATCCCAGTGAGGATTCTAATGGATTTTTCTGGTTATGTGGTTTGCATAATGCTAACTCCATTTTAATGTGTATTGCCAACTAGCAACTAAAAACAATAAGAGTCTATTGGTGTATCACAAGGAATCTATTACCTCCAGATTTTGGCAAACTACAAGTCCCAGTGGTGCCAGCCAATACCGTCCAAGAGGAAGGATCCTGGGGGTTCAGTAATATTTGGAGGAGTACAGCTCCGACAATCTGGGTGTCTCTAATGAAAGCATTCCCAGTTCCTGCTTTTCTGCATAGTTCAGGGAGTTGGTTCATACACAGGCTGGCAACAGCTTTCCAGAATATCAGACAGCAACTCTACAGTTTTGTTTGGGATGTTCCAAGAACTGAAACCAGAACCATTTGCATCTTAAGTATATATTCTGCCACTGATTTAGAATGCTTAGGTTGGGGGGGGTGTCTGTCAGTGACCAATCTCCAGTTCCTAATATGTGGTGACAGTGGGCTGGACACATGTCTTCTCTAGCTAATCAGATAAAGCATTTCCCCCGTTAGTTTGTGCAATTGTTAATCTCAAAAACCCATCTTCAATGCTCTCACTTCCCTATTCCTGAAGACAAAAGAAGAGACATCAGAAAAATGGCTTTGTCATGTATGTTTCACTGCTTATTTGGTATTCGGGGTATTTTTTATGGCATCATTGTTCTCTCAGTCCTTCTAGGTTTTTGATATCCAAGTTGGTCTTACACTTTCCTGAATGCTTTTATTATTCAGATAGTTTAAATTCTTGATTGTTTTCTTGTGCTGTTGTTCTGTAACAATTTTTAGAGCAACTGTGCTATATGTATATTTGGGATGATCTGTAATGGGCTGAGGGCTATAGTGTAGTGTTTAACCGCCCTGAGTCCTACGGGAGAAGGGCGGTATATAAGTCTAATAAACTAATAATAAACTAAACTAAGGAGTTGGACCTGAACTAGGAAACTGAACATTAAATATTCACTAGGTTATTTATAGACAGTCCCTCCCTCCCTCCCTCTCATCTCAATCGATCTCAATTTTCTTGTGGGAATAAAATTAGTTAAGACTCCCCCACTGGAGCCATCTTGAACTCTCAGAGAGATATTGGTATAAAAATGCATTTGACGGTGATAATTAATAATAATTATGTTGGAAATGGATTAGTGTAAAAAAAATGTTATTCTTCACAAGTGACAGATGTTACCCATAATATTAAGACATAAATTGAATAAGCTACAATTTAATAAATCATAGCTCAGTGTGTGAACTCTGCCTACATCAATCTGCCACTTCAGGATAACATTCCACACATCTGATGAAATGGGTTTTTCTACACTTCACCAAACATAATGTCGCCATAAATCTGTTCTGTCTTTATGTTTTACAGTGGTTAGCTTGATATTCTTTAACCCTGAGCTGCAGTGAGTGACTGAAAGAGTCAAGACACCAAGGCAAGTGAAATCCTACCCATTTTGTTCAGAAGCTGGTTGAATTCTCCTCCCATATTGCGGTCTTGAGAGGTATTGGACTACATTGTGCATTTTTCAAGTCAGCATTAACATTATGGAAAGTGGATTCCAACAGGCCTGAAAGGAACTTCACTGGGAATGAGGGTGAACTGCATGGGCATTTCATAGGCTATGAAATGTGAAGTCCATTCCCAGCTCATACGTTGTTTATTATTTTACTCTACATCATGTTCCTTTTGCACTTTGTAGGACTTAATAAAAAAAGGCTTTCTGTAATTATAGCCTGGCAGTTGCACAAACGAAGTTCACCAATTTCTGTCTTCTCTCTGATCTCTTCACACTCTGGGCTTCAAAGGCCTGAACTCCACATTAGCTCAAGGGCTGTAGCTAGAGAAGGCAAAGATCAGAAAGGCCATCCTTTCAGAGAGACTTCTCTGGATGGAGAACCGATCAGGTATCAAATCTACACAAGATGTCAATTTATATCTTTTACCCCAACAAACACAGGGATAGGAACATTAGCTATTAGCTATTAGTCAATTTGGTTTCTGTTCTTGGTTTTCTGTTTGGCCTTCCCAGGGGCCTCAAAATGCTCTGGCTGCATCTTCTGCAACCTGTCACTCTCCAAAGGGTCTAGAGACTGGGCTTCCCAATATTTCCAGCCATGGAGAATTCTGGAAGTTGCAACCCTCACGCATGCAGAGTTCTAGGATGAGGCAGTCTGCACTAGACAATTGGCCAAAGAAGCCTAAGCAAATAACGATGGAGTGAGGAGGAAGTGTACTTTCTTTTCTTCCTAAAGTATGCATGAAAAATCCACTTCTGGAGATCCATTCACATTAAAGCTGAGGTCATTCAAATATTAAACCAATTAATGAAGTATATGCTTGGCAATAGCTACTACAGTCACAAAAGGAGTATTACATCCACAAATGCCTTGTTGAACCTTAGGGTGAATATATTCCACTAATGAAGTCTGAAAAAAATAAGGTATTTTACCCTTCCTTTTTTGAAAATAGGAATTGTTTCCCCTACTCTTTAAAACAAGTGGGACTTAAGGTAGACATAATGGCACCAGTGTTCATTTTACCCACACATCCTATTCTAACCATTCTGGGGATGCTATTCTCTTGGCAGTCTTTGCTAGCTAGTAATATATACAGAAATGAATGGTAGGTCCACTTATGGAAGCTACCAGATAACACATAATATAGCCACAACAGAAAGCCACCATCCCCAGTGACTTTCTCTTTAGTCCTGGTCTTATAAAAGCTTGATTCCAATGAGTTCAGAGCCCAGATACTATCTGTTAGAGATACAAGATACAAGCCTGGGGCTTGACAGATTACTTGATGTTGAATAAGATTTGCTTATTCACTGTACCTTTTTCTTCTCTTGCTCACTCGCTCAATGGTACTCCAAGGCTCTGTTTTAGGCCCAGCACTCTTTAACATCTTTATCAATGACTTGGATGAGGAGATAGATGGGGAACTCATCAGATCTGGAGATGACACCAAGCTGGCAGGAATACCCAACACTCCAGAAAATAGGCTTAAGATACAGAAGGATCTTGACAGACTTGAACATTGGATGCTATCTAAAAAAATTCAATGGTGAAAAAAGTAAGGATCTATATTTGGGCAAGAAAAACCCAGGTATAGTATAGGTATTACCTGGCTCAATAGTAGTAACTATGAGAGAGATCTTGGAGTCTTATTGGACAATCAGTTAAATATGAGCCACCAGTGTTCTGCAGCTGCCAAAAAAGCCAACACAGTTCTAGACTGCAATAACAGAGGGATAGGATCAAGATCACGTGAAGTGTTAATACCACTTTATAATGCCTTGGTTAGACCATACTTTGAATACTGCATCCAGTTTTGGTCACCACAATGTAATGTTGAGACTCTAGAAAGAGTGCAGAGAAGAGCAATTAATATGATTCAGGGATTGCAGGCTAAAACATATAAAGAACAGTTGCTGGAATTGGATATGTCTAGTTTAATGAAAAGAAGGACTAGGGGTGACTTGATAGCAGTGTTCCAATATCTCAGGGGCTGCCACAAAGAAGAGGGAGTCAAGCTATTCTCCAAAGCACCTGAAAGCAGGACAAGAAGCAATTGATGGAAACTAACCAAGGAGAGAAGCAACCTAGAACTAAGGAGAAATTTCCTGACAGTTAGAACAATTAATCGGTGGAACAAATTGTCTCCAGAAGTTGTGAATGCTCCAACAATGGAAGTTTTTAAGAAGAAATTGGACAGCCATTTGTCTGAAATAATATAGGATTTCCTGCCTGAGCAGGGGGTTGGACTAGAAGACCACCAAGGTCCCTTCCAATTCTGTTATTCTGTTCTAATTCTAACTCTATTACTTTTTGTGTCTCCCCATCCTTCAAAAGCTTTTTGAAGACACACCCCAAATGTCTTTATTTTAGTAAAGAGAAATGCTTAGAACCAGAAGTGAAAATGAATGATTTGGCCAGGTTCTGCAAAACGACCTCCCAGTCTCAGCCAATGAGAAATAGAGGCAAAATGAATTACTTCTCCTCCTCCACTAATCTATACTTCCTGTTGCATTTTTCTAGCTGTCTACCAAAAATTCATCATCATCATCATTATCAAGATGAAGGAGCTTGTATTAAGAGGAAGCTGAAAAGCAGTTAAACCCCTTTTCTCTTGAAAGACCTAGTGGTACAGGTATAAACCAAGAACTGAAAGGCAGAATGAGGCAAGAATTCTTCAAATGGGAGGGGGGGAAAGTAGTAATATTTCCAAAAATGAACCATCTTTGCAGTGGTTTCAAATACACCACAACTGAACTAGTAATGCATTGGTTCATCCATTGAGGAGAGATATAATGGTGTCATGGATATATTCATTGTTTTCTCTATCTCATATTTCTCAGCCTCTCCCTGTTAAAATTTCCTCTTGTTTCCCCGTATCTTCTTTACTACAATCATGTTTTAAATCAAACCATCTTCATTGTAATCTATTTAATTGCCTTCAATCAGTACATCGTACAGTCATTGTAGCTGTTTTTTTAAATAAAATATTCAAATGTAGCAAAACTACAATTCACAAAAATGAACTAGTCCCTGGGCTAAATAAACAGATCCCTCTCCTCTTTCACCCTTGCTATTTTAAAGGGTCTTTTCAGCAGGAAATACGGATGCAGATTTTTCTAATCAGATTCTGAAAGATTTTTTCAATGCAAGAGTAACTTGTAAGGCTACTATTATTCTTGCTTTACTAATAAGTGTTGGGAGTGATTTACTGGGACCAATTATATAGTGACGGTGTTATCCTACAATAAGAGGTATTCATCTATTTTAGATATTTCCAACATGTTGGCCTCCAACAGTGTTGAATGACAACTTGTGACATTTTCAGCCTATTCTTACTTCATGAAACATCCAAGATTGCTTGATTGGAACAAGATGAACTCATTAATTGGACTGCTTTCTTTTAGTCTATTTCCAGGATGAATGATTTTTTACTTATCCCTTTTCCTTCATTATTTTTAAGATTCATTTGGATCAAAGCATTTTCACTTTTTTGGTAAATATTTAGTGGAATTCTGTAGGCACAGACATTGCAGGACAGCCATGTTTGTCTATGGTAGCAAAAAATCAGGAGTCTTATAGCCATTTTTCCAAATAAAAGTATGATTACGCAAATGTTATGCATATGAATTGCTCTGGTGTTTTAAGATGATTGCCATCCAAACTAAAAAAAACAAAAAAAAACAAAAACATTTCAAATATTTTAGTTCATACAAAGAATGGGGCAAAGTTGGTTTGTTCTGGAAATGGACCAACGAACGATTCTTCTGGAGGGAAGGGATTCAGAAGAGGTATGAGGAAGAAAAAGGCAAGGACATTAGCAGCAGCTTTTAGAAGGGAAGGGTAGCCACATAGAAGATCAGGAGTGGGTGGGCTGCTTGGATATTCTGTGCTGTAGCTACTAGGGAAGGTGGGGGGAGAGGGCAATCTGAACCAGTCTTGCCCTGTTTGCCCAATCATCCCTCCAGAACATATCTTGAAATGGTGTTTTGCACAGAACATTAGGCACAAACCCCGTGCCAAGAGAATCTAGTATATCATTTGTTGGTTATAGATAATCTATTGATGGTGAGCAATGATAAAAATGGGTTCAGAGGAAAAACAGATGAACTGACTTTACGAAGTAGTTCTGATTTGTTTTCTGGTTACATGTGGTGATAAGAATCATGCCCATCCCATCATCTCCCATGGGAGTCTATTCTGTTTCTAGACCCAATCGATACCTGCACATCATCCTCCAAACCATGTTCATTCCATCTAGTCCAGGGGTAGGCAACCTTGGCTCTTTTATGACTCGTGGACTTCAACTCCCAGAATTCCTAAGCCAGCTGGCTCAGGAATTCTGGGAGTTGAAGTCCAAGAGTCATAAAAGAGCCAAGGCCACCTACCCCGATCTACTCCATTCTTTTTTTAATAGGACAATGTCCAGTAGTATAGTCAATCAGGATGTGGGACCTAAAGTTTACAAAAGCTTTGCTTGATCTTGGATTGTTTTGAATGAGCTATACATTAGAGTTTAAGGAACATGTCACCAACTTGGCAAAAGAGAAATCCACAAATCTGGGGTGTACACAAATAGAACAAGCGTTGGAAACACCCTAGTGGATTATTGCCTTAGTGCCAACCAGGCTCTCTGATCTGCCTGTCCTTTTGTTACATTTTATTAATTAAACATATTCATGCTGACATGTTATAGGACAAAGCACAGCTATAGCGTCATCTTTATTTCCAAGAAAGTCTGTGAGCCATATGTTGGTTTTATCAGCATTCTCAGAAGCAACAACGACTCATGGTTGCAGCCCGATGCTTCCTTTGAAAACATGCCCATCTGTTAGGAAAAAGCCAACCATATGCAATACAGCAGATAGGAGGGGCTCGTGGAGGTGGGTGGGAATAGAGGAAAAATTGGGACAGAATCACCATGGCAACCATTTCTTACAATCCTTCCTGACAGACGGCTATTCCTTCTGCTTTTCAAGTCCTTGAGTCATCACAAAAATATGTAGGCTTGAATTGGGCTATCCTGACAGTCAACTACAAGGCTTGCAAGTAGTACTTTTATAGCTTTAATGCGGGAGAGAGTAAGGAACGCAATGGATGAATTTTCTGTTGATGAGAAAAATTACTCTCCCTAACATGGGATACAGCTGAAGCTTGGGAAGGAAGTGAGTTTTGATAGATGGCTTGACCCATCTGTCAGAATATGCCATTCAGTCCACACATGGAATCAAATCCCTCAGCTAAACAATACTGTGATTGTCAAGAAATAATGTTTCTACTTGGCAGTCACTTTTGTTCCTTTCAAGCAAATGCTTTGAAGTGCCAACATCTTAAACCTTCTTCCCTCAGTGAGATGACCTATCTGATGGGCTGGGTCAGACCCCCAAGTTGGGACCTTCTGGTTTGGGATCTATCCCACTGCACCTTTGAGGAAACAAACCGGAAACTCTCCTGATTTGTTTTTATTATCTATTCTTGGCAATCACGGTGCCATAGGGCACTCAAATCAAAGCAACCCAGGGGATTGAAAGATATTAGTATTAGTGGGCAGATGTCCAGACAAAACTGTTTTGTTATGAGGCTAGAAAGCTATCCCGCATCAGCATTTCCCATTTGACAAATGTTACAATCCAGGTCTCTCTCGTTCTCCCACTCTCTCGTTTGCTCTTTCCCCATATAAATGGCAAATGTTGGCAGGGCTGTGGCTAGGTTCTAGTAACGAACACCCCACTTCTCCTGCCCCCTTCCCAGCATTGCTACTGAAGCTTCTCTTCTCTGCTGCATCCATTGCCTGAACAGCAGTGAAAAGATGAAGCCCTGATCAGTTGGTAAAAAGTAACTAATATCTCAATCCCAGGTCCACCTTGTCCTACGTCTATTCATTATGCTGATGAAAGTCAAGAAGCGGGTGTAAAATTACATCCAAGACAGAGCTTGCTATGTAAGATTTAATTTATTTGAGGAACAAACGGCTAGTTTTCATTTAGCTGTCAATCTTTAAAACAAAGGAATTAATACAAGTCCATGAAAGGCATATTGGCTCATGTTGCCATCCGGTGGTGGGTCCCATGTGTGATTGTACTGCCCAAGAAAAGTGGCCAGCAATGAAATAATGAAATAATTATAATTATCCAGGCTTTCCTGGTCAGGATAAGATATTGGCAAGCAAAATGTAGGAAGCTCGGGAATAGGTCGACCAAACTACGTTATGCGGCCAAGGTTAGCCTAGTGGTTCCTCTGCTTTTCGACAGAGGGCTTGTGGGGAGGGGGGGGGGAAATTGCAACAAAGGAGGGCTGAGGAAAAGAAAAACTTAGCTGCTTTTCCGCCATTCATTTCCCCACTGAAATCTCTGCTCAGTCTAAGAAAAACCCAGGAAAGTAATGGGAGCTGCATAAGATTTTTTTATTTTTTATTTTTTTGGTCTGGCCCATGCTACCCCTGAGGTTTCTGTTTATTTCTTTGCTTGTTTGTTTGGCAAGTTTAGTTTCGCCTCCAACTGTTGGTTATTTGAAAAGAATGCAGTAGAGGGACACACGCGGTGTAAATGAGCATTAGGGTCAAATCATACTGTGAACATAACTGGCCTTTTTAAAAACTCATATGTAATCATGCCCAAAGAATTGGCATTACTTTCGACCTGTTGGACAGAACAAGGAAAAGCATGAGGCCGGAAGTGCTATAATGATCTGCTTTGCACCTCCAGGTACCATGATACGCAGAGTTCAGTGGTCACACCCGTACCCAGCATGTAGTATAGGGAGAACAGGTCACTGGAAGCAGCATCTGTTCCTTCAAAGGGGTGACCATGTCACCTGTCATCTACAGCTGATCCTTTTCACCTCCAGAAGAGCATGGGTTACATATCCCCATTCTTTCCAGCTCCCCACTGTTTCGTCTCAGTCCTGTAAGAGGAATGGGTGCTGCCGTTCCTTACTTGCTGGCAAGAGTCTCCCAGCCACCTGGTTAGATCCTTAAGGCTCCTTTTCTGAGTCACGTAGCTCAGCCGTACTGAACGTGAGGCTTCGTGGATGCTAGCATTTAACACAGTCACGAGTGAGGCCACCTCCACCCTTTCTTAGACTTGACACCGTGGGAGGGAGGTGTGATATAACTCACACCAGGGTTGTCAATATGGGATAGAAAAACAATACTTTGGTATTTGTTAAATCTCCAGCATTTTGACAGAAGGAAGGGATATCGATAGGCTCAGTTGATCAGCAAGGGCAAGGGGCTTCCATCAAGGCAAAGTTTTAGAAGGGTGGGTTTTAATTTACGGGATGCTTTTGCCAAGAGTTGGCTCCGTGTCCCCTTCAGTGGCTACTGCTTGCCTGGGCACCCGGTTTCTGTCACCGGGCTGCTTGCCTCTTCCCTTTTTGCCACCATCCAGCAGGTTCTTGCTCTTTGGGAGTTTGCCTTTATGCCACAGTGCACGATCTCCGCACCACACACGCTCACAGTACTCCTCCACTCTCTGCAGATTGCCGTAGCCGATCAGATGCATGATGTCTTTGAACCACAATCGCTGTCCCTGCACCAGGCGGAGATTGGGAACTCGGCATGGAGGCCGAGGCAGCTCCTCCTCCTGCTCCCTCTGGAAAATTTGTTCCAGCTGCTCATTCTCAACCACTTCCAAAATGATCTTGGTGACAGTCTGAGTAAAGCCCTGCTCCTGAGACCTGCAGTAATAAGTTCCAGTATCCTGACGAAAGAGTTTCCGAAACAGCAAGCCGTACTCTGTCTTCATGATCCGTTCATCCGTTTTCACCTGGAAGAGCCAGGAAAAAAGAAAGAAAGAAATAAACTAGGAAGCTAAAGAGTTTTCTGGAACTTCAGTTTGATTTAATCAAGATACCACAGGGCAAGGAGTGGGCAATAACAGGGCTGCAAACCTTCCCACAATCTTTCTTAGGAACAAAAACCCAAACAGATCTGCGGATATGCTATGATTCATATATTTTCTGACATATATTACAGTATGCTGGAATTGAAGCAGTGGTGTATGACAAAGTGATAACAGCATGGGTATGTGTAGAAAGTCCAGTGGCGAGAAATGCATCTCGCTTCTCCTCATGAGTAGTCAAGGTAGAATAAAAAAAGGAAATGCTTATTCATGTGACTGATGTGAGTCTGAGAATCCAGGGATTTTTATAATTTTTTTTAAAGAAAAAAAAATAGAATTACACTTACTAAATATTGAACATACTGGTAAAGAATGAGCCCAGAGACTGGAACATCCAGGCAAATTGATAGATATATAAAATATTGCCCCTAAGATCAGAGCTGTTCAAAATAAAGCTACTACTTCACTTCCCCTATTTCAGGGGTAGGCAACCTTGGCTCTTTTATGACTCATGGACTTCAACTCCCAGAATTCCTGAGTCCTGCTGTCAACTGCTGTTACTGAAATACTTGTGTTGATATTCCTGAGGTCCCCAATGTCTATTTCCTTGGTTACTTCCAATATGAAAAAAAGCTGGAATCTCACTTTCTAGCCTGAAAGGCAATTAATCTGTTAAGTGTATGGCATTTTCCTTCTTCACTGCCGATGGTAAGTACCTCTTCTTAGTATACTCTCCACCAACATCACAACAATAATCTTCCCAAACAATTTCTTCCCCCCTTTGGCTTGCCTGCCAAAGTAGTTCTTGACTGATGGTCAATTTGCCAATGTCTGAACACTAGCCATTTGCAAATTAACACTCTGGTTGCCATCGACTGCGGTTGCATCAGCAATCAATTCAGCTGTTTTAGAAAAATCACTGAATGCCTCCTTAAGGCAGGGGTGTCAAACTCAATTTGCCTTGGTGGAGCAGTGGGCTAATGCCTCCTTAAGTAACACCAGCTGCCTGCAATTAGTGCAGGTTCGCATCCCACCAGGCTCAAGGTTGACTCAGCCTTCCATCCTTCCGAGGTAGGTAAAATGAGGACCCAGATTGTTGGGGGCAATTAAGCTGACTTTGTAATAATGCCGCTTGGGGTGTGTGTGAAAGCCCTAATAAGCAGGCATATACATAGAATGAAGGCTATTGCTAAGCTTGTAAGCCGCCCTGAGTCTTCGGAGAAGGGCGGGATATAAATGGGATTTTAAAAAAAAATTCATTGAGGGCCGTATCAGCATTGTGGTTGCCCTCAGGGGGCCGGGTGGGTGTGGCCAGGGTGGGTGTGGCCTACTGGGTGGGTGTGGCTAGAGAGCTTATGGCCTACTGGGTGAGCATGGCCAGCTATACATCGTTCGCATCAAGGGTGCCTATGGGGGCCTGGGCAGGAGTGGGACAGATCTGAGGGTCTCTGGCAGAAGGAGGGTCTCTGGGCCAGGGCCAAGGCAGTGGGGGCTGTTCCCTCACTGTTTCCAGGATGGATTCGCGGGCCACATGAAACCACTTCGCGGGTGGAATCCGGCCCCCGGGCCTTGTGTTTGACATGTCTGCCTTAAGGAATTCAGGGTCAGTTAGTAAAGCCTTAAACAACTCACATAGCCACCTTCTTCTCCGAGCTGGGGGGGGGGGAGAGAGAGAGACAGCTATAAAAATAACTTCCAAGGCTTGAAGGCCCACAACAGCTTTTTCCTGTTATTTAAACTCTATCCATCTTACATTCAGTAGGATCCATTAGAACTGTACTTCCTTCTCTTTGGACCACTGTCTTGGCAATGATGGCCATGAGTAGTTTATTGACAAAAGACATTCCAAGTTATTGTATTGCCTCCTTGAAAAGGAGGTAAAAATCAAGAGAAGAAAATGCTTTTATTTTATTTTATTTTATTTTATTTTATTATTTAGTAGGCTCAGTTACATGATAATCTATTTTCTTTTGTTCAAGTCCGGATACAAATTACTTCCCCCACCCAAGCCCAGAATTAAAGAAAAAAATCAGATTGAGGAGTGAGAGGGAGGGTAGATCACATCCACCAGGTGCAAGAATTTAGCTCTGCGTTATTACTGGAAGAGGTTGAGGGGACCTTTCTTATCGGTTTCATCTTCAGTAACCAAAAACTCCATATGTACTTACAGCCTGAAGAGAAAGCAATTTTATTCACAGACAGGGAACATTTCCACAGAATGGGAATGGGTATATTTGGCAGAGATCCTCAGCTTTTAGAGCTGTATTGCAGACAGAAATTTAGTAAGTAAAGATCTCCCAGACCCTCACAATGCTCTATAATAATAAATAACTAATGTAAGAAAACAGTCAAGACAAAAAAAATGTGGTAGTTATGTGGCAGAAACAGCAGGAACGATAATGTGCTAACGTGACTCATATATTTACATGAGAGAGTAAATGTTTGGGTATACTTAGAAGGAGAAGTTTAAAGAAAATTGCCATTAAGAAGACAAAAGCAAGAGCGTCTCACCTCATCTCTTAGCTCCTCTGGAGATCTACGTACAAACCATTGCACTGCAGCTTGGTGTGACTTGGGGATACACTCTAAGAAGGTACTGTTGTGCTCCGTCCCATACACCACCTTCTCCTCAGTGCTGTCAAAGTCATCCACTACAAAAACACAAAAAGGCTATTACCAAAGACCAATCGTTCTGTAAGTGCCCGTCTCCATAAAGGGCGTCACAAAGGCCCAGGATTGCTTCTGAACATGCGGGAGGTAGGAATGGGTCTGGCCCATCCTGAGTCTTTGCTCTTTGGTACAGAGAGATATTTATTCCCCATCCAAGAAAACTGAATAAAAATTGCCGGAATGTTTGCAGCGTTAATTCAAGAGGCCAAAGACTCCAAGCTTTCCTCTCTTTCCCAATATTCCGGTGAAGATTATGGTGCTCTGTTTATGTTTTCAAATCATAAAACAGATACTGCCCAAAGTAAAAGTTGGCCCATCTTCCTGTGAAAATTTTTGTTTCCGTGAACACAGAGGTCATATTAGCAGTAACACAGCAGCCACCTCACCAGTAACACAGCAGCCACCTCACCTCACCTCACCACCTCATTTGTAACTGATCTTAATGCTGCCATGTTCACACTCTCCAGTGTTCTGGAAAGCCAAAGATATGACAGGTAGCCCTCCACAAAAGCCAGCCCATTCCGCTCTAAGCAGACATGCCCAAGTTTCTTCACCTGTCAGGTTTTGATCCAGGCACTGGTGCATGGGATTCCCATTCTGGATGTCTTGCCTGCGAAAGCGACGTTTGCCCGATTCCTGGTATCTGGTGCAAGTGAGGCCATCCCAGGCACAATATGGGTCCCGTGCCAGGCAACATTCTGCACAGGCGGTCCCGTAAATCTCACACTGATGCAGTTTCACTTGGGCCACACCGACCCGTGAGCCCACGTAAAGCATTTGCTGTCAAAGCAAACCAAAGCAGGGTTAATAGGAGAAACACCAAATCACTTTGGAGCTGGTATTTTTAGTAGCCGCCTCACGCTGATGAAAGGAGTAAAACACACAGTGAAATTGGTGGACAGTTTTTAAAACAGGGAGCAACCCACCCACCCTCCCCACTCACTAACATTGATATTACCACCTGGTTGGGTAATGAAACGTCTGCAAGTAAATAACCATGCTGAGAGAGCACCCAGGGCTCCACAGTTCAATCCTGAGCTACAGATATTCTCTCCTACTGGGACATCTTTTGTCTCTATCAGAATTTCCTCGGCAATTTTCAGAAAAGAAAACTGGGGTTTAGCTTGCTAAAGGCAGCTCCATATGATGGTTCTGATCCTACCCGAAGCCAACTCTACACCTGCCTAACTGGCTTGTCTGGAGAGTTGGCTGTCTTACTCCTAGCGGTGTTTTGATTCAGTAAAACTGGAGTACATGTGCAGTGTTTGATGGAATGCTGTTGCTGAATGGGAATTGTGAAGGCGAGGGGCATCCTCCCTGGCTCATTTCCTGGGCCCAAGCGAGCCTTCGCTCATTCCTTCTCCCACACCACTGAGGGTCAATTCCTACATCCTCAACTATGTGTTCGTTTCCCTTTCTCGCTCCCCCTCCCCCATCCCAAAACTCTTACAGGTCCTGGAAGAAATGCCCTGCCACAAACTTGCTGATATGCTTTTGTTTGATGTGTTTTTAAATATAAAGGTAAAGGTTCCCCCGCACATGCGTGCTAGTCGTTTCCAACTCTAGGGGCCGGTGCTCATCTCCGTTTCAAAGCCGAAGAGCCAGCGCTTGTCCGAGGACGTCTCTGTGGTCATGTGGCCGGCATGACTAGACGCCAAAGGCGCACGGAACGCTGTTACCTTCCCACCGTAGTGGTCCCTATTTTTCTACTTGCATTTTTTACGTGCTTTTGAACTGCTAGGTTGGCAGAAGCTGGGACGAGTAACAGGCGCTCGCTCTGTTACGCGGCACTCGGGATTCGACCCGCTAAACTGCCGACCTTCTGATCTACAAGCACAGCGTCCTAACCCACTGAGCCACCGCGTCCCTGTGTTTTTAAATACACACAGATAATTCCTTTTTACTTTTTATTTTTCAGTCCCACCCCCTGCTTTATCTTACGTTCCCATAGTAGTAACATGGCCATTGGAAACACTCAGAGTCAATTTCACTTTTGCTGTGAAATGGGTAACAGGAAATTTTTTCTCCTTTAGGACCCAGACAAAGTTAGGGAGCAGATCCTAACTGAACTATTTTTTCTAAGCTACCTTACTGATCAGCAGGCAGGGACACTGGTTGGCTCATGCTGATCTTTTACAGGTAAGATGGCAAATGCCATCTTGCTGTAGAAACAAGTGCAGCAAGGGTCAAATTGCGTGGGAACAATGGGACCGGGAAGGACTTGTTCAGTCTATACCCCACCCCCCAACTAGATTTTCCTGATTTAAATTGCCATCTTCCTTTTTCTACTGAATTTGGTCTTCTGAGTGAAAATATACACAGCTGTGTCATCAGCCTTCTTAAGTTACAGCATTTGGAGGAGCAATAAAATTAAGTGGCTTTGGAATCCCCAGTTTCCTGGATATGTTATGGCATTATTTATGGCCATTCAGAAATGAAACTGATTGCATACATTCACGTCAAAGAAAATCTACTTGGTAACGCCGGAGGTCTTAGAAGTCAAGACCTACAGAAAGAAGCCACATTACATATGCCTTGAGATAATTAATATCTGCAGTGTCAGACTACAGTTAACTACAGTTAAATCACAGATCTGTGTGATTTAAAATAGAAATTCATGATTTAAATGATTTCATATTTCTAATTTGCATATTGGTGACTATTTGAGAATAATTGGGAAGTTGTCAGCTGTTTATAAAGCAGGCACATGTTTTTCCCCAATGTAGCGCCCACTGAAATCTTGGACTATACAACCCATGATTTACAAACAAGATTCCCAGTCTATTGAGATTATGGTTACTGAATCCAACAGAGCTGGATAATGTTAGGTTGGAGGAAGGTAAATTATATTATGATAGTTCCCTGTTTGGGTAGAAAGTGTTTGCTATGAAGTATCTGAACTTTTCCTGGTCTGATTAGAACTTAGTATCTTTATTGTATTTGTTTTATTCTATCTAAATTTCAACAAAAAATCATCACAGTCTCCCGTAATCTAAAATCCAGTAAGTGTTCTGTTGGACTTCAGGCATGGTGGTGATTGAAAGCTGCTTTGACCACCACCACCACATTCCCATAAAGAACCTATTCTTTTGGGTGGGCGGGGTTGGTTCCTATTTTCAAATTTTTATTTGAAACAATCAAACCTTTGCGCTGGCACTTTAACTAGTTTAGCATCAACACTGTCTCATTACAGATCATATTATGATTTCCTTATATCCCCTGGGATGACAGAAGATGACAGTATTGTTTATAAAATATAGTCCCTCCAGATCCTGTAAAATTTTTAATATGAAACAAATGTGCTCTGTTTGAGTATCTATCATATTGCCTGCAAAAATTTAGTAATTCTCTCCCTCCCTCTCTATACACACACACAACTACTGTGAATTTATTATTCATGCATAATACTACTATAGCTTCAGTATTTAGATTAAATAGTAAAGAGATAATAGACATCCTTGATTAAAACCTCAAAATATTAAATTGTCCACTTAGTCATAATTAATTTTTATCCAGGTCTTTATGGGTTTATGAATTTGATCTATTATGTCTAAAAAATTACCAAATTTAAATTTTTGTAAACTTCTTTTCAGAAATATTTTTGGTACACAATCAATATATCTGACTAACACATTGATACCAAATTGATTTTACAGAAGAGTACAATATTTACTAATTTTCTAATAGGACTGGCTATAGTTCTGTGACTAAATCCAGACTAGTTTGGATACATAATTTTATTTATAATTGAATTGAGGGGATTAGTAATAATTCAATAAATACAGTACTTTATAATCAGTGCGGAGTAGAAAAATGGGTCAGTGTAAACTTACTTCTTGTCATTTTTTGCCTGGTTTGGAAATAAGGATAATTTTGCAATTGTACCAAGATACAGGAAGATTTTTCTCTGGGATAATAAGAAAATAATAAGAACTCTTGTATTTAAATATCCTTGCATTGTTCTTAAAATTCACTACTTAGTCTGTATACTTAAGCTGTATAATATACTAGGAGAAGGAAAGGTTGTATAAACCTGGTTTTAGTATGGAAATTTAAAGCCCAGTTGGAAAGAAGAATAGTTTTTAATAATTGATATAAAATTGTTTTGTCTGTGATTGTTCTTATTGGGTACCATTGATACTATTGTGGTGGATATTAAATGGATGTTGAATTTAACTGTGGCAGTAAGATTTCTAGTAAAAAGGTAAAATTACTGATTACAGAAGAATGGACTGTAAAATTTTTAATTTCGAGGATATGGTAAAGATCTTAGTGCACCTGAAAGACTATTTGCAATAGAGAGATACTACGGAGCAAATATGGGACTAAAAAGTATTATTTTGCATTTGAATAATTATTGATATGATATATATATGTTTGGAGTTTATCTATATGAATTAAAGTGCGATAGTTTAAATAGTTTAGGATTGTTTGCATAAGTTAGATTATGATTGTTTGTATTTTTATACCCTGTACTCAGCTCTGGGAAGTCGGGGGGGGGGGAAAGGGCGGGAGGGGTCGGGGAGGGTTGGGGAGTGGGAAGAGGGTGGGAGGGGAGGGGGTTGGGAGGGGTTTTGTTTTGCTAAAGATAAAATGTATTGTAAAACTTTTCAATAAAAAAAGAATAATTATATAATCTTCTTTAAAATTATTAAAATCTGAAATAAATGTTATTTTGCTGCTCCCTATGAATAGACTAAACTCTGAATCTGCATAATTTTATTACAGGCTTTTGTACAGTGATTTTTGGGTGTTGGATTTCTGAATAGCAATTTTTGTTCAAACCATGCCTGAGTCTGTGTTTACCATCTGTCTCATCAGCAAGTTCTCTATGTCAAATCCATTTAAACACTGTATTACATTCTGAAGGAACCTTGTAGATTAATAAATTAATTGCTATTTTTTGTCCAATTTCCTTTAATAAACATTTAAGATTTTTAAAATTCAACTATAGTAATGCTACAGGAAATTAAACCAATAGAATAAAGGATAAATATTTTGGAACCCTACAATTTGTTGGAAGAAATGAAAGAGTGAATGGCCATGCCTAGCTTAAATAATATTAATTTGAGTTTTATAGTAAAAATGCAAATGGATAGAGATGGATGATTTATTTTTATAATTCATTCATTACTTACCCGTTTCACAGAAATTTCCATCTCAGTGATGGGGACTGGTACCTGGAGGGCAAGAAGACATGGCAAACTCAGCTAAAATGTCACCAAAATGACTCCCAGCCCTATCCTATGACTCTACATTTATGTATTTCTTTTTTAAAAAAACAAGTTTTATTGGTTTTTCAGTTAAAATCTACATATTTAGAAAGCATCATGACGACTGGGTAATCAGAGATTCAGTAACAGAGTTTTCAGTACATAATTCAGCTTACAATATCAAAACATCCTTCTCAATTTCACTTAACATTTCATACAACCAGTTTAAACTAGTAAATTTCTAGAAATAGCATGGTCAGTTGAAAAATTTGCCAATTCAATTTCATTGAAATATATCTATGTCCTGTTATTAAAGTTTATCTAATTTTAATTTTAATTATATTATTCAAATTTAGCCTTTAACATCCCAAATAATATTCACAACCCAAATTTCCCTTATTTCATTACAGCAAAAACTATAGCATCTAACATGTACGCAGTGGCTGAGTAGCTATGTTCTACCTAATAAACATTGTCTGTTTCACATCCTAATACATCACACGTTACTGACAGGACCACAGCCTATGTTTATCAATCTACAACTATTTATACACAACCAGATTCTGTTTTAAATTTTAGCTAATGTCTTTTAACATCAAGTGGGACCTATAAACCAAATTTCCATTATGTCAGTGCACAAATTATAATGTCTAAAATAAGCCTAATAGATACATAAACACATTCTAGTTCTATCTCATAAACATTTTCTATTTTTGATTTTAATTGATTACTAAAAAGATAATCTTTAATGGTTCTCTACGAACTCACTTTTTAAATCTAACTTTGGGTTTCTTTTTTTGCCAATCAGGTTTCCAAACCAAGGCCTTTGAATTGCCAGATAGGTCTCCCTTAGCTCCAATACATATTATTTGAATCGAAGGAGGCCATCTAGCCATCAATGATCCACAAAAACCAAACCATTTGTAATCATTACATTATTGCCCTGTTAGTTCTAGTCTGTATTTGCTCTAAAAACTTTATTTTCAGTTCGGTCTGGATTTCTCTTTCGTCTGGGTTCATCTGCTTTAAGTAAAGAGTCTTATCCAATTTTGTAATTAATGCTTGGCTATCCAGGCTTTCAGAAAACTGTCTTTGTTGATCTTCCACGTACTCTATGTTAGCATCACTATCTTGTACATAGTATACTTCTAAAGTTATAGGTTCTTTTGATGGAGTCAACAGTTGAGTATTAAGTTTTCCCATAGTTTGTTGTTGGTCCTTAAGGTTATTTGCCATAGTGATAGTTCCTTGTACTTTTAAAGTTGTTGGTTCTTTGGATAGTTGTTGCTTATATTCCACTGTCTCAATAGTAATATCTTCCAATTTTGTTATATTCTGAAGTATAAATTCTTTAGTTGCAGTCTGGGTTTCAATTTGTGACTTAAGGTTGGCATGTAAATTATTAAATCTGGAGATAGACATCTCAGTGACTCTGTAGATTGTTTCAAGTATGAGGTTATAATCAAGCAAGGTTTGTGGCTGATCCTTCTCCATTTTGTAATAATTATAAATAGTCCTTGGTGGAGGCTATGTTTCAAACAAAAATCAGTAAGAGTCCACCTCCACAAGTCTAAGCCAAATTCATCTCCAGCTTTCAGGTTTTTATCTTAATGCCAAGGTCAGTCCAAAATGTAAGCAAGCTTGTTTGCCAATAGTATTCACTAGATGTCTCCAGATACTTCAACCTTTTCAGACAGTATCTTTTTATTTATTTATTTATTTGGTCCCCTTTTTTTAGACTAATAGGTAGAATAGTCCATTTCTGTAAATATAGGAACTTTGGGCCAAAAGTAGAAAGGCAGTAAGTCCAATAAATCAGTATAATTTAGTAGAAGGATGTTTCTTTTCTCTTCCAATGTAGACAAAGGCCGCTCTTAAGGAGGGTGGGGAAAAAAATCCCTTCCCTCTCTCCTCACAGGGGGAAGCAAATTCAAGAAGCTTTTGAAAGGGAAAGTAGACAATTAGGAAAACAAGAAGACAATTCTCAGCCAGTTTTCAACTGCTTTCAAGTGCTTTGTTGTGCTTTTGGATTTGGCAGGAAATGGCTAAATGATGGGGCATGGGAGTGGCCGATGCTTTCTTCTTCGGTTCGGAAAGTAGCTCCAAGCCGATGGGAGGGCCGCCACCCTTCTACCGCCGAGTGGAGAGACCTCTCCCCCACTCATTGCCCCTCCAGGGCAACTTTCGACCCATTTACAGGGGCCCCCCGATGAAGAAATCCAGGCGACATGAGGAGCGATTCCCTCACACGTCTGGAAGCATCGAAAGTCCAGAACCGGAAGCCTACATTTATGTATTTCCATTAGTCATAGAAAATCACTATTGTCCCAGCTATTTTCTCACAAAAACAAATGTGTGCACATAAGGGCAGTTGGACAAATCACTTGTTCGAAAATTAAACTTTCAGTAAATCTGAAAATTAGGGCTAATGGAAGTATACAACCATTCTCTTTCCCAGATTACTCAATAGTTATAAGTATAAATAAGTATACTTTCTATGGTCTTTTTCTCTTTTATCCTGAGAAAAACTGGATCATACAGAATGGCAAATTTGGGAGTGACAGCACAAAATCCAACAAGCAAGGATCTTGGGCTATCTAAAAAGCTGGGCAAGGTCCCATTAGCTAGCCACATGGGAACCAAACCTAAAAGAAGGCTTAAATAATTATTGCAGTATTCACATTATGGCTACTTTTATCATAGCTCCTTTTCATACTGTATGTATGCATACACACTTATCTGGATTAATAAAATACAATTTTTCACTTTCCGAGTGAAATTAATAAAAAATAATAAAAATTAATTAATACCAATTATTTTAAAAAAGAAATGGGGTATCTTTTGTGTTCAGGACGATAACTGTCTCCATAAAACACTTTGTAAACTTGGAATTATATAGCTAAAAAGTAATCAGGCAGAAAAGTGGTCCATTACCGTACATGTGTACATTAATATTGTAAGACTTTGTCAGAGGAACACATGTAAATACTGTGCAAGAAAACAGTGAATACCAAGCAATATGCAATACAGTCAAAATTAGCCAGCCAGGATTGCTCCTTTGCTGATCTATATACATGAGGCTCGCACATATACTGGGTGTTTTTTTTACTGCACCTTAAACACTTGAAGCTCTTCCAAAACCACTTCTTCAATAGCAGCAAAATTTCCTCTTTGTAGGGCTATGACCTTCAATATGGAGCCAGCCTCTGAAAGGGAGGAAGGAGAGAAAGAGCACTAAAACAAGGGCATCCCTGAAGTTGCCTAAAATCCTGGCAAAGGTAATTAGAAATTTTTTCAAGAGCTACTCTTGGATAGCAAGTAGCCTAGAATCTGACTCCTAGTTTTACACTACGAAAGACATGTCAAACACAAGGCCCGGGGGCCAGATGCGGCCCGCGAAGTGGTTTCATGCGGCCCGCGAAGCCATCCTAGAAACAGTGAGGGAACAGCCCCCACTGCCTTGGCCCTGGCCCAGAGACTCTCCTTCTGCCAGAGACCCTCAGATCTGTCTCACTCCTGCCCAGGCCCCCATAGGCACCCTCGATGCGAACGATGTAGAGCTGGCCATGCCCACCCAGTAGGCCATACGCACTCTAGCCACACGCACCCAGTAGGCCACGCCCACCCAGGCCACACCCGCCCGGCCCCTTGAGAGCAACCGCAATGCTGATGCGGCCCTCAATGAAATTGAGTTTGACACCCCTGCACTACGAGATGCACTACGCTACTAGTATGTGATTTTGGACCTCTCCTTTGCATCTCTGAATCATTTTTATTCTTTCTCTACTTAAATCTTTTAAACTTAAAAGCTATTGGGGAAATGCTAATTTAAAAAGAAACTATTTTTCAATGCTCAACTTTCCACCTTAAAAAAATTAAGTGGTAATTTAACCAGTTCATTTTTTTTTCTCATTCCCCGACCTTGACTTGGAAAACATTTCATGTAGTTGGCCAAGCTATTGTTTTTCTCACCGTTGAATGGGGGCTACATTTTGAAATACAACAAGTAAAAGGACACAATTTCTAAGAAAGGAGCCTTGATGGGAGATAAATTTGAACATTCCTTCCACACAACACTGTAACTGGAGATTCCCTGAAAAAGTATTTTCCCTGAAAAAGATACATTTGTGACTCACTCAAATCCTTCCATCTCCTTCACCATTTCTCTCCTCCTGAATATGTAAAAGTTGAAAATATTCTATTTTGCTGGTATAGGGCAAACTCCCTGTAGTGCCAAAACATGCCAAATCATTCACAGAGCCGCGTGGTGGTCACAATTTAGTTCTAACTGCTTCACATCCTGCCAAATTGGTCCAAATGGCTCACTTCTATTCTGAATTCAGCCAAACATGATGCACAGGCCTTGTTTCAATGCATAGCAAAGTTTTGCTTGCCCATTTATCAGTATTTTACCCAAGACTCCTTTTCAACGTCAGGATATAGTCTGAAGATTTGAAAATTCAGGAGATTAAGCTCACAACTTCTACAACATAATGAGAAGTAACTCCATATTCTGCATGCAGTATGCAGTTTGGAAGAGAGGTGTTCAGGTACTGCTGAACCCCAATACATTGCACGATTAAGGCCACACCTGTGCCAATGAACATGACATCATAATGCCCGTCCTCAGCTTCCACGCGGTCCACCACAATCTGCCGCAGGCGATGCTGCAGATTGGTTTTCACCAGCACAGGCCGCCGTTGTAGTGGATACACAGCTCTGCTCATCAGGGGGTGAGCACGTGCAAATTGCAGTACCTCATCTGGGTAGTCTTTGGTGGAAGAGTACTGACGACTTGGCTGGTTGGTGGTTTTGCTGGGGCACTAGGAGAAAGGGCAACTTTTTAGCAAATAGCTATTTATCAGGAATCAAAGCCAACCCTTCCCCCCATTTCATTACATTCCTTTATTCTTCCCATGCTAGCAGAATTTATTCCAGAAGTTGAGGAAATTGTTTTATTGTCATTTCCACTGACGTGAATAGTTCTGGCAGCTTTAGATAATCACACAAAATGTTATTTTGCATTTATTTTTTTAAAATTTCTTTGTTTCCTATATACTGTTCTTTTCTAACTCTTGTTTTTTCAAGAAAATCATCATCTTCATTCTTATACTTACAACTCCTGGCCTTGGGTAAGGCACCTTGCCCTCATAAGCTGCCCACTGATGATCAGGACCATCTTTATGAGCAAATGGCCCATTAAAAACCTCCCAGATGTCTGCCATACGATAGACACAGATGGCGAAGCCTTGGAAGACATTGCTGTTATGAGAAAAAAAATACCCAAATATTGCTTGTAACACAAGATTTAAATGTAACTGAGATTTGTTTCTTATCTCTCTAGGCTGCAATTCAGAAAAAAAAAATGAAAAAATTGTTTTTAGGTAAATAAATGCCCAGAAGGTTACAGCTTTTTTTGGAAAAACTAATTCATACTGTATGAATCCTATTGAAGTTGACTGAAGACGAATTGGAGAAACAGCAAACTCTACTGAGTATACAAAAAATTATAAATTCATTATTAAGGACATTTTTAAAAGATTCACTATTAAAAGTAATTATAGAAGAACTAGAAACCACAGACGGAAAAATCTCACCTGATGGTGCTAAACAGTGCATAGACTTCAGAATTCTTGCCATCTTTAGCCCTCAGAAGAAAGACGTCCTCTGTTGAAAAGTGGAGGATCAAATAAGTTCTATAACTGTTCTGTCAATATACTCACTCTACACAAACATTTCTCTAAGTGCTTTTTCTAATACCTTGGCAAACTCAGGAATTCTGGGAGTTGAAGTCCGCAAGTCATAAAAGGGCCATAGTTCTCCAGCTCTGGTCTAAAAGATATTTGTGCTGTCCATTTTGTTTCACTGCTACTAACTCCTCTTACACTAAAAAGGTAAAGGTAAAGGTTCCCCCGCACATGCGTGCTAGTCATTTCCGACTCTAGCTAGCTAGTCATCTCCGTTTCAAAGCCGAAGAGCCAGCGCTTGTCCGAGGACGTCTCCGTGGTCATGTGGCTGGCATGACTAGACGCCAAAGGTGTACGGAACGCAGTTACCTTCCCACTGTAGTGGTCCCTATTTTTCTACTTGCATTTTTTATGTGCTTTCGAACTGCTAGGTTACACTAGCACTGCCCAATTTAAAAGAAAATTGCATGGCACCAGACTCTAGCGTAGGAACATAAACTTCTTCAGAAGTGAGGGTTGTGCTGGTCTGTGGGTGCTATGCTGGAGAAGTGACCCAATTCCAAACACAGAGCCAGAATAAGACTACAATTGGTTTCATTTGTAAACAGCAAGGGAGTCAAGCTATTCTCCAAAGCACCCAAAGGCAGGACAAAAAGCAACGGATGGAAACTAACCAAAGAGAGAAGCAACCTAGAACTAAGAAGAAATTTTTCTGACAGTTAGAACAAGTAATCAGTGGAACAACCTGCCTCCAGAAGCTGTGAATGCTCCAACACTGTAAGTTTTTAAGAAGAG
Source organism: Vipera ursinii (assembly GCF_947247035.1). Taxonomy (NCBI): domain Eukaryota; kingdom Metazoa; phylum Chordata; class Lepidosauria; order Squamata; family Viperidae; genus Vipera; species Vipera ursinii. The sequence continues at coordinate 67,751,373 of NC_139513.1, forward strand.
ACTGGACAGCCATTTGTCCAAAATGGTATAGTGTTTCCTGCCTGAGCAGGGGGTTGGACTAAAATAGGGCTTTTCAACCTTTTCACTGATTGTACCACTTTTAGACTATGGCAATATTCGAGTACCACCAGTCCCCTAGCAAGGTGTCAAAAGCTTGATGAACAAAAAAAACGGAAAAAAGTGATTAAGTACAGGTAGTCCTTGATTTACAACATTTCGCTTAGTGACTGTTCAATTTACAACAGCACTGGAAAAAGTGACTTATCACCATTTTTCACACTTATGACCATTGCAGCATGCCCAGGGTCATGTGATTTACATTTGGATGCTTGGCAACCGATTCATATTTATGATGGTCACATTGTCCCGGGGTCATGTGATCCCCTTTTGTAACCTTCTGACAAGCAAAGTCAGTGGGGAAACCAGATTCACTTAACAACCATGTTACTAATTTAACAACTGCAGTGATTCACTTAACAACTGTGGCAAGAAAAGTCATAAAATGGGGCAAAACTCATTTAACAATTTTTTCTCCCCCCTTTATATCCTCTCCCTTTATATCCACTCTTCTCTCCCCCTTTTATATCCTCTCTTCTGTCCCATTTATATCCTCTCATCTCTCCCCCCTTTATATCCTCTCATCTCTCTCCCCTTTATATCCTCTCTTCTCTCCCTCCCTTTATATTCTCTCTTCTCCCCCCCCCCTTTTATATCCTCTCTTCTCTCCCCCTCAGCAAGACCCAGGCAGGCAATGCCTTGTGCAGCTCCAGCTGAATCTCTGCCTGAAGACTGTGTGAGGCTGCCTGCCACCCCCAAGGCCCCCCCCAATCAGCTGGAGCTGCACACTTCGATCCTGGGCTCTTAGTAGGACCCAGGCAATGCCTCGCAAAGTTCCAGCTGACTTTCCCACAAGCCTGTATTGCGCTGCCGCTGCTTCACCTCATCCACTTTTAGACTTTTTTTACACATATTCTTTTACAGTGCTGTTCAACCCGTCGTACGCATACCACTTGCCATGTACCGACATACCACTAGTGGTACATGTACCACCGGTTGAAAAGTCCTGGACTAGAAGACCTCCAAGGTCCCCTCCAACTCTATTATTATTATCATCGATAGAACTACTCTTCATCCATGCATTTAATAATTTCCCCTTTCTCCTATATCAAAAATTATAATTTGGTAATTTTCTGAAAGCCTTTGGAGATTGCAGACAAATCTTTTGGGGGCTGCATAAGGCCACGGATCTGAGATTATGGGTTCCTAACATAAGCATTTAAACGCCAAGTGATTTTTCATCAAGCTCTGATCAAATCTCCACTTGCTTAGTTTTAGGATTAATATAGCAGTAAATTTTCCTGATCTTTCCTTTGGTTCCACTTTTCCCCTATTGTAAATATAAATTCCTAATCCTCTACAAACCAACCAACTGAGATTATGGAATATAAATCACACCCAGTTCATCAAAGTGTGTGTCAATGCCATCTGGTCCTGGAACAGAACACACAAGACGGGCTTTGTTGAAAGTGCTCCATTTGTTGACCAGCACTCGTTGTCCACCAGCATCATTCTGAAAGAAGAGAAATAAATATTGTTCAGAAGTAAAAGCCACTGATATAGTGGCACATAGCAATTTTTGAACCTTTTGAATTTTTATTATTTCTGCATAAATGTGACCTAAAACATGATCTTTCTCTACATAAAGTCCTGAAACAAGATCCTGAGAACCTAGTTGAACAAACAAATCAAAAACAAAAACATTATACTTGTTTATTCATTGAGAGAAATGGACCAAGGATACTTTTAAAGGGGTTTTGTTTTGTTTTTCAAAGGACTGGACAGTTTTTTCCTTGGGAAAGAAGAAGACATTTCGCTTCTCGTCCAAGAAGCTTCATCGGTTCTGGCAGGGTGGTGGGGATTAAGGAAGGATTCATTCTGACAGGATGAGGAGGGAGCTGTTGGAAGGAGCTCTTGAGGCCACTTGGGGGTTTATCTGTGCCCTCAGGGTCATCTGTATCAAACTGCAAATGGGAGTGGAATCTTCTTGGAACTGCTGTCTCGTATCTGACCTTTCCCTAGCCGGCATCCCGTCGCCCTGTCTCCCAAGGTCTCCCACATCTCCCCCTTCCTCATTAAGAAAGAGAGGACCTGTCATCGTCCCTTAAGCTTTGACACTTTAAATTAGTACCTACTTGGCCTTAGCCTAAGGCCATCTCTTGTCACCGTTCTGGGAAGAGATCAGGAGGTGTTAGTCCAGAAACAATCCTGTGTCGTGGCTCAGATTTGGTGAAGTCTTTTTTCTCCAGAGGTTCACCATTTTGTCTGAGTGGGCATTGGATAAGTGGTTTGATTTTATTGATTTTGAGATTTTATATTTTGGTTTAGTTTCATGGAGATTAGGAATTGGGCAGCACAGAAATTTTTGTAATAAGTGGAGGGGAAAAAACTTTGAGTGACAGACGTAAGAAGAAGAGAGACAACTTTAAAACCAGATGGGGGGAAAGGGGGAGGGGAAATAAAAAAAACAATGACAATCACATATAATATTAAAAAGTATAAAGGGAGACGATGGCTCATCTAACATTGCAAACTCTAATTCTGCCCATAAGACTAGTTTGATAATGCACCTCTAAACAGAAGTAACTTGTAGTAATTCTACACACAATATTACTATTAATTATTCTGTTTATAATTAACTGCTCCCTTGAGAAACAGAATAATCTTTTCCCCCTCACACACACACACACTTAAAATGTTACACTCCAAGAAAAACACTGATAAGACTGAAAGTAACAATCAACTTTATAGTTTTGGGAAGTTGGTGGCAAGACTTTAAACTATATTTATTTCTCCCCAAAATAAACTTTAGACTTCTGACTAAAATAAATCCCATTTCACCACAGGAAGCATAAAGAAGTAACAGTGTACATGCTAAAATTATTCTTTGCAACTAGAAAATGCAAAGAAAAATACCCCAACATCTCCAGAAACCCAGGAAAAACACAGAAGATCCTTGCTCACTCTACACACTGTAATATAACCCTAACCTACTTTTCATCACTGCCCTGCTCAATTTGGTTTTCCTTCTCCCTCTCAAATATTCAATATAACACACAAGGAACACGTGTCTGTTTTCCTCTGCCATAGAGGAACCAAAATAAACTCCAATTATCTTACCACAATCACCATCACTACATTTCAGGTATTGTTCTATGTCGACAACTGTTCTTTTTCCTTCACAAAAGTAGCCCTACAAGGTCCAGAAATCCCTCTGAGTTTATTGTGGATCAATACTCTCAAGCGACTGCAGCAGTTTAACCCGGCCATTGTGTGTGTGTGTGTGTGTGTGTGTGTGTTTTGTCTGCTAAAGAGGCAAAAGGACAAGGCCACAGATTGTCTTAACTAAGCAGGGTACTCCCCCCCCCCCACCCCGTCCTTGATTTATCTGTGTCCCTGCCAACCCTGCAAATCAAATTAGATCCCCATCCTGGATGCCTCTTAAACACAAAATCCCTCTTCGTAGAAAGATTGGTTAATAAAGCAAATAATTGCTTCATCTTTATGTTTTATTGTTTAGGATGTAGGACTAGGATGAGAACAAGGAATTCACAGCCAGCAGAATTAGTCTATTTCCATGGAAATCTGCCATCTCCATTTCTCTAGTCCATTGTAGTACAATGACTTTATGACTTATTCTAGGGAGTTTGAATTATTGCAGGCAGGCGCCATCAGGAAAATTTCCAGCTGACAAATACTTCTCCTCAGCAGCTCTTTAGGCAGAGAAAGGTGGTTGTTGTTTTTCAATTTTTCAACAGCAGTGAATAGAGACTGAATCCTGCCTTGTTCATTAGGTTGGTTCTTAGCTTTGTAGAGGCCAAGCTCTGACTTTTGCTTCACAAACATGTTAAGTCTTTGAATTGTTAGTTATAGCTGCTTCCAGATGTGTTTTTAGAATGCAGGCACTCTGCCTCAAAAGGCAAATATTTAGAGTGGATTAGATGATCTTCCATTTAATATTCTCCTTCGCTCCACTTCTTATTTGATGTACAGTAGTTTTCTTTTTCTCCCTTTCTCTCTCTCTCTCTCTCTCTCTCTCTTTCTCTCATACACAAACACACACACACAAGCACGCACATAGAGATACACAGATACATATACACACAATTAAGAAGTGGAAGATGTTAATTGCTGTCCATCCACAAGGATCCTCTGGAAAAGTGTCTCCCAAGAGGTCATTTTCTAATATATCTAGATTCTGAATAAGCATCTACTGTATGCTTCTCTGTTCAGATTTTATTTATTTATTTATTGTACAGGTTGTCCTCAACTTACGACCACAATTGGCCCCAAAATTTCTTAAGCAAGACATTTGTTAAGTGAGTTTTGCCCCATTTTTTTGCCCCTTTCTTGCCAGACTTGCTAAATGAATCACTGAAATTGTTAAGTTAGCTATATGGTTGTGAAATGAATCTAACTTCCCCACTGACTTTACTTGTCAGAAGGTCGCAAAAGGTGATCACATGGCTGCAAGACACTGCAACTGTCACAAATATGAGTCAATTGCCAAGTGTCCACATTTTGCTCATGTTATCAGGGGATATTGCAACGGTCGTAAGTGTGAAAGATGTTCCTAAGTCACTTTTTTCAGTGCCACTGTAACTTTGAGCAGTCACTAAAGGAATCGTTATAAGTTGAGAACCACCTGTATTTGCTATATTCTTCTGGCTAGAAAACATTAAGAGAGAAAAAGAATATACTGGCAAACATTTGGTACAAAAGAACAGGAATATATGTCTGAAGCATCTCCCAAAATAGGAACATGTGTGGAACACACCCAGGTTCAGGCCAAGCATCAAATGATAAATTAGAGAAAATTCTTTGCTGCCTGTTGTGCAGCATATTGGTTCTTCTGGCAATAGCCTCTCTTTCCCTGATTTAAGAGACAGTAGACTATTCTCTGTTTTAGTTGAATATAAACATTAAAAAAATCAGCTCTCCTAAAATATGCTGTGAATAATCCAAATGCACTTTATCAAGCTGTAATATGACAGACTGCACACTCCAAAGTGCCTTATGTACCACACCCTCTCTGCAGAGTCTAGGAATCTGAGTCTTAAAGATGAGGCTAGCAATGTATTAATATATCCCAGTATGGTGAAAACAATGGCAATAAATCACCAAAAACAGGTCACAAATGAGCTGGCCAGTTGGAGCATAGGAGAAAGCAGCCCTAGACTTGAACTAGCTTAACGGTTTGCAGACTCTTTACACACCCGTAGGCAGCTCCATCCAGCATTTTTGGCCTTCACTGTTGCCATGGAGCATCCATAGCTCTGAGGTATGGTAAGATGGAACAGTAGTACTCATTCATCAAAATGATAATGGCTCTAGCACTGAGCGTAAGAACTGATGAATCCCAAGAATGAAGGGGGAGGGGAGCTAAAGAGATGAATGTATTTTACGAAGTGCTTAACCAAAAGTACTCGAACAATTTCAGCCAAGGATGGAATAGTAGGCGGGGGTGAAAGACCCTCCACTTGCCCACTTGGTGGAGATGCTCTCTGACATTTCAAGTATACAAAGATGCTATGGTGTTTGCTGGATACCTATTTCAAAGAGGGGTCCTCTCTTAACAAGTAAGAAAATCTATCTGTGGGGCTACTAGGAGTTGAAAACAATTGATTGCACGTAACTGTAAAGGAACTAGCAGTCAAGAAATATGTCACAGAGTAGCCCTGGATGAAGGGCTTGGAAAAGATATTCAGATGCTGAGGTTTTCCCTGTGCTCTCTATCAAAGTGAAAGTTGGACTAGGAAGAAGCTAGACAGAAAACGTAATGACACTTCTGAGTTTCCGTGCTGAAGAAAATTCCCAAACATACCATGGACAGCTAAAGAAACAAAACAAAACAAGATCATGAAACAAATCAACCCGGAGTTCTCCGTTGTGCCAGAAATGACCTAGTTCCATAGCTTACATAAGAAAAAGATGAAGCTATTTGTCAAACCCCTGATTCTTTCAAAGGCAACAGAAATAAAAGTGGGCAAATAATTCTCTCAGGTCTCTACCAGGCAAGCCATTCTATCTGCTGTCTGAAAAATGGAGATGCCAGAATTGGATTGCGATGTGCTTTCTACATTTATCATATATTTCACCACTGAACTGCATCACCTACTTAAACTTTTAAAGTCAATAAAGTACTGCCTTTCTTGTGAAAGCAATCCAATGTGGGCCCTATCATTAGTCATTAGAGGTATTTTGGGGCAGTAGCTACCAAAAAATTGGAGTTATTAAGGGAAACTGTGTTCCTCACAGTCTGTCTGCACTGTATCATCTAAGCTAACTTAACTCCCTCCAAAATGGCTAGAAAGTCAGTTTCTGTGCATTAAAGTCTCCTCTTAATGACTGAGATTCAGATGACTACTTTTCTCAGGCTATGTGTTTTACCATGAGTATACAGAATATTTCCCTGGGCTTATTTTTTTCAGATATTTTTTAATCACACCTTTATTATTTTTATAAATATTTCAAAGCAACGAAATAGTTTTACTTCCTAGTCCACCCTATAGTTTAGATTTTCCTGGTAATCTCTCAATCCTAGATCTGACCTTGCTTAGCTTTTTCAAAGCAGTCAGATTGGTTAGAATCTCAGACATGTCAAACTCGCGACATCATGTATCAGGATGGTTTTGCCATTGCTGGCAATGGGGTGGGTGTGGCTTCCGGATGACACGTCCGGCCCGCGGGCCGGCACTTTGACACCCCTGGGTTAGATGCTGAAATTTATCTTGGAAAACCGACAGTTTATTTATTTTAAATGGATAATTTGATCACCATCACGTGGCATATCAAAAGCAAAGGATCTGCTCCAGGTACTCTGCCAATAGCACTTATCAACAGCACCGATATACTGCTCCATAGTGCTTTATTGTACTCTCTGGGTAGTTTACAATGTCAACATTATTTGTATATTTCCCCCAACAATCTGGGTCCTCATTTTACCAACCTCAGAACGATGGAATGACTGAGTCAACCTCAAGCCTGTCAGGATCGAACTCCAGGCTGTGGGCAGAGTAGGCTAAGCTAAAGCAAGGTAAGTATGATCTCATCACTTCAGTTGTAGCATCCAACTTCCCCGGTAAAATACACCTAACACCATCTTTGCTATTATTTTGGTGCCAAGCAAAACATTTTTATTGTGCCTGGCTCTTTAAAAATAATTCTGCTGTTATTTTAACCTTTTATGGCTGCTTTTTCTTGTTACTGCCTTATTATTTTTATTCTGCATATATTTTATAGCAATTTAATATATGTTTGAATTTCTTAAATTGTTTTAATTATTTCTTATTGTAAATCTCTTTGCATTTTTTTAAATGAGCAAATAAAAATACTTTAAGTTTAATGTTGTATGTGTCTATGTGTTTTATAGATATATACATAAAATCTTAAGATACTTAAAATTAATATATATATTAAAATTTCACGAACACTGGCATGTAAAAATCTTCTGCTGATTCCAAACAAGTAAGTAAGACAGATTTAGCAAGGGGCTGGAGCTGAAAAGAACCATTTAGACATTCATTTTTAAAAGAAAAACCGTTCTGCTACCTGAAAACCTTGTGAAGAGAACTGAGTGAAGATAATTCAAAACACTTTTAGTGAAAGAGATCCAATCCCTACCCCTCCAGGAACCTATGGAAACTTTTCTCTTAAATCGGGCACTGGTTGGGGGCAGGGGGTGGCGCCTTCCAGTCTCAAAAAAGGGTACAGGATTTTATTTGTGATGTATCAGCTTAGCCCTCTGCTTTTAATGATGGGGAATGACATTACAAACGGTATTTAAAAATACAGCTGAGCTAGGTTTCAGATAAATATAAAAAGGTGCTTCAGATAGTGGAGGGAGATCTTCAGATAGCACTTATCTGCAATTCCTTCAAACAACTGTGCTTTTTTCCTGGAATCATGCACTTGCTTTTCACAGACAGTCAGTATAATCCCAGCAAAAACATTTTTGGATTAAGGAGCCACACCAGGCATTACATAGGCAGCCACATGAGCTCCGAAGCACCATTTTGGCTTCAAATCTGAAGCACTGTACATCCCTATTAAAAAGTAAATACATCGGTGCCGGTGCTCGAACAAGAAAAGGTTTTTGGTCAGTGAGAAAGAGAAAATTAAAGAGCTAGGAATGTATTTGCAATACGTTCATTTTTCTCAGTTTTGGCTTTCTACATGAGACAGATGTCATAAAAATACAAAGGGGAATATAATGACCTATAACTCCAATTTATTTGTTTTGTCCCTTCAAATCAGTTTTGACTCCTGTTGACTGCCTAGACCAGTCCCTGCCCTTCCCTAGGTAAGATTTTGGAAATGGTTTACCATGGCCTATTTCCAAGGCTGAGACAATATGGCTGGCCCAAGATTAGTCAGTTGCCTCTGTACCTGAGGCAAGACCAGAATTCCAACTTTCTAGCTGGACGCCTTAACTATTACACCAAACTGTCTCTCATGTTACTCGAATGACACAATCAATTACAATACTATGGAGGTTCAGGGAAGAGGAGCTTCTAGGATCAGCCGCCTTTTCTATTTCTACAATTAGCCTGTTTTCTTGAAGAGCAAGATTTTCATTACATTACACTTCATGCATGTGTGATGGTGAGAAATCCAGGAGGCAGAACTGAAGCTGGCATTGAAATGGCTTTGTGGAACCTTTGGCTAGAAGGAACTGCTCACAGGAGAACTGTAAACAGAAAGAAGGGAGGAAGTGAAAATGGCTTGAACAAAATAAAATAAAATAAAATAGGGCATTTCCACTTGGAAGAACAACTGAATTCAAAAGCTTTAAAGTATTATCCCTTCCTCCCATACAGCAACACCAGTCTCCTCCCCCCCCCCCCGCTGTCACTTTTGGGGGGGGGAAATCACAAGAAAGAGAATTACCAGAAAGAAAAGGTCCATGTTCGTAACTTGGCTGGAAAAGAAACAATTGTGTCAGGCAAGATTTATGCAGCCTGCAAAAGCCTGGCCTTACCAAAGAGGAGATCTTGATAGGAGAACTTAAGACCAGCCATGTGTTCCAAACAGACCTCCATTACATCACTCACTGCTCTTCTTGAGGAACCCGAGGCAAAGGGACAGCAAGTTTAACTTCAGTATAAAACAATTCAGTATAAATCAGGATTTAGTTGAAGATAAACCAGAATCAACTCGGCTCACCTAGGTTTCAGATAATTTGTCAACGTTTTCTCCTCCCCTGTTTCAAAACATTCGTTCCTTTAAAAAAAATATCTTACCAATGGTTCTATTTTTAGGTGGGTTGTTACTGGAAGCCAGTGAACATAGATTGAAGAACACTGTTGGTAATGGCTTTTTAAAGCATTTTCCAGCTTTAACTAGTTGCATATTCAGCTCTGGGTGTTAAAATAACCCTGTTGTGAATCCCAACAATGTTATATCTCCCCATCATGAAACTGATCACAAATAAGCAAGTGTAGTGAATAAGGAGGGAGAAAAGACACTTCCACATAAAGCTGCATACTGTGGCAAAGATATCAGGGAGACTTTCTGCTATGTATCTGCTCTTGCAGCTTACTTTCTTTTTCATCATATGAGAGGGACTGTTTGGTACTTCCTTGCATGAAAACAGTGAGAGAACTTGTCTTTTGGGATGTAAGGCACTTTAAGTGAAAGGGAGTTTATACAAGGTGTGCAGATGTCCTAGCAGTAGAAAAAGAAAATATAGCGTGAAACCACATTGGCTCCCGTAGGCACTTTAATCTTAATTTGGATTTAGCAACACATCCAACTTTGGCTACTTCACTTTTCATATATGTATTTTTATTTATTAAATTTATATGCTGTCTGTCTCACTGCTGAGCGACTGTGAACACTTAGGTTACAATAGTCTACAAATTCTTACTTGGTCACCTCTACCACTCACCAGAACCCATACCTAGTGATAGCATCTTCCCCAAATTCTTTAGCAAATTTATTTAGCCTCTCCAGGTTTTCGGAGCTGGGCTGGACAACTTTGTTTAATTGAAAGCAGACAATTTCTCCACGATCAGAGGGAAACCTTTTAAAATGTTTCCATGTTCAGTGCATCTGTAGCACTGCCAAGTCCTTGAGGCAATTCTTGCTTACCAGCAGAGCTTAGGGCTTCAACGGTTACGACTTTATTTTTCATTTGGACCCTTGGCTGCAGATCATACATGCCAATCCTTTTCTGGGAAAGTTTTTTGTTCCACTCTCCAGAGGCTGGACTACAATTTTGTTTGATTATTTCTTATGTGCAAATCCAAATTATCAATTCTTGGGTGTATTTTTTAGTAAGGAAGCTAAGAATTCACATAGGGTCTTAGAAAGCAAAAATGAAGCTGAAACACTTATCCCTTCTGGTGTGGAAAGCTGGCCATCTATACATTTTTGGTCTAGCCTCTGCTATTTCTGCATAAAAGTATGCAATGCCATTTAAGCCCCCAAATGAAATGTGTACAGCACCATTTCTGCCACTGATACCAGGAGAGGATTAATTTTTAAATGTATTTTTTAAAAAATCAATATAATGAATATACACATTCAGATATCTTCATTTCTCATATTCTCATTTGACTCACAGAAAACAAGTAATCAGACTGAAGCCTATTATTGCTTAACCATTTTCATAATAACCAGTAATACCATAAATCACAAAATGACATGCCCTTGTGCTAAGTTATAAAGTGGCCTTGTATCTATTAATAAATCTCTTTAAACTCACCCGTGAAATATAATTAGGCACCAGTCAAAGACCAAATGATCCATTTCACTTGTGCATAAAGATGTCAACTGACTCGTTTAACCTATATTTCTGATTTATTTATTACATTAATTTATATACTGCCTCCTTCTAGATCTCTAGCCAGCTTGCAACAACATCCGCAAAACACATTACAATGTACCACTAAAACAACAGAGCAGCAATAAAAATAAAATAAAGACACATCATATGGCCTTTATCTTCAACTACCATACAATAATTCAACTGCTTCTCCTAAATTAAATCCTAAAGGCTCGTGAGAGCAGCAAGCAACCACTTCACAGGGGATAAGCTGTCCCAGGATCTAGAGATTTTAAAATATGATATCCAGAGCTGCAAGGATTTTTTTTAGTTCAATACCAGCTCACATCTCTAAGGGGGCATCATTATGCCCAGAAATGACCTGAGAAACTCACCACACAGATTCTGCCCACACGGCTGAAGATGGCATGCCCTTTGCTGTCTGACTCTGCTGCCTTCTCCGTGAAGAAGAAATAGACTTTGTCATTGTCCCGATCATCATTCTCTGGGATCATATAAGCAGCAACAAATTTGGGAGCTGAACAAAAAATAATAATAATTGGACAGATTAAGAAAAAAGATCCCCAGAAGCAATTTGTAGCTTGGTGCTGGTCGTAAAAGTTTAAAATCTTGGCAGATTCTGTCTTGGAACAGTTAATGAAGATTATTGCCAAGAGAGATAACCGATAAGGACTCTTATTAAAACTCTACAGGGTTAGTTATATAAACACTTCCCCATCTCCTCCTTCTTTCCCATGTACAAATTTACAGTGATCATGACCTCCATTTCACCTTTCCCCCCTTTCTTATTTCTGTGGACAACATTCCCTTTTTCATTGATTGCTGTGTACATTGTATAGGTTTCTGTCAGTCACTTTTCTTCTCACTATCTCTGAGCTTTGCATGAGCTTTGTTTAATCCCCTTTATATCCTTGCCATGACCCAGTGCACAACATTCATGGAGCACACACCTATTTCATTCTTTGCCTAAAATGAAGCAATCCCAACTTCTCTAAGGCTGCATATTTACATGTTCACTATGTGCCTTTTGACGATGACTTAATTTTTCCCTACCATTAAGTAGCCTCTGGTCCATCTCTGTGCGTAGAGAAGAGCGATGTCCCATGGTCCGGAAGATCACAGGGTCCCTGCCCAAGAAATCGGCTGTTAGCCCTGTATACAAGTCTCCACCTAGAGAATAAGTTCAGTTAAAAACAGTAGTTGTTTATATACGTGTTTTGTATTAACACTTTTAATAGTAAAGGCACCAGCACATAAAGATGCATTCCATTATATTTAAAGGATTTCATGAGTATTCTGATTGCCCTATAACACGGGTCTGCAACCTTGACAACTTTAAGACTTGTGGACTTCAGCTCCCAGAATTCCTCAGCCAGCTTCTGGGAGCTGAAGTCCACAAGTCTACGTTATCAAAGTTGCAGACCCCTGCCTTATAACATTCACAGATGGTTCACGGTGAGAAAGCATAGCTTGCCTAAAGCCATCAATTGCATTGATGGCAGAGGTCAGATCTGAATGGGAGATTCCTTGGCTGCCATTCTGACAAGTCTGGTCTCTCAATTCTCCGGGTCTTTCTAGATCAGCCCTTTCTTATGCAACAGCCCATGGGATCTGATGGGGAGGGAAGTCCAGATGATTTCATCTACCATTTTTAATCCTCCCGTCTGTTCCTGTTACTTTTCCCATCATTTTTCTTACCATAAACAATTCATTACCAAAAGTAACACTGAAATGTATAGCACAATTTTTTGTGTGCGATGAGGAAAGAAAATAATTGAAGCATGGGGGAAGCAGTTGTCCCTGGAGAGAATGAACGGAGTTTTGTAGCTGCCTTTCCTTTCTCTACTGTCTTTTCTTTTTTAAATTATGTGGACTCAAAATCACACTGAAATTCTAAATGAATGCGACTATACTGGGAAGGAGCAGGCCTTACATCTATAGGGAAAACTCATCAACACAAGTTTTTAAAAAAATCAGCCCAGTGTTTCTCAACTTTAGCAATCTTCAGATGCAACGATTTCCAGAATTCCCCAGCCTTAAAGTTGTCAAGGTTGAGAAATACTGGGTTAAACAATCTTTGTCCTCATCCTGGTTCTTCTCACAGATTCCACTGAGCACTAAAACATAATTTAAATATAAATCGGGAAATTGAGACTAGAAGAGGTAGCAGTCTTTTATTTCAGCAAAACAGCAACTGTTTTCTCCCCCGAACCCTCAATACTGCTGGCTATAGCTACTGCTTATAATGGTAGTCTTAGAAAACACAACAGGAACCCACATCTATCACAGAATCATAAATTCAGCAACTGCACAACGGATTTTACATAGGAATTCAAGAAAGGCCTCAGAGAAATACACCCTCAGTAGTGTATTATGTTTTTTGGTTTTGTTGAGCTTTTTAATTTTGTTCATTATTGGGTTTTTGTTTTTTTTCCCCATTTTGTATGCTACCCTACATAACAAATGGTGAGAGAGGAGGCTTTCTAATACATGCTTACAGACAAATAACCCAAGTTATTGATCATTGAGCAGAGTGACCAGCAGCAAACTGGAAGAATGGTCCAACATATCCTTTCTAGACTTTTCTGAGTTCGCTTGAAGAACTGAATTCTCTCTGGAGAACAGAAAAAGGCCAGGCAAAGAAGCCTAGAAGATCAATTCCTGAAAAGTCCACCTGAAACAATGCAATTTTTCAATTGTTTTCACCATGTCTTAAACTGTAGATTAAGGTAGCAGGAAAAAAATATACGCATAAAATAATAAAATAATAAATATCCATGGACAGCTATTAGGATAAAAGATTCAGATTAATTTACTTTGGCACTTACTGAAAAATATGCTTGCAAACGCCCGATTAGGCTCATGTGGACATCTGCCCCGGCCACTTTCTATACTGGTTGGATCCAAGCTGAACATGTGCTGGAAAGAGAAATGAGGGGAAAAAATTAGGTTTCCACACCAAGCAAACAAAGTCAAAGGAAACGTGGAAGTACTTATGTGATAAAAATGAAGAGAACTCTAAAAGGCACTCAGATCGTAGGATGTGTAAGGAAACCCTTGTCGTGATAGCACAGATTCACCAAGAGGAAGTAACAGCAGCTTTTTATTCTTAATATAAGCAAAAACCAAGTTACTAAGACTGATGTTCATCCCATTATTAATGCTATGGCTTTCTCAGTGCCAATAGATCTTGGAATATTTACATATTTATGAATAATTTTAGTTGGTTATGTGTTGCTGAAATTAAAAAAAAATATTTCAAAATCAGTTGCCAATAAGGTATTAACACTGTCACACGGTCTTTCTATCAATTTTTTCAGTCAACATTTCAAAATCATAATGGACAAAGCCTTGAAATTAATGGCTTGGATCTGAACAGCAGGGGTGTCAAACTGCTGGCCCGCGGGCCAGACGCGTCGCAACGAAACCGTGCCCACCCCATTGCCGGCAATGGGGGAAAAGCTCCAATACGTCTCGCAACGTCACCAGTTTGACATGTCTGCTGAACAGTAAGGGGAAAAATTAAAGTTAATTAAACTTTAATTTAAGCTTTAGTGTTGTTGAGCATTTTAGAAAAATTTACCTCCCTCTCTAAATCAATCTCTAATGACCCACAGATCTTATAAACTTAGCCTTTTTACCAAATTAGCCTTTCCCAGTTGAATTATAAATATACTTAATATACAAATATGAATTTGATTTTATTAAACCTGCCGAATCTGCAAACATCTGGGAAACTGAAGAGAAGGAAAGTTAATCTAGACTGTAATGGTATAATTACAAGTGGAAAAAAAATGGAAAAGGGTTTATTCTGTTATTTCCTAAATTTAAATTGCAACTTTCATTCAGAAATTCAAGGTGGCATGCCTAATGCCAAACTCTTGAAATTATTTATGATATTTCCACTACATACAAATTTCAGTGTTTATAATTCCCTATATTTTGCAGTTTGAAAACTTCAATTGTCTTCATTTCTGGCAGCTTGCTGGCATAGCATCCATGATGTAACAATATCCTGCCCCTTGAACTGCTACAAAAAACCCCTTTCCTTACACAGTATAAAAGAACACACAGAGAGAGACACCCACACGGATACCACATCATATTTTCAGTATGTACTATGCATTTCTCTGGCCACTTGCAAAAACAAAAACAAATCTAAGTTGTTGTGGGAGACAACCTACCACTATATAAAGATGGTGAAACTGAGTCTTTTCATCAAAAGTTGGACAATTTTTTTCTAAATTTATTTTGGTAATAATTACTATTACAGCAAAACGTTGCTGCCCCCTCAAATAATAAATAAGTTCTTGTAGTGAAGTTACATATCCTTTTTAACAATACAGTAACACTGTATGAAGAAATGAAACAGGGTAGAGACATTGTTCATCTATAGTGGAACCTATAAAGGTATTTCAAAACTTATTTGAAATGCTTATTTACAAAAATCACCAAAAATTGTCCTTACCTTTCCTTCCTTCCTTCCTTCCTTCCTTCCTTCCTTCCTTCCTTCCTTCCTTCCTTCCTTCTTCCTTTCCTCCCTCCCTCCTTTCCTGCTATCTCCATTCCTCCCCTTTTTTACCATAGTCACTTGGCACCTGCTGACTTCTTCCAAATTCTCTCAATTTTCTGCCTCTTCCATATAAGGAAGTGTCCAGTGAGCTCCTGCTTGCCTTCTACTAATATATCAATCTATGATTCCTGCACATCATTACTTCTACTTCTATTAAAAATTCTCTGCTCGCTATGATTCCAGTAGGATAACAAAGTGACATTTTTTCAGCAGAAATGTTTTGCAATAACTTCACCCTGGTTCTCAACCATTTTGTGTACAGTGCTTCCAACAGTAGTGAAAATCAAACCAAGCAACTCTTTGCAGATATTCATGATGATGACAATAACAAAGTTTGTGAAACTGGCTACAAATTAGCTAGAAAGATTAATATTGGCCTGCTAAGAAGGTTGCTTATGTTTCTTTCTTAGCACAGTTAGGTTGCAGTAGCGGTTAAGTATAAGCCTTAGTAGAGGTTAAGAAGTTTGGGTTTAAGAACTTAGAGAGAGAGAGAGAGACAGAGACAGAGACAGAGACAGAAACAGAGAGAGGGGAGAAACAACGCAAACAATTGCATTGCCCCCCCCCTCCAAAAAAGGTGTCAGTTTCATTCTAGGTTCATATAAACCAGCATGGAGCCACAAAAAGGCTGACTCATCTCTTCAAAAAAACTGACATTTGATTTTAGTATTGACTCTAAATGTTGTCAATGACAAAATAAATGATGATCAAACTTTCATTATATGGAGGTAAAGGCCACAACCCATCCTAAAATTGCATTAAACGTCCTTGCCACAGTTAACTGTTTGGTGAAATGTTTTTGGTGCAGTCTTCACTATCCTGTTCAATTTCAAGAAATATCCCTCAGCTTAATGAAACTGCCTCCTTTGAAAATTGCAATGCTGATATTATTTCTGCAATTTTTGACTGTTTCTCTAGAGTCATTGCCTTGGCTGGACAAAGCAATCTCTTCAAATCACTTTCATTCAGGCTTTCTGCACACCCACACTTGGTATGACTCCCTTGCAGGCGCAACACAGGGCTCAGATTGTGTTTCTGCTTTGCATGGCAAACCAGAGTGATGTCAGTCTGAACATTTGGGGAGGGGGTTGCATGATGTGAGAAGTCCAAGTGATCATCCCAGGGGCTCATGATAAACAGCTGTGCTGAAAGGACTCTTTCTCCCACAGGCTTGGTCGTAAAAGCTTCTGAAATTGCCAGAGCCAAGAAGGGTTATGAGGTGAAATTGGGTGACCTTCCTGCTTAGGCCAGCTTGATTAATGAGGAAAGGACAAGAAATGCCACCCACAGATTTTATATCTGGTTGTTGATCTGGGTGTTTTTCATGAGAGGCCAGTGGGTCAAATGGTTACTAATTGGTTTTAACTCTTGGTTAGTTTTGATTTTATTTGTATTTGTTCTTTATGGAGCTAAACTAGACATTTAAACTAAGTTTTATAGAATGCAAAATTTTATTACTACATAATCTTTGTTACACCAAAGATTTTGTAATTTATGTATATATAGAAAGGTGTTGCATATATGTGTGTGCACACATACACACACACACGAAGACAACCATACATTTTCAGGAAGTAGACCCCAAAGCCTTCTAAGAGATTGAGCTAATAATGGATCTGTCTGTCTGTCTGTCTGTCTGTCTGTCTGTCTGTCTGTCTGTCTGTCTGTCTGTCTATCTGTCTATCTATCTATCTATCTATCTATCTATCTATCTATCTATCTATCTATCTATCTATCTCAGCTTTTTGATCTATTCACATACACCCCCAAAGTCCCTAAAGACAGCATCACCAAAACACAAAATGACTAGTTTGGGGAACATGATCAGTTACAAACTATCAAAATATCAGATGCGTGTGTAGGCTCTCTCTCAGCAGATGATTTCTACTAATTTTACTTCATTCCTGAGTAGGTATGCATAGGCCAAAGGTCCCGATGGAAACCATCCACTAATTTTCTCTTTAAAAGAAGATTATGGTGCCTATTTGGGATCCAAAGACATTTTTTAAAATTAAGACAACACTGGAGACTGTTGTTTCATTTCATAGCAGTTATTTCCTAATTTAAAAGATTTCTTTAAAAATGTTAAAAACCATGGGGGAAGCAGCAGCTTCCAAAATAGATCTCACAGTTCCAAAGGAATCCATTCTTGGAAGCTACAGTATTTGTAGCTCATATCCCAAATATCCTATATAGGCCCAATATTTATGCTATCCCCCAAGCACAAGACAGATAGCTTAATATTAATGTAGAGCATTATACAGTTGCAATTTCACTGGTTTTTATAGGTTGCTAGCACTGATGATGTTACCTAGGTTGGGTTATGAAACAACTGCAGGAAAACAATCAAGCTCAGAAAGCACCAAGGACTCCTCATTTTTTTTCATCTATCCCCATCTAATGTTATGTCTGCACTCTCCATTTAAGTATGCCTAGGAGTGAATGCTAGGGATGCAGTGGCTCAGTGGGTTAGGACGCTGAGCTTGTCGATCAGAAGGTCGGCAGTTTGGCGGGTCGAATCCCGAGTGCCACGTAACAGAGTGAGCGCCTGTTACTCGTCCCAGCTTCTGCCAACCTAGCAGTTCGAAAGCACGTAAAAATGCAAGTAGAAAAATAGGGACCACTACGGTGGGAAGGTAACAGCGTTCCGTGCAACTTTGGCATCTAGTCATGCCAGCCACATGACCACGGAGACGTCCTCGGACAAGCGCTGGCTCTTCGGCTTTGAAACGGAGATGAGCCCCTAGAGTCGGAAACGACTAGCACACATGTGCAGGGGAACCTTTACCTTTAGGAGTGAATGAACATATTCAGATGGAATATGCAAATTGGGTTTAGTTTGGTTTGTTTTTAAAAAAGAGAGCAGACAGGAAGATAGGCAGAGGAAGAAAGCAGTATAAGTAGGAGTTAGATATGAATGGAGCAATACACTGATCAGCTTGACAGCTTCATATATCCTACATTCATTTCTTAGAAGGCTGAGAAAGCTGAACAAATTCCACAAAGGCAGTTATGTTAAATTGCAACAACAAGGAGGCTAAGTGCAGTGAACTGAGAAATCAAGGGTTTTTTTCCTATTTGAGAAGCATAAGCACATAAATCAACTTTTCCAAATTTAACATGATATAAGGCATTTAACATAAAGAATTGCAAACCTAGTTGCTGTCTGCATTGTTTCCTTCTTGGAAATGGAAATACCACTGTTTAATCTTTCTGCCTTAAGTGAGTAAACGTGTACACATACAAGAAAAGCTCTGTTAAATCAATCAAAGGCTTCTATATGGTTTCAAGAGATATCTGTCAGCTTATGAAACCAGATACTAGTCTGATTAAATCTTTGTCTGATTCAAAAGATCTTTTTTTATTTTATTTGCAAAACTGTAGTTTACTGTATTTAATATGGTGACTTGCTTTGAATATAACACTACATTATAGTTTAGTATTTTATAACAACAATCCTCGCTTCCTCTCATGCCAGCACTCCTGTCTCTCCAATATTGTTGCATTCATTTGCAGTTTTGTGTAGCTACAACTCAATTTCAATCCAGAAGTTGAGTTATTTCTTTTCACCATTATTAAGGCCAGCCATAATACTACCCCATTGTCTGAAACCGATAGGCAGCTACTGATTTCTTTGCAGCTGCCTTGGAAATGGGAAGGGAAGGGAAGGCAAGCAAAAGGGAACTGATAGGGGGAAACCATACGTGATGTAATGATTGAAACATTGGAATGGGACTGGAAGGACATGGGTTCAAGTCTCACTCAACTGGTACACCCTTGAGGCAGTCACTGCTTCTCAATCTTGTAAGGATCAATGAGGGAAACTCCCTCCCCAAGGAGCCCACCCTTATTTCTATAGCAATCAGGATAGATGCTATAAATATAATAATGAATAAAATAAGAGTACCATTTTCCACAAGAAAAGGGAAGGCTTGGGAACTCTTTCCTCACCAACAAGTCTTCCTTCATCTCCTTTATTTGCTTTATATCCTACCTTTATTTTTTGCAACTCAGGGCAAAATTTTTTTCTGTGAGATGAGTTGGACTGAGAGAGAGAGACTTACTCAAAGTCGCCCAGCCAAGTTCAATGAATAGTGGAGGTCTAGAGTTCATGGTGGGTAGAAGGTTTCTAGTCCAGCATCTTGGCTCCCTCAGTTGAAAAAAAGGCTGACTGACTCAAAGAAACATTTTACAAACAAACAAAAGTCATCTCCTGCCACCCCAGGGCAGGTGTTGTTGGTCACAACTGCTCTTCATAGAAAAGGGTCTCAATCCTTCACTAGAGTACTTATAAGGTCAATGAGGCACCTTGTCTCCTTACCTCTCCTCTGTGACCCACATAGATGAAAGCACAGATAGGATGAAAAGCTCCAGTCCCGCAAGCTAAGAGATGAGTCCGGTTTAAAGGATAAAGAACTCGGATATAGTTTGCACACTCCGTCTGGAAAAGAAATGACAATTGGTATTTGCAATGCTTTCTATGTTTCCATGAAATGACTTCATCTGGATGGTCACAGCTAGGTATTATGAGTAAAAGAAGGTGTTGAGCAAAGGATGACACAACTAGAAGTAGGCGGGACTTCTGGTTCAAGGGATAAAGTATCATGAAGAGATACAGTTATTGAGAACCAAGCTCAACTAGCTCTAGCTTTGGTTTCTGAACGCTGATTTTGGCCAGTCCTTTTCACCCATTCTCCATGCTTTGGAACACCTTCCCCCACAGAGATCCATGAAAGCACCTGCAATCCAATCATTCAACCTATCCCAGGAGGAAAGCATGTTGCGACGGTTAGGTCACCTAGTCAATACATGGCTTAGTATGTTTTCTTCTGCTTTTTATACAACCGTAAAAACATTAGTTAATTTATTACCTTCAGGGGAGTTTTCTTGTTTTATGATGATTTTGACTGTTAGCAATGTAGCCTTTGGGAATGGGCAGCTTAATAAAGAATAAATAATCAAAAACAGTAAAGTGATACATTGAGCATAATGAACCAAACAGCATTTTCCATTTGCCAAACTAATGTTATTTTAGATCCAATATCTATACTGAAGTATAGAAAACAAATCCCTTCTCATATTTCAAATTCTCACACGCCATTTCCCAGGGTTATAAAAATCTTTCTTCTCGTTGAGACAATATCACCACCACCGATCATAGTACAGCTTTTGATCAGGCAGCAAACTTTTCTCGTGTTTTCCAAAGCGGATAGCAAATTCCTGTTTATCTCCACATTACAACCTCCTCCCATGTTCCTGTCACTTCAGCTGAACCAATGATGATCTTTCCTCACCTCTGACTGCGTGGATGACTGATGTGACTGGAACCATTTTATTATCATTCATAGGTCAGGAAGTGAGGTTGTCATATTGCCTTGTGCAGTGATATCCTGTATTAGTCTAAGTATATATAATGTAACACTGCTCTTAAATCAGCAGAAAACAGGAAGAAAGT
The DNA here is from genome assembly GCF_947247035.1 of Vipera ursinii. Taxonomy (NCBI): domain Eukaryota; kingdom Metazoa; phylum Chordata; class Lepidosauria; order Squamata; family Viperidae; genus Vipera; species Vipera ursinii. Next base: position 67,772,247 of record NC_139513.1, read on the forward strand.
ATCACAATGGGTCTTAAAATAACATTTTCATTTAGAAATTCAAATGGGCATCTTGAAAGAAATTTATGCAGAAAATAAGGTTTATCCTGCCATAGTTCACAACCATGTCCCATGCAGGAAGGGAGGACAGACGGACAGACAAACAGAGAGAGAGAGAGAGAGAGAGAGAGAGAGAGAGAGAGAGAGAGAGAGAGAGAGAGAGAGAGAGAGAGAGAGAGAGAGAGAGAGAGAGAGAGAGAGAGAGAGAGAGAGAGAGAGAGAGAGAGAGAGAGATTTCTGCTTTCCAGTCTTTATTTTTCAGGATAGATTTCTTTTTCTTAGAAATGTTTATATGGACACACAGTCTCCATCACTCCATCACACAGACACACATCACTCCATCACTCCATCACACAGACACAGTCTCCATCACTCCATCACGTAGCCTCCTCTATATGTCTATGTTAAAGACTTTTTAAAATTTAAAGTAAAACTAAATAGGAAGCGAAGCACAGCGCCAGTCTCTAACATCAGATTCCTTTGTAGGAAGGATACGCGGTCCTCAAAGATCCCATTGTGATGACAATATTTTGAAGGATTAGTTCTTTTTTTGACAAATGGGATGTAATGGGACACACATAATCCTGCACATGGCTGACAAACGGTAGGTTCGTTTGGATAGGGAAATGTATTGGGGATGCCCAACTCCACCTTACAATCCCTCCCATACCTTGCAGCAGGAGCTTTATTGGGTAAATGCTGCTACATTTCCCCAAGAAAAGATGAAGGACAACATAAAGGGTTTCTAATGGGATTATCTCAGCTACTTCTCTATCAGCAAAACTCCAGAAATATTAATCCCACATTTAATTTGCCTGTTCCCTAGATGGCTATTTTCCCCACATCTTCAAGCAATTCCTGGATTGAAGTTCTGCCTCTCCGGATTTAATAATAATTAATAATAATAATAATAATAATAATAATAATAATAATAATAATAATAATAATAATAATAATAATAAGTTGGAAGGGACCTTGGAGGTCATCTAGTCCAACCCCCTGCTAAGGCAGGAAACCCTATACCATTTCAGACAAATGGCTGTCCAGTCTCTTCTTAAAAACATCCAGTGACCCCAGAAGGGAAAAAGGAAAAAAGGAAAAGACAGAATGGAGTTGCCCCTTCCTCTTTTTAAAGCCTACCTAAAAGGAGAATCTGTTTGATTCTTGCAGATTTTGGACATTTATGTCCATATTCCTGGATTGATAGACCTAGTTTTGCTTTCAGGTTTCAGCATCTGTATCCCTTGAAACCAGTGCCAGGTTTAGACCTGGTGAGGCATTAAGCTATATAAATTTAAACTAGAAGGCTTCAGAAAGGAACATATTGAAACAGAACTTTGGGTGACCACAAAAAACACTGAATACACACATACACACACACACCCCTTTTAATTATTTAATAACAAGGCATTTAAAGTGAAAAATACAATTTATTTTCAAATGAATGTATTTACTGCTAACATATCTATCATTTGGCTGGCTTAATATCTCTCATAAATTATAATACAGTACAACAACATACTTAAATGTAATTTCTAAAAGCAAAAAGAAAACAAATATCAAACATGTGGTGGGGTCCTAAGTTGTAGCTTGTTTGCCTTATGTCTGAATCCAGCATTTCTTGAAACAGATTATCTCATTCATTTTTGGGTGCTGCTTCCTACAAACTTGCCAAGGGAGCCATTTTGTGAAGGTAGTTGATCTATTCTCAAAATCTCAAATGTACCCCCAATTTAAAACTATTGTCTATTCCTGATTTTAATTGCTCAGAAGTTGACTTACAATAATCAAATGCTACTTTAAACTCCAACAGTTATAATAAAATTGTTGGCAGACATTCTCAAAAGGTAGCTATCTTCCAGACAAAGAGGACTTGATTTAGGAAGAGCTGTTTCCAAACACAATAAAGTTAAGAGGCCAGGTGATTAAAGGGGAAAAAAGAATACATATGATTTACTTGTTTGCTTTTTTTCCTACATGTAAAGCAGGCTATGCTATCGAAATAAATTTGTCCAGCAAGTTTCATAGAAAAATAGGAATCGGAATCTGGGTTTCTGTACTCCATGCTCATAATTTAACAGCCGTAGTACACAAGTTCAAAAAATATACTTTCAGAGCTACAAGTTATTGAAAAATATTCCTTCTGTTTCAGAAATGGAGAGTGTCTGGATTCTGTGACAGCCATCTCTACATGCTGGATTCCAGGCACCAAGATTATGGGAGATTCCTCCCTCAGAACAGAATACCAATGAAGGCTGCAGAGTTGATACTGACTAGGCAACTTGGTTCTATGGGCATAAGGCAATATATAACAATTCAGGACCCATGAATAGAATGGGATTTGACATAAAACATTCATTTCTAGGGTCCAGCAATCCCAAAAGCCATCTTGGACTTTTCTCTGCTCTAAGAGTCTTATGAAAATTTAGGGAAACTTCAAATGAATTGGCTCATACCCTAAATAAGAAAATGACTGACTTATAAGCAGCCACTCTCTAATGCTTCAAACTAGATCAGCCTTCCTCAACATGGTCCTATAATACCATAGTATTAAGCATTAAACTATAATACTTCAAGCCAGAGGGCTGGTAGCTGTGCTGCATGGAGAATATGAGAGTTGTAACCCAATGTATGCAGACAGTACTAGCTGATAAAGACTGCATAGAACAGTAAAATACATAATCTCTCTCTCTCAGAGCAAGACCTCCTCAGGACTTCTTAATCCATTTTGCTTCCCCCACCCCAGGAAAAATTATTAGTAAAAAAGAACACATCAGAATCAGAGCAAGGGCCTTAGATTCAGTTGCCTGCAAATTCCAGTTAAGATGTTGGGGGGGGGGGGCGAGTGTTGCTGGTAGGGACACAATTACAGGAAATGAAGGAGACAAACAACCTTCATCTAGCCAAACCAGTTATTTAAAACGGAAGTTTAGTTACATGGCAAAATAACAAACGATTACTCAGAAGTCTGACCTGGATTAATTGTTGACTTTTCCGGAGCAGAAGTCATTGGCAGATAAGCAGAGAGAAGCCATGGAGTCTATTGGAGGCACCACCAGATAGATTCCAATGGCCATCACACATAACAAACTATATTATGTATTGCTGTAGAAACCCAAGGTCTTACCCTCCCTTTCTTACACTGTTCTTTCCCTCTGCATCATATCATCAAACAGAACACGTTGTATCCCAGCTCTCATTTCTATTTTGAACACACCACTTTAAAAAAAAAGTCCCTGGGTATTTCAAGTAAACTACTAAGTAGTAGGCTGCTCTTTTAACACTCAGTCTCAAAACCAGGCAACAGTTGGTACCCACTTACGTAAGACTACCCAGGGGTTATATTAAAATGGGAAATCTGACTGATACTAAGGAGGTATCACATGTTTTCATGATAACTTTATGATGAGTTCAAAGACTAAGTTAAAGGTGCTCATAATGCATCAGTTCAACTTCCAAACCAGAACTATTTAACCAAGAATTGCCTTTAACTCCAAAAGCCAAACGCAGAGCCTAGAAACCTGCAAAGGTTGCCACCAAACTGTAATTTTAACAAGGTAGCGGGGGGGGAAAAATGATAAAATATCTCAGAAGAAAGCAAACATAATAATAATAAAGTTGGAAGAGACCTTGGAGGTCATCTAGTTCAACCCCTTGCTCAGGCAGGAAACCTTATACCATTTCAGACAAATGGCTGTCCAGTCTCTTCTTAAAAACTTCCAGTGTTGGAGCATTCACAACTTCTGGAGGCAAGTTGTTCCACAGATTAATTGTTCTAACTGTCAGGAAATTTCTCCTTAGTTCTAGGTTGCTTCTCTGCTTGGTTAGTTTCCATCTGTTGCTTCTTGTCTGCCTTCAGGTGCTTTGGAGAATAGCTTGACTCCGTCTTCTTTGTGGCAGCCCTGAGATATTGGAACACTGCTATCATGTCAACCCTCATCCTTCTCTTCATTAGACTAGATATACCCAATTCCAGCAACCGTACCTTATATATTCACTATATAGGTAGTCTTTGACTTAACAACCATAGTCTGGACCAGTTTCCATTGTTAAGCAAGACGGTTATTAAATGAGTCATTCCTGATTTTACAACTTATTTTGCCATGGTTGTTAAATGAATCACTGTACTTGTTAAGTAGATCAGGCGGGTTAAGCAAACCCAGCTTCCCCCACTGAGTTTCCTTGTCAGAAGTCTGATGGGAAGGTCTCAAATGGCAAAACTCCGGGACAGTGCAAGTGTTGTAAATACATGCCAGCTGCCAAGCACCCAGATTTTAATCACATGACTCTGTAGAAGCTATAACAGAATGACAGGTCTGGAAGGAATTTTGGAGGTTATCTAGTCCAATCCCCTGCTCAGGCAGGACACGTGATACCATTTCAGACAAATGGCTGTCCAATCTCTTCTTAAAGACTTCCAGTGTTGGAGCATTCACCGCTTCTGGAGGCAGGTTGTTTAATTGTTTTAACTGTCAGGAAATTTCTCCTTAGTTCTAGGTTGCTTCTCTCTTTGGTTAGTTTCCATCCGTTGCTTCTTGTCTTGCCTTCAGGTGCTTTGGAGAATAGCTTGACTCCCTCTTCTTTGTGGCAACCCCTGAAATATTGGAACACTGCCACCATGTCACCCCTCATTCTTCTCTTCATTAAAGCAGACATACGCTGTGATGGTTGTAAGTTGGAGGACTGATTGTAAGTCACTATTGTAATTTTAAATGGTCGCTAAATGAATGGTTGTGAGTCGACTAGCTGTACTTAATTTTAATCAAATATAAATGTAAAAGAATGAAACCTTACTGAGATTTTGTTCAGGTCATAATCATTACTTTTGGAATATGCCCTCCTACCACCGTGCCTTTCAAACACTATGTGGTGCCTCTAGTTGGGGAAGAATTTTATATATCCATTTGAATAGGATCAAATTCATCTCTAATGTATTTATTTGGACAGAGATTCTTCCTGTAATTTAGGCATGTCCAACATGCGGCCTGCATGCAGCCCTGGACAGCTAGTAATACGGTCCCAGAAGATTGTAAACTTTTAACTTTATTATGTGATTTTTAGCAATATTTATATACATTAATTATATTATATACTTTATATGTGGCCCAAGACAATTCCTCTTCACTTAATGCAGCCTGGACAAGCCAAAAATCTGGACACCCATGTTGTAATTCATATTATAATATCATCAATTATTCCTTTATTAGTCTTTCAGCCAATAATGACATTGCTAGTGCTGCTAATGCCTTTATGTATTTTCCCTCCTCAAGAGATTGAGGAAAATTGAGGAAAAGCAATATCGACACTTTGAAACAGGCAGCGTTCCACAGATCAGTGTGTTCCGGGCACATAAGCAACTCCCATAATTCCCAAATGGCACAATTCCTGGCCCTGCTGAATCGGAATTCTGGGAATTGTATTCCTAAAAACATCTGGAGGGCATGAGGTTGGAGAAGGTGGAGCTACAGTAATTTCCATATTTCTCATAAGAAAATGCCTATTCAAAAGGAAAATTATCTCATTTCAAATATATAATCAAAAAGTCAGCCTGCCCTTCAAGTGATTATTTTGTGCCTTGTTACTCTTCTTCAGTTTCCAGAGAAGAGTCATTTATTTGAATTCTTTCAAAGCTTGATAATCAATTCCATATTTTCAGCTTTCAAGTTTTCCCTTTGAGAACCTTACCAGAACAAACAGCGGATAGATCTCAACCAGAGATTTGTGTTTCATATCAGGTTAATGCCTTTTAATCCGAAAATGTTATTCTTTCAAGGAACAATAAACAGGCATAACATTTTTTATCATATATGTAATAGCAGAAAAATAAGTCAAATTTTAAAATATTTTGTATTAAATTATCCTGGTCTAGATGGCAGAAGTGTGGAAAATGCATATTTTAAACATTTTAAATTTTGTCATATAAGGTTTTTATTTTATTTTTTTCATACTTTAGGGACCACGATTTAGTACACATTTGCAGATTTAATATGCTAGATTTAGTATTTATGCATGCACTGGAATCTGAAATTAATTTCTTACAAAATGATGTTTTTGTTAGATTATTTTGCTATATTTTTAAATTTGTAACACTTGAAAATCGTAGAAATGTTGTTGTTGTTAGTTGCGAAGTCGTGTCTGACCCATCGCGAACCCATGGACAACGTTCCTCCAGGCCTTCCTGTCCTCTACCGTCTTCTGGAGTCCGTTTAAGCTCACCCTTACTGCTTCAGTGACTCCACTTCATTCTCTGTCGTCCCCTTCTTCTCTTGCTCTCAGTCTTTCCCAGCATTAGGCTCTTTGCCTAGTGAGTCCTTCCTTCTCAATAGGTGGCCAAAGTATTTGAGTTTCAACTTCAGGATCTGGCCTTCTAAAGAGCAGTCAGGGTTGATCTCCTCTAGGACTGACCGGTTTGAACGCCTTGCACTCCAAGGGACTTCCAGGAGTCTTCTCCAGCACCATAGTTCAAAGGCCTCAATTCTTTGGCGCTCAGCCTTTCTTATGGTCCAACTTTCACAGCCATACATTGCAACTGGGAAAACCATGGCCTTGACTATACGCACTTTTGTTGGCAGGATGATGTCTCTGCTTTTTAGTATGCTGTCTAGATTTGCTATGGCTTTCATCCCCAGAAGCCAGCGTCTTTTAATTTCTTGGCTGCAGTCCCCATCTGCAGTGAACTTGGAGCCCAGGAAAATAAAATCTGTCACTACCTCCATTTCTTTCCCAAATATTTGCCAGGAATTGAGAGGGCTGGATGCCATGATCTTGGTTTTCTTAATGTTAAGTTTCAAGCCAACTTTTTCACTCTCCTTCTTCACCCGCAACAAGAGGCTCTTTAGTTCCTCTTCACTTTCTGCCATTAGAGTGGTATCATCTGCATATCTTAGGTTGTTCATATTTCTCCCAGCAATCTTAATTCCAACTTTTTATTCATCTAGCCCTGCCTTTCTCATGATGTGCTCTGCATATAAGTTAATTAGGCAGGGCGACAATATACAGCCTTGCCGGACTCCTTTCCCAATTTTGAACCAATCAGTGGTTCTGTGTCCAGTTCTCACTGTTGCTTCTTGGCCCACATATAGGTTTCTCAAGAGATAAATAAGTTGGTCTGGTACTCCCATCTCTTTAAGAACTTGCCACAATTTGTTGTGATCCACACAATCAAAGGCTTTAGCATAGTCAATGAAGCAGAAGTAGAAGTTCTTCTGGAACTCCCTAGCTTTCTCCATGATTCAGCATATGTTGGCAATTTGATCTCTAGTTCCTCTGCCTCTTCGAAATCCTGCCTGTACTTCTAGTAGTTATCGATCCATATACTGCTGGAGTCTAGCTTGTAGGATTTTAAGCATGTGAAATGAGTGCAATGGTGCAATAGTTTGAACATTCTTTGGCATTGCCTTTCTTTGGAATTGGAATGTAAACTGACCTTTTCCAATCCTGTGGCCACTGTTGAGTTTTCCAAATTTGCTGGCAAATTGAGTGTAACACTTTTACTGCATCGTCTTTTAAGATTTTGAATAGCTCAGCTGGAATACTGTCACCTCCACTAGCTTTGTTGTTGCTCAGATTTCCTAAGGCCCATTTCACTTCACATTCTAGGATGTCTGGCTCGGGGTCAGTGACCACCCAATTGTGGTTATCTGGGATGTTAAGTTCGTTCTTGTATAGTTCTTCTGTGTAGTTTTGCTACCTCTTCTTAATCTCTTCTGCCTCTGTTAGGTCCCTGCCATTTTGGTCCTTTATCATGCCCATTTTTGCATGAAACGTTCCCTTCATATCTCCAATTTTCTTGAAGAGATCTCTAGTTCTCCCTATTCTGTTGTTTTCTTCTATTTCTTTGCACTGTTCACTTAAGAAGGCATTCTTACCTCTTCTAGATATTCTCTGGAATTCTGCATTCAATTGGGCGTATCTTTCTTTTTCTCCCATGTCTTTCGCTTCCCTCCTTTCCTCAGCTATTTGCAAAGCTTCCTCAGACAGCCATTTTGCTTTCTTGCATTTCTTTTTCTTTGGGATGGTTTTAGTTGCTACCTCTTGTACAATGTTGCGAACCACCGTCCATAATTCTTCAGGCACTCTATCAGATCTAATTCCTTAAATCTATTTGTCACCTCTACTGTGTATTCATCAGGGATTTGATTTAGCTCATATCTGAGTGGTCTAGCGCTTTTCCCTACTTTCTTCAATTTAAGGCTAAATTTTGCAACAAGAAGCTCATGATCTGAATCACAGTCAGCTCCTGGTCTTGCTTTTACTGGGTGCAGAGCACATAGTCAATCTGATTTTTGTGTTGGCCGTTTGGCGATGTCCATATGTAGATCCGTCTGTTGGGTTGTTGGTTGTTGCTATGACCATTGTATTTTCTTGGCAAAATTCTATCAGCCTGTGCCCTGCTTCATTTTGTACTCCAAGGCCAAACTTGCCTGTTATTCCAGTTATCTTTTGGCTTCCTACTTTAGCATTCCAATCCCCCATGATGATAAGGACATCATTTTTTGTTGTTAATTCTATAAGGTGCTATAGGGCTTTATAGAACCAGTCAATTTCATCCTCTTCGGCACCAGTGTTTGGGGCATAAATTACTGTGATACTGAATGGTTTGTCTTGGATTCGCACTGAGATCATTCTGTCACTTTGGGGATTGTATCCCAGTATCCTAGGAATAGAAAAGCTTAATTAAAAAAATCAGTGCAATTATTCGATGCATTTATATCCCATCTTTTTCCAAGAGCTCAAGGCTGTTTACACTGGGATGGCCTTTCAATTTATCCTAATAGTAGCCAACCTCTGAGAATTGTTGGGTTGACAGAGAATGGTATCAATAGAAGGGAATATCTGTAGTTCAGTGTTGAACTATGGAGTCCTTGGTCTCTAAGTTTGGTTATAGTCTTACTAACACTAATAATGTTACCTAGTTTGGAATGAAGTCTCTGCAAGAAAACAGCTAAACCCACAGAGCATCAAGGACTCCAAGGACAAAGAATGACTGCCACAACCCAAACTAATAGGGTTCCATGACTAAGGGTGAACATAACTTGGATCTCCTTGGTGCTGGTCCCAACTATTAAAGACACTGGTTGTCTTTTTCAGGTCTCATTATGATTTAGGAATCCAGAGATTCAAAGTCATATCCCAGGTTCAAAGAGTTCCCTATTTCTCAGATTAGGCTACAAAAGAGATTACAGTTATAGATACTATAAAGCTAAAACAAAGACATCATTTCATATAACCACTATATCTAACAGCAAGGGATTATGTGAGTTGTAATTCAAAACATCTGGAAGGCACCAAGTTGACTGGCCTAAGCTAATTATTTTTCTGCATCCAACTCTCTCCTCATGAGTTAGCTTCCTTCTTCCTTTCTTCCTCCTCCTTTCTTCTCCCCATTCCTTCTACTACTGCTGCTATTTTAATATGACATGGGGAGTTCTAATGAATCTGTCAACCATGATTAACCTGTTTCCATTTTGCTGATTTGTGGTGCTTAGACAATCCTTTTAGCTCTTAGCCTTTTAAATATACTTCAGGAGAAATTTCTTTCCTTCAGACAAGAGGGCACTAGAATTCAGTGGGGAAAACAGCAGCACCTTAAAATAAGAATTAGATTTATTTTCCTTATCCATCTTATGGACGATCACTTGACCATGAGCCAGCAGTGCGCAGCAATAGCAAAAAAGCTAATACAATCCTGGTTGTATAAACAGAGGCATAGAATCAAGATCACGCGAAGTATTAGTACCGCTTTATAAAACCCTAGTAAGATGACACTTCGAATACTGCAACCAAATTTGGTCACCATGCTACAAAAAAGATGTCAAGATCTTGGAAAAAGTTCAGAGAAGAGCAACTAAAATGATCAAAGGCTTGGAGACTAAAACACATGAAGAATGGATGCAGGACTTGGGTTTGGCTAACCTAAAGAAAAGAAGAAATAGGGAGACATGATAGCAGTATTCCAGTATTTGAGGCACTGCCACAAAGAAGAGGGCATCAAACTATTCTCCAAAGCACCAGAGGGCAAGACAAGAAACAATGGTTGGAAGCTGACCACAGAGAGAAGCAACCAGTGGAACAGTTTGCCTTCAAAATCGTGGGTGCTCCATCACTGGAGATTTTTAAGAAGAGATTAGACCAGGGCTTTTCAACCAGTGGTACGGGTACCACCTGTGGTACATTGGCACCTGGCAGGTGGTACACGACCATCCTAGAAAAGTGGTAGCAGGGGAGGGGAATGAGCTGAACTGGTGGCAGCACCGTACAAGCCTGAGCGAGAGATGGCTGAAACTGCAGGGCTGTCAGGGCTCAGCAGAAGCACCAGGATCAGCACTGCTTTCCAGCTGATTGGCGCTTCTTTGGGGCTGTCAGGGCTCAGCAGAAGTCCCAGGATCAGCACCAGGCTCCAGATGGAGCTCGGCGCTGATCCTGGTGCTTCTGAGCCCAGAAGAAGTGCCAATCAACTGGAATGTTGTAGCATCTCCAGGCTCTTGTGATTTACATTCAGATGCTTGGCAACTGATTCATATTTATAATAGTCACAGTGTCCAAGGATCATGTGAAGTGACCAAAATCTGCTTCAACCACCCAGCAGACTGGGGGAATAAAAACCAAACACCCCCCCCCCCACCCCTGCTGCCAACCCTCAACAGAAATGCTCACAACGATAAAAACCTCGGACAGGAGGAAGAGCGCTGCTGGGCGGGCAGGCATGTGTCTTGCTCGGCTATGGCTTGGGGGGCACTTTTTTCAGTGCCATTGTAACTTTGAATAGTCACTAAGCGAACTGTTGTAAGTCGAGGACTACCTGTACTTCATCACTTTTCCTTTTTTTGGTCATCAAGTTTTTGACACCTTGCTAGGCAACTGGTGGTACTCGGATGTTGCCATATCCTAAAAGTGGTACAATGGGTGAAAAGGTTGAAAAGCCCTGGACTAGACAGTCACCTGTCGGAAATGGTATAAAACAGAGAAGATGTACAAACATATTCACCTACTGATGAACTGAAAGTCCAAATAGCCAAGCAAGTGCCTAAGTAAAAAAGGAGAAATTTAAAGTACGGTAACGTCTTTCAATAATTATTTAGAAAAAAATGCAATTTCCTATGAAGTTATTTATATAATATTTGTCTGCGGTCACATATCCAAATTATGATGGATAATCTATACAACTTTTAAAAGGCAATTGAAATATAAAATCAGATAGTATTAAACTCCAATAAAACAAAATGCAGAATACCTTGGAATTACAAATGCACAACATCTGGCATCAAAATGCCTCTCCGCAAATAAGCTGTGTCTCACCTACTACAGGGGGTGCGTCAAAGCAAGATCCCCAAGAGATGCAAGAAGCAAAGTTCTTTTTTCACTCTTTTCATACCCTGTACCAACACCCAGTTCTTCAGCTCCATCCACTGAATAGCACTGAACATAAATACAGATAAGTAAGAAGAATAAGAGTTCCTTGATGAACTAAAAATCCAATATTCTTTAATGGCTCTTGGTGTATTACGTAAGGCTTCATTTTATATAAGTGGAAAGACTATAAGCTAAACCTAGAATGTGTCTGGCAGCAAGCTCATGGAAAGAGTTATCGGACCTCTAAGCCAGTCTAAAAATGTACTGGAGAACTGGACATATTTTCCACTTTTATTATTCTAACAATGCTTTTAACTAACAAGGAGGATAGTGAAGACATGGCATTTTAACTCCCATTACATTAGTGGATCTTTAATAGCTGGTGTATTCTATAAATGTAATCATTGCTTCTATTGATCCATTCCTTCTGGATAACATTGGTCAAGTTCTCATGTATCCTATTAAGAGCAGAAATGCTGGGAAAAGAATACTTTTTTTCTGCAGCTACAAGAACAGATTTCTTTATTTTGTGTTTCTAGCAGCTAAGAATGAGCATTTTAAGACTCCCCTCAAAGCCTGCAGCTTTTTTTCAGACTGCAAAATAAATACCATAAGGCTGAAGGGAGTGATACTCACTCTTGGGAACCATCACAGTGAGATAGACTGTCAACAAAAGATCCCAGGGTTCTCATAGGCCCCACATTTACCCCCCTCCCCATCTCAGATTATTGCTTGCATGATGTAGAAGCAAAGAATAGGCACTACGTATTAGTAATAAGATCTATAGTGAATCTAACACCAAAATGCAATCCAGTAGACAGCTTAATGTCTCCTGAGAATGTGTTCTGCAATCAATACCTAATGAGTTCTTGCCTCCCCAATCTGTATAAAGAAGATGGAATTTCAGCAATAAGAATCCCAAACTTCAACGGTAGAGAGTACAGTACCCCAAGGAATAAGATCAGAATCAAGAATCAAGCTCAAACTGATGATATTGTACTAATGCCTTTAAACTGTGATGCTGGAGAAAAAGCTGAGAATACCCTAGCCCACAAAAAGAACAGATCATTCAATATTAGATTAAGTAAGATTAGACAACCGCCTAGAAACACTAATAATGGAGCAATGCTATTTTGAGCATATAATACAAAGGTTACCGGAGAAGATGCTAATGTTTTGGAAAACTGAAGCAATCCACAGGAAAGCTAAGAAAAGATAAGAGCATTAGATACGATCTCTGACGACACAAGCATAAGCTCACAAAAACCCCAAAGAGCAGTTAACATCAGATAATCTTAAAAAAATAATGGCCACCAAGTCATAAATATCCAGTAAAAAGCCTGTGAGTGTCAGGCACAAGTGACCAGGAACAGGATTTGAGCTAAAAACACTAAAGGTTTATTACATATTATTTATCCACAAGGGGTGTGGTGGCCTAGCAATTCAAATGCTGGGCTTGTCGATCAGAAGGTAGGCAGTTTGGGATACAAGTACCGGGTGAGCTCCCATTCTTAACCCAGCTCCTGCCAACCTAGCAGTTTGAAATCATGCAAATGCAAGCAGATAAATAGGTGGGAGGGTAAGAACAGCATTCCATGTGTCTCAGTATATAGCCATGCTGGCCAAATTATTACGGAAGCGTCTTCCGACAACACTGGCTCTCTCAGCTAAGAAACAGAGATGAGCACCGCCCACTAGAGTCAGACATGACTGGCCAGGGGAAACTTTTACCTTTACCTTACCTATACACAAGAATCTGATCTACTAATGGTCAAGTCAAATTGGTGCTAGATAAGAGTCAATAGAATTCACAGGGGGCTGGACTTAAGTCTCTTGTGGAAGCACAGTGACTCCAAACTGATAACATGTTTGACCCTGCCCTCTGGGTCAGGCTGCTAATCTCTTACAGTGAAATGGATTGGACTGAGAGACACTGGCCCAAATTCACTCATGCCTAAATCGGAAATGGAATAGACATTCTACTGATTTCCAGACCAGCCCCTCAACCACTACAGCAGACTGACACTTTTTATGAGCGGGCCCATATTTAGCAAATTACTCCAATCTGAAAATCATTACAGTATTTCATTTCCAGAAAGATCTGCCTTTACTAGGAAAGGATATAATTAGCACACTATTAAAATGGAGGAAAAGAAGTCTTGAGCATAACCCACTAGAAGCACTCCCAAACTATCTGCATATCAGCTATTCCTCCTAATGTGAGCTCTCGTACCCCTTTGAATCAAGCTTTGTTAGCCTGCATTTACCCTTGTACAGTTTCTCAAAACCATATGGTAGACGAGAACATACATCATCAGCCTAAGAAGAATACTGCAATAGGTTTAATATAGATGTTAACTGAAATTCTGGACAGACCAGGCAAATCCATGATCAGATATGACATCTACACTCCACAAAAATAAAACTGGCATGAGATAAATTCACTGGGAATATGAGGAACTGCAGTTCAATGCAGCTGAAATGTATCAAGGTGGGTAATGCTGCTGTAGGAGGAACTATGGAAATCATATGTGATTGGATGAAAAAAAAAGTTTTGTTTTTATTTTAATGCAAACTTATCTTAGGCTTACTTTCCAAATCTATAGATTAATAGAAAATTTATTGTCTATTAATATGTGGATGCTACTGGATTTTGGGATGCAGTTTTATGAACAAACAGCATAAAGCAATATGCAGATATTTTATAATTGGAATATGTTCTCAAAAATGTTTACAGTAGAGGAAACAACAATCAAAACTATGTCATTCTAGGAAAAAAGCCTATAAAATAAATACATTAGGAAAAACTTTTACAAAAACGTGTACATAAATAAGAAGCATTTATTTTTGGTGAGCACTACGAGAAAAAAAACTCAATTCAGAAGAGATGCCAAAAGTAGCATGGAACAAAATTAGCATTGGAAAACATGAAAAACTGAGCAAAACTGATACTGGCAGATTTTCTCATCCCTGCTTTTCTTGGATTAACTGACTGCATGGAACTGAATACCGACGGATTGGCGATTACAACAGGAGAAGCTGCTGACTTCAAGCCCAATTTGTGGATTTTCCTAGGTATCTGGCTGGTGTCTGAAGTGGGATTTAAGACCAGATAAATATCTGACCTGATTTAGGAAAGTTCCTCTCCTATGTAATTATTAGGAAGGAAAAAACCTAAGGGACTTTGGACAATACGCCACCAATTCAGAATAGCCTGAGCTTACAAAATAAGTAAGCTTGCTAAGACAGTACATGATTCCCAACAAATGCAAGACCTTGGAAGATTTGTTTACATGGCTATGAGAGCCAGGGCAACAGCCTATGTTGGAAAATGCATGCGCTAAAATAAAGCATGGTGCAAAGTCATCACTGGCATGTCGGCCTCGGCGGACATGCTAGCGAACTTTTTGATTCAATATAGCTGCTGGGACTACCTCTTTCCTCCGTTGGAGATGGTTTGGACTGGCGGACGGGCATTGACTGACGGCGCTGATTGGCGGTGTGAGGATCAACAGAGGCTTGGCCTCCCTGTCCTTTACTTTTTTGTTGCCAGGCAGGCGTTATGACTGGCTCCGTACCTGATGGGAATTAAGATCTCCCTATTGATAGTCTAATGTGGACGGGACCGAACCGTGGTGGGAGGACGGTTTTGGACTTGTCAGCGTCCACCTCACTGGTGTGAGAGACCAGTTGGGGTGGGCCTGGCTCAGGATCCCCTTTTTCTCTCTCTGCTCCAGTCAGATGCCTCAGCCGGAGTGAGAGGACGGCTGAGGTTGTCTTTTGGATTTCCATCTCAGGTGAGAGCTGAGATGGCTCTGCAGATTGAGAGATACGCCCACTGGACTTTTTCTTTTTCCATCTATGTACCATCAACGAGCAATCCTCTGGATATATTTGCAACATCGGCCCTGAGAGACTATTCGAGCGCAATATGATTTATCGTTATTCCGAAGCGGACTTGTATGCCCTTAGGGCGGTTCCTGCCTCATGGGCACGACCTGTCGCCTGTTTCCATACTCCCCTTAATGACGGGTCCAAGCTTTGGGACTCCGAGAGGTGGTTGGGCTTGGACAGGGGCCTCGAGTTAAGACGCGCTAAGAGGCCCCTGATAAGATTCTTAGCCGGTTATTTTAAGAGGTTAGGGAGGGGGAGGATGGGGAGGGTGGGGAAGGAATCCGTAACCGGCACTCAGTCTGGACCTGTTAGAGGTCCCGACGGGACGGGGTCGGGGGAGGTGGCTGCTGGCGCTGGGAATGTGGGGGTGGGGCATCGAATCCCCACGGCGATAGGGTATGGCAGCAGGTGTTTGCGCGGAGGGCCATATCAACATCTGGGATCGCGCCCCCGCTATCTCCTAGCGGTGGCGCGCTCCGACCCTCCGGTTAGCACCCTCCTACCCGGGGATGAGGGTGATCAGGCCCCTGAGCTCAGGTTGGTCTATTTTAACGCTAGATCCGTAGTTAACAAAGCTCCCCTCATCCGTGACTTGATCGAGGAGGAATGTGCGGATCTAGCGTGCATCACGGAAACTTGGTTGGGTTCGGAGGGAGGGGTGCCTCTCACCGAGTTATGCCCGCCAGGTTTCCGGGTGCTGCACCAGCCACGGGCTCAGGGCAGGGGTGGTGGGGTGGCAGTGGTTATTCGGGAGACTTTGTGTCCTCGGGAGGCCACCATTGTCCAGATGGCCGGGAGTGAATCCCTCCTCTTGAGATGTGGTCCTCGGGTTCAGCTGGGCTTGTTGCTCACATACCTGGCGCCCAGCTGTGTGGCAACAGCCCTGCCTGAGCTGCTCGACACCCTCTCAGGGTTGGCGGTGGAGTTCCCCAGGCTTATAGTCCTGGGTGACTTCAACCTGCCATCACTGGGGGGGTCGTCGGAGTTAGCTCGGGAGTTCATGGCTTCCATGACAGCCATGGGCCTGACCCAGGTTATTGAGGGCCCGACTCATGAGGATCATACTCTCGACCTGGTGTTCCTGTCTGGACAATGGTTGGATGATCTGGGAGGGGGTTCTCCGTCCATCACCCCTCTGTCATGGTCAGATCATCACCTCCTGAGGCTGGTTTTCCGTCATGCCATCCCCTGCCGCTGGGCGGCGGAACCGACCAGGTGGTTCCGCCCCAGGCGCCTAATGGACCCGGACCGGTTCCAGAGGGCGCTTGGGCCGATACCTATCACCCTTACCCACAGCCCAGTCGATGCTCTGGTGGAGGCCTGGGAAACGGCTGCCACCAGGGCACTCGACTGTGTTGTACCCATGCGACCTCTGACTCGGCGCAGATCCCGTTGGGCTCCATGGTTCTCTGTGGAGCTCCGGGAGATGAAGCGTCGGAGACGAGGTCTAGAGAGCGGTTGGAGATCCAGCCGATCCGAATCCGACCGATTGCAGTTAAGAACCTTCATAAGGTCTTATCTTGCGGCGATAAGGACGGCGAAGTCTAACTACTTTGCCGCCCTTATCGCGTCCGCAGATAATCGCCCGGCCGCCCTGTTTAGGGTGACTCGCTCCCTCCTTAACCAGGAGGTGAGGGAGGATCCCTTGCAGGGACGAGCCGAGGAGTTTAGTCATCATCTGACGGACAAAATCGCTCGGATCCGGACCGGCTTGGACTCTGACTGGGCAGAGTCTAATGTGGAGGAATCAGGCGGTCTTGAGCACGTTATCTGGACTGAGTTCGACCCTGTTTCCCCTGATGATGTGGACAGGATCATGGGGAGACTGAGCTCCACCACCTGTTTGTTGGATCCGTGCCCCTCCTGGCTAGCTTATGCGGCTCGGGAGGGAACACGAGGCTGGTTCCATGCAGTAATAACTGCTTCTTTGAAGGAGGGTGTCTTCCCTGCCGCCTTGAAGGAGGCGGTGGTGAGACCCCTCCTCAAGAAGCCTGCTTTGGACCCGGCTGTTTTAAACAACTATCGTCCAGTCTCCAACCTTCGCTTCCTGGCGAAGGTTGTTGAGAGTGTGGTGGCGCATCAGCTCCCTCTGTTCCTGGAGGAAACTGATTATCTGGACCCGTACCAATCGGGCTTCAGGCCTGGACACAGCACGGAGACGGCATTGGTCGCGCTGGTGAATGATCTCTGGAGGGCTAGGGACAGGGGTTGCTCCTCTGTCCTGGTCCTATTAGATCTCTCAGCGGCTTTCGATACCATCGACCATGGTATCCTGCTGCGGCGTCTCAGGGGGCTGGGAGTGGGAGGCACCGTTTTACGGTGGTTCTCCTCCTACCTCCAGGGCCGCTCGCAGTCGGTGTTGACAGGAGGGCAGAGATCCGCCCCGAGGTCTCTCATTTGTGGAGTCCCTCAGGGGTCGGTTCTCTCGCCCCTCCTGTTCAACATCTACATGAAGCCGCTGGGCGAGATCATTCGTGGTTTTGGGGTGGGGTATCACCAGTACGCTGATGATACCCAACTTTTTCTTTCCACCCCGAACCAACCCAGTGATGCCCTCTCCGTGATGTCCCGGTGCCTGGAGGCGGTTCAGGTCTGGATGGGGAGAAACAGGCTTCGTCTCAATCCCGCCAAGACTGAGTGGCTGTGCATATCGGCGTCTCGGGTTAACCAAGTTATTCCACCTCTAACGATGGGGGGTGAGGTGTTACCCCCCGTTGATAGGGCTCGCAACTTGGGCGTCCTCCTGGATTCACGGCTCAATTTTGAAGATCACATAGGAGCCGTGACCAGGGGGGCTTTTGCACAGGTTCGCCTGGTGCGCCAGTTGCGTCCCTATCTGGACCGAGACGCCCTACGCACAGTCACTCATGCGCTTGTGACCTCCCGTTTGGACTACTGCAACGCTCTCTACATGGGGCTGCCCTTGAAGACCACTCGGAGGCTTCAACTGGTGCAGAATGCGGCCGCGCGAGTTGTAATGGGGGTTTCCCGATACTCCCATGTAACACCTCTACTCCGCGAGCTGCATTGGCTTCCGGTTGCCCTCCGGGTGAAATTCAAGGTGCTGGTTATCACCTATAAAGCCCTACATGGCCTGGGTCCGGGTTATTTGAGGGAACACCTGCTGCCGGCATCAAACGCCCTTCGCCCAGTGCGCTCCCACAGGGAGGGTCTGCTCAGGGTTCCGCCGGTGAGAGATTGCCGGCGGGTGACACCCAGGGATAGGGCCTTCTCAGTGGGAGCGCCTGCCCTCTGGAACCAGCTGCCGGTAGAGCTGAGGACTGCTCCCGACCTCCGATCATTCCGCCGGGGCCTGAAGACCTGGCTCTTTGAGCTCTCGGGCCCAGGCTGAGGAGAAAATTTTAACTGGGGTTTTAATTTACAGGGTGAATTTAATGCTTTTTTAATTGGTTTTAACTTTTCTATGTTTCGATTTTAATTCCCTGTAAACCGCCCTGAGTCCTCAGGGAAAGGGCGGTATACAAATGCAAATATTACATTATTAAATTAATTAAATTTTCCTCACCTCCTTTATTAAAGTGCTATCCACCTATCCTTGAGTAGACGGAAAACTATGCTAGTGTGAAATTTACTGTCCCACTAACACCCCATATACCCTGACTACATCTGTTCCCTTCCCTTCCCATCACGCCTATGAGTAACAAAACTTTTAGACTCCTTGAGTTTGCTCGTTGATGGTGTCAGAATAAAGGGGAAATAATGCATTAATAGTATAGATCGGGACGACTTAAGCCTCATGCAGCTGGGGATGAAATCAAGAATGTCATGGGGCACAGCAGATACCAAGTCGTTTTTGTGCTGTGGCTAGGTAGGTAGGTACAAGTGAGGAAATAGATCCCTCATCTCCTTCCTCACAGAACGCAATTTGCTTAAGTTAGGGTAGGGAGTGATGTTCAACCACGGATGAATCCTTTGTGTAGAAAATCCAAGGTGACCGCAGACATTTTCAGAAGCTGCAAATTCATTTCAAATATGTCACAGAGTGGCGATGAAATTTAGCATAAGCATTTTACAAGCCATGGGATGACCTACCGCTATGTCCTTTCCTTTCCGGAAGCATTCTTCCTTCTGCCCAGGAAGAGGTGGCCAGTAAATCTGTAAAAGAAGACAAACGTGAGTTCAAATCAATTGAAGAACGTGCCTGAGGGACTGGGGATCTTCTGAATCAGAAGAGTAGTTTCAGTTCAGTAAATCCCAAGTTTCAGGATCTGCTCTCTAGGCGATATTTTGGAAACATCAAAAAATGGCTCCAGTTACCAGGAATAAAACTCTCCCAGAGATAATATTATCGAATTTACTTATCTCCCCCAAACCCCACAGATCTTTGTCAGTCTTAAGCCAAGTGACTGACTACAAGTAGCCAAGCAAGCAAGATGAAGCAGCTCTTGGACTCAACAAAGCACTCTCCACTCTGAAGTGATATAGGAAAATAGTTTCTCTCTGCAGAAGAAGGAGCAAATTAAGCAATAACCATAACTCTAAAATGAGCATAAACCATTTATTTATGTTATGTAATAAATGCCAAACATAGTCGAAAACCACAAGACAAGCAAATAAAGAGACCAGACAAGGAAAAAACCACCTCAGTCATTAAAATGAGTAGTTCAAATAAATTCATAAAGACAAGTGGACAATTGATAAATGGTTGAACCAAGTAGAAATAAGAACAGAACTCATGAAGTACAACGTTGAAGTGATGACAGAATTTAAAAAAACCACAAGGGAAAAAAAGAATAACTCAGAATACAGTTAAGCGTTATAAATCATATGTAGTAACTGTCAAAAAAAATCTTAGCAAAACACGCACTAAACAAAAAGAGAAATAAAGAAGAAAATAATCAGTAAAAGGAAAAGAAAGTGCTACCATACCAAGATTTCCCACCTTAATTTTCTACTGGACATGGCCCCATCTATCTCATGCCACCAGCTGCAAAACCACACAGGTAAGTTACAAGCAGCTAAAAAAAACCCCTAGATTTTTCCAAAAACAGAAAACCAGCTACTTCTACTGTGGGTGGAATACTCAATCAAGTGTGTTTCTCCTGCAGGTTTTTTTTTAATTGGCAGATTGACTGCCCATCATCTATCATGCATCCTGACTCCTGGTTCACATTTCACACTGACTCAGTAACACTCCTGAAAGTGATTGTGGTCTGCAATTGGTGTAGACAAAACAAAGGAAAGCATGTTGGCTTTACACGCATTGGGTATGGCTGGCAAGTCGAGGGCGTCATCATGCATGGCAAGGCTCAGAAGCAACAATAAGAGTTTCTCAAGGACGATGAAAGGGAAACAAGGCAATGGAAGAAATAGAAGGCTAAGAAAGTGGACCACTAATTAGATCATCATAAGAGACGTCCTCGGACAAGCGCTGGCTCTTCGGCTTTGAAACGGAGATGAGCACCGGCCCCTAGAGTCAGAAATGACTAGCACGCATGTGCGGGGGATCCTTTACCTTTTAAGAAATGTTAGAACCATCAAAAATGAAAACTAGAGGATGAAACCAGAAGGCATGAAAAAAAGAGAAAGTTGGTGTGATGACTTCCTCAGATGCTTCCCCAGGTGATAGTTCAGGTGAGGAAGAGCCTGACCCAAGGATGCTAGTGGGAGATGTGGAGAAACATCTGGAGGTTGCCAGAGGGCATGAGCCAGGAGCGGAGGGGCCGAGCACAGTGGAGCAACCAGAGGAGCAGCTGGACAGGAGAGGCACTGTTGCAGCTGGGAAGCCCAGAGGCTTCAGAAAGAGAAGGCGTGCAGCTACAGCTGGTCAGTGGCGATCAGGATGAACTGCCTCCTCCTTCAGAGCATGTAGGGCTGAGAGGAGGTAGGCATAACGAAGGTCAGCCAGGTTACTTGTGAGGCGGCAGCCTTGTCCCTGTTGATGAAGCAGGAAGCAGTTATTTAGTTCAGCAAGTGGAGTGTAACAACATGTCCATTTCCTTGTTGTGTGTTCTTAGCCTTTGTGATTCTTGACTTGACTCTCAGACTGGATTCTGTGTCTTGAACTTTGGATCATGCTTCTTGAACTCTGGACTTGCCTTTGCCTAGTGGATTTGCCTTGCCTTTGCACTGTGGACTGGCGCTGGCTTCTCTTGAGTAGCCTGTTGAACTCATTAGGGGTGTGCTGGTGTTGGTGAAGGAAATTACTGGGGAATACTCATTTGGACTTGGAAGCCTTAATAAAGACTCCCAACATCCGTGGTGCTTGGATGTGGGTGGGGGTGGGACAGCACAGTTCAATGCTGAAAACCGAACTAAATTTTATTATGTTACTTGAAATTAATCTATTAATCTATCTACTCTGAGAAAATGAATTTTAAGAGGCTATCTCAGTATTTCAAATATAAAGGAGTCTCTGGGATTGTTTTATGTTATTGAGCTGTAGTTTCATGACACAAGAGAGAATTAAGATAAAATCTTAAATAAGGAACTTCTGATTAACCCTAACCTGACCCCACAACTTGGCACTTTTATCCCTACTTGTTTATGCAAGCCCAAGACCTGATTTATAAAGTTTGTTTTACTGGCGGATGAGCTGGCAGAGAATTGTAGAGAAACATTCAGTTTTAAAAAGAAGTATAGAGGAGTAAATGTTGACTCTTTTGTGTGGTCTCACACCCTCAGGAACTTAGCTATGCATAAATGACAAATTGCTATTTCTAAAAACCTTACAATTTACAACTGGCTAAGATTTCATCCAAAGGCAGTAGTGCTCAAAATCTTCCTTTCAAAATGGCCATGAGAAGCCAAGCTATATAATGAAGGAGAATAAATTTGCTCTTGTCCCATAGAATATATCATACAGGCTTGTCTCAATGTCTCTTATTAATAAAACAACAACAGGGATGGACTCCTGCAGGGCAGTCAGGTAAGCAATACAAAAGCCTGAAGACTAACTAAAATGAAAGCCATAATTTTGGCTTTCAGCTGCTGTATTTTAAAAACCGAAGTACCAAAAAATGAAGTGACCAACATTAATGAATAATGCATGAGTGCATGACTCCATTTAGACATCTAAATGAATATCAAGTAGCCATAACTAATGCAACATTTGAGCAGAATATACCTAGATACATCATAATATCATGATGGAATTGATCTAAAGGGAAAAATGAAAATCTTTCAACAGAGAACTCTATATAGTCTGTTCAGAAGCACCCCTGATCTTACTGTTGATCCTTCCTGCTTCAAAACCTAAGTTGTTTTAGATGTCCTTTCTTTACATATAAAAACTGAAGAGAAGACAAACACATCCCTGGCTGAGGACCATTTAGTTGAAAGTCAAAACAGTATCTGATCATATGAAACTATAGGTTATGAGTCTTTATTCCCTAGGTGCTGGATTCCTACTTTTTCAAAACTGTTAATGTAGACTTCCTCTATCAACCTTCCATCTAGCTAATGATGATACTGGCTAGTGATTATGAGAATTAAAACCAAAAACGTCTAGAGGGAACCAGATTAAAGAAGGCAGAACTAATGCCAAGACCTACCTATATAGCTGCACACTCAGAGGATATCTATTGCATTCCCTCTTCTCTCAAACATCCATACACATAAATCTCTTCAGTCTAGGTACAGTGCACACAGATATAACTACGGTAGTTTTCTTCTGTTGTCACTGCATCTATTATATTCTTCAGATTAATGAAATGACTTTTCTTTTATTGACTGATTCAGTGAGACCAGATTTAGACAGTGACTTTATATTACATCTTTACATGGATTGGAGGAAAAGTTTGTTATGACTCATGTGGGCCAGGCAGAAACCAATAACACAAAGAAGACAGTCTTCTATGGAAACCCTATCTTGACTAAACCAATTAGATTGTCTCTCTTCAAATCACTGAACAAATCCCATCACATTAGTTATAGAATATACTTAAGCATATGTTCCAAGGCATATTAGATCTGTGCATTTGCAGTGACCCCACAAAGAACAAATGGGACACAACCCATAATTTACCTTTAAATTGCAGCTTATGCATTTGCAAATAGCTTTCACTGAATATACATCCTTGCACAAAGGGATCAAGCAATTCTCTTCCACATGCATGATTTAGAGAATATAATGTTGGCCGGACCAAAAGAAGAAAAAATTCTGGATTTAATTTCTCATTGGCCAGATTCCCTCTAGATACTCTTGATTTTTTCTTTATAGGCTTATGAAAGTGTAAATGGCCTATCTCACAGAATTAATGAACAAAGAAACAAAACAATTATCATTAAGAAGTTTGCATAGTACTTGTACTAAAAAAACTCCTAACCTGTCAGATCTCATTTCCTATCTCAATTTATTCTAAGGTTGACCTAGCAGTTGATTTACTCATTTTACATGTATGGCAGAAATCCTTCTGTAAACTTCTATAAAATACTCAAAACTTGATTGTGTCTCAGCTTCCCATGCTTTCAATTATTTTAATTGCAATATAATCTCTTTTGGGCTGTATGTTTTGCAAAACCCTCATCCATCTATCCAATCTGGTGTCACATTTCTGGCTTCTATTGAAGAAAGTTTGCTCTGCTCTTGACTCTAGCAGAACTTAGACTTGACTTTGCAGAGCTCCTTCTGTCCATCTCAAGTTTCAACTTCTATGGAAGAAAATCTCCTCTAGGGATGATTTAATATCCTCATCTAAAACTACTGAAAAGTGCTTGGTCATGCTAGAGCAACATTCAATGAGCACATTTAAAACCACACACATAGAGAAATAAAAACCAATATGCAACCCTCTGAAGTATCCAAAAAGGAGGAATGACTGCTGAAAATAACAGAATTAAAATGGAAGGCAAAATTGACCTGTTTGATTAGGGAAAGACAATAATCACGTTTAGTGATTGGAAACCCCTTATGGACTTTTTACAAAAGAAGGGGAAAAACGAGCTTTTGATTAGAAAGGGTAGACTTTGGAAAGCGGGAAATTATGATGTAAACTTAAGAGAGAGAGGACAAAATTTAAAAGCATTTATAATAGTTGCTAAGAAAACTGGGAGCCACTTTTTATAATCTTTTCTTTATCATTTTTTCCTGTATTCTTTTTCCTATTTCCTTTCTTATCTATTCACTATTTCTCCTCTATTTTATTTCTTTTCTAAAATTTATATTGTTCTATCTTGTTAAACATTTGTTTAATAAAAACAAACACAACTCAGTGTGCTTGTAGAGGCACTTGACTATTATCATGTAGATAATTAATGTTAAGTATACATTTTATGGCAAGCTTTCCCAATAATATTTAAACTGGCCAGCAAGAGGAAATATATAACTAAGATTAATAAACACAAGTATAGAGGCAAACTCTTAGTATCTCAACAATTTGCAAAAAGTTCCCATAAATGGCACAGATGGCTACTTCCAAATTGATTTCCAATTTTTTACAGAGCAGGAAATCCAATAATTTCTCTCCCCATTTGCTGCTATGGTCATGGAGAAGCAGCCAGAGCATCCACGGTGGGATGAACTGATAATCTGCAAACTCTAGACTGCCACTCTTCCGTTGAAATGGGCAACCAGTCCTGCTGTCCAAAACCTAGGTTTTATAGTCTTCTTCTCTGCTACCTTGGTCCTATTTATCCCCACTGCAAGCAGGTCACTTTTTCCTCCAAAGGAGGTCTCCAACTAGTCAGATTCTTAGAAAACTATTCAAACTGAAGTCTCCTTTCACTTTTCTGAGCTTGACCCCTAAGGATCTCAAAGACACGTTCATCTAGTTTTCTTGGCAACAATAGGGAAATAACTTGTCATTGTCATCTTTTGGGGTGGAAGGTGAGGAGCCTTCCCAGTCTAGATTGCAGTCCTAGCACTCCATTCACCAGATACTACCCAGGCTTAAGCCTGCTTAGCTTGGGGTCCAGACAAGATCGGCTAGATGCTAATCACTAATAAAACCATATAATAAATACATTCCCAATATAGAATGAACTGAGAACTTATAGTTCCAGTCTCAGCTGAGTACAGAAAACATTTGATGGCCATAAATAAGCCATAGTCTCTGGCTTCTTTCATTCTGTGTTCTATGAGAATCAGTAGAATAGTCTCCTTTTAGAAGCCACCATGAAGAGGGACCATGTGGAGCAAATTTTAATTATTCTTATGTAAATAATCAGTACTATTACAAAACCTGACTGCAAACAATCCATCTTAAGAGCATTACCTCCTTAACATCCATATTGGTTTGGTCTAGCCGAAGCGAGTACAGAGTATCCTTTCCTCCAATGAATAGGCGGTCACGGTATTCATCTAGGTACAGGGAGCGAAAGTCTAAACTTCCCCGGTGACCAAGAAACAGGACTGAGCGGTTAGTGGCCAGGAGATCTAAGAGACAAGAATCAAATGACAAAACAAAAAAGTTAGGAAAAATAAGTTGAAACAGAAGATGTTCTCTGTATCACATAGCTTGGGTAAGCCATTGCTTTGTTTGGGCATAAGGCACAATTCAACAAAAGAAGGTAGCAACAAGTGAGTAACAGCAAGTGGCTGAGGATTTGCTGGGATTAAAGTCTCATTCTTTCCAATGTGTCTTGCCCATTACATTTTCCATTTTTGCAAGTATAGGCTTTGGGTCAATTGCTATAGGATCTTTTGAGGCAATATTTAAACCAATGTCTATTTCTCTACCACTTATCATGGTCAATTGAATTGTAGTATAATTCACCCAATTTTCTTTCTTTACATAGCTCACTGATTTATATATTAACCACAGAGAGAGTTTGCACAACATGGTAAGCAATGTACTGACTAATTAGCAGCTCTGCAGAGCAGACAAAGACATAGTGTGTTTTGCTTGATTTTGGCTTAGTGTGTTTTGTAAGCCCATCTACTGTGGCTTGTAAACCATAGTTATAGCTTGGTGTGCTACATGACTGTAGCCAATTGCAGTTTAATAATAGGCTCATAATCAAATCATAAGAACTAGTTTACTGAATTCATACTGAACGCAAAAGGTGATAGGAAGACTTAACAGAATAACAGAGTTGGAAGGGACTTTGGAAGTACAATCTTCTGCTCAAGCAGAAAACCTTATACCATTTCAGACAAATCCAGTCTGTTCTTAAAAATCTCCAGTGTTGGAGCATCCACAATTTCTGGAGGCAAGTCATTGCACTTATTAATTGTTCTGTCAGAAAATTTCTCCTTGGTTCTAGGTTGGTTCTCACCTTGATTAGTTTCCATCCGTTGCTTTTTGTCCTGCCTTCAGATGCTTTGGAGAATTGCCCCCCTCTTCCTTGTGGCATATCAGTGCCTTATTTTCCCTAAATTCCTCTACAAAACTCATCTTTTCCATGAAGATTTTGGCAGAAATGCTTAGTTGTACTCCAAAATGTTACTAAACCTAAGAATGTATATTTTAAAAAACATATTCAGGTTATTCCTGGATCTCTCTTCTTTTCTTTTTATCTGCTTTAAATTGAGATTGTGATTTTCTCAGGATGAGAATCTTTAGAACTTTATTAAACTGCAAACCTATAGCATTCCTTCTATTTTTCTCTAGTTCAGGTGAGTAGGAATCTCAAAGTCCCAAAACTCAAAGGTTGTAGAATTACAAAATTAAGGGGGTGGGGGACCACTAAAGGGGAAATTTCCTCTGGATCACAAGGCCAGGAAAGGGGAGGGAGGGGTCTTAGAATGGAGCAATCAGCCACATTCAAGAACTTTTGCCCTCTCTGCTCTCCTTCACAGAACCCTCTGCAAAAAAGGATCCAAGGGGACCAAAATGGCAGCCATCAAAGCCCCACCCAGTGCGTGTACAGCAGTCATACATATGTAGCAAGGGATGGGGCTTCAATCTGCAGTTCTGCCCACTCTTTTGGTCCCCTTATTCCTCTTGCAGAGAATAAGAGCAAGGTGGATGGACTCAGCTATAGTGGCAATGAGTGCATCGCTGGGAGACAAACAGATTAAGGATAGATCATCATGGGGAAAAATCTGTGTAGCTGCTAGAAGTTGAAAATGATTTTATGGCACATATTTAATCAATCAAACTGCTTTGCAGTTGGTTCTGCATAAGGATGCATTAGGGAATTTTCTTTCTGGGTTTTTTCTCCATAGCTATGTTGCCAGATATGGCTGATTTTCAAACTTAGTCTATCTTTTGCTGGCTTCTCCAGCCACATCAAATTTAATCCTATTCTGTTCAGGGTTGGGTTTTTTTTAACATTACCATGTTGACCCACAGACAGCAGTCCTGAGCCTCTTTACATCATTTTTCCAAAATTCTTTTGGGTTGGAAAGAACAAAAAGTTGGTGGGAAAAGAACTGGAATAGAGAAGAGCAGGGCTGGAGACTGGAATGCTAAATAGAAAGAATCCAAATTATAACCTTTTCTTGTGGTCTTGTTTTGCATAGAAAGATATACACACATGCATACAATTTCCCACTCTTTTTTGTGCTATAAAATGAAGAGAGATCATATGGTTAATTTTCTAGTGCAAGTCAAAAGACAAATACATTTCTCATATCAGTGCATGCCAGACGACAGTGACAGATTCAAGTAGTATCTCAGAAAATCTGATAAATCCTTTTTTTAAAAAAAATACTTTTTAAAAAGCTGTTTAATCTTTCAGTGTGTTATTCTTACTCATTAAACATCTTTCTTAGTTTAAAAAAGCACACACTTCTGAAACTGAGAACCACAAAATCTGAGAATGTTCTTACTTGGCATAAAATCCAAGAACTGTGGAGTTCTTGGTGCTCTCTGAGCTTGGTTGTAAGAGAACTCCAAGAACTCTTCTTGGTTTACTGAAAAACACATAGTCTAGTTTCAGGGAGGGTGTAGGGCCTGGAAACGGTATTTTAACATCATCTGTGTAAGCCCTAAGAAAGTACTGCAAGATGACAAATGCCAAAATTAATCTTTTTCAATTCCACAAACTTCTCAAGTTTCAGGGACAGAAGCAGGGGAGAGGAGTTATAAAGGCGGATTTCTCTAAATCAATTACTACAAAAGTTTCTGCTCTTGATGATATATACCAGGGGTGTCAAACTCAATTTCATTGAGGGCCACATCAGCATTGCGGTTGCCCTCAGGGGGCCGGGTGGGGGTGGCCTGGGTGGGCATGGGTAGAGTGCGTATGGCCTACTGGGTGGGCGTGGCCAGCTCTACATCGTTTGCATCAAGGGTGCCTATGAGGGCCTGGGCAGGAGTGGGACAGATCTGAGGGTCTCTGACAGAAGGAGGGTCTCTGGGCCAGGGCCAAGGCAGTGGGGGCCGTTCCCTCACTGTTTCCAGGATGGCTTCGCGGGCCGCATGAAACCATTTCGCGGGCCGCATCCGGCCCCCGGGCCTTGTGTTTGACATGTCTGATATATACTGAATTTGTCAAGAATCAAATGGCTTCGTGTCAGGGAAATTGGATGCAGTAAAAACAATTTTGAACCCTGGTTCAGATTTCTACTTGGGTTAGGAAGAAGGGGATGGCTAGAAAGGTAGTATTTGTTCCATCCGCCATGTCTCAGCAGCAATAATGCTAGTAGAAAAGATGGGGTTTAAACCTGGTGAAATAACACCTATGCTAGGAGGGCCATCTTTTTATTCTGAGAACTTCCCAAGAGATTTTTCTAGCTAGGAAAGCTATGTACTCCTGCGGAAAGGCTGGAAGGAGTGGCCATTATCTGGGAGTGAAGACAGAAGGATTCTTTAAGGCTGATAAAAAGGCTAAAGGATAAATGCTCTATAAAGCAGTCAATCGTGTGACAAGGATAACTCCCCAACAGTTGCAGAATGAGTCTTAACTGTGGCTCCTGAAAGCTGGAGTGGATTTGAGGTCTTGCAACACTATGGGGAAAAGTCAGGAAAAGAAATGTGGGGAAAAAGAGATGAGAGAAGAGCACACAGGGTTTCATAAAAAGAGAAACTAGTAATATTAATTAAAACCCTTTTTATCAATAAAGGAGAATATTTGTAGTTCAGGGTGGAAATGAGGGGTCCATGGTACTCTCTGAGTTTGGTTGTTTGCTTGCAGATTTTCATTACCCAAACTAGGTAAAATCATTAATGCTAGTCCTCTAGCACTGATGAAGTTACCTAGTTTGGGTAATGAAATGTCTGCAAGCAAACAACCAAGCTCAGAGAGCACCAAGGACCCCTCAAAAACCTTTATAAAAAGCTGAAGCCCAGTAGATGCTCTTCATGTGTGTTCCTCACCCTCCTTCCACTGGGTCATTATGTTTTGGGGTAATGAGAAATCTCAATGTACCTAATGGTCAAAGCACCTGACATGGCAATAAACAAAGGTCGAAACGCTCATCATGAGATGTAGCCCACACAGAAACCAACAGGTTAATGAAGCCTGTTGCCTGTTGTTCTTTAACGTAGGAGGAGATACAATATCTGCAAAAAAAAATACCATCTGTAATTTTTCTTCTCGATTGTCTACTCATTAAAAGAAAAATATTTGCAGACTGAAATTTATTTGAGCTTTCTCATGTTAAATATGACTGACCAAGGTCAGGAGGATGTGATATTAGAATATATAAACATCACATATATTCCTGAACGTTACAATCATCACTATGGAATTCACTGCATTAACATTTCCTCCTGTTGTAATGCTGAAATACTGTTATGATGAAGTTTTAAGATGGAAACAGTCTTAGTGAGAAGAGGCCTCTGTCAAGTCAGATGGTTAGTGTCAATTGCACAACATAACTGTTCTGTTGTATAGTGATGAGAAAATGCAAGGAGGAGAAATCCCCCAGGGAATTGTTTCACACATGTAGGAATCTATCTTTTTTTTTTTTGCCCCTGAAGATGGTGAGCTTGGAGTCAGGTGCTAGTCATGCTGAATAGTTCCCAGCTGTTAACAGGCATGCCAATACAGAAAGCATCCTTGGAGACCAGCATTCCAGTTGGCTTCCTAGGCATTCATCAGCTGCTTCTCTGTTTCTCTGGCAAGGTTGGAACTATTATATGAAATATAATTGTGTATTTATAACCCTTACTCCACAGGAGGATAAACCAGACCATATATCTCTGACCTTTTAAATCAGCACTGGCTGTAAGAATCTGACTACAGAATATTTTGCAATACCTAACAGGATTGCTCAGGTCTGACTCAGGAATTATTGAAATTCATTGCCAGGCTCTGCGCTTCCAGCTAAATTCTCAGACACATTTTTATTTCATTAATCTGTTCTTGCTAAATTGTGCCTTCCTTGAATATGCAACACCTTTGATTCAGTAGCTTTCTTTCCCCACCTCACTTTTGTCCCTCTAAAATCTAAGAATTCCCAGCAACATCTTCCTGTTTCCTACAAGTTTTCTCCATAAATCACAGCAGTAGAGGGAGGGAGGGAGGCAAATAGGATGACATGTGGGAGATGTTGCTGAGCAATTATAAGTTGGAGGGAGAAAAACAACCAATCCTGACCTCAGCATGTTCCTCACATACCAGATTCAGCTCTGGCTGACTTCATTTCACCCTCATCATCTTGGCTCAGCATTTAATCATTTGGTGCACCTTCTTGCTACCCTGAAAAAAAACGACTCAACAATTGCTGGCTCAAAGCTTATTCCAGAAGAATCCGGATTTTTCCTTGGGGTGGACAGTCCCAAAGTCCTTCAAGATTGCCTCCAAGTTATCCTGTAGAAAGATGAGTGGCCAATAAACACAATAAATAAAACAACAAAAAATCACTCTATTACCACAATTTGGGAACGCATGGAGAAGAAATGGGAAAATTAAGGGAAATACAAATGGATTTAATGACTCAATTTTTAAGTTAAGACAGTTGCTTATTGGGAGCTGAACATTTCTGACTTGCCTTCTTCACCATGACATCACCTTGTTAGAGTTTTGTATGTTTTGTTCTCTTAAAGTAAAATCCTAAGCCTTGCAGAATGCAGAGCCTGACTTGAGACTCAATACTTCTTTCAGAAAACTGCATTGCTCTTGATGAAATCAGGTCACACAATGCTCAAGGAACTTTAAAATTCATTCCTAAAAGGAGGCAAACAGGAACACTGACTCTTTTTCATGTCCACAAGAAATTCTACTGGGTATTTTGCACCGGGTGTCATAAATATCCTTGGGTCTCGGTGGCAAGGATCACCAATGAAATTCAATGGTAAAAAAGTAAGGTTTTACACTTAGCCAAGAAAAACCAAATGCACAGGTATAGTATAGGTGGTACCTTGCTCAATAGTAGTAACTGTGAGACGGATCTTGGAGTCCTAGTGGACAATCACTTAAATATGAGCCAAAAGTGTGCTGCAGCTGCCAAAACAGCCAACACAGTGCTAGGCTGCATTAATAGAGGGATAGAATCAAGATCATGTGAAGTGTTAATACCACTTTACAATGCCTTGGTAAGGCCACACTTGGAATACTGCATCCAGTTTTGGTCACCACAGTATAAAAAAGATGTTGAGACTCTAGAAAGAGTACAGAGAAGAGCAACAAAGATGATTAGGGGACTAGAGGCTAAAACATACAAGGAACGGTTGCTGGAATTGGATATGTCTAGTTTAATGAAGAAAAGGATGAGAGTTGACATGACAGCAGTGTTCCAATATCTCAGGGGTTGCCACAAAGAAGAGGGAGTCAAGCTATTCTCTAAAGCACCTGAAGGCAGGACAAGAAGCAATGGATGGAAACTAACCAAAGAGAGAAGCAACCTAGAACTAAGGAGAAATTTCCTGATAGTTAGAACAATTAATCAATGGAACAACCTGCCTTCAAAAGCTGTGAATGCTCCAACACTGGAAGTCTTTAAGAAGAGAATGGACAGCCATTTATCTGAAATGGTATGGGGTTTCCTGCCTGAGCAGGCGGTTGGATTAGATGACCTCCAAGGTACCTTCCAACTGTATTATTGTTGTTGTTGTTGTTGTTATTCATTGCACAGTCAGCCAGATGTTCAGACTGGATTTGGCATTTTTGTCTACCTATCGAGTCCTTACCAAGGACCTGGGATAGCAGATGTGGATGTTTGATAGTATTACAGATATCGTCACAGGATGGAAGCAGTTCCTAGTACGGCCGCCTTTTGCAATTGACTAACGGCAATGGTATTCAAGTCGTGCTCAAGTTGTTTTGGGATTGCACCCAAGGCACCTATTACAAGGCACCTATTGGTACTACCCTTGCTTGCCTTTGCCACAGTCTTTCTATTTCTATTTGTAGGTCTTTGTATTTTGTTATCTTCTCTAGTTCTTTCTCGTCTATTCTGCTGTCTCCAGGCACTGCCACGTCCACTATCCAGACTTTTTTGTCTTTCTTATAGACAATTGTTAAGTCCAGGGTGTTATGTTGCAGGTGCTTATCTGTTTAAATTCTGAAGTCCAAGAACAGTTTAACTTTATCATTTTCTATGACTTTCTCTATTTTATGATCCCACCAGTTCTTGCTTACAGGCAAATGATATTTCTTGAAGATCTTCCAATGCACCATTGTTGCTACTTTGTCATGCCGCTGCTTGTAGTCTGTCTGTGCAATCTTCTTGCAGCAGCTTACCAGGTGGTCCACTGTTTCTTCAGCTTCTTTGCACAGGCAGCACTTACTGTCTATTGCTATGTTCTCAGTTTTGACTTTGTAGGCATTTGTCCTTAAGGCCCGGTCTTGTGCAGCCAGAATTAGTCCCTCGGTCTCTTTCTTCAACTTTCCTGCTCTTAGCCATTGCCAGGTCTTGTTATTATCTGCTTTCCCAGCTATTTTTTTTTAATGTAATGGCCATGTAGTGCTTTGTCTTCCCATGCCTCTATTCTGTACTTCATTGGTCTTTCTTGTAGGCCAGTTTGGTCTCTCCAGTAGTCAGTAAGCCTTCCTGATATACTAATTTCAGTGCCTCTTCATCATTGTCCTTCAGATATTCTTCCAAAGCCATTTTTTCTTCTTCAACCATCTGATGTACTTGCAGCATTCCAAGTCCACCTATTTGCCTTGGTAGATAGAGTCTGTCAATGTCACTGTGTGGATGAAGGGCATGATTCATTGTCATTATTTTTCTAGTCTTACTATCCATTGCTTTTAGTTCTGCTTGAGTCCAGTCCACTCTATTCCAGCTGTGTATCTAATGACTGGAATTGCCCAGGTGTTGATTGCCTTCATGGTATTTCCTCCATTGAGTTTGGACTTTCTTCTTCACTCTTTTGATGTATTCACCTCTAATCTTTTTCTTGACTTCAGTGTGCTTGATGTTGTCAGCTTGAAGGATACCCAGGTATTTATAGTAATCTTCCTCATCCAGATTCTTAATGTTATTTTTGTGGGGCATCTTGATTCCTTCAGTTTTCACTATTTTTCCTTGTTTGAGAGTAAGTGTGGCACATTTGTCCAAGCCAAACTCCATTGCAATATCTTGGCTATATGTATGGACAGTGTTCAGCAGCGATTCCATTTCAGATGATGTTTTTTTCATACAGCTTCAGATCATCTCTGTAAAGGAGGTGGGATAGTCTGGCAGATGTTTTTGATGTTTGATAGCCATGTCCTGAGTTATTCAGTATTGTTGACAGAGGAAACAGTGCAATAACATATAGTAGTGGTGATAATGAATCTCCTTGAAATATTCCTCTCTTGATATTAACCTCTCCCAGTCTCTCACCATTGACCTGCAACTGTGTCTTCCATTGTGCCATCGATCTTTGCACAAATTTTCTGATATTTCTACTGACTCCTGTTATTTCTAGGCACTTGATTATCTAGTCATGTGGCAGAGTCAAATGCCATTTTGTAGTGAATTCATGCCACATTCAGGTTGGTCTTCCTTTTGTTGCAGTTTTCCAAGATCATTCTGTCTATTAGGAGTTCATCTTTTGTTCCTCTGCTATTGGGGTGGTTTCCTTCTGCTCAGGTGGAAAGAGATTGTTTTCAACTAGATGCTGTTGTACTGCATCACCTACCACAGCAGTTAGCAATTTTCAATCACTGTGTATTTGCAACAGGTAAACACCTTTTCTTCCAGTAGTTCTGCAGCTGCTCAACCAACAGTCCTGAGTCTTATAACCCATTTTTCACCAACTATCCAGGAACTCCAACATCTAGCGCAGACCTTGTTAACCTGGGCGACATCCAAGCCGGTATGACATTCTGAAATTTACGTCTCACCATATTTTTTATTGAAGAGACACTCTTTATCTGACTCCTCTGATGAGACCTGTCCAGTATGGTTGAACCTCTGGCATAGCTCTCATCTTTCTCAGAGTACACAAGCTCCACAACCACGTCAAGATAGTTCCTCACTGGAAGTTGTTTTTATTTTTATATTATTATTATTATTAATTATTATTATTATTATTATTATTATTATTATTATTATTATTAATTATATTGTGGGCCTGAAACACCATATGTGGACATCCTACTCTGAGGGTGAAGGTTCATTTATAGAGAAAAACAGAACACTGATACTGACATCCCCTAAACTCTGCTGAAGATGTTACCTAGCCTGGTAACGAAATATTTGGAAACCAATCTACAAGCTCAGAGAACAAACCTTCACCTTCAT
Organism: Vipera ursinii; assembly: GCF_947247035.1. Lineage (NCBI taxonomy): Eukaryota > Metazoa > Chordata > Lepidosauria > Squamata > Viperidae > Vipera > Vipera ursinii. The sequence continues at coordinate 67,807,000 of NC_139513.1, forward strand.
CCTACACCCGAGCTACAGATGTTTGCCACTATTGCACAGCCTGCTTTCTCATATCAATCGACACTTCCAAATGAGCTCAAATGTAATGGACGATATCATCCATTAAAGGCCAGGCAGGGACAGAAGCCTCCTGTTCTGATCTTTGTGGACTGCATGCCAGAGCCCAGCACTACAGCAACTGTCCTACTGTGGCTCTTCCATTTGGCTGGACATAATTATTGAGACTAGGGTAGAAGGCAACAATAAGTCATGCTGCCTCTTCCCATCCCTCAAAAACACTGTAATTTTTCCCACTAACAAGCCTTTATGTGGAGCCCTCTCCATTAATTCCCCAATTATGTGCCTCTTGGTAGAAAACAGTCCTTTTTCACCACACATCTGGAACGGTTTTGACAGTCTTCCAATAAAAGGAATGATACGTCATGCTTCACTGCCAAGTCCCCTAAGACCACACACTTCCCCCTCCCCTCCACAGATGTCAAATCAGAATTAGGATATTAAGGGGGCAGTAAATTATTAGAACAAAAAAAAGGCAGGTTAGTTTGAGGAAGCCTCTCTTCAAGCTAGGATATCCTCATTATTCACTAGAGCAAAAAATCAGGTAAAATAAAGGTACGTATGTCACATGGCAAAGCAGCCAAATCCTTCACCCCAAACCTATATTCAGCACTAGGGTCAGTCCTCCTATTAGGCAAAAGGAATCAATCACTTCTGGGGGCAGTATAACAAAATTTGAAAGAGGAAAGCATGTGCCACATATTCATTCCAATAGCTGTTACACTAGTCTGCTCTCTGTACCATCAAGACTATCAAAGAAAGATGAAATTATTTGGCCGGAAAGCTTTTATAAATGGAACAGGATAGTGCAGCATCTGTTTTATACTTCAGAGATTAAGATAGTTCGACTGATTTGTTTTTCAACCACCTGTGGTCTTCAATGCCAATTTAAATACTCCCTACTTAACTGAGATAATACTAGAAGATTAATTTAGATCAGCAGTCCAGTCATTACCACATTGGACAGCTACAGGAACTGATGGAATATCCACTGTAATATAGCAAGCAACAGAAAAAGAATCAGTCAAGATTTAAACCAAGCTAAGCCAGTAAACCTGGAGAATGACATAGGAGCCAACAGATTGTAAGATATTCCCATACCAAAAAAAAGAGACCTAACAGAGTGTGCAGACTATCATACAATACCCTTAATTCCCACGCTGGCGAAATAATGCTTAGAATCATGCAATGCAGATTCAAATTTTATGTGGAAAAAGAGATGCCAGATGTTCAAGAAAACACCAAGGAACAAAAGACATCATTGCTGGTGCACATTGATCACTGGGAAAGCCAAAGAATAGCCAAACAGAAATCACTACGTACTTGATTGATTATAGAAAGACCTTTGATTGTGTCAATCACATCAAGCTCTGGAATGTGCTTAGAAACTGGGAATCCAAGAACATCTTGTTCTCCTCGTGAAAAACTTATATACGGATCAGGAAGCCACAGTATGGACAAAACATGATGAAACAGACTGGCTCTAGGAAAACTGGATTGGAAGAGTATGGCTTTACGTTGGAGGAAGAAAATTAATAATCTGCACCATGGTGATGATACTTCTAACCAAAAAAATGGAAAAGATCTGCAAACTCTAGTAATAAAAGCCAGGGAGCTCAGAAAAAAAAATAGAACTAAAATTAAATAAAGAAAACGAAAATCATGAGAATAGATACAACAACAAGCTTTGGAACTGGCAATAAAGATATCAAAATCAGCCATAAAGGAACAAACAGTAAAGAAATTAAAACCGCAATCTAGCTTTTGATACAGCAATTGTTCAAATGTCACAACGTAGCTATACTTACAAAGATCATAATCATCTTGATGAAATATAATCAACCAATCATTTAACTAAGACAATAATTAGGATCCGGTTATCAGTTGTCAATGGGGAAGCCAGATTCATTTAACAACTGTGGCAAGAAAAGTCATAAAATGGGGCAAATGTCTCACTTAGCAACAAAAAATGGAGGGCTCAATTGTGGTCATAAGTTGAGGGCTACCTGTACACCCCATCAAATTCCATCTTCAAGTGCCATCAGGCTAGATTAGGGAAAAAAAGTTGTGCATGAGATAGTAAATCTAAATGAGAATGGCCTGCACCTCAGAGATATAAAAGCAGCCCAGTTCTGAGTTTAGTGTGGGTAAATAAATTATCAGATGTTTGAACCGAAGACTAGCAGGTTGTGTGCAACATGCTGAATGCACTCTTCAATTCTTCTGTCATCAGCTTCTCTCATGTAGCTTTCTTAATCTCTTTGCAAATCCTCCCCTTGAGTTTCTTCTCTCTGCTTTCAAAGGAGTTTATTTTAAAAACCCAATGTCCTCCCCAGCCCACATCCCAGGGTTGTTTTCTTTAGCTGTGTCATTTATTTCTAGTTGAGGCTTTGCTTATTTGCGTTGGGCTGGGTAATTATTTCTCTAGAGAAATTGGTTGGGCTCAGACAGGGCCAAAATCACTTGAACCTATGAGAGAGCAGAGACAGAAAATAATTACTAACCCCGCTGGGATCACAAAATGCATCCTATCAACACAAGGGAGAGCTTGAAGGGATGAGAAAGAGGGTGTAAACAACAGATTTGCAAATGACAAGAAAAAGCTAAAACAATCCCCAGCTATAACTAATTTGAAGCCTGTATTGACCTATAAGAAGAAAACCAGTATATAGGAACAACCTCTTTGAAAGACACAGCTGCCCTCTTCCTTGTTTTAAAATGTACCAAAATTGAAATCATGGGGTGGTTATTTTTTTAATTATATACCAAGATTTCTGCACTACCACCTGAGAAGTTGATCCGATATCAACTTAATTAATTTATTGCTATGCAGGACTGTAGAATTGTAGTGACCAGAGCTACACTTATCTACTAATATTTTATTAAGATGCAGGATTGTAGTGAGCGCAAGAAAACAAGAAAATATTCAGGATTCCTACCAATACCTGAATGGAAAATTATTCTACCTTGGCCTCTGCTACCCTATGCAATAGCAAACCCCAAAAACATCTGAATACATACACACACACAAACACGCACACACATGCACAGAGAGAGAGAGAGAGAGAGAGAGAGAGAGAGAGGGAGAGAGAGAGAGCAGAAGGATATTGGCAGTAGAGTTTCCAGAAGCAATTCACTGAAGACACTTATAGCTGCTTTCCTGTCACAGATTCCAAGAGTAGGCCACAAATAAACTATTTTATTGGACAAAGGAATCCAATAAAAATCCAACAGGAATAGTTTTTTTAAGGCAAGAAAAAATAACTAAAATGCTTATGCAAATTTTGAGGAGGTAAGGTAAGGTAGGACAGGACAGGATAGGATAGGATAGGATAAGGTAAGATGAGATGAGACAAGACAAGACGAGACGAGGCAAGACAAGGCAAGGCAAGGCAAGGCAAGGCAAGACAAGATAGCTCTCTAGGAAGACAGTTCCACAGACAAATGGTTATAACTTGTGCCATCTTCCTTCCAAAACAAAATCCCTCCTCCAGGCTCATCTCAGTTAGAAACTCAGCTGGGTCCTTTGCCAATGTTTTTTCTATGGAAAAAATACATCATTGAAGCATCAACCACCATCTGATGCCTGACAATGATGGCCTGTCAGGCTCCAGAAACCAAGAAAGACACATTGAAATTCTAAGCAGTGTCCTTTATTGTTCCTCACCCACAGGCAGAAATCTTGCTAAACTAAAGCAGACTACCTGCACCACAATCATATACATACTCTAGAAACTATGAGGGAGAAGCTATCTTCACTCTCTTTCTCCCACACAAACTATCTAAACTGCATTGTCTCTTGTTCTCTGGAAGGCACACCCTCCCTCTTGGGAATTATTATTTATTAAATGTATATGCTGCCCATCTCACTATTTAAGTGACTCTGTATGGCTTACAACACAATGAAAGCCAGAATATAAAAACATTAAAATTAACAAAGATTGGATTAAACTAGGAACAAATACATGAGTGGAATGGAGATGGGGTCTTCTTTCTTAGTGCACTAACCATCTCCAGCATGGAACATCCCCACTGGGGCCCTAATCTAATGGGCTCTGGGAGTCCATCATACCCAACAGTAGTGTCATGGTTCCAAGAGATGAATCTCTTTAAAACAACTTGGAGGCATTGTTTTCTTTAAAGAATCTTTTATTCGAGAAACAAAGTATCGGCGCTACAGTTGAAGCAAAAAACTGAGTTCCCCTCCCCTGGCACAAAGTAGCAAAGCACAATTCCCTCCTCCAATTAACAGTCATAAATCGCATTCCCCAATTAACTTGAAGTGTGGGCTTTCTCCCCAGCTCTCCAGCCCGCCAAATCTCTATCAACTCTGGACCTAATAACCTTGAGGTCCCACAGCTGAATTATTATTTTTATGACTAGCTGCACTCTCACCCACATTCCCCCTCCCAGCATCAACGAACATCATCGACAGAGGAAAAAATGGCTACATTTCCATCTCTTGTCAAAGCAAGAACATCCGATGTTAGCAGCGTTGACAGGTAGCTTATCTCCAACTTTTCTGGCCTTTTGGAAAGCCATGAAGACCAGGCTATTTTCTCAGGGATGGGGGGTCAGGAAGTTATTTATTTATTTATTTTATTTTATTACATTTATATACCGCCCTTTCCCGAAGGACTCAGGGCGGTTTACAGGGTGATTAAAAACAAAAATACAAAAGTTAAAAACAATTTTAAAAATTATATCCGTCCCTGAACAAATAAAACCCCAGTTAAAATTAAAATTAAAATTAAAATAATTAAAATTAAAATTAATTAAAATTAAAATTAAAATTAAAATTAAAATTAAAATAATTAAAATTAAAATTCTCAGCCTGGGTGAGAATTAGTTAGTTGAACCTGGGTGAATTGGTGTCCTTGGTTGCCATAGTACTTTTTTCTCATCTTTAGTTATTGTTTTCAGTTCACTGGTTGTATGGTTTTTAAATTTTGTAGCCACCCAGAATCATTTTTGCCTGAAGGTCATAGCACTCATCAATCAATCAATTTTCTCTTATAAAATTTATAAATCATATATTTCATTTGTATATATTATTTCAGATTATATGTATTGATATTTGGAGAGGCAAGCTTTTTTCTAATTGAATAGAGGTGCCACAAAACATATCTGTTAGATAAAAAGTGGAGAAACCTGGTGCCCTCTTGAATTTTATAGGATAAGGATGGGCAGGTGAGTTAAAATTGCTACTGGTCAACCTTACAAGCAAGAATAAGAATTTTATTAAAGGATATTAAGATTTGAAAAAGCAAATACTTTTATTTATTTACTTACAGAATTTGCACAGCTGCTCTCCTGCAAATCAACTCAGGGTTACCTTTGAATAAACAGTATACATGCACATTATCACGCAGAACCCCAAAACTGCACGTTATCCTTGTGTGTGTGAGAGAGAGGGAGACAGGGAGAGGGAGAGGGAGAGGGAGAGGGAGGGAGGGAGGGAGGGAGGGAAGGAAAGAAAGAAAAGAGAAAGAGAGAGAGAAAGAGAGAGAGAGAGAGAGAGAGAGAGAGAGAGAAAGAAAGAAAGAAAGAAAGAAAGAAAGAAAGAAAGAAAGAAAGAAAGAAAGAAAGAAAGAAAGAAAAACTGCTCTCCAACAATTGGCAGGCAATTAAGCAGAGACATTAGGGAAATTATCATGATTTCCTCTGCACCAAGAGTGCAAGCCATGTACCCTTAGGCACGTCCTCTAATATGGAATTAACTCCAAATTCACCCAGTCAGCAACATACAGTATTTCCCACTGTGAAAATTATAGTTCCCACTGCCAAGAATAGAAATTCAGAAACTTTCTCTCTGAGCTGGTTCCAGGCATTCCCAGGGAAACTACAACAGTACTGCCGCCCACCTGGCCAAGCCTCATTTCCCCTCCTGGGCAGATGGTACCTAGTGTCCCTCCTTAGGCATCCCAGCGAACCAAACATTGTTATTAAAGAGCAGTGGCCCAGCATAAGGGTCTTGCAGCTGTTTCATAGACCTTTGCCCTTCCCCTGTGTTCCCATGGATTCCCACAGAACACCCACAAACACACATGAAGGATATAACATGAGAAACGGTTTTCCATTCCTTAATTTTTTTATTCCATTTTCTACCAACTTCCTGAACATAACCATCCAGAACTATTACAAAATAGAGCTGGATGCGGATGAAGCTTCAAAAGAAAGGTTCCAATAGATCAGTATCTGGTTTGAATGTAACTGCACCAAATTATTATTTTTTTGAAAGACTGTTTGTAATTTTTTTTAAATAGTCTCTATATATTCGGTTAGAATCAGAAAAATGTGTCTGCCATTGGTTTACATATTTATAATTGAAAGAAAGATTTAAATTAGATAAAAAGAGTCATGGGGTTGACTTTGGGGAAAAATGAATCGGAAATCCTACTGCATGGTAGTGATGAACATATTATTGCTAAAGTTTAGAATTGTTATTGAATTTGAATTTGAAGAATGATTATGTAAAGCATTATATGATTTGGTGAGCAAAAAACTTTGGATATAATGTAATGCTTGAACAATGAGAGAATATGTGGACAAAAGGTCTAATATTTACACTAAATTATAATTTAAAAGAAAACTTTTATAAGATGATGTATCGTTTGTATTTAACATCATATAAGTTGTCAAGAATGTATAATCAAAAAACAGATTTGTGAACAACTAGAAGCAAACAAAGTTATAACTAGTAGCCAGCACAGGCTTGTTAAAAAGAGATCATGCCAAACAAATCTTATTTCATTCTTTAATAAAGTGACTAAATTAATAGGCCAGAGAAATGCCGTGGATGAAGAATACTTAGATTTCAGTAAGGCCTTTGACAAAGTAGACCTTAGATTTCAGTAAGGCCTTTGACAAATTCTCAATTATGCGCCAAAAGCGCCTATCTCTGTTAACCTTAATAATCTCCAACCAAACTAAACTATGATCAAAAATAGTTCTTGCATGTATCACGCCAAATGTCTCACAGTTCCAGATCATCCTTGAGTTCAAGTAAAAAGAATAAAAAAAGGTTTAGGCAGTCTCTAAGACAACTTGTTGTTAATTAGGAGCTTGCGTACCCATTCTCAGTTCAACACATACTTTTAGTCCATAACCCTAATATACTTTTCTAGCAAGCAAATAACATCAATCTTAAATTGTGTTAAATATTAAAAAAAAACTTTCTTTCTCCTCTATGATAAATTTAATCCATTGAGATTCTAATTTAAAAATTTAATCACCAATCTTGACACCCCAAAGCTTTTGGAGCACGTCTGTCATAACCCCCATAACTTCTTTGGACCGCGCCCCGTCCACAGCTTCACTGTAAGTATGCTTTGGAGATTCCATAACTTTCTGCTGGTCTTGCTCTTGCTCTCGTCTCGCTCTTCTTAGGGCGGCACGCGTCATCCTCTGGCCTCCTGCAACAATCGATGAGACTGTAACTTGATCCCCTCCAACACCATTGTCCTCTGTCTGTCTATCTGCAACATCTTGAAGCTTTCCCTCGCCGTATCCCTTTACAGCTTCCAAAAATGATAGGGGGGGTTGCTTTTAACACATTGCTATAAAAATCACGTGCCTGGGCCACAGTAACCAGACGATGTCTTTTACCTTCGTGCGTCACCACCAGTCCAACTGGAATCTCCCATCTAAACTTAATATCACATTTCTTAAGTTCCTGTACTAGAAATGCAAAATCTTTCCTTCTCCTTAAAATCTTCGGAGGAATCTCTTTTAAAACCAAGATTTCTTGCTCAGCCACTACCAATTTAGTATCATAGGCAGCTTGAATGACTTCATCTCTAATTACTCTCTTTGTAAAATAGACCACCACATCTCTGGGTAACTTCCTCTGTCTTGCAATCCATGAATTTACACGAAAAATTTTGTCCATATTTCCCTCAATTTCAGATGCTGGCTGGCCCAGTACCCCTTCCAGAGCCTCAGAAATCAGCTGCTTTAAATCTTCTTTACAATTCTCCTTTAACCCCCTGATTCTAATAGCATACTGCATCTGATGATACTGAACAAGGCTCAATTCTCCGTCCATTTTATCCCTTATATCTTCATTTTCTAATACCTTTGCTTCTAATAAAGAGTTCTTTTGACTGAGATCCTCCACTTTTACATCCAGCTGTTGCACACATTCAGCTACAGATTCAATCATAGACAACATGTCCACCCTCATTGCTCTAAACTTCTCTTCCATCTTCTTCTCCAATTTCTCCATTTTCTCCTCCATTTTCTCCTCCAGCTTTTTCAACTTTTCATCCATCATGTCAGACATCAATTGTGAATGCTTTCCAAGAGCATCTTGTAAATCCTTAAGCATCAATGCCGGAGGAGGTGCAGAAGGAAGCAAAGCTTGCAATGAGGTCTGTTGCACCAGGGAAGACCCCGCACTCTGAAGAGCTTTAGAAGTTTTAGCCGCCATCTTCCCCCACTTTCACTTATTGCGCACTTTCACTTTAAAGCTATAAAATCCATTGAGCTAGAGAGTAAAGATAAGAGTCCACATCACCTTGACCTCCTGTACCGCTCTGCCTGCATCTTGATAATCAAAAGTATTTCCTTTTGGCAGGGGTGGTTGCTAACGCCTGGGTCTGCTCCAAAAATCACGGAGCAGAGACGCTGCGCAGCTCGGAGCAACCCAGGCTTCGGGGGGGCTCAATCCTTCAGCCGCCCAAACTCTCAGCTCAGGCGGCCCCGGAGAGCTCAAGCCCTACCTGGGGCCTCAACCCCTCCTCTTCTCCTGAGGAGGGGGCTTCAAATCCATCTAAACAGCTGATTGGAAAAACACAGCTGCGGAGCGGGCAGCCCAAAAACGGCTGTCTTCAGCGTCGCGTCGCCACCGGAAGCCCTCCTCTTCAATATCTTCATAAATAACTTAGATGGGGGAATAGGAGAACTCACCAAATTTGCAGATGACACTAAACTGGCAGGAATAGCCAATATCTCAGAATCCAAAAAGATCTTGACAAACTTGAACAATGGGCCCTATCCAACAAAATGAAATTTAATGTGGAGAAGAGCAAAGTTTTACATTTAGGCAGGAAAAATCAAAGGTATAAGTACATATTAGGTGAGACCTGGGTCAAAAACAGTAACTTTAGAAGAGCCTTGGTGGAGCAGTGGGCTAATGCCTCCTTAAGTAACACCAGCTGCCTGCAATTAGTGCAGGTTAGAGTCCCACCAGGCTCAAGGTTGACTCAGCCTTCCATCCTTCCGAGGTAGGTAAAATGAGGACCCAGATTGTTGGGGGCAATAAGCTGACTTTGTAAAATGCCGCTTGGGGAGGGGGGGGAAAGCCCTAATAAGCAGGCATATACATAGAATGAAGGCTATTGCTAAGCACATTGATTTGTGCTTCTTAGATTGTAAGCCGCCCTGAGTCTTTGGAGAAGGGCGGGATATAAATGGGATTAAAAAAAACTGTGAGAGGGACCTTGGAGTCCTAGTGGATGATCACTTAATCATGAGCCAGCAGTGTGCAGCAGCAGCCAAAGAAGCTAATACAATCCTGCGTTGTATAAACAGAGGCATAGAATCAAGATCAGGGGTTTTATTTTATTCAAGGACCAAATTTAATTATTTTAATTGTTCTTAACTTTTGTAATGTGTATTAAATTCCTTGTGAACCGCCCTGAGTCCTACAGGAGAAGGGCGGTATATAAGTCCAATAAACATAAACAAACATAAACATCATGCGAAGTATTAGTACCACTTTATAAAATCCTAATAAGATCACACCTGGAATAATGAAAACAGTTTTGGTTACCATACTACAAAAAAGATGTTAAGATGTTGGAAAAAATTCAGAGAAGAGCAACTAAGACGATCAAAGACCTGGAGACTAAAACATATGAAGAATTGCAGGATTTGGGTTTGGCTAGACTAAAGAAAAGAAGTAACAGGGGTGACATGACAGCAGTATTCCAGTATTTGAAGGGCTGCCACAAAGAAGAGGGGGTCAAATTATTCTCCAAGACACCAGAGGGCAGAAACAATGGTTGGAAACTGATCAAAGAGAGAAGCAACCTGAAATTAAGGAAAAACTTCCTAACAGTGAGGACAATTAACCAGCGGAATAGCTTGCCTTCAGAAATTGTGGGCACTTCATCATAGGAGGTTTTTAAGAAAAGACTAGACAGTCACTTATCTGAAATGGTATAAGTTCTCCTGCTTGAGCAGGGGGCTGGACTAGAAGTCCTCCCAGGTCCCTTTCTATTCTATTCTATTCTATTCTATTCTATTCTATTCTATTCTATTCTATTCTATTCTATTCTATTCTAAATAAATGTTGGAAATGCAAATGTAAAAAAGAGACCTTTTATCATTTCTGGGGACATGTGATAAGGCAAAGAAATATTGGAGTACGATTCACATGTTAATACAGAAGATTCTCAAAGTGAATTAAACCAGAGACTTTTCTTCTGGGTTTAATGGAAAAAGTCTTGGGAAAACATTCGGAACTTTGATGTTATATATGACGGCAGCAAGATTACTTTATGCACAGAAATGGAAGGTCATTTTGATTCCTACAATGGATGAATGGTTGCAAAAGTTGATGGAGTTGGCAGAGATGGCCGAATTGACTGCTTTGATCAAAGAAAAAAATACAAATGCTTTTCTTTCTACTTGGAAACCATTTCTGGACTTGTGCTTGAGATGGAAAAAATATGAAACTTTGATTTGGGGTTTTACCAATTAATAGGTTTGTTGCTATAGTAATGGCTAGTTTATATTATTATGTAAAAGTAAAAAGTTGAGGTTTGATAATACTATCTTATTCTTTTTCACCAAAGGGGAGTCGGAAGTCAATGCCTTTTCTTTCTTTTTTCCCCCCCTTGCTCCACACTTTTCCCTTCCCTTTTTCCTCCCCTATTTTTCTACTATTTTCTTTCATATTTTTGTATTACATATTATAAACTAATAAATAAATTAAAGCTCTATAATATACTCATTCTCATTTAAGGGAAAATATTTTCAAGGCGGCTCATAGCGATAATAAAGCAACCCAATACAAAAGTGAAACTGAAAGCAACCCACCATTGCATCACCGGCTTCTACTCCAAATTGTGGAATGTGCATACCGGTTTGCCTAAATGATACCTTGCCCTTAATGATGTTATGGAGTGATTCAGTAATTCAATAATTTCAATATTTTTCCCCCTGAGAGCATTTATTCTGAGACTGAAGCACTTGTACATGAATTTTCAACTGTCCCAGTTGAAAATTGGCAATTGCAGCTAATTTTCATTAAATATTGCACCACTCCAGTTGCCCCCCAACGACCAACTCTGCATTTCCAGCTAACGGTCACTATTTCAAAGTTTCTGGAAAAGTGATTAGATTCTGTGCCATAGCAATTGCTGATAGCAGTCGCTGGTTCTGAACAAAATCCTGTTATGCTTAGTTTCTGTTATGTGCAAGGTTTTTATCCAAGATGCCTGGATATGTTTGGCACCTTGAGTTAAAAATAATAAAAGGACATACATAACTAAACAAACAAACAAACAAAGTTTATGGGATTTTGAATTTGTCCCTGTCCTACTTCTCACAAAAGTACCAAAGAAATCCCCAGTGGAACTTTCAATTTGGCTGAAATGAAATTCTTTTCGCTTCATAACAACACACCAAGATTGAAAAATAGCATCCATATGTATGGAATTTGTGCTATTGTTCAATTATTTTTTTAAAAAAACATCTTTTTTTTCTATAGCAGTGTCTCTCAATCTCAGCAGCTTCAAAATGTGTGGACTGCGACTCCCAGAATTCCCTATCCAATATACTGGCTGGGGAATTCTGGGAGTCGAAGTCCACACATCTTGAAGCTGCTGAGATTGAGAGACACTGTTTTCTATATAATGAGAAAGAAGCGAATGAAAATTAAGAAGACAGCAGTTAGACAATGAAAGCCTATGTACGTCCCTTTACATGTAAATGAAAGAGCCTTGGTGGAGCAGTGGGCTAATGCCTCCTTAAGTAACACCAGCTGCCTGCAATTAGTGCAGGTTCACATCCCACCAGGCTCAAGGTTGACTCAGCCTTCCATCCTTCCGAGGTACGTAAAATGAGGACCTAGATTGTTGGGGGAAATAAGCTGACTTTGTAATAATGCCGCTTGGGGTGTGTGTGAAAGCCCTAATAAGCAGGCATATACATAGAATGAAGGCTACTGCTAAGCTTGTAAGCCGCCCTGAGTCTTCGGAGAAGGGCGGGATATAAATGGAATTAAAATAAAATAAAATAAATAAGGAAATACTGCAATGCTGTACTAAAACCCTATTTTGGAAGCACCTGTACTGTTTTTTCCTAAGGCACCTTATAATGCTATTTATCGTAATTTCCAACCATCTTTAACTACTAGTGCTGCCTTCCCAGAATTCCTTCACAGTTCATCATGAAATCCACAAGCAAAGGCTTAGTTTGGAAAGTGACCCATCTTGCTGGCATTTATTACCTTTGTTTCAAAAAAAAAGAATTCTTCCAGCACTTTCCAGAAGAGAGAAAAGAGGAAATAACACAGCTGAAGGAGGAAGGGGAATATAATTTCAGACTGTGGACTAAGTGGGAATGGAACTTCATTTAAAAAATAAATTTCAAAGCCCCCCTCCCTAATTCCCACAAGACTATGATGGGAATAGAAGAAAAGAATGGTATTGTATATTAACCATGTAACAGAAAATTACCTGAGAGGCTTATTCATAGACTGCACCATCTTTCATATGAAACAGTACTGGCAAGGACAACACAAGAAAGCAGGAAAGGGGGCTGTGGGGAACTGGCATTAGTCCAGCAACATGGAAACTGGGTTTGCTTGCTTAGACATCCAAACCTATCAGAGCAACTCCAGTTAGTCAGAAAACTGCCCAGCTGGTCTTCCATCAAATGGACATTTGTTACATGCCTCGTGTTTTCATCCTCCTTCATCCTCCTCTATGATGGGTATCTAATAAGGTATTTCTCTTCTTCCTGAACATACAATGGCCTTCTTACCTATTCCTGTGGAAAGCTTCTCAACAATAGAAGTGCAACAAATAGCCACTTCAAAAGGAGCTATCTTTTCTGCTGTAATTAAACAAAAGTAATATTTTCCCACCTCAAAACAGCATTGGGCTTAAGCTCTCAGCCTTTTTTTGTTTCAGAAAACTTCCACCATAGAAAAGAGAGCTTTTATATTTGTATTAATCCAACAGGAATTTCCCCTGCTAAAGCATTATGGCCATTTCAAAAGAGATTAATGGCACAAGCAAGAGAAGAATGGCTGTGGGTCAACTCTGGCTTTGACTGCTTATGCCCAGCCCCCTTCAGACTTCACCAAAATTCATTCTCCTGAGGCAAAAGAATGAAGCATTTTGCAACATTATGGTGTATTACAAACAATACTATGCTATCTTTAGTGAATCCTTCAGCTTTACTGAAAGGAGTAATTTATAATCGAAATTTCAGTTCAACCATGCACCAGAGCTTTGGTCTTTGGGTGCTTCTTGAAAAATTACTTGTGTCATAAATTTTCTTCTGTATCAAATTACTGCAAATTCCTTTCACTTCTCCAGCAGGAGCTTTTCTCTATTAAAAAAAACCTATTTTTAGGCTTTTATTTTTCATAGCACCTTTAATTTTTACCGTTCTTCATTAACATTCCTGTATTCCTTCAGGTTATACTCATATGTGAATTCTAGGTAAGACAGTTCCTTCTTGTAAGATCTCAGGAGACATCATTTAGTGATGTGTCCAGCAGCAAAGCACCCTGAGAAATGTCTGCAGAACTCAAAATTAACAATTATTTTTAAAACAATCTCTCAGGACTGCAAAATCTCAGCATTGTTGCCTAAACGTCTCATTCAATTTAATGATCTTGTTCTATTTTATTCCTTTAAAAATATTAATGCCCAGCCTTTTAGAAGACTGAAAAATCATCTTACTACTAATTGATATTATTATTACTTCATTGTTATAAATTCCAAAGTGGTTACCAGCATTTGTAGCCAACATAAAAATGCAAGTTTTGAACAGCATGTCAATATTCTCTATCAAGAAAACATCCTTGCACATCCCCCAATAATCCAAATTAACAATAGGATCTCCTGCAAAGGCTGCAGAGACTTTTTGTGGCTGTGTCAGGAGTTGCCTTGCTCCAATTCAGCTCTGCCTGCTTTTGGGATACCAAGCTCTGTATGGAAAATAAAGGTCTTCCTATATTATCTGTTAAAGGCTAAGTCACATACAGTACAAAGAAACCAAGATAATAAATTAGTCACATATCAAGCTGTTCTAGGATGAAGTAGTGACCAATCAACATTTTTAAAAATCATGTAGGCAACGAAGTGCTTTGTATATGCAAATGATGTAAAGTTTATTTATTTTATTTATTTATTTTAATTCCATTTATATCCCGCCCTTCTCCGAAGACTCAGGGCGGCTTACAAGCTTAGCAGTAGCCTTCATTCTATGTATATGCCTGCTTATTAGGGCTTTTACACACACCCCGAAGCGGCATTATTACAAAGTCAGCTTAATTGCCCCCAACAATCTGGGTCCTCATTTTACCTACCTCGGAAGGATGGAAGGCTGAGTCAACCTTGAGCCTGGTGGGATGCGAACCTGCACTAATTTAACCATATAAGGCAGAAGTGAGCACTGAACCAATGAGAAATGGATATATTGCGTGATAGATAGATAGATAGATAGATAGATAGATAGATAGATAGATAGATAGATAGATAGATAGACAGACAGACAGACAGACAGACAGACAGACAGAGGCAGGCAGTATTGTAACCGATGCTGTTATCTGCTCTTGCAGGACACATTCGACTATTGTTGCTGACAATAGCTTGTTTATTTATTTATTTATTTGAAAAAGGTAAAAGAGCAGTTGTCATTTACACATGTCTCATCAGTTCTCTACCTAAACAGCTTGTGGACATGAAAGTATCGTCAAATATGCCCACATGTTTCATTCAAATTTTCTTTTTTTTAAAAAAAAATAAATTTTATTGAATATACAGTTAAAACACAGAAAACACAGTGGACATGATACAACTTCCCTGGCTTAAACAATACTATTAGTATTTACCTTGTGAAAAGAAAAAGAAAAAGGTCTCTTTACAATATGACAAAATATACATATAATCTGTAAACTCTCTAGTAAATATTCTTTCGATCATGTACATTATAGTTAAATAACTTTCAATTCTATCTTATAGAGAATACTGGTGTAAAGATTTCTAAGCTGTCGACTTATCAATCAACATTTGTCCCAGCCGTCCTCCTTAACTCTGGCCATTTATACACTTCATTCCAAATTTCATAATAGTCTCTTTCAGTTTTGTTCTTAAGCTCTAATGTTAACCTATCCATTTCGGCGCAGGATAGGATATTTATTTACTACTTCTTCGGTGGGGGTTTCTCTTCCCTTCCATTTCTGAGCACAGGCTAGTCTTGCTGCAGTTAGAATATGCAGTACTAAATATAAAGATCCTTTACTGAATTTATCCTTAGTAATCCCTAATAAAAAAGTTTCTGGTTTTAATTCATTTTTTTGTGATATCTCTTCCAGCCAATTTTTTATCTGATGACAAAATTCTTGAGCTTTTGGGCACTCCCACCACGTGTGATAGTAGGTTCTTGGAAGTTTTCTACATTTCCAAAAGCATCCTAGGAGCAAGTTTCTTTTTTTCAGAAAAGACCAAGTTTTCCTTTGCACCTAAAGTCTAGAATTTCAATTATTTTTCCCTCAGATTTACTATTGTCAAAATAGTGGCCTCCTTTTTTGTCACCCAATTTACCAGCAAGCAAGGAGACCTGGGAATCTGTGCTGACAGCTTCTTCTCACAAAGACAAGCGGATACACAAACAGACCCCTTCAAACACACATCTATTCACCAAGATTCAGCCATTAAGCAAAAAACCCTACTTCCTCTGAGCTTGTGATAATTATGATGAATGCCTTCTGTAAAATCTCAATGTGGCTTTTGACAAGACCTCCCCACGATATTATTGAGTCCCCATGGTTCTTTGGGAAAAGATGATAATCTGGCTTTGCTTCAACAGTTCCTTTTCATTTAAAACCAAAGCTATAAACTGATATATCTGTTGCTGGCAAGACATATGGGAGATTGCCAAACAAGGGCCCCATATAGTCTGAGAATGGAAATTCATGGGATTGGTAAACCAACCTCTTCTCTGAAATCAATGCATTCCCTCCCTTGGAGATCATTTTTCTTTTTTCTTTTCCATTTTCCAAAATGCATAAAAATGCATTTTGCAGCTATTTTTCTTCTTGTAAAGGCTAAAGTGGATTAGGTGCAGCTCGACATCCACTGATTTTGATCAATACCATTGATTAACTGCTTTCCATGACTTTACACAAAAGTTTTTTTTTCAAAGTTGCCTGGAGCTAAATCTAAGACCTCCTGAGTCCTATGCATGGCTATTCCTCTAACTTTGAAGGAAAGGTCAAAAGACCCCCTCTCTTAAAAACCTAGTCTCTATAGGAAATTATTATTTGCAGACATTTTTAATCATTGCTAGTGCATAAGTAATGGAAACAGCTTAGTTAGTGTAATCCTCAGAAAATGCATGCTCTGATGAAATCCCAAATGTAGTTATGGAACAAGGCAACTGCATGAACAGGGCACCTGAGGGTCACAAGTGCAAGGAATAGATGATTATGCTGAAATGCTGTATATACAGTATAAGATTTGCTAATATATCAAAGGCAGCAGCTTGGGAAAAGAGGAATTGGGAGGAGAGACTGAGAATGTATTAATCATGGCATAATGTGCTAATTATTACTGGAAACTAGGGGCAAATGTGCTGATTGCTGCTAGACACTGAGGATGCAAGCTAAGCAATATTAATAAACATTGATAAGGTCATAGGATGACCTAAAAGGGGTTGGCTTAAGGAGGGCTTATGGAGAAGTACCTATGAAAACTGTTGAAGCAATAGCCTTTAACAGACCAGTGGGAGTGATCCTGTGTCCTTTCTTCTGCGTAGAATAAATTTTTTGCCAATCTGTGGTTTTTTGTGCCGCGTAACAGAGTGAGCGCCTGTTACTCGTCCCAGCTTCTGCCAACCTAGCAGTTCGAAAGCACGTAAAAATGCAAGTAGAAAAATAGGGACCACTACGGTGGGAAGGTAACAGCGTTCCGTGCGCCTTTGGCATCTAGTCATGCCGGCCACATGACCACGGAGACGTCCTCGGACAAACGCTGGCTCTTCGGCTTTGAAACGGAGATGAGCACCGGCCCCTGGAGTCGGAAACGACTAGCACGCATGTGCGGGGAAACCTTTACCTTTACCTTTATACCAGGAAGAACCAGTTTTCTGGGTTAACTTGACATCCTGCAAACTTGTTTTCTGGAAGGTCACTGTTCTCCTCAACACATCCATTTTTAACGTTGTTAAAAGTTTGAATTCTCCGCTACTACCACCAAAAAGACCTACGCATTGTGTAAATGTCTTACATGGATGTTTTCATCCATTAGGTTCATGCTGAGAACACAGCAGCAGTTTATACCCAAGATGCTCTTGGTCTTCTGTGGGACAAATCACATCCATGTGTTTAGCAGCAACACTTGCCCACAACAGCTAAATATTTTGTTGAAAATAAGTTTCCTGGAAGTGCTGCACCTCTTTTGCTCCTTCAGCAGCTAACTTTAATCATGTGCCACTACTGATAAAGCCAGGTCCCCACAAAGCACTGTGATATTGTCGAACAGCACTCTCAGATTTGGAAGACTCAAAATAAAACTTTGGAGAAGATTTGGTATTTGGGTGGGGTTTTCATCATTGCTCGTTTTGTTTTTGCCTTTCAATCAAACATGTAAACATCAATAAATATCAAACATGGCATTTAAACATTAATTGCCATTTTTAACACCTTATGTTTTAAAAATTCCTTGACTGGCAAAGACTAGTGTATCTACCACCTTTATATTAGAAAAGCCAAAGCTGGCAGACCCTGTCTCGAACAACTCTCTTTTTCCTACGTCTTTTAAAATCAGTCTCTTTTCCACCATTCATTTCTCTTAGATCTCATTATACACCAGGCAATTTCTCCTTGAAAATGTGGGCAATATGTGGTAGACAGTATCCAGCCTAGCTACATAACCATTTCTCCTCAGTATTCATGCCTATCTGAGTATTATGAAATGGTTGGAACTGGACCTTTTCAATGATTGGCTGCTTTTCAACCTAACCTACCTTAGAAAACGTATTGCCCAGATGAAATGATCAAAAACTAGAGCTGTGCAGCTATTCTGATTGTGTTTCAGAAGGCGTGCAACTACAAACAGCACCAATTTCCAATACCATCTGCTTTCCCAGGATCACAAGCCAGCTGCAGTCCACAACTGCAGGAACAGGTACAGCTGCTGTGAAGTGCTACAGGCAGCTGCTTACAGGTATGTTTCTCGGTGCTTGGAAATCCAAACACTATAAATTCACTATAAAATCCTAACTTTCTTAAGTAAATAGTACAAGTCATTCTAGACTTACAAGCCCAATTGAGATCACAATTTCCATCATAAGTCAGTGTGATTGTAAAGTAAATCATCACATAACCCTATCCAATTTTTTTGACCATTTTTACTATGGTTGCTAAGCGAATCACATGGTCATTAAGCTCAGCTCCTCCAGAAGCAAAGATAAGGTTTAAGGTTTATTAAATTTATATGCCGCCCTTCTCCCTGAGGACTCAGGGCGGCTCACAACAATAAAAAGTTAAAAGATATAAATACAAAAATTCAAAGAGGATTAAACAATATAAGAAATAAGAACAATTTAAACCAATAAAAAAACAAATTTAAAAACTATCATCAGTCCAGGCTCGCTTGTTGGAATAACCAGGTTTTTAGGTCACGGCGGAAGGACTGAAGGTCAGGGGCCATCCGCAGCTCCGGGGGCAGTTCGTTCCAGAGGGTCAGTGCGCCCACAGAGAAGGCTCTCCCCCTGGGGGTCACCGGCCGGCATTGCCTGGCCGACGGCACCCTGAGGAGGCCGACTCTATGGGAGCGGACCGGGCGATGGGAGGTTGACATTGGCAGCAGGTGGTCTTGCAAGTACCCCGGGCCTAAGCCATGTAGGGCTTTCAAGGTGATTATCAGCACCTTGAATCGCACCCAGAGGGCAACCGGAAGCCAATGCAGCTCGCGCAGGAGTGGTGTAACATGGGAGTATCAAGATACTCCCATAAGCGGCCGCATTTTGAACCAGTTGAAGCCTTCGGATGCACTTCAAGGGCAGCCCCATGTAGACAGCATTGCAGTAATCCAGGCGAGAGGTGACAAGGGCATGGGTGACTGTGCATAGGGCATCTCGGTCCAAAAAGGGGCGCAACTGGTGTACCAGGCGAACCTGTGCAAAAGCCCCCCTGGTCACGGCAGTTAGATGATCTTCCAAATTAAGCCGTGAATCCAGGAGGACACCCAAGTTGCGGGCCCTTTCTGAGGGGGGCAATAGCTCCCCCCCATCAGAAGAGATGGAACCTGTTGGACAGTATGAGATGCTGATATCCACAGCCACTCGGTCTTGGAGGGGTTCAGCCTGAGCCTGTTCCTTCCCATCCAGACCCGCACCACCTCCAGGCACCAGGACATCACATCAAGGGCATCACTGGGTTGGCTCGGGATGGAGATAAACAACTGGGTATCATCGGCATATTGGTGATACACCCCAAAGCCACGGATGATCTCACCCAGTGGCTTCATATAGATGTTGAACAGGAGGGGGGAGAGAACCGACCCCTGAGGTACCCCACAAGAAAGGGGCCTCGGGGTAGATCTCTGCCCCCCTGCCACTACAAATTGCGAACGGCCTGAGAGGTAGAAGGAAAACCACTGTAAAACAGTGCCTCCCACTCCCAACCCCTCGAGCCGTCACAGCAGGATACCATGGTCGATGGAATCAAAAGCCGCTGAGAGGTCAAGTAGGACCAGGACAGAGGAGCAACCCCTGTCCCGGGCCTGCCAGAGATCATCTACCAGTACGACCAATGCCGTTTCCGTGCTGTAACTGGGTCTGAAACCAGACTGGTACGGGTCCAGATAGTCTGCTTCATCCAGGAGTTGTGGAAGTTGACGTGCCACAACACTCTCGACAACCTTTGCTACAAAGCGAAGGTTGGAGACAGGACGATAGTTATTCAATGAGGCCGGGTCCAGAGCAGGCTTCTTGAGGAGGGGCCTTACCACCGCCTCTTTTAAGGTGGAGGGGAAGACACCCTCTGTCAATGAAGCGTTGACAACTGCCTGGAGCCAGCCCCCTGCCACCTCCCTAGCAGCCGAAACCAGCCAGGAGGGACATGGGTCCAATAAACAAGTTGCAGCACTCCGCTTACGCATAATCCTGTCCACATCATCCAAAGTCACAGGGTCAAACTCACCCCAAATGGTATGACCAAGACCTGCCCTCTCCACTCCGTTGGATTCCGCCCAGTCAGAGTCCAAACCAGTCCGGATCTGAGCGATTTTGTCCTGCAGATACTGAACAAATTCCTCAGCCCTACCCTGCAAGGGGTCATTCCTCGGTCACTCAGTTATAGAATATATATAACTCAGTTACACCTGCAGCTTGGCTATATTATAGCAGTTGCCAGTTGTCAGCCTCTTCTTGAGAACAACCATATCAACCTGGGACCCATCATTCCTGTTTTGCATTCTAAACTGGCTAACTATGCTTCTTGGTGACTACACTTTTGAACTGTTCCAGAGTACATCTTCCTTCCCTCCCTCCCTCCCTCCCTCCCTCCCTCTGTATTGACTCTACACTGAACTCTCTAACCACCCAACTCTCAAGCAAAACCTTGCTTTCCTATATACAGTTCTGGAGGAGAGATGCTGGCTTCTGCTTGTCCGTAATGGTTCGGTACCTAGTAGTAAACTATTTGCAAATCAAGTTGGTGTGTGAAATAGAACATTTTGCACAAGTTTTTCAAAGCAAACTTCTACTTCTGCTTATCACTGTTTACTGGAGTATAACATGAATTATCACTAATCTATTCTATTCATTCCTACTTGCATAGGCACTCAGGGTGCCGCCGGTAAAAGACTGCCGGCGGATAACACCCAGGGGGAGGGCCTTCTCAGTGGGTGCACCTGCCCTTTGGAACCAGCTGCCCGTGGAGCTTAGGACTGCCCCCGACCTTCGGTCATTCCGCCAGGACCTGAAGACCTGGCTCTTTGAGCTTTCTGGCCCAGGCTGAGAGTTTTTAAATGGGGTTTTATATTTGTTCAGGGATTAAATTTAATTATTTTAACTGTTTTTAACTTTTGTATTGTATGGACATTTTTAAATACTTTGTAAACCGCCCTGAGTCCTATGGGAAAAGGGCGGTATATAAATTCAATAAACTAACTAACTAACTAACTCCCCAAAACCTAGATATCACCAATATAGTGTATACTTGCTGATATACATGTTAGCTCTTTTCTTTATAACTATATCTGCACTTTTACTTCCTTAAGTATAACTCTAGTCTATAGGTCAGACCAACTCTATTCAGATTTACAGTTTTGCTTCCTTCCTTTTTCTCTATGTTTCTCTTTCACACACACATACCTGTTGTTTTTTTCTTTCTCTCACTGCATTGGTTAATTCATTCCCATTGCCATTTATAGTACTCATAGTATACAGTCTAAATGCAGTCTTTGACATTTATTTATTTATTGTGTTGATGCACCACTGGACTCAGAAAACAACTCAAGGCACATTACAAATGAAAACCACAAAAACATACCGTAATACAAACCATAAAAACCAGAATGCTCTCATATTGCAACAGGCACAATAATGACTATTCATTCATTCTGGAGCAACTTCTTATTTAATAGCTTCTGAAAGACCAACAATGAGGGTGCCACCCTAATATCAATGGGGAAGTTGTTCTGTAATATGGGGGCTGCAATTGAAAAATGCTATGAACCCCATCTCTTCACCTTATCCCTCTCACTTGTGGAACTTTAGAAGATATTGATAGCAAATCAGTATTGGATGAGTTGGGTGGATCATTTCCTGAATGGAGAAGGTGATCCTGGAAGTCCCTGAGTGCCAAGCCATAGATGGCTTTAAAGGTCAAAACCAGCAGCTTGAATTGCACCTGAAGACTTATTGGTAACTAATGCAGCAAATGCAAAAGAGTTGCTACATGACTAAAGTGGCTCTAATTTGCTAATATCTGGGCAACACATCTTGTAATAATTGTAGTTTCTGAACGGTTCTCAAAGACATTGCAGAAAACAAAGAGAGGGTGATGACAGAACATCACTATAGGTTACAGGGACAAGAGCTCTCTCCTCCAGCTCTGGATGTCACAGCTGCAGAGCCACAGATGGATGAAGGCTCACCTGACCATAGCCTCCATCTATCTCTCAAACAAAAGCTGTGAGTTCAGGATGAGAAGTTTTGATAATTTAGAATGGTCTTTTAAATTTCCAGTGGTGAAGAAAATGAACTCTTGCTTAGACGTTTTTCCAGGGATTCAAAGTTTTATCATGAACAAGCAGCAAAGAGAAAATACATCTAAAGCATGCTACATCACATAAAGGACAAGACAAGATTGCTCAGTTCTCCCTTTCTGATTTTATTGGTATTAGAACCATTAGCAAGGAAGATTTAACAGGATAGTAATTTTTTTAGAATTAAAATGGCAAGACAAGCATATAAGTTCAAAATATACACTGATAAAGTTGTAGTTATAGTTACTCATCCATGGGGTTGTCTAGAATTAATAATGGAATATATACAATACAGTATAGGATCTTGGGTCAACAACAATGAGACACAGATGACTGCATGGAAATTCTCCAAAGAGGAACAACAATTCCTAAGATAAACATCAAAATTTAATATTACTATTAAATCAATGAAACAATTAGGAATTTACTTAGCTAGAAAATAATATGCACTCTAAAATAATTTGTAAATCTGAAAGTGTATAATGGACATTCTTAGATGAAAAAACACATTTTGGCCAGGGAGAATGTTAACAATAAAAATGAACATTCTTCCAAGAGTCAGTTTCCTGTTCCAAATGATTCCTATAAACATTGATGAAAAGATGCTGAATGAGTGGCAAAGACAAAATGTGTAATTTTATCTGGTTAAATAAACAAACATGAATTAAACTTCAGATTTAAACTTCAGTTCAGACTAAAGAAGGAACAGGAATTGCAGAAATAACTGAATGAATATAAGTATGAACTTTGTTCAAAGCAGTATTAACGTATGAGATTATTGGACAAAAAATATTGACAGCCTGCAAAAATAAAATCACTCAAGATTCTTTCCTTAGAATGCTCAAAAGTGTTTCAACTATTTCAAATGAGCAGTCTAGTCCAGAAGAAAGTACAAAAACAAGTTACAACATGCTCAGATTTGACTGAATTTGAAATGCTTGTCATACAAAATGCAAAAAACTTGCTGGATTTTTAAGTAAGTTGGTACTGAAATATGATTTAGAGACCAAGCTAGTTAAAGATTACACAATCAAAAAGGGACAGACAGAACTTAAATGATATAATTGACAAGCAACAATGAGAGTATTAATGGAAGACGAGCAACAGATTAACTGTGAATAATACACTATAACAAAGAAGTCATAGTTATAACAAGATGTTCTTCTGCTGATAAATTATCCCAGTGATAATTGTTAAAAATCGGTGGAACTATAACAATTGGATGTGCTATCATACGTATCTGGTGGTAATATCATAAATATTTCAGCTATTCTTTAGATGATTTACTGCAGGATGCAACAAACCCTAAGAGTTGGATTTCCTTTTCTATCACATATTTTTCTGTTACGTATTACTAAACTTTATATATCTTTGAAACACGCTAAGTTGACTTTATATGTCCCCAGAATACTTTATGCTTTTTATTGGAAATCACACCTTATTCCTTCATTAAAGAAATAGCAACTTAAATTGTGCAAGTGTGCAATAATCCCCAAAATAATGGCATTCTGAAAAGAGGACTGATGTTAGTTACAGCTGGAAATTGTTTATGGAGTACAGTTCGACAGAAGGCTTGCTGAGACATCTGAGGTTTGGCTTCTCTTGAAATAAAGGTTCTAAACTCTTTAGTTAAAATTATTTATTTTTACTACATTGAAATCTTGTTTTAATTTTTTAAAATAGCAATTAAATGTAGAAGTGTATTTATTATTAAATGTAACAGCATAAATACTGTTTCTGAGAGTTTAACACTATAAAATGCTAAAGTGCTAAACTGTCTGAAAATTAGTTTTATTTTTATCCTAGTTCCAAATGAATACATAAGGATAAAAATGAGACGTTTCTTCCAATGGAAGAGTTTGTATTTTCCCCTCATTTAATAATAATAATAATAATAATAATAATAATAATAATAATAAGAAGAAGAAGAAGAAGAAGAAGAAGAAGAAGAAGAAGAAGAAGAAGAAGAAGAAGAAGAAGAAGAAGAAGAAGAAGAAGAAGTTGGAAGGTACCTTGGAGGTCATCTAGTCCAACCCCCTGCTCAGGCAGGAAACCTTATACTATTTCAGACAAATGGCTGTCCAGTCTCTTCTTAAAAATCTCCAGTGTTGGAGCATTCACCACCTCTGGAGGCAGGTTGTTCAAATGATTAATTGTTCTAACTGTCAGGAAATTTCTCCTTAGTTCTAGGTTGCTTCTCTCCTTGATTAGTTTCCATCCGTTGCTTCTTGTCCTGCCTTCAGGTGCTTTGGAGAATAGCTTGACTCCCTCTTCTTTGTGGCAGCCCCTGAGATATTGGAACACTGCTATCATGTCACCCCTCACTCTTCTCTTATATTGTTCTGAAAACATTTCCATGTTATGACAGTATTTTGCAAATTCTATGGATCCTTCTTTTTTCTCTTCCTTCTTTCCCTTTCACACCAAATATTATGCAAAGATCAAAAGTTATCATTGGTGACAATAGAGATACTTCATCAGAAATGGCTTGTTTGGGTTCAGTTTTAACCTGCTTTGTTGCATCCAGATCTCAGCAGCCTCCAAAGCACCCATTCAAGACTTCCACAGCATGTCAGGCTCATTCCAGGATAAAAAGACTGAATATTATCAGTATGGTATCTCACCCCCCAAACCAATAGGTGATGTTTTCCACTAGCTTCATCAAGATGACCCAGGGCAAGTGAATCAAAGCATTCTGGATCCTGTAAATAATGCCATAGCAATCAACCCTTGGTCCACAAAGATTGACTGACACCATTCCTTGGAGTTTTGATTAATTGAGGTTTTCAATAACACTTTTTAATAAGATAGTTTCATGTGCAAAATTCCTTTGGAATGATAAGGAATTCCCTTATCATTTTGGCACCTTTTGATTAGCATACCTCAAGTACAACTGAAGTCCAGCAGAATCTTAGATGTAGATATGACCTTGCAGACCAACACATTGTTGCATCCCACCAACCGGGAGGTGCAGGCTGTGTACTGACAAACTGTACACACAGGATGCACACAGGCATTCCAAGCCGTGATGTCACTGTCTTTGCAATATTAGAGGGGGAGTAAAATGCAGACAAAAATACTCTGTAACAAAAAAGACCATGACCTTCCTTTCTTACATGTGGCTACATAGAGTAGAGGAAATGTAGCTGATCCTAGGCAATGGAAAACAATGTGCAGGCTTTATTTATTCATTAAAAATATTTATATGTATACATTACTTTTCTGCCCACCAGGGCCCTCAGACTAATTTAAACCAGGAAGGCAAGAAAATGACAACAGAGTAAAAGACAAAACCAACCATTCTTTAGAACTGGGGATGGGATTGTGCCAACCTGATCTTTCCTGGAAACTGCTCATAAAAGCTCCTCAGCTTTGTCCAACTTAGTCTATCTTCAGCTGTCCCTCATGGAACATTTTACCCTCTCAGTCTACCTCATCCAATCCTACTCAATCATTCAGTGACTCCTAAAGCTAAGCTCTTATTTTCTGCCACTTCTCTTATTCTGAGACTGCTTCCAGCTAGGCCTCAAATGCAGTTGGGAATGTGATATTAGGGTTGTTTGTTTGTTTCTTTGTTTGTTTGATAAAATTATATGGCTGTCTATCTACCCAAGGGACTCTGGCAACAAATGGAAATAAAAACAAAAACCAGCTGTAAAGATCTACTGAAAAGAAAGGGGGTTGAGGCTCCAAAAAAATCACATTATAATGTAGTTCGTTAAACAAACCGCATCCATTCCCTTTTTTATTATTAAGAATATAAATACAAATGAAAATAAAAGTGATAGGAAAGTGGGGGGAAAAGAAAGAGAAAGAAAAAATGAGGAATAGGATAGAAGAAAAAAAGCACTGAGTTCCAACTTTTTTCAGCGCAGTAAAATGCAAATGCAAACCAGAATTGCAGCCTCAACTTTTTACTGTATCATTCTAACAAACACTAGCCATTTCCATAACAAGCTAGTTTAATCAAGAAAATCCAAAGTCAAAATTTCATATTCTTTTTCTGTCTCAAGCACAAAATCCAGAAGTGATTTCCAGGTAGAAACAAAACTGGATATATTTTTTTCTCTGATTAAAACATCAATTTTGCCATCCCTGCTAGCTCTGACACTTTTTCCATCCAGTGTTACTATTGTGGGGATTGATGTCTCTCTCCACTTCTGTGCATATTCAATTCTTGCTGCAGTTAACATATACAGTAATAAAGCTCCAAATCTTTTTTCCCAACTCCTTATCGTAAAAGAAAACTTCTGGTCTCAATTTTATGCTGATTTTAAGGATACAAACCACATCCATTCCATCAACCCATCAATATCCAGTCTCAGCGCCCAAGGGAAGAGCCCAGGTTTCACAACTGGCTTACCAGATTTGCATTGCAAAAAATGGATAGCAAACAGCATTTCTGTTTCTGCTGCCATGTAGATTTTTGCAGCCCCACCGCCATAGCCCTATTTATCTTGACAGTGTGGCTCTCACGTTCCTGGATTTTGGTACCTGGTTCTCCTCCCACAATGTTGTTGTGCAATTATACTTTTTAAAAGGTAAAGGGAAAGGTTCCCCCGCACATGCGTGCTTATACGTTAAATTTAGATGGTATTAATATATCATGTTTTTAGATAAGGATGGAGAATCCAATATTGGAAAAGAATGAGTCACTGCCTCAAATGACAGCTGTACATTTCTATTTTTACCTTTTAATCTATAGATTTCCAACAGATTCATTCTCTTGTTCTACACCAGAATAAGCTCAAATGGTAGCTTTTTTAAAAAAAAGTTTTTAAGCCACACAATTGAAAAAGAAGACAGTTAGCTATGCAGAGTTAGACAACTGTATATATTAGGAGGCTTAGCGCTCCGAGCTTGCTTGTTTTCTTGCAGAAGTTTCATTACCCAAACTAGGTAACATCATCAGTGCTAGTAAGGAGTGCTGTTTCCGGTCAGTTTATATTCTAGTGGCTTGCCTGTCAGTGTTGGTGGGGGTGCTCTTAGAGATTGTTTGGTTGGGCTGTTTACTATTGGCTTCTTTGGCAATTTCTTGATTGGGGTATTGTTTACTTGATTATTGGTCGGATGTTAACCTTGGAGTTAATCTATGCTGAGCTGGGTGCTGATTGCTGGTGGAGAGGTGCTTCCCTTTTTTGCTGAGAGATTGTCTCTTTTGCATAGTCTAAAGATGTTGTTAATGCCTCCTAAAGTAACACCAGCTGCCTGCAATTAGTGCAGGTTTGCATCCCACCAGGCTCAAGGTTGACTCAGCCTTCCATCCTTCAGAGGTAGGTAAAATGAGGACCCAGATTGTTGGGGGCAATTAAGCTGACTTTGTAATAATGCCGCTTGGGTTGTGTGTGAAAGCCCTAATAAGCAGGCATATACATAGAATGAAGGCTACTGCTAAGCTTGTAAGCCGCCCTGAGTCTTCGGAGAAGGGTGGGATATAAATGGAATTAAAATAAAAAATAAATAAAAATAAAAATTTATTTACCGGTATTTAATGTCTATGTGTCTATTGATGGCTAATTTGTCAGAGTGCCGGGCTTCTAGAAATCCCCTGGTGTTTTTGGACTTGGTCTTGGACTCCAAGATTAACATCAGACCAACAGTCAAGTAAACAATACCCCAATCAAGAAACTGACAAAGAAGCCAACAGTAAACAGCCCAACCCAAGAATCTCTAAGACCATCCCCCATGAATGCTGACAGGGCAAAGCACCAGAATATAAGCTGAGAGCAAACTGCACTCCTTACTAGCATTGATGACGTTTCCTAGTTTTGGCAATGAAACATCTACAAGAAAACAAGCAAGTTCAGAGAGCGCCAGGGACCCCTCATTTCAATCCTGAGCTACAAATATTCTCTTTTATTAGAAGGCTTAGCTGCAAGGAAGACATACACAAGCAAATTCAGCATTTGTTAGATTTTTCCCAGGCTCAAGCCTTCCCTATGTGTTTTTGTACGGTCTATTGTGTGTGATTGGGTCAGAGGAACAGGAGCCAGACCATCAGAGTCCCCTACTTGACAAATAAACTGCCACATGAAAGGGTGAGCTATTTAAAAACAAACAACATAAGAAAGGAAGTGGCAAGGGTGAGAAGTAAGTAAGACATTTCAACATATGGATGGAGAAAAAGGATGTTTGGCCCTGCTTCTTTGAAAAGAAAAATGGGAGTGAAGTCTTCTGAGTACCAGGTATGATTAACAGCAGCCAACAAAGTTCTATCTCCAAACACCAACTTTCTCCAACAATTATTTCAGAGTTGGGTTGACCTAGGCCTACCTAATCCATTGCATGGTGCAGAAGAGATTCAGACTTTAGCTCAACTTGCACTCAAGGCCTCAGGGAGCTGCTTCCCTCCTTCCCCTACCCTACCCTACTCCTGAAAGCAGAGTTTTGATGGACTGCAAGTATTGGGATTTTCTGGCTGCTTATGACACCAAATGAGAGGTACAGCTCTGGGACAGGCACAGTTATATTTCTAGAAATCAGAGGCCCATCCAGCAAGTGGTGAAAAAGCATGAAGTATAATACAAGATGGCTTACACAGGGGACTTTTTAAAAATACACAGACATACTATTATCAACAGCCCAAAGAACAGTTTACCAAAGACACCTCTTTACAATGTAATGGCCTCTCTCTCTCTCTGTGTGTGTGTGTGTGTGTGTGTGTGTGTGTGTGTGCACATGTGTGTGTATGTGTGTATGCGTATGTTTGCAAGCATGCACATGTATACTGTGCTTGCTTGTGGTAATTGGACCTATATGTGTGCTACCATCTTTCTTTTTGAAAGGTGCACTAAGCTATGTTCATAAAGCAGAACAGTGGTGAGAGTGTCCTACAACTGCCTCCTCTCTGCTTCCCATTTCAAGACCAATTAGGAGGCACAGACATTAGCTAATCATAATCTTAATGAAAGGAAAAGAGGGGGAAAATCATCTAATGGAGGCTACATCAATACTGGATTCTTGTGAGCTCTGTGGTTTGCTATAGAATGTTCTTCCATTGGAACTCCGACGGATACAACCATTCTTAATTTGGATTATTTAAGGTCCCATCAAGCAGTTTATGGCACCTTAAACATGAGACAATTGTGAGTATTTGCTACAGTAGATCAAGAAGTCTGTCCCTAGAATTCCATCCCATTGTTAAATTGAGCCACTCATGCACATTTTTCGAGTCTGTACCAAGTGCCCTGATTATCACTGGAATAATTTGTGGTTTTGTTTTGTTTTCAGTAATAGCTCTGGTTATTGTTTCTGTCACTATTCATGTGGGTCCTTAAGGCCTCACCAAGTTTAGCACAAAGCTGGACATATACCTAAGTGATTTGGTACCAGAGAATGAACCACTGACAAACCTAAATATCTTAGATAGCATTCTAGACCTATTTTGAGATAGGAACCAGGTAAGTTTTTTTACTTATATGATTAAATAAAAACAAAAATCAGAGAATTGAGTGTGGTTGAGATCACCACGGGTGAGGTGGGATGAAATAAAACCTTCTATTCCTATTTTACTCTGCTTTTCAGGGTTATTTCTCTCTCTTGGAGTCTGCAAGCCATTTGCAGTGGCAATATGCAGAAACCAACCGCTACCTTAAGTAGCAAGAGGGTAGATAGTTTTCTTCCTAAGTAAAATAACAAAACACTGGTCTGGTTTAACCATGTCTTGGGAATGCAATCTATAAATAACTGGGAGAAAAGTTCTTTATTTTTCAAAAGTGCAGAAAAAAGGGCCTTTTTCAGTCAAATTTTTTGGCTAAATCCATATGTTTGGATTTATATATTTCTCTGATTACAGAACTCTTTGCTACCCAGTATAAGCATTTAAAAAACTAAAATATTACATATTGACAGTGACAATTGACTGGTTGCATTATTGCTTTAAGGCAGCTGGGACATTTTCCCCCTTCTCAGATGAGAAACATGGATAGCCTCAGCGTTCCTCCTAAAATAATTCCACTTAGACCCTTGTGTAAATATACTCCTTTTCAGATTCAAGAGTCCCAGATCGTAGCCTACAACAACCCATCAGCCAGGACCAGGTCTGTCTTTGGAAAAAAGATCTCCATAGCTATTCAGTCTAAGCCAGCATCAACCCAACTTTTCTGTTTTACATTTCCTGCCCTCCCACAGTTGCTCCTAAAAGCAGATTTTCCCTATTTCCTTTAGCCTATTTGGTTGTTACACTATCTTTGTTTCCTGGCCACAATATTTCTTTTTGCACAGAGCAGCATCTTAGAGCAAAGAAGAGAACATTTGGAAAAATGAACTATTTGTCTAAATAGATACAGATGCAGCTACTCCAGCAATACCTACATGCAATGTGTGCGTCAACCTTAACATGACTCATGAGGTTAGAAGTGCCAATAGTTATTCCTTTGAGAAGCACATGTGAATTTACTACAGGCTTCTGCGGGAACAAACCATCAAAAGAGCAACTTCTCCTTTTCACTATAATGCAAAGTTGTGGTCCCTGGTGGGTGGCTTCTTGGATTTCTTACTGCCACCAACCTTCACTTCGGAGCTTTCACGTTCCACAACAAGGATAAGCTTCAGAGATTACAAAATCCCCACTTCCCCTTCACGTGGCCCTCAAGTGCCCTTTTTTGTGGCCATCTGATCATCACTGTTAAAAATGGAATGCAGAGTATATTTTGTGATGCAAAACAGAAGAAAACTAACATATTGTAAATTCTAAACTTAAACATACCACAAAGAAGGAAAAATCCAAACAACTCTGCTGAAACAACTATGCTTTTGTAAGTTGTGGCTCCACTCCCTTTGTAGGCCTCAGATCTTCAAAACAGTCTGTGCAGCCTTCAGAACATTGCACCCCATCCCTGAATTGCAGCAAACCAGGATCACCCAAAGAACGTTCAAATTTATTGGACATAGTACTGACATCAAGTCATATGTGTTCCAGTTCACTGTAATCCCTGTTTTTCTCTTTATTGTTGGAATCTTCTGTAATGTCACCGAGCACCAGAGCTCCCTATTCAGCCTTTAAGTCCAAGATTGACAAAAAGGACTAACATAATAATTACATTTCCAATTATTTGAACGACATTTTACTATACTATTACAACTGAGGCTTTACTCGACAGTGACAGTTCTTTCTAGTATTCATATTTGAACAACACCCCAACTCTGAAGGACATCTTCCTAAAGGAAGGATATTTTGCTATTCCAGAAGAGCCACTGAGAACAGCAGCAATCCACTAATTATCCTCTTGACTAAGCCTAACCTCAGGTCAAGAATTATGGGGCTCAGAGTTAGCCTAAGAGATGGCATCTTGAATAATGAATTTAGGAGATCAAAAAGCGTCCCCAAGGGCCAGAAGCAAAAAAATTGTTCATATCAATAGGGACAGAGAGTTCTGCCAACTGATCACTGTCCTACTGATTGGGCACTAGGCATTTGGCAAGAAGCAATATTTCAGGAGTTGGCAAGTGAATGATTAAATATACAACATTCCAATAGTGTTTCCTTATCTTGCAGAAAAGCAATACACAAATTTTCACAGCAGCCATTCTAAATATGTAAATTCCACCTAACCTCTCAGATTTACTCTCCACTGTTCTGACATTTAGGCCCAGACTCATTATTTATAATGTTAAATGCAAGCAATCCAGTCCATCTGATCCATCACTGAGAGTTCAGACAACTTTACAAGCATCAGAGACGCCTGAAGCATTCTTGCCCTTGTTCTCATTCACACTGCCTCTCCAGATATCATCATTCTGCTTCCATTCTGGACCAAAGAAATGCAGCCTTGAACAAGGACCGCCTGTCTTATGATCCTTGTTAAAACTCTCTCCAGGGAATCCAGGTCAAGACACAAGGCTAGGAGGAAGACAGCCCAGCAATGTCATACATATAGAAGGCCCCAAGTTCAATCCTGGAGTTGTCTACATCATGCAAGACTGCCTGAGCTCTTAGAAAGCCAGTAGGTTTGCTATAAAGGTAAAGGTAAAGGTTCCCCCGCACATGCGTGATAGTCGTTTCCAACTCTAGGGGCCGGTGCTCATCTCCATTTCAAAGCCGAAGAGCCAGCGCTTGGCTGGGGACATCTCCGTGGTCATGTGGCCGGCATGACTAGACGCCAAAGGCGCACGGAACGCTGTTACCTTCCCACTGTAGTGGTCCCTATTTTTCGACTTGCATTTTTACGTGCTTTCGAACTGCTAGGTTGGCAGAAGCTAGGATGAGTAACAGGCGCTCACTCTGTTACGTGGCACTCGGAATTCGACCCGCCAAACTGCCGACCTTCTGATCGACAAGCTCAGCGTCCTAACCCACTGAGCCACCGCGTCCCTTGTTTGCTATAGGTGATACCAATAAAGGAGAATATTTGTAGCTCAGGGTTGACATGAGGGGTCCTTGGTGCCCTCTGAGCTTGCTAGCTCTCTTGCAAACGTTTCATTACCCAAACTAGGTAACACCATTAATGCTAACAAGCGTCTGCAAGAAAACATCCAAGCTCAGAGAGCACGGAAGGCCCCTCATGGACAATATTTACTGGTGAAAGCAGAGCCATTGGTTTAACTTTTCACAAGTTGTCTTCAGTATTCTCTCACCAGCACACTGCTGACAGACAATAGCTTCCATTCAGAAGAACCATATAATTTGGTGATTGTACACAAGTAAAAATTATTTGTTTAATTATTACTTAAATAATAAGGGGGAATGTTTTAAACCAGTGGTTCTCAACCTGTGGTCCACGGACCCCTGGGGGAAGCATGAGGTCGTCACAGGGGGTCCGTGAAAGCTTGAAGAAATGTTATGATTGAAATCTTAAGTCTTGGAGATCTGTGGCCATGGTCCGTGGCCACAAAAGGTACTTAAAGGGGGTTCAAGGTGAAGAAAAGGTTGACAACCACTGTTTTAAACAACTGAAAAGTAATAAAAATTCCTCTGCAGATCAGAAAAAAACAATAAAATCACAGCACAACACATTGCAGAATATAATGTGTGAAGATAGAAAAGCAAGTAGGAAAGTAAAACTGGAAACTAGGGAACTTCGGTGAAGGTTGCTCAATGATTTGTGACAAAAAGCAAATCCTGGGGCTAAAGACTTTATTGTGTTGGTTATTCCTTTAAACCTGCTTTTTCCAGGCAAATGCCACTCAGCTGCAAAGCTACAATAACTAGTATGTTCCTGAGATCATCCACAGAGACCCTATTAAATATGAACTGTCCTTATGTGGGGCTGCATAAATACAGGCATTGTTCATAGGACCATGTCAGAGAAAATTTTATGAGTGTTTGAGTTGAGCTGAAAGAAAATTAGCAAACCTCCCATAGAGGGGGTTTTTTCCCCCTCACACTTTAAAATTTAAAATTTCAGGAAAGACAAATGAAATCGATCTGTATTTACCCCCAGGGCTGACAACTTTTACAAAAACCAAATGTGTAAAGTACTTTGTTGTTGTTGTTTTTTGTCTGCAGGCTGACAAAATAAAGCACACTTGTTGATTTTCATATATTAAGTTGCTGTCGAGGGAATCAAGGCATGGTATGGCAGGCTGATTTTGCTTTTTGATCAGTCGGCAACCTTATCTGATTTGTATGCTTGTTTGACACGCTTTTTTCTGGGATAATTATATTGTGTGTATATATTAGAAAATATCCTTGCAGAAATGTACAGTGCAAATTCTATTATCTCTGAATTGCATGCAATTCAATCCCACCCACCACCCACCCCCAATCCCATGCAAAAAAGTTTAAATGCACACTATTTCAACTCATAACTTGCAGTCTTGATCTAGCACATACTCCACACTCTTGCACAATGCTGAAGCCAAAACCTCCTGCCTGCCATTCTTAGATTTCTTTCTTATCTATTCTTCTTCACTTACCCCTAACCATGATATAAACCTCCCCAGGAAAAGAATACTCACAATTTAAAGCAGTTCAAAGGATTTTAGTAATCCCCACCCCTTTAAAGAATGTGGATCTCAGTCCAAAGATCTCCCTTTGAGATTTAGGGACTTGTAATAAACCTAGCAAGTGCATGAAGTAGCCTACTAGTCCCTTCAAATGTCTCCTGCCCACACGTCTGTCTGTCTGTCCTCCAGATTTAATCAACGTACAATAAAGGTGAAAGAACCAACATTAGATTACAAAAAAAACAACAACCCTAAAAGATTATATAGAGACAGGTTTACTAAGGACAGGTTCACACAAACACACGTGCAGAAACACGGCTTAAAGAGGTTGAAGACAATACCGGGGAGCCAAGCGGCGGATCAAAATCCTTTTGACGGCCTCTGCCGCGCGCGATGGCTCAAGTTTCACTTGCTCAGCCTCAGTTCCCCCATCTGCAAAATGGGAATCATCGGCGCCCTATCGCCGAGGCTTAGCCCGACGGCAAAATCAGGAAGGAGAAGGGAAAAAAAAAGGCTTAAAGGAACTGCAAAAACCCGCCTGCAATTACCTTTATAGGAGAGGCGGAGGCGAGGCACGCGGCCCTTGGCAGCCTGGCAGACGGCGACGAGGTCCCAGCTGAGCCACCACCACCACCACATTCCCAGGCCGGCGAAGAGAGTTCCCGCGCGCTGCATAGCCCCTCACTTGCCGGGCTGGCAGCACTTAACCGGCCCCGCCAGAAGTTCTTTCAAACTCCGTCGGCTGGTCCCGAGCCCCGCAGCCTTTCCGAGGCCGCGCTCCAACTGCCTAGGGGAGGCTCCCGATGCCGGCTCGCTCGCTCGCCCGCCCGCCTGCCCGCCCTCAAGCGCGCCTTGCTCTTCAGCTGGCCGCCGCCGCCGCCGCCGCGCATTTCCCCCGAAGTTCTGCACGCGAGGGCTCCACCCAGCTTTTCGCGCCGAGACTGCCAGAGCCCGAGAGGCGAGAAGGAAAAGGCCGGAGGGAAGCGCGCTCCGTCTCCCAAGCCCAGGACTTTCCGGCCGCTGCCCGCCTCTTCGAGTTGTCCGCGGCAGGCTAGCTCGGAGCACAAGAACCACCCTCCGGGCAGCGGCCGTCTTTAATAATAATAATAATAAACCTTGGTTGACTCAGCCTTCCATCCTTCCGAGGTAGGTAAAATGAGGACCCAGATTGTTGGGGGCAATAAGCTGACTTTGTAATAATGCCGCTTGGGGGGTGTGTGAAAGCCCTAATAAGCAGGCATATACATAGAATGAAGGCTACTGCTAAGCTTGTAAGCCGCCCTGAGTCTTCGGAGAAGGGCGGGATATAAATGGGATTAAAAAACAAAAAGTACAACATGTGTACATTGATATTAGCTGAACTTCCCCCCCCCTCTCTCCCCCCAACACACAGTGACAACAAACCCTCCATCCCACCACACCATGTGAACCAACTACACCACACACCGGCCTCCCAAGTCAATTCTGCATAAGATTGTTGTTGTTAGCTGCGAAGTCGTGTCCGACCCATCGCGACCCTATGGACAACGTTCCTCCAGGCCTTCCTGTCCTCTACCATCTTCTGGAGTCCATTTAAGCTCACGCCTACTGCTTCAGTGACTCCATCCAGCCACCTCATTCTCTGTCGTCCCCTTCTTCTATTGCCCTCGATCTTTCCCAGCATTAGGCTTTTCTCCAGTGAGTCTTTCCTTCTCATTAGGTGGCCAAAGTATTTGAGTTTTAGCTTCAGGATCTGGCCTTCTAAAGAGCAGTCGGGATTGATCTCCTCTAGGACTGACCGGTTTGATCGCTTTGCAGTCCAAGGGACTCGCAGGAGTCTTCTCCAGCACCATAGTTCAAAGGCCTCAATTCTTTGGCGCTCAGCCTTTCTTATGGTCCAACTTTCACTGCCATACATTGCAACTGGGAAGACCATAGCCTTGACTATACGCACTTTTGTTGACAGGGTGATGTCTCTGCTTTTTAGTGTGCTGTCTAGATTTGCCATGGCTTTCCTCCCCAGGAGCAAGCGTCTTTTAATTTCTTGGCTACAGTCCCCATCTGCAGTGATCTTGGAGCCCAGGAAAATAAAATCTGTCACTACCTCCATTTCTTCCCCATCTATTTGCCAGGAATTGAGAGGGCCAGATGCCATGATCTTGGTTTTCTTAATGTTAAGTTTCAACCCAAGTTTTGCACTCTCCTTCTTCACCCGCAACAAGAGGCTCTTTAGTTCTTCTTCACTTTCTGCCATTAGAGTGGTATCATCTGCGTATCTTAGGTTGTTGATATTTCTTCCAGCAATCTTAATTCCAACTTTTGATTCATCTAGCCCTGCCTTTCTCATGATGTGCTCTGCATATAAGTTAAATAGGCAGGGCGACAGTATACAGCCTTGCCGGACTCCTTTCCCAATTTTGAACCAATCAGTGGTTCCATGTCCAGTTCTCACTGTTGCTTCTTGACCCGCATATAGGTTTCTCAAGAGACAAATAAGATGGTCTGGTACTCCCATCTCTTTAAGAACTTGCCACAGTTTGTTATGATCCACACAATCAAAGGCTTTAGCATAGTCAATGAAGCAGAAGTAGATGTTTTTCTGGAATTCCCTAGCTTTCTCCATGATCCAGCGTATGTTGGCAATTTGATCTCTAGTTCCTCTGCCTCTTCGAAATCCTGCCTGTACTTCTGGTAGTTCTCGATCCACATACTGCTGAAGTCTAGCTTGTAGGATTTTAAGCATGACTTTACTAGCATGAGAAATGAGTGCAATGGTGCGATAGTTTGAACATTCTTTGGCACTGCCTTTCTTTGGAATTGGAATGTAAACTGATCTTTTCCAATCCTGTGGCCACTGTTGAGTTTTCCAAATTTGCTGGCAAATTGAGTGTAGCACTTTTACTGCATTGTCTTTTAAGATTTTGAATAGCTCAGCTGGAATACTGTCACCTCCACTAGCTTTGTTGTTGCTCAGCTTTTCTAAGGCCCACTTCACTTCACATTCTAGGATGTCTGGCTCGAGGTCAGTGACCACCTCATTGTGATTATCTGGGACGTTAAGCTCATTCTTGTATAGTTCTTCTGTGTAATTTTGCCACCTCTTCTTAATCTCTTCTGCCTCTGTTAGGTCCCTGCCATTTTGGTCCCTTATCATGCCCATTTTTGCATTAAACGTTCCCTTCATCTCTCCAATTTTCTTGAAAAGATCTCTGGTCCTCCCTATTCTATTGTTTTCTTCTATTTCTTTGCACTGTTCATTTAAGAAGGCATTCTTATCTCTTCTAGCTATTCTCTGGAATTCTGCATTCAATTGGGCATATCTATGTTTTTCTCCCTTGCCTTTCGCTTCCCTCCTTTCCTCAGCTATTTGCAAAGCTTCCTCAGACAGCCATTTTGCTTTCTTGCATTTCTTTTTCTTTGGGATGGTTTTGGTTGCTACCTGTTGTACAATGTCGCGAACCTCTGTCCATAGTTCTTCAGGCACTCTGTCTATCAGATCTAATTCCTTAAATCTATTTGTCACCTCTACTGTATATTCAACAGGGATATGATTCAATTCATACCTGAGTGGCCTAGTGCTTTTCCCTACTTTCTTCAGTTTAAGCCTAAACTTTGCAAGGAGAAGCTCATGGTCTGAGCCACAGTCAGCTCCTGGTCTTGTTTTTACTGACTGTATAGAGCTTCTCCATCTTTGGCTGCAGAGCATATAGTCAATCTGATTTCTGTGTTGACCGTCTGGTGATGTCCATGTGTAGAGCCGTCTCTTGGGTTGTTGGAAAAGAGTGTTTGCTATGACCATCGTATTCTCTTGACAAAATTCTATCAGCCTGTGCCCTGCTTCATTTTGTACTCCAAGGCCAAACTTGCCTGTTATTCCAGTTATCTTTTGGCTTCCTACTTTAGCATTCCAATCCCCCATGATGATAAGGACATCATTTTTGGGTGTTAGTTCTATAAGGTGCTGTAGGGCTTCATAGAACCGGTCAATTTCTTCCTCTTCAGCACTGGTGGTTGGGGCATAGACTTGGACTACTGTGATATTGAATGGTTTGCCTTGGATTCGAACTGAGATCATTCTGTCATTTTGAGGATTGTATCCCAGTATTGCTTTTCCTACTCTTTTATTGACTATGAAGGCTACTCCATTTCTTCTGAGGGATTCTTGCCCGCAGTAGTATACCTGATGGTCATCTGAATTAAATTCACCCATTCCTGTCCATTTTAGTTCGCTGATACCTAAGATGTCGATGTTCAGTCTTGTCATCTCTTGTTTGACCACGTCCAACTTTCCTTGATTCATGGATCTTACATTCCAGGTTCCTATGGAGAAAAAATCTTTACAGCATCGGACTTTCCTTTCACCACCAGACACATCCACAGCTGAGCGTCCTTTCGGCTTTGGCCCAGTCGCTTCATTCTTTCTGGCGCTACTAGTACTAGCCCTCTGCTCTTCCCCAGTAGCATATTGGACGCCTTCCGACCTGAGGGGCTCATCTTCCAGCGTCATATCGTTTTGCCTTTTGGTACTGTCCATAGGGTTTTCATGGCAAAGATACTGGAGTGGTTTGCCATTTCCTTCTCCAGTGGATCACGTTTTGTCAGAACTCTCTGCTATGACCTGTCCGTCTTGGGTGGCCCTGCACGGCATAGCTCATAGCTTCATTGAATTACGCAAGCCCCTTCGCCACGACAAGGCAGTAATCCATGAAGGGGATTATAAGATTATGCATAAGATTATGTCCCATTTAAAAGCCTAACAGCCCACGGATAAAAGCTATTTTTCAGCCTGTTGCAGTGGCGTAGCGTGGGTTGTCAGCACCCAGGGCAAGCACCCGGCCGCTGCACTGTCCTTCCCCCAGATAGTCCCTCGCTCTCTCTCCGCACCGTACCACACGTCTGGCACCCCCCCTCCACAGTGGGCGGCGACCCGGCGGCTCAGATCGGATTGGCACAGCCAGCACTGCAGTGAGAGAGAGTGAGTGAGCCAGGCAGGGGCAGAGAGCTGCGAGTGCGAGCGCGCCCCCCCAGATGTTGCGCCCGGTGCGGCCGGCCCCCCCTGCACCCCCCACGCTACGCCACTGGCCTGTTGGTACGGCTGGCTATATTCCTATATCTTAGATCAGTCCTCTGGAATTCTGCCCACTTTCTCCTTGCTGGACCCCAAAGTTCAAGTACTCCCCGCTGTAGGAATTCCCCCTTTACGGCCTCCGATCCGTTTTACCAGTTTGGGGGTCTGGGTTTGAACCTTGCCAATGGGGAGGGCTGGTCAAGGAAAAGGAAAAAAAAGAAAGAAAGAAAAGGAGACAGTCAAATTTGGCCTCCCGGGATTGTTTCTTTGCCGGCTTTGTCTTCAGCTGGAAGGGAAAAAGAGGTGAGGAGGTCACCAGCAGCCAGGTGAATGGACGCAGTGGCATGGGGGCACTCTTGGAAGAGGCGAAGGGCCAGGTTAGGGACAGGTCATCGTGGATAAAATCTATCTATGTGGTCTCTTAAGCGTGCCATATAATCAATTAATTAATCAATGTCTGCTATAGTTTTTCTAGCCTAAAGAATGCTCTTTGCTATTGACTCCAGCCAGAAGAGAAGATTCCAGGGAGGTCCAAGTCTTCTTGCTGCTAAAGGACTTTTTGGATTGCCCCTTACCTGCTCCTTTGGCTTCCTCTGTATGAGTGCCAAGGGCTGCACAAGATGATTTTTTTTAAAAAAAAGGACGGGGTGTGTGTGCGCAGAAACATGCTGACAAGCGTTGTTAAGACCAATCAAGGTAGTCAAAGGTAGGACCTGGTTATCCCAGCCAAAGAGCAGATCTACCAACAGCTATAGTCCTATAGCTTTGTACAGTGTGGCAAGTGCTAAACCAGTCGTTAAGATTTTTTTTATTCCTGCTTGACAGGCTTGGGGAAGTTGGGGAATTTCCAGTAAACCACAATTAAGCAAATCAGGTCTTAGGTCAATGGATTAATCCAGGCAACATACTTTACTTCCAAGTAAGCAAAAGCCAACACTGTGTGTTGATATTGTACACTACGATATATTCATAGAATCACCGAGTTGGGGAGGGCCATTGAGATTTCTGAGCCCCACATTCTGCTTAGTACAGGAATCCAAATCAAAGCATCCCCAGGGAGAGGGCTGTCTAGCTTCCTCTTGAGCACATCCAAAGAGGAGGCCACCACTCTCCTGGGTGACTGGTTCCCCTGTCAAACTGCCCTTATCATTAGGTTCTTCCTAATGTTGGAGAAGGGACGTGGTGGCTCAGTGGGTTAGGACGCTGAGCTTGTCGATCAGAAGATCGGCAGTTTGGCAGGTCGAATCCCGAGTGCTGCGTAACAGAGTGAGCGCCTGTTACTCGTCCCAGCTTCTGCCAACCTAGCAGTTTGAAAGCACGTAAAAATGCAAGTCGAAAAATAGGGACCACTACGGTGGGAAGGTAACAGCGTTCCGTGTACCTTTGGCGTCTAGTCATGCCGGCCACATAACCACGGAGACATCCTCGCACAAGCGCTGGCTCTTCGGCTTTGAAACGGAGATGAGCACCGGCCCCTAGAGTCGGAAATGACTAGCACGCATGTGCGGGGGAACCTTTACCTTTAATAATCTACAGTCCTGTTACTTAAATCTGTTATCCCTTGTTCTGCCCTCTGAACGGGTCCTGACCTTCTCCTATGGGGCATCTTTTCAGGTATTTCAAGAGTGCTATTCTATGCCCTTTTCTCTCAAGGCTAACATATCATGTTCATCCAATTTTGCTCTGCAGCTATTAGTACCTAGTTTTCTAAGTGTCTTTGTTATCATTTTCTGAACTGGTTCCAATTTCTCAAAATCCTTTTAAAGTGGGATTTCCACTTAAAGTGTGAACTTAAAGTGTGTGGGACCTGACCCTGGCAGAATGGAATGGTTACTTCCTGTGACTGGATACCCATTTAATTTGATTTATTTACAAAACCACATTATATTACTGGCTCATTTGCAATTTCTAGTCAAGGATTAAGCCAAAATCTTTTTTTTTTTGCAGGTATTATTACTGAGCCAGGTGACCCCTGATCCTATGCTTGTAGATCTGATTTTTGTCCCCTAAGTAAAGAATTTTGCACTTGTCTTTGTTAAGCTTCATCCTTTTTAGTCCATTCCTCAAGTACATGATCATTTTGAGTCTTTTTTTTACTTCGAAAGCATGCAATATCCAACCCCATTTTTATAGTTTGCAAATTTCATAAACATTCCCTTCACTTCATCATTCAAATCTTTAATGGAAATAGTGAAGAACAGAAGACCCTGGATCTTTTTTTGTTTTGATATCTTCAATAAACCTGTTCAGTTATTGTATCGGTCCTTAATTTTTTCTACCCACCAAATTTTTATTTCTTGGGTATATACAGTAAGCTATCTAATTCAATTTTGTATCATCTGGAAATAGGATAAGCAGTTCCTTCCCATCCATCTGAAGCTCCTTTTCTTAAAAGCTTCTCTTCCCATGGAATTCTATTTATCAGTTACTGAAGATCTGCTTTTCTGAAGACAAAATACAGGTTTTACTATTCTTAGTTTCCCTTAAAATCAACAGTGATAATCACTTACCCAGAACGCTCTTGTTGCTTTGACATTTTCAAACTATATTTAAATAGACAATCTAAAAAAATAGCACAAAAATAAGACTAACAATTATTCTGACTCCTCTTGGCCAAATCAAAATGCCTAAAATGCCTAGAGTTGTTTAAAAAAAGCCTAACCAAACAAAATACTCCATCCCATCATCTCACTACGTGTCTAGAAGCAGAACATGGAAAGTAATAGTATCCATCTTGTGTCCTTTTGATTACCTGATGTTTCATGGGCATTTTCAAAAGGAGCCCCCCAAGGGACAACAGTACTGCAGGGTGAATAATGGCATAAAGTTATCTGTGGTGCACCAGCTAAGTAGTAAAAGATGCTCCAATCATCATCTATGTAATGTAGTATTTGAGAGTATCCCAGACTAAACATCTGATCCTATACAGGTATAGTGGTTATGCAGTTTTATTCACATCGCATACATCTCTCTCATACAACCCCCCACACACACACACACATTAAACATTCTTACTAAATCCAGGTACCAATTTAAAACATCCACCACTTCAAAAGTGGATTAAGTCTAGATGTCATCTGCATAAGGATATCAGCAGCAGCATTTTAAAATAAGCTCTCAGAAGTCCCATGTCATTGTTGAACAACATGCAGAATAACATTTAGTCACAAGGAATCATATTTGGACTAAAATATCATGGAAGTTCCACTTCTAAAACTAACTTAAGATCCTCATAGTTAAATGGCTGAGCCTCAACCCTTCTCCACAAAGCCTTTTGGCTTTTTATATCCTGGCCAAATCTCCTGTTCTGTGGTAGCAGCTTATTAATTTCTGCTGCCATCACTTAGTGTCAGGGAGCAGATGGTTTGACATCCACACTCTTAACAACACTGTGGAAAGAAATGGGACTTTCATAAACCATGCTGCCTTTCTGGCAATGAAAACATCAAAGAACAAAAATCAAAATAATTTCACTAGTGACTTTGTAGCGTAAAGGCATAGTATCTAGAGGATTTAGCCTTTTTCTCTGCCTCCTGTGATAGTTCAATGTCACAAGAGATAAACAAAATAAAGAAAAGGAGGAATAAAAGACAAAAGCTTTTTAAAACATTAATGCTAAAAAGGAAATATTCCATGTTTGAAATAAATAAGAGAGCAGCTCAGTTCAAGGGAAAAGCACTAGTAGCAGAAAAATCTAAAAGTCTATACCAACAGGATGGTATTGGTCTGCTCCATAAAGAGACAAGATAGAATTCCAAATTCATACTAGCAATTACAAGAAGAAAATTACAAGAGGAAACTGAGCAATTACAAGAGCAATTACAAGAGGAAACTGTATTTTTTGAACTCTGCCTGAAATATGGAAGTTGCAAATTCAGTATGAAGTTAAATAAGCTGTACAGAGAAATAAAAGACAGGAGCATGACACTAGCATTAAACAGCAAACAGAATCTCCAATCTATAATTTTAATTTCAGTTTATTTTGTTATTTATAGTATTTCTATGTTGCTTTATTATACTATAGAATAACCTTTTTCTAAAGCAGAACTTCTGTGCAATGGCTGTTTCACAGACTGATAAGGATTCAGGAGATGGCTTTGTAAACAGTGATCTGCAAGTTTTTCTGTTATCTATGAAAAAAATCGCCTCCTTATCAGTTCTCAACAAATGTGTTAGAAAGAATCTGAACCAGTCTCCACCAGAATGTATTTCAAGATAAATTGGTGCTAAATGAGAAATAATTCAGCTGCTGAAATGCTTGTAATCCTATCTATTTCATCTCAATAAATCCTGTCAATGATAAGGTTGCTTGAAAACGTTACTTTCAGCTGAGTCAGCCACCAAATGCCTGATGTTCTGCTTCAGTTATGTAGACTTCCCCCAGAATCTAGAACTTGTCAGAACATCTCTATTTTTGTAGATATTTTTACCAATGTAACATTTTATCATGTTCCCATCTTAATACTGCAATGAAAGGAGAAATTAACTGTTGAACACAAACAATTTAGTGGCTGAATTAATCCATTATGGGTTCGCTGGGTACATTGAACCATAAGTTAACCTTACCAGCTGGGTTTGCATAACACTCAAAGCTGAAAAAAGTTAGACCAAGATGACACAAGCCAAGCATTGTATGTTGTACGCATGCACCTACTAGCTCTTTAAATGACCTAGTTAAACATGTTGTACAAACATGGCTACAGTAAATTTGACAATCACAGAAAAATGTTCTTCTTTGACTTGATTCTATTGCTTCATTTATAAACTGGTCCTAATGCAAGCCTAGGCTTACTTGCCTAGAATGAAATTCCTCAGAAGCCGCATTTGTGACACCTTGAACCCCAAACTGGTCAACCATATTTTAGTCTACTATATTGTGCAAAACTGTGAGGTTAGTTGATGGTTTTAGGTGAACCAAGAAAAATTGGGTTGAGTAAACTACAGTTACAATAACCATGGGTAAGCAGGCTAGAATAAATACGTCTTACATCTGAATAAATATGCAGTCTCATGCCAGCAGTGTAAATGGTTAATTTAATACACTTTACAAAATCCTTTATTACCCTAATGTTGCCTTGGGGGGATATAAGGGAAACAATGCTTATTGTTTCAAGTAGATAATCATTAGCATATCTTGTGCCATTACTGTAGATACTTTATTAAATATCCATGTCAAAATTTAAATTACCAG
This sequence comes from Vipera ursinii, assembly GCF_947247035.1. NCBI lineage: Eukaryota > Metazoa > Chordata > Lepidosauria > Squamata > Viperidae > Vipera > Vipera ursinii. The sequence continues at coordinate 67,851,644 of NC_139513.1, forward strand.
GCTCCAAATAGAAATGAAATTTAAAAGACAAGGCACATATTAAGAAATACATGAGCCAATTTTACGTTGTCCAGATAGATTTACTACCCTTTCCTATGGGGCTAGCAGGGGAAGGTGAGCTTTGAAGAAAGTTCTGGAACGCATAAGAAAACTCCAAAATTATTGACCCTCCCTCTCAGAAATGACAGGCATTTTATTTTGGCAGGATAACAGATAGGTTTTCTCTCTGACCTTCAGTCCAGATTTTGTAAGAATTTGGAAAGCCCGTATGGTATAGTAATAAGCAGGGGAGACAAGTTGGATGTCAAGCACTCCAGACCTGAAGCTGTTAGGTTATCTTACACCACTTAGAGTCACAGCTTTGCCTGAGTGGCTTGAGGAAACCAAGGTGCCCCACTCTGAATTCCTTGCCAAAGGGATAGTATCACAACATAATTGACTCTGTTAATAGACTCTGTCCTAGTGAATTATGTAGATTATTGATTTAGATTACTGAAACAATTAGTCACATAAGGAACCTACTACATTCACAGACTCTGGTGCTGGATTACATGCTATTGCAGAAATCAGGCGCTGGATTTTATTTTATATTTTATTTTATTTTCCCACATTGCCAACACGGCTAAACTGTATGTTTGTTTTTGTTTCATTTTTCCAATGCTAACAGACATAGGTGCTTGGAAGCAAAATGAAAGGAGCAAAGAAAACACATGTTAAGCTGAAGAGACAAAGGGCAGCCATGAGGAGTGAGGTCCACCAGGCAGTCAGTTACAGCATGTCATTGAGGAGGGAGCGCTAATTGAATTCAATTAGTTCAGGGCTTGCCCCCAGAATCCCCAAGGAAGCATTTAGGAAGCAGATAAAGGTAAAAGACTTGTATTGTTAGACAGAGGAAGAGAGCCCAGAAGAAAAGAAAGAAACAGGCAGAGGAATATAATACAACTTCAGCATGAGCTAATATCAGCCCTGGAGAAAATTGGGTGTTTTAGAGGGAAAGTGCTATGATAATTAACATGCTGAAACCTGTCAAATAGCTACAGTATTGAAAGTGATCCATGGAAAAAGGAGTAGAAAGAAAGAACTTCTAAATTGCCAGTTCAACTAGTAAATGTTTAAATTAAGTGTTCGCCGGCCTTTTACTCTATATTCCATAGTTGAGCCCAACGTAGAATAATAATCAATGGAATTTGTTGTGGATTTGTTCATATTTAAACAAAATCTTACCATGAAAAAGTTCTACCTTTTAAAGCCTTCTATATCAGGGGTGTCAAACTGCCAGCCCGCAGGCCGGATGTGTCACACGGAAGCTGCACCCACCCCAGCTCCGGCAAGGAGAAAAAAGTCATGATACGTTGTGACACGTCACGTGACGCAGTGAAGTTGATACCCCTGTTCTATATTATTTACAGGCAGTCCTCAGCTTATGACTGTAATGGACCTCGCCCATTACATTCTTAAGTTGTGATGGGTCCTAAAGCGGGTTGTACCATGGCATCCAATTTTACTACCTTTTTTTGCGAGTCACTAAGTGAAAGCAACAGCTGTAAAACAACTGTCATGGTCTTTAAGTGGACCGGTTGTTCCCCCACTAGTCGGTTTTGCTGAAAATTGGAAATAAATGCCAATTTTCCATTGTAAACAAACCATCATGAAATATCATCACGTGACTGCAGGACCCTGAAATGCAGGTTAGTTGCCGACTGCCTGAAATGCAATTGTGTGTCTTGGGGGGGGGGGGCATCAGAATTTTGGAACCAAGTTCTAAGTGCCTCTGGGCAGATCCATTGTAACTTTGGCCACTAAGCAATCCAGTGATAAATCGAGGACTACTTGTACAGGCTGCTTGTTCACCAGACAGTGGTCCTGAAAGTGGCCTAAGTCACACTGCCTTGTAAATTAACAATCACTATGTTTTACGTAACATCCTTAATTAAAAGATCCACATAATGTCTTTCCTGGGCCAGTGAAAGATCATAAAACAGTGGGCAGACTTCCAGGACCTGCAGAATTCTTCTCCAAGCAGTTGGTAACGACAGCCTCCACCCCGCCACCTCTGATGTAAAATGACCGTGTTGGAGGGTTAAGTAATAGTTTGGAAAGAAGTTGCAGACATTCAGATTGGGGACTGCTTGCTGTTGTAATGGTTTCAGATTGTACCTAGCAGTCTCTCTAAGTCTGCTGGAACATGAAAGAACAACAATGGTTGACCCTCTTCCACCCTCCAGTTTTGAAAATATGAAATCCAGCTGTTATCCAGATCTCTCTTGATTTTTCAGACAATATACTCCAACTTCTTAGTAGATGGAAAACAGAAATGCGTAGTAATTAGAGAGAGGGCTTTTCTTTTTAATTAAAAAAAATCCTGACGGAGTTCTGCTTACTTTTGATTGCACTGGTTTTCGGAAAGTACTGTGGCCCGTAACTAAAGATTTTCAACCTGTTTTTCATTAGGAATGCAAGCAATCTTTTTTTAAAAAAACCTCATACCCATTAAACTGCCAGTGTGAACTAACAACTCAATCTAAGCAAATGAAAAATAACCAGCTTGTTAGGTGCAAAGAATCAGGACCATTTGTTAGGTTGCATCATAAAAGATTTCTTGAAGCCTATACGCAAAAATCTAGCCAACTAATGGTCAACAGTAAATTGGCACTAGATAAGGGTATTTCCAAGCCTAATGCTGGGAAAGATCGAGGGCAATAGAAGAAGGGGACGACAGAGAATGAGGTGGCTGGATGGAGTCACTGAAGCAGTAGGAGTGAGCTTAGATGGACTCCAGAAGATGGTAGAGGACAGGAAGGCCTGGAGGAACATTGTCCATAGGGTCGCGATGGGTCGGACACGACTTCGCAGCTAACAACAACAACAAGGGTATTCAAGGGAGACTGGACTCTTGTGGCAACACTACTAAGCTATTCTTGAAGTCAGTATAAAATCTGAAAGCTCTGTTATTTACCTCACTTACTTGTCAAAGTCAGAATGGCTTACCTTCTAAAAACTAAGCTTATTTACTGAAAAATGTTTCTGCTTACCCCTGTTTTGAAAATCAGCCTTTCAGTGATCCCTCTCGATGCAAATTTACGTCAGCCTCAAGCAAAACCTTTCTCCAGAGACGTGGCAAAGTTTTTCAGTCTCTTTCATCTCAGTCAAATTGCAATCGCATGAAATAAAGATGCGTGCCACTAAACTGCTCACCTTCTTAATACTCTGATACTTAAAGGCATTGGGAACTTCACTTTAGATTATTTCTCTTTTCTATTAAACACAAACTCAATAGCTCTGTCCTTTCTCTCATATTTTGGGGTCTGGTTTCTGACTTCTGAGTATGAAAATACCGGGATCACCTGCCTTTCAGGGAAAGTATCTTTGGCATCTGAATATGGCCTGTAATGTGTTATTAAGCATTAATGGCACACATCTGCACCCAGGAAGTTTCTTCATTTCTCATTTTCATTTTTTTTAAACTTTGAAATTCATCGTCTGTCTTTGACATTTGTTATGCCATTTGCTATGCACACACCTCTGGTAGTGGTGCGTCCTTGCCTGTGTGGATAGATCACGTGCAAAGGTCAACAGTTCTCCATCCCTCTATATCAGGGGTGTCAAACTCGCAACGTCACGTGACATGTCGCAACATATCATGCTCTGTATCAATGTTCCTTAAACTTCTTTCTCTCAGGATCCCTTCTCACTTTTACAAATTATGGAGGACCCCAAAAGAGCTTTTGTTTGTATGGGTTATATTTATCATTATTTGCCATATTATCAATTAAAATTGATGCATATCCACTGCCATTGTGCTTCTCATGATCGTTTCATGTGATTTCAGTACAGGTGGTCCTCGATTTATGACCATAATTGAACCTGAAATTATGTTTGTAAGTCACTGCAGTTGTAAGTCAAGGCATCACATGACCAGACCCAAGTTTTTAACATTTTTTTTTGTGGAAGTTGTTAAGCAAACATCACAGTCGTTAAGTGAATCCCTTTTCCCCAATGGGCATATTTTGCCTAAAATCAAAAATAAATGATGGAAACCCGCGAAAAAGTCACAAAGTGGAGCCACACAACTGCATGATGTTGCTAACAACTGTAAAGCTGAACCGGTTCCCAAGTGACCAAAAGCAATTATGTGACTGTGGGGTGTGTGTGTGCTGCCATTGTAACTTCAAAACTGGGTCATAACTGGCTTAGGGGAGATCTGTTGTAACTTCAAAAGCTGTTAAGTGACCCTGGTGGTATATCAAGGATTATCTGTATTATATTATTTTTCAACATAAGCTGGCAAATAATTTTGAGGGTCTTCAGGGCCTCCAGGGGTCCTAGGATCATCCTTTAAGGAACAGTGTTATACATTTTCACACCGTTCTCAGAATGTTTTAAGGGTTTTGTTGTCTTTTGTTTTTTAAAAACAACTTTTGAGTCTGTATCTCCTGGCTAGTAATGAAGCATTATATTTTCTAATGTTCACACTGTGCACTTTAATACAACCCTCTGGATTAGGCGGCAACTGAATATATATTTATTTAAAGCAGGAGGAAGCAATCTGGAGCCGGGCAGATATTTTTGTATTACAACTCCCACAGTTCCCTGTTATTGATCATGCTACCTAGTGCTGATGGGAAAGTACCAAGCTGTCTACCAAGGAAGTAAATATCTTATATCTCTGTTCAGCAGAAAACTTCCCTGAAAAAAAAGCACCTCTGCAATTTAGGAGACATGACAGGAAACAAGAAGCATATGAGGAGAGCAAAGCCAAAGAAGGAAACACTGGCAGTGATGCTTCAAGTTACAGTGTACTTCTGAAAATAATTAGTCAAGTGAGAAACTTTTCCAGGAGAGAGAAGCCAATCAGAGAGCAAGGAAATGGTTCAATTCAGACAGAACTAGGATCAAGGAATACCCATTCCACCACTTGCACTTACTTGTGACACTGTTTAGCTACGTGCACCGCACAATTAGTATACTTTGTATTGTAAGGTAAAGGTAAAGGTTCCCCCGCACATGTGTGCTAGTCATTTCCAACTCTAGGGGCCGGTGCTCATCTCCGTTTCAAAGCTGAAGAGCCAGCATTTGTCTGAGGACGTCTTCGTGGTCATGTGGCCGGCATGACTAGACGCCAAAGGCGCACGGTATTGATCCCTATTTTTCTACTTGCATTTTACGTGCTTTCGAACTGCTAGGTTGGCAGAAGCTGGGACGAGTAATAGGTGCTCACTCTGTTACGCAGCACTCGGGATTCGACCCGCCAAACTGCCGACCTTCTGATCGACAAGCTCAGCGTCCTAACCTACTGAGCCACCGCATCCCTTTTACTTTGTATTGTACAGTGGATAAATTTCTCTCTCTATTTCATCAATATAACAGATTCCAACAGTTCTGGCTTTAGCATATATGTGAACTGCCAGCATACATGTGGGCTCTGTTCATTTAAGAAGATGCTAGCAAAAGGCTGAAAAGGAAACGGTTCCTTCCAGGTTTAAACAAATAAGGCTTGTAAAAAGATACATGGGTCCTCACAGCTCTCAGAAATGTCCTGCACCTTGCCAAATTCTGCTAATTTAGCAACCATAGGTTTTCCTTGATGCCATCTGCCAAATATAGAGACACATTGCTAGAGGGCAGTGTGCTTCAGCCGTACAGCTGCTCAAATGATGCACGGTACCAAATCTGAGACTGAGAATCCTCCAGAGGTTTTCAAGTTACCCTTCTTCCTTCCAGCACTGAACAAAACTAGCCACCCCCCATTCCTCAAGTCATTTAAACCGCACCAGGGGAATGAGCTTCTGTCCCATACAATTATTATTTTTCTTTCACCTTATAACAGAAACTCTGTGGGAGAGTTTACTGCCCTAAGGTGGAATTGCTTGAAATAGTCTAAAAGTGTTGACATGTACAGGAAGTTGCAAATATTGTCAGTCTGTGACAACCAGATGTTCTTCACTTTCATTCTGGGAAGGACTAGCTCCATGTATCTGAGCATAATCGTTTCATTTCAGTCTCCCATCCTGAACTCCCATAAACCCAGGGTATATTTTCTTTCACTGTTGCCTGTACACTGCCAGAAGAACTCATCTCTCCGTCTGGAGCCAAGGGTGATTGATATCTGCACGATTATCACTTGTACTATTCTAGCAATGTCCTTCCCACTGAAGCCAAGCCACAGAGAAATATCTTTGAAAACCTATAGAAATATGGCACCACTATATCCCAGCAAATGAGAAGTTGATTAAGCATAGCATATAATATTCTATGCTAGATGAAAATTCATGTCTCTTTTCATCTTTCTGCACAGAAATCTACTCCTCATCTGTTTCCAGCATAGGATCTTTCTCTCCTTATTTCTCCTTCATTGTTTGATTCCTTTACACAGGCCATTTCTTTGACGATCATATTCCTACTTGTGCTGGGCATTTTGCTCCCCAGTGATTCCATTTTCCATTTCCTTATCCTGTACTATCTTTCCATTTTTATTGTGCTCATCTACTTAGGATCTACTAGGAGTCTACGTAGACTCCCAGTCTAGAAAGAAGAGATGGTTTAATATTACTCATCTGTATTATGCAGGGTAGGAAGACAAAGTGAGTGTTGGCATGCTCGCATTTGTCTGGGTCTCTGTATGAAATGTCTCTGTCAGCTGCTTAGCTGATGACCTACTATTTTTGTAAGATGCTCACTGTCATTAAGTATTGGTAGAGTTGAAAAAAATTAACATAACTTTCATGCGCTCATTTAATTGCATATCACCCGGTTCTCTTTCAAGGTAAGTAATGTAATACAAGAACCGAAAGGGCGTAAGAAATAATTTCTCTCAAAAAATTTAATGCATGAGATTAGATAGGGAAGGGAAAGCTGACCCTAATTTATTCTAACACCATTCACCAGATCTTTCTTTCCTTGCTTTATCCTGCAATGGAATGTGTGGATGACCCTGGGGGATGAGAGAAAGAGATGTTGCCTAGTGAAGGATCAGACCAATGAGGAAGACGCTTAACAAGCAGAGAAAGAAACTTAAGAACAATCCTCTCTAATTGATCAGACTGGTAAAAGTGATGGCAGAAAGTTTGTACTTCAGACTTGAAAGATTCTGCTAATGTAGCCTTATAATAAAGTATGGTAACCCACTTAGCTCATCTAGTCATGTTTCCTATCTGGTTTATGCAGGAAAGCTTATATATCCAGTGGCATAGCGTGGGTTGTCAGCACCCGGGGCAAGGCAACCGGAAGCGGAAATAGAGGGGCGGGCGGGCGGTGACGTCACGGCACTGCTGAAAAGATGCGCCCCGCAGCGGCGTAGACTTTCCAAGAAGAGTCGCGCGCATGCGGGATGCTTCCGGGTCCCTCTCGAGGGCGGCTGGGCGGGGCTCTGACCTGCAAGAGCCGCTGCATTCAAGCTCGCACGTGAGCCCCGCTAAATAAAGCCACGCATGCGCACGAAGCTAGGCCGGCCGGCCAGCGGGTCCGTCTTCGCTCGGCCAAACCTGCCAGGGCGCCTGCGGGGCGCTTGCCGTTGGCCTGAGCCTGGGCGGAGAGTTGGCCACTTCTATTTATTTTATTCAGTTTATGTGGCCGCCCATCTCACCTGCCGGACTCATTTCGCTTTGCAAGAAAGAGCAGCTCGAGAGCGGAGCCAAGCCAACTCTGTGCAGCCCTTGGGGCTCCCTGAGCAGCTCAGTGCGAGCGCGCCCCCCCCAGATGTTGCACCCGGTGCGGCCGGCCCCCCCTGCACCCCCCACGCTACGCCACTGTATATATCCACGTATCAGCAAAGTCAAAATGGCAGTTGCTTTAGTTTTTCATTCCAAATAATTTCATTGTTTTTGTGGTTAATTCCATTCATTAGGGTGAAAGCTTCAAACTACCGTATATTTTATTTCCCTCAAAACCACCTTGTATTTTGTCTGCCTTCTTTAATTTTTAACCAATTCTTGCTATCTTTTATTGTATTCATTGAAACTACCTTTTTCTCTATATATATTGTATGGTAACCTTCTCCCATCCTCTTTGTTTTTTTTAACCATTCACGGTTCCCTTCATTTCATCATTTTACTTCCCACACCACACACTTCCCTACACTCTGTAACATACCGTAATTCTTTTCACTCAGCAGTTTCCTCAGCCCATTTTGTTATATCCATATTCTGTTCCTTCTGTTGGGAGACCAGTCTGCCTTTTCATATAGGGCTTGCACTTTCACTTCCTGCAGTTATTTTCACTCTCATTTCCTTCATATTTTCTTTTCTTCCATGCCCATTTTTTCCTAAGATAGATTCTTAGCAGTACTGAAAATAGTCTTTCCAACATCCAGACTCTTATCATTTCTTGTATCATTCAACAACTCTCTCAATCCTTCATCACAAACAACCCAATCAATCATACTTTTAGATTTCTATTCAAAACATAGAGATCCCTGGTACCTTGGCAGGCATATATTTCTTTCATATTTATTTATTTATTTATTTATTTATTTATTTATAATTGAATTTCTATACCGCCCTTCTCCCGAAGGACTCAGGGCGGTGTACAGGGCAATAAAAGTATTATTTACAAAAGTTAAAATTAAATTAAATTAATTAATTAAGCCCTAACAATAAATAATTAAAAATACCCCAAACCCTTAAATCAGGCCGGCCTGTTCAAATAAATAGGTTTTCATCACACTTTTTCAGATTTTGCTCCGTAAGCTTCTTCTTGATTTGATTATTTTTTATTCTAGTTCATGTGATTATTTTTGATCAAGCTCTTAACTTTTTTCCTCACTAATCATTTTAATAAAGCCAGAACTAATTAGCATTCTAACTATCCCATTCTGAAGTCCTGGCAAGTTGTGGGAAATCTATAAAATCCTCTGCAGCTTGAACAGCCAAATGATCTCACCCAGGTTGCCCTGTCTATGTAAATTTTGATACGTTTCATAGTATTGCTATGGAGGTTTGTGTTTCTCCATGGATAGTAAAAGGACCTTTGTCCATTCCCACATCATCTCTACTTCAGGGTACATGATGGGTTTTCTTCATCATTAGCCAGTTTTCTGTCATCAGCACCTTGTGACTTTTTTTTAAGTCTAATGTCTGGCTAAAAGCTTTTATAGGCTAGCAGTGATAAGAGTTGTTCAGGAAATCACATTCTTATTAATAAAAACAGAGACCGACTTAAAGGAAATCAAAGTATGCAATTTAGAAGAGATTTTATGCCAGGCTATTTGAGCGGGAAATCACTCAATCTGCCACAATGAATGAAAAGCAAATTATATTATTCATTGATCTGGAACATTAAAAAAAATAAAACAACCCAGCAAACACAAAACAGCAGCAGAGAAACACCGTGGAAACAAGGAAACTATTTATAATCTTGAGTTAAAAATGATTAAAAACAGAAGGATTATATTTCAAAGATCTTCCTCTAAATGAAGATTATCATCAATTTCCAGACAGTTGTTATTGAGAAAGGGAGTTTCACAGCATTCTCTCTCTCTCTCTCTCTCTCTCTCTCTCTCTCTCTGTGTGTGTGTGTGTGTGTGTGTATACAGTAAGTGTATGTGTATGCACGTACATGTTTGTGTGTGATAGAATCCTTTGTCCATTCCCACATCTCTACTTCTCCCTTATACAAGTGGGATGAAACATCTATTGTTTTCAATATTTTCCTTAAATTAACTCACACAGGAAGCACAATACAACAAATATTAATAGTTCCTAACTTCTGTTTAAGTCAATGAAGCCATAATAAGGACTGCAGAAATCCAGAAAGCCCCTAGATGTGGCAAAGAGATACAGAAGCCTCCAACCTTTTGCTGCCATCTGCTGATCCTCAGTTGCAGCTGAGATCTGGCAGCCCTATGTTTAATCAATGGAGTCTGAATGGAATTGCCATCTAGACCAAACTTGCATGGATTGTAACAGGACAATACACAGACTGCTTTGTGTTTCCTGGAGAACAAGACCCTCCATTGGGAACACAAAAATCATATTCTTTGGAAACTACCCACCCAGAAGGCATCAATTTCCTGGAAGCTTAAGGCAAAGATAATGGGAGCTTGGCCAGAGAAATCATTCACTCAGAGGCTTTTGAATACAAGATATCAAAGATTTGTGAAGAGAAGTTGTCCGCTGAACTTCATTAGAAAATGAGGCCCTACACCAGGGGTGTCAAACTGCCGGCCCGTGGGCCAGATGCATCATAGCAAAACTGTGCCCACCCCATTGCCGGCAATGGCAAAAAAGTCACGATATGTCACGACACGTCATGTGACGTTGCAAGTTTGACACCCCTGCCCTACACTAACTATTTCCTTTCAATATGCATAAATTTCTTTTTCCAAAGGAAGCTGGCCTTACAATATTTCATGTCAGGAAAGCAAAAGAGAGAAACAGTTATTTCCAAATGTTAAAGCCAGAATATACCATTCTTTAAAATATGTGTTCTTTAAAAGTCTCTTTCTTCCAGACTCTCCTTGGCTGTTAAGTAAACACAGACTAAATTTCCTTTAGTTTAACATGCTGGATACTCTGAAAGTATGGCTTCTAAGTAAACTTGAGCCACAATGCCTCGAGTTTAATATATTAAATTTGTCAAGATGCCAAGCACTTTGTAAATAATATCCATAAGAAGAGATTAACCATGCAGATATTATAACTTTGTGTAGCAGTGTAGGAAGAGATGGGATCACTTGGACTTCACTACATTTTTCATAAATGTATAAGGCTGAATTGAAGCTGCTCTAGTCTTCATACCAAATTGGCCATTACATGGGCATTATCCCACAACCGTGGAATAATTGTATTTGTCTGTCTTGTAAAATTCTTCTCTAATTTCTATCCTCATTGTTGAAACCAGATGTTAAACATAGAGACAGATGTGAAGACAAAGATAAGACTTAGTGGAAGACAGAATGTGAACAAACTATACAGTATACAGGCAAAACCCTGCCTCAAGGAACTTGAGAAATTGCTTTCCACTTATTGGTTCAGATGTTATGCTAAGACATGGTTTGTTTCACCAAAATTTACTGAATACATCACAGTTGGCATATTGATATTAAGTCATAAACCATGGTTCACAAACATATTAAGTCAAAACAGTGGCTTTGTATGATGTATCACAGAATTAAACCTTTGCTCATTCTAACTTCTCAAAATTTGAGATAGGAGTTTTTGCAGCTCTACCTAGAGATGCCATGGATTAAGGATATTTTTGGTGCAAAGCAGATGTTCTGCCAGATAAGTGGGAACTGTTCAACTGATGTGATCTTTGGATTTCAGCTACAACCAAGTGATGGTGGAACATGAGAAACAGACCAAGCCTTGTTTTACAAACATTGTATTTTCCATTAATCTTAGGGTCAAGCAGGCCAAAGAAACCACATGAAGTGGTTTTTCAGGAGTGTCCCTAAGGAATGTTATAAGGAAAAACAGAAGTATATACATGACATTTCAAACAGCCGGAAGTAAATTGGCAATATAAGATCATGGGAGGAAAGCAAACATCTGTGAACCATGATGGAACATAGACAAGTTAGGAGATGATGGAATTAGAAGTGACACTAACTCAAAGCCAATTCTCCCATAAGACAGGATAGTTCTTGTTTTGAACTTTTAGTGATAAGCTTATCCTACCCTTCTTAAAACCACAACTTTTTCTGAACATAGGGAGCCAGCAATTGAAAGCCAGATGGAACTGAATCTGGATAAAGAAGCAAAGCAGGAAACCTTGATTAAAACACTGACATAATCATTGGCTGAAAGAGCAGAACAAGTAAACCACATTGCCATTCACATGTGCAAATATATGCATACAATAATAGGCTTATCTCATGACTCAACAAAGACAGGGTTTCATACCTTCAGTTGCAACAAAGCCATTTGTTATTTCTACTGATCATTTCAATCATAAATTCAGTATGGGCTGAATATTCAGTTGCCCTGAGAAACTGACAGCAGTTTATGTACAATATTGCTAAGAAAACCAATTTTAAAAACAGGTGCTTCTAGACAACCCTCTTCCTGTTTGAAAATACTATGTACAATCATTAGTGTTTACATCAGGTAATCAATGCAATTTTAAAAAATCCTACAATCTTGCACAATTCTTGGTTCTAGTAGAATATAATTTATATTGTCTGAGAATGTATAGTGCTAGCACTAGATTATGCTTTTCTTTAATTTGTTGTTTGAGAACTCTCACTGTGATATTCTGAAGATTAGGGTTTTTTTCATTCATAAATAAATCCAGTTCATTAAAAAGAATGTGTCTTATCTTGGAATAAAGGCAATTGTACAATTTCCTTCTTTTCTTCTTCTTTTGAGTTCTCTAGAATTCTCTAATTTTTTTCCAAAAAAGTAATAGGTAGTCCTTGACTTACAATCAGAATTGAGCCCAAAATTTGTGTTGTTAAGTGAGACATTTTTAAAGTGAGTTTTGCCCCATTTTACAACCTTTCTTGCCACAGTTGTTAAGTGAATCACTGCAGTTGATAAGTTAATAACCCGGTTGTTAAGTGAATCTGGCTTCCTCATTGACTTTGCTTGTCAGAAGATTGGGAATTTCATGACCTTAGGACACAGAAACAGTCATAAATATGAACCAGTTGCCAATCATCTGAATTTTGATATATGACCATGGGGATGTTGCAAAGGTGATAACTTTGAAAAAGGGCCATAAGTCATATTTTCCAATGTTGTTGTAACTTTGAATGGTCACTAAACAAAAATGTTGTAAGTCGAGGATTAACTGTTTTCTTCCTGGATCATAGGAATAGAGAATTTCAGTGATTATGCAACAAATGATCTAGGAACAAGAAAGCTATCAATTACAAAAGACATCCTGGAGAGGAATTCAAATATTTATAAGCTGAAGTTTTATATCTGAGTAGAATATTTAGACTTTGATTTCAGGAGCATAGATTGTGTTAAATGGCAGTAAAACCCTTTTCATACAAAAGATGCATAAAGCAGATTTAATTAGTGAAATGGTTAATCCAAGGAGGTGTGCACACTAATATTGAGATAATATTAATATTGTCTCAATCTTGGACACTTTTAAGATGTGTGAATTTCAACTCTGAGAAATTCACAGCCAGTCCTATGGGCAAACATTTCACAACTTAGATGTGATATCAAAAGTCTGTACTCCTGGTGATAGCCAGTTGTATAGTTTTCTAGCATTGTGAATATTAAAGGTGGCTAAGGATGACTTAAAGTAATTGAAATCTTGATATATACATCTTTTGCATCCTATTCTTCGTACATAGGAAGGGAAAGACACTGTGCATTGCACCGCATCTCAAAATTAAAAACTGACCTGTAATGCTTAAACCATAAACTAAGATCAATTATTTTATTGTAGCAATGAAGTGTTTGTGGTTCCCTTGTAACTCTTTTTCATTTTGACTTCATAATGCAGAAAGAATGCACCTGAAAGACACTAGTTTAAGAAGAGCTGCATCTCTATTTTTCTTGTTAGGATTTTTTTTTCTTGTATTTCCTTGTTACTTATGTGGCAAGAAGAAACTTGGCCAACTTCCAAGAAAACAGGTAATCCATTCACATTGAGAAAGATGGAAAGGCACCTTTATCTGATCCTGCAGCAATCTTAATGTAAAGCACTGGATTTGCCAGCCTTTGACCTCATGGTCACAATAAGTCAGAGGTCAATTTTATAGTCATATACAGAGCAATAAGGAATCCTGACTTTATTATAACTGCTCTCCTGATGAGAAGGAATTCCTTCTAATCTCTTATTTTTTGGCAAACATCTTCAAAGAGAAGCTGTTTTCCTTTCTTTCAAAAGATTGCAGCCCTTTGGCATTGCCTGCTGACTCAAGGATTATTAGGAAAAATATGTAATTGAGTATTTCTAAACAAATAATGAGTTGATTCAGCTGTTTGGCATCCTTGTTTATTTATAGTATTGTGGAGGATGAACTTTATGTTGGAGATCATCTTGTCCACAGGTAGGAAACCTGTGGCTTTCTAGATGCAGATTACATTTCCTATCATCCCTATTGGCCAGGGAGGCTGCGATTCCACCATTTGCCAGTTCAGAGATTTACTATCATCGACTTAATCTAATTAATCTCAGGAAAGGTAGGCAGTCTGGCTGAGAAAAAATTAGGACCCATTCCATTCAAGACCAAAACTTTAGGTCTTTCCCAATGGGGTGGATGGCTAGAAGTCAAAAGATCAGGCCTTTCCAAGAGCTGCTTGAACTGAAATGGCCATTTGACCAAGCCTTAAATTTTTGCACAATTTCTGAAGAAGTTTCTTAGTGGAATACTGTAGCCAGTTCAGCTTTTTTATGGCTAAAAATTCACATCCACCTCTCATGAAGTAAGCTGTATACACTGACTTTTCAGTTCTGTTACGTGCACTGTAAGTTTTTATGTAGAAATTTGTTTAAAATGTTGATATCTACCATCTATGAAGCTTCATAATCGACAATTAAAACAAAAATTCGTATGGTGAGGGAACTTCCGGTGCCTGCGCGGCGCCGAAGACAGCCTTCCCGGGCTGCCCGCGGCTCAGCTGTGTGTTTTTTCGCCCGAAACAGCGCCGATCAGCTGTTTGGGCGAATTTGAAGCCCCCTCCTCGGGAGAAGAGGAGGGGGTGAGGACCCAGGTAGGGGTCGAGTTCTCCGGGGCCGCCTGAGCTTGGAGCTTGGGCGGCTGAAGGATTGAACTCCCCCGAAGCCTGGGTTGCTCCCAGCTGGCCAGCGTCTCTGCTCCGGACTTCTTGGAGCAGAGCCAGGCGTCTGCAAACCACCCCTGCCTGAAGAAAGGACTATGGATTAAAGGAGCAGGCAGAGCGGTACAAGAGGAAAAGGTGAAGAGGATTATTTTACTATACTCTCGAGCTTGATGGACTTTTTAAACTTTAAGTGAAAGTGCGTCACAATTGAAAAGTAAAAGTAAAAGATGGCGGCTAAACCTCCCCCTAAAACTCTTCGGAGTGGTGGATCTTCTCCGGTGCAACAATCATCACTACAGGCGTTGCACCCTCCTGATGTACTGACACCGAAGGATTTACGAGATGCATTGGATAAACATGCCCAGGTACTTTTGGAATCAATTAATCAATCAATTGGTGATAAATTTGCACAGATGGAGGAGAAATTGGAGAAACTGGAGGAGAGAATGGAAGAGAGGATGGAACAGAAGTTCAGCGTGATGAAGGTAGACATTTTGTCTTCAGTGCATAAAGTGGCAGAATGTGTGGAAGATTTAGATGAAAAAGTGGATGATTTGACCCAAAAGAATGCAATATTAGAAGCAAAAGTACGGGAGAATGAAAATTTAAGAGACAAAATGGAAAGGGAGTTAAGCCTTGCTCAATATTACCAGATGCAGTTTGCTGTTAGAATCAGAGGTTTAAAAGAGGATATTAAGGAAGATTTAAAGCAGCTGGTTTCTGAGGCTCTTGAAGTGGTATTGAACCAGCCAGCATCTGAAGTAAGAGCAGCTATGGATAAAGTGTTCCGTGTGAATTCATGGATTGCCAGACAGAGAAAGTTACCTAGAGATGTGGTGGTATACTTTGCAAAAAGAGAAATTAGAGATGAAGTTATACAAGCTGCCTATGATGCTAAAGTTGTGATTGCTGATCAAGAAGTCTTGGTTTTAAAAGAAATCCCTCCAAAGATTTTAAGGAGAAGGAAGGATTTTACATTTCTCGTGCAAGAGCTTAAGCAACGAGATATAAGGTTCAGATGGGAGATTCCAGATGGGCTGATGGTGATGCATGAAGGTAAAAGGTATCGGCTGATTACTGTGAAGCAAGCGCGTGATTTCTATAATAATGTCTTAAAAGCAACCCCATTAACACTTCTGGAAGCTGCAAAGGGATCTGGAGAAGAAGAACATCAAGAGGATGAAACAGAGGAAAATGGAGCTGGAGGAGATCAAGTTATAACTTCTTTGGATGATCCTAGAGAGCAAAGGGTAACGCGTGCTGCTTTAAAACGAGCAAAGAAAATAAAAGAACAAGACCAGCAAAAGTCCTCAGAATCTTCACAACGTACTCATAGCCAAGCAGTGGGAGGAGCACGGCCTAAAGAAGTTAGTCCTATTAAAGCTGTGGTCCAAGAGCTTTGGGAGGATATGCATGGCAACTAAATTCCTAACCTGGAACGTTAATGGACTAAATTCACAACAGAAGAGGAAGAAAGTTTTTCAATATTTAAAACAATTTAAGACAGATGTTATATGTTTGCAAGAAACGCATATTAGAGCTTTGGGTCAAAAGTATTTATTGAACTCGAAGTTGGGTACGCAATTTGTTGCTTCTGCAGAAAACAAGAAAAATGGAGTGGTTGTTTATGTTAAAAGTGCCTTAACAACAGACTTAATTGAAGCAGACAAGCATGGAAGATATGTTATGATTGAGCTGCTGTTAGAAGGTAAAAAGACGCTTTTAGTTGGATTATATGCACCTAATCAACAACAAGATGACTTTTTTAGTTTACTTCACACAAAGCTTACCCAGTTGGATTATAAATCTTTTATTTTTATGGGGGACTGGAATGGTGTTTTGGATGTACAGTTGGACAAGGCTGGAGTTTTCAAGCGCACTCCAAGTCATGCTAGATTGCCTAAATCTTTTTTTGAAATGAAGGATGACTTGGAACTGCGAGATATTTGGCGTGAGAGACATTTGCAGGAGAAGGATTATACTTTTTATTCTGATAGACATCAATCTTTTTCGAGGATTGATTTTATTTTGTTGACTAATGATTTTTTTTGAGGACTAAAAAGGTGAAGATTTGTGCAAGAACTATCTCTGATCACAGTCCAGTTTGGTTAGAGATTGATAAGGAGATAAGAGACAGGCGCTCGTGGCGCGTAAATGAGAATTTGTTTAGAGATCAGAGAAATGTGGAAAAATGCAAACAGCGGATGAAGGACTTTTTTGAGACTAATATGTATAAGGGTACCTCTATGGATATGGTTTGGGATGCTAGCAAGGCCTATATGAGAGGGGTGTTGATATATATGAATAATAAACATAGACGTGCAGTGGAAACTAGAAGGAAAGAACTGGAGAATGAAATAAAGGAAAAAGAAAAGGCTTTGATTTTGAACCCAGAGGATGTGAAGACCAAGGAGGCTATTAGATTGCTAAGAGGACAATTTGATAAATTAATGGCTGATCAAGTGGCGACCAATCTGCGGTTTGCTAGGCATAATACTTTTTGCAACGCTAATAAACCAGGCAGATGGTTAGCTTATAGATTGAGGAAAAAACAAAGGGCTTCTAATATAGATAAGATTGAGTATAAAGGAAGGGTTGTGTTTCAACAGAATCTTATTAAGGATGCTTTTGTGGATTTTTATTCGAAATTATATGCTAAAGAGGAAATTAATGAAAAAGATATTGATATATATTTGGAGAATGCTAGCATCCCGGTTCTTACGCAAGTACAAAAAGAGGGGATTAATCAACTGATTACAGAAGAAGAAATTTTTACAGCAATTAAGGAATTGAAGGTGGACAAAGCACCAGGTACGGATGGCTTGACTGCGGCCTATTACAAAAATTTACAATTAGAGATGATAAAACCGTTAAAGGAACTGTTCCAGACAATCCAGAGGGGGGGAAAGGTGCCACCGTCTTGGAGAACAGCTTTTATTTCTTTGATTCCGAAGGAAGACCAAGATGCTACTCAAGTTAAAAACTATAGACCGATATCGCTTTTAAATACAGATTACAAGATATTTGCTAAGGTTTTGGCTAATAGACTGATGAGGGTTCTGCAACAGGTGATTCATGGGGATCAAACGGGGTTTATTAGTGGTAGGCAAATGAAAAGTAATGTGAGGCATATAGTTGATGTGTTAGAGTTTTTGGAAAGGAACAACCAGATCGCTGCGGTGCTAATTTTTTTAGATGCTGAAAAAGCTTTTGATCAATTGAATTGGAAATTCTTGTTGAAAGTTTTAGATAAAATGGATTTTGGGGAAAAATTTTTACAACCGATTAGGGCATTATATCAAAAACAAACTGCCCGAATTATAGTTAATAATAGTTTGACAGAAGCATGTAATATTGAGAAGGGCACAAGGCAAGGGTGTCCGTTATCGCCCTTGTTATTTGTGTTAACATTAGAGATATTATTGGTTAAAATTCGGAATTCGGAAAAAATTAAGGAGATACGAATTGGAGATCAGGACTATAGATTGAGAGCATTCGCAGATGATCTGGTTGTTACAGTGACCCAGCCAGAGAACTCTGTTGTGGACCTGATGGAGATAATAACACAATATGGGAAGGTTTCTGGATTTAAAGTTAATACACAGAAAACCAAAATTTTGGCCAGAAATATGACAGTTTCGCAAAAGGCTCTCTTAGAAGGATTAACTGGATTTGAGATTGTTAAAAGGGTTAAATATTTGGGGGTGATTTTGTCGCCCTCTAATACAAAGCTATATAAAAATAATTATGAAAAACTATGGGGGAAAATTCAAAAAGAACTGGAGAGTTGGGAAAAGTTGCAATTGTCTTTGTTGGGACGGATTGCAGCAGTAAAAATGAATGTCCTGCCTAAATTTTTATTTTTATTTCAAATGATACCGATTCTTAAGAAAGATTCTAATCTGGAGGAATGGCAGCGAGGTATCAATAAATTTGTGTGGGCAGGGAAAAAGCCACGAGTTAAACTTAAGATCATGCAGGATACTCGTGAGAGAGGTGGCCTTAAATTGCCTAATTTTAAATTATATTATGAGGCTGCTGCATTAGTAGGAATAAGTGATTGGATTAATTTGACGCAAGGGAGGTTATTAAATCTTGAGGGCCATGATTTGTTGTTTGGCTGGCATGCATATTTGTTGTATGATAAGAAGGTAGACAACGTGTTTAGGGTGCATATTTTAAGACAGGCATTGCTGAGAGTTTGGAAGAAGTATAGACATAAGTTAAGTTGCAAGATACCATTGTGGGCAATTCCAAAACACGCAATAGAAAATATACATGCTGGCTTCAAACATGATGTGACTACGTACAAGGAGATTCTTAGCTTGGAAAGAAATGTTTGGTGTCTGAAGTCATATAGCCTCTTGCGAGAAGAGAAGGTTGTTCAAAATTGGTTTCAATATATTCAGTTACGGGCCAGGTGGAAAGAAGACCAGAAAAATGGATTTACAATTACTGATGAAAATTTGATAAAGCAAATTAGAAATCAGGGACCTGCACATATCAAACAGATATATCTTGCATTGATAGAGATTGACTCAGAAACAGAGCTTGTTAAGGATTGTATGATTTAATTTTAATTTTTTTTTTTAATTTTAATTCCATTTATATCCCGCCCTTCTCCGAAGACTCAGGGCGGCTTACAAGCTTAGCAGTAGCCTTCATTCTATGTATATGCCTGCTTGTTAGGGCTTTCACACACACACACCAGCGGCATTATTACAAAGTCAGCTTAATTGCCCCCAACAATCTGGGTCCTCATTTTACCTACCTCGGAAGGATGGAAGGCTGAGTCAACCTTGAGCCTGGTGGGATGCGAACCTGCATGATAAAATGGGCCCAAAACATTCAGGAAGTTATCACAATGGACACGTGGGAAAAGATTTGGGTGAGGAACGTAAAATTTACTCAAGCTCAAAATCTAAGAGAGAACTTTTATAAAATGTTTTATAGATGGCATTTAGATCCTAAAAAGCTTGCAAGTATGTATCCGAATTATCAGCCTAAATGTTGGAGGTGCGGTGATGAAGATGCAACATATTTTCACATATGGTGGACATGTAAGAAGGTTAAGGCCTTTTGGATAAAAGTTTGGTGGAATATGCAGAAGATTTTTAAACAGAGGATAAAGTTTTGTCCGCAATTTTTTTTGTTGGGAATAATTGCAGACGCTACAGTTGTGGACACCAAATTGATGTTGAATTTAATTACGGCAGCAAGACTTTTGATAGGCCAATATTGGAAGAAAGAGGAACTGCCGACTATAGAAGAGTGGACTTTAAAGGTTTCCGACCTGGCAGAGATGGCGAAGATTTCGGCCTATTTGAAAGACCATTCGCAAGAACGCTATATTATGGAATGGAGGAAATGGATTGAGTTTATCCAGAACAAGTATAGGGTTAAGAAGTTTTATGTAGCATTTGAATAAGTCTTCTTTCGTTTTTTTTTCTTTTCTTATTTTAGTTTCTTTTTATATATATTCAATATTACTAAGGCTTGTTTATCCTATATAAGCTAGAGAGTGATGGATTTTAGACTTTATAGTTGTTAGTATATGATTGTTTATGATTGTTTTTTATATATATACCTTGTATTTAGCTCTGGGAAGTCGGGGGGGGGAGGGGGGGAGGGGGGGAGGTAGGGGGGGAGGAGGGGGGGAAGGGGGGATTTTTAAAGGAAAATTGTATTTTAAAACTTTTCAATAAAAAAAAAATTCGTATGGTGAGCTCTATACGAATCCTTGAAGACCTAAAGACAAACCTATAGTATATGACTAGATCTTCCCTTGCCACAGTAGAAAAAGGGATTGTCATCCCAAAACTCAGATCAAGTCAGGGTTACTTCACTATACCAAACCTGGAAAACTGGATGAATGTGCCCGCAGCCATTCCCTGGTACCTGTACAAAACATTGTCAGCACAACAAGGGTAACGGGAAGGGACCGATAGAAAAGAGCGCTGACTTTCTTGGTTATTCATAAAGCATGGGTAAAAAAAAACCACAGCTTATCAATATATGAAATGTCCTTATTATCATTGGTCCTATAAAGCATATAAGGCAAAATATAATTTTAAACAGATTGTCAGGGAACAAATTATACTGGATTAATTATAGACTACAGTATATAGTTGGTCACTTTTCCACAAAATACCCACTAAATGCCAGGCAGGCAGAGAGAAACCCAGCTTGAAGAAATTAGTGGGAAGCAGGAATGGCAGAGAGAAAATAATGGAGCATAATTATGTGCACAATCATAAACATTTGCACACTTTTTACATTACCTAGTTCTGAATTTCATTTCCAGAAGGGTTGAAGAAAAAGGTTATCTGAATATATTATACGTATGAATATATTATACATATATTTGTATGAAGTGTTTTGCTCAGCTTTCATCCTGTAAACAATTCAGCTCAAAATATGCTTGTTCAGCTTTAAATAAGAAAATAATGCTTTTATTAGAATGGCTTTGCAGAAGTTAAGTTGGCAAAATTTATCATTCAATACCAGCCTAAAGCACACATATATACCTTTCTTAAACTGAAATAATGCAAGTTGTAGTATTTCTCATACATTTGTTTTTAATAAACCATTGACATTCTCTTCACTTACTATTGTTTCATACTTTTTTGAAGACATACAATTGATAATTACTGTCTATGGCTTAACCAAGAGATCATCTCCCATGCTATCCTAAACAGAGCTTTTGCCTGTGGTTCTGGACAACACAGCCTCCCCTTTATGGCTGTATTATGCCTTCCCTATGCTTTTGGTAGCTTTTCTTATTGTTATAATATACTATGGTTGCACAATCAGCCAGCTATTTAGACTGGATTGTTATTGTTGTTATGGTTCATTGCACAAACATACCCACTGCTCCTTCTTCCTATTTTCTCCACAGCAACCTGTGAGATGGGTTGGGTTGAGAGTGAGTGACTTGCCCGAAGTCACCCAACTGGCTTTCATGCCCAAAGTGGGGCTAGAACTCATGGTCTCCTGGTTTCTAGGCCAGCATCCAATATACAGTATATACATTACAGATGGTGAAATGTCTACACTCAGAATATCATCCCCTAGTCACTTCCAGCCCACCCTGAAGATGGTCTCCTCCTTTGTTTCCTGCTTCAAGAGCATTGCCTGCAGGGCTTACTGGGATAGCTTTGATAGCCGTAGTCACAGCAGGATTATAGAGTTGCAAGGTGTTGACCATTTTGAAATGCTGGAACCAACCTACCTTCCTTCCTTCCTTCCTTCCTTCCTTCCTTCCTTCCTTCCTTCCTTCCTTCCTTCCTTCCTTCCTTCCTTCTCTTTGGCAGTTCTTACTCATCTGGGCTATTCCATATTTATAACACTAAATTCATTTTTAAGTGTTGATAATCAGGAAGTCAAATAGACTGCTCATCAGTGTTCTTACTAATCAGAACTCTGAGAGCGGGTTGATCTTGAGATTAACCACTTCCAGTCCAAACTGATACCAAAAAACTGACAATCATATTTTAGCAGTTACTGCATAGGGTCTATGGACAGGGACGTGGAAATAGAATGGAATGATTTTGAACTAGCCTGCTGGTAACCTAAATTGCAGTACTGGCATATTTGTTGCAAAACATGTTGGTTCATCACCACTTAACCCTCAACTAAACTCCTCCTTGGAGAGCAGTAGATGAACTTCCAAAAGGAAGCTTTCAATGAATAGTCATAGGCACCAACAGCATCTGCATGGGTTAAATTAATCCATATAATGAAAGCAACGTTGTCCCATCACAGCACAAGACCTGTCCCTTGTGAACAGGCATTGTGACAGTGCACATCCATCCAAAAGGGTCAGTGGAATAGTTTTGAGGAAATAAGCTGGAACTGCAGACCCCCATGTTAGAAATCTTCTCTTAACAGAACCTTCTTGTGAGTAAACATTAGGGGAGGAAAACCACTGTTGAATAATAAAACACTTAGAGACATTTATTCAAGCATTTCCTCTCTTGATTATACTTAACTGCCTCAGCAGCACTACAGGACTTTTACAGTCTTCTCTGAAAGTGTAAAATTATCATTGCTTGAAAAAAATGCATGAATAATCTGATTCAGTCAATAGCTTTGAAGCTGAGTTTTTGAAACTGATAGTATAGGACCAAGCTGATTTAAAACTACAGACAACAAGACTTCAATGCAATCTCCATTGCTTCATCTATTACTCAAATTTCATCTTAGTTTAGAAATGGTACATGGAAGGAAAGTAATAGTATTAGCAGAATCTTAGCAAGAGGGGATGTCAGGTAACATTCCCACTGGGAGAGAATTTCTATGAAAAAGGCAGCTCTTTAAAACGTATTTTTCTCCAGCTATTTCAAGCCTTAGTCATTTCAGTTGAATGGGAATGGTGGTTGTATACTTGGGGGCCTCTGTGTTTATTGCAGCTGACAAGGGCAAAGTTGATTTCCTGCAACTCCAACTTTATGTTGACAGATTAATTAGCACACACAAAAAAATCTCCCTTCTTAGTAGGATAGTCAACAGGATCTTCCACAAGAGCCAAAAATGAAATGAAGAACTCTTGACAAGAATCAATGTTATACTTTTCAGGCAAATCAGTGCAGTGACCCTTGCAATAAAATATCCCACAGGCTTACATTTAATATTCCTGATCCCTTCCACCACATCATCTTACATCATTCAGTTTCAAATAGCTGCCTTTCCTTTGCTTAAAAGTGCTGGCTATGTTGTTTATCTTAGATCAGACATTTTTAAAGAAGTGCTTTCAAAATAGAGATTGCTCTATCTTTCAGGGGGCAATGCCTTCATACAACAATTTCTACCTGTGATTTTACTTGCCTGTTAATTGTACCTGGTTGCACATTCCACTAAGTCATATACTAGGGTTTATAGAATAAACCATGATGACTGGGTTCTTCTTGAAATCTAGTACTTGAAATCTAGTACTAAAGGAGCTAATCTACAGGAAAGAAAACAAAAGCTGATTAAAAGTAGCTAAATTTTTAGAATTACCTATTAAAAAACAAAGGCTAAGCAAATTTTAAAAGGAAGCAAGTTTGGCAAATTTTGTGTAATCAGAAAAAAAAGGACAAGCACCAAAATTATCAGTATCCAATGTGCAGGGAATAATTTATAATAAATTTCCCATTCTGGCATGTAGGCAGTAAAGAAAGAAAATGGGAAAGTTTGAAAAGGAGGCCCATATGGGCAAGAATGCAATTCCTGGTTCAAGAGGAGGGAGATTGAGATGTCAAGGACTCTTCCTTGCTGTTGGACTTGTGTCTGGTACAAGTTATTTATTTAATAGCGGGTGCTCAAAAGCTCAGACTTGGTGTTTTAACAGGTAGGGCTGACCTGCTGCCACATCGTTCTCCTCCCCACCGAAACCCCATGTGAAACAGCATTTGCTGGAGGGATCAACAAGACAAAATGGGGCACGCGGGAACACAGTGCAACCTCCTTCCCTTTCGCTGATGTACACAAAGAGGTGAGGTTGCGTCATCATGCCGCTTTTAGCCATCTTGCCTTTTTTGATACACACAAACCTCCCCCCACCCTGCAAACACTGCAGCTGACACTGCTTCTGTAGCAAAGCATCCTTCCTTTTATTTAG